>NC_064763.1:15920936-16553436 GCF_011397635.1 Epinephelus fuscoguttatus | reverse complement strand
TATCACTCCTCTGCTCGGCTGCAGGAGCTGCGGGCTGCACTGATAGAATCATACCTCAACTATGACAACATGCCTCGTGGTCATATGCACATGTTGCCATGCATGTACAGCCTGCCTCTTTGTCATTCACTTACTGATGTGAACAGACTCACTGTTGAATAAAGATGCAAGATACAGCTCACCAAAAGTAATTGATGGTGCTGTTAATGTCTGCTACTGTTCGATGAGGCTGTTCATATGCACTGTGCGTATGTATGCTTGTAAAGTATTGCACCAGAATTTGTAAATAACCCATGTAATTGAGAAGGCTGCAATCACATGACCAAACAGCTGACAGGAGTAAAGACGGAAGTAGTATAAAGAGCAAAAATGCGCAAACACAGGACTCTCCCTGTGTTAAAGATAACTAAATTTCAAGTTATCTTTAAAGTCCAGTTTGTGATATTTAGGGGGATTTAGTGCCATTCTGGTGTAAGGATTGCAGATTACAACCAACTGAAACTTCTCCTGATAAGAATTCCTTCAGTGTTTATTGTTCAGAAGGTTTGTACCGGGAACCAGATTATCCGCAGAGGTCCCCTTCTCTTACGTACAAACAGACCTGGTGATTTAAATTGGTAAAAACATTGAATAAATCAGTTTCACGTACAAATCAGTGTTTCTTTAATGCTGTTTGGCATGTCAGAGATGGGCAGCAAGCCTAGCACTTGCTAATCTGTGCTCACCCTTTTTCTTTGATGATTTGAGATCCTGATGTTCAGGAGGTTAATACCAGGAGCCACATTGCCAGTAGAGGTCTCTTCCTCTCCAAAACATGTACACCTCGTGATTTTTCATTTTCATAAGGCGGAAATTATACTTCTGCATTGAATTGACGCCATAGCTGCATCGCCATAGAGTCTACACCGTAACCTACGCTGTAGCTTGATGTGCACCTCTCCAGAAATGTAACAGAAATGCCATAGACATGTGCTAATAATGTTAGTATGTTGTATTTGTTTGGAAAACGTGTTTAGTATAAGACAGTTGTTTTGTCAGTGAACCTAGTGGGTTGTAATGAAACCGAATTTTGTACCTTTGTTAAATGTTGCTGTTGTCCCTGGTTTTATATGAGAAGCGGAAAACATCGCTAGCTGCTAGGCTAATTTATACGTTGTAAAATGCCATAGGCTTGTGCTAATGACGTTAGCATGTTGTATTTGTGGGCAAAATGTGTCCAGATAAAGACAAGTCCTTGTCTGTGAATGCTGTGAGTTATAGTGAAGCTGATTTGTGTACTTGTGTTTGAAAATGTCACTATTAAGCCATGTTTAATGTGTGTTTTGAATCAACTAAACTTTATAGCACTTCACAGAAACCATGCCAGTGTTTTGGAGGTGTAACTGCAGAGTGACACAGACACACCACCACACAAGTATAAATGCTCACAATGGTGTAGGTGACGTGTGCAGGCTACGGTGCAGGGTCCGTGCACAAATATAAATACGATATATATATATATATATATATATATATATATGTATATATAAAATATGGTATAGTGTCAACTTTCTCATGGCTGCTGAATTACAAAGGTTATATTTTGATGAAAATCTCTCTATGGCATGAATATTTTTCTGAGGGTTATTATTGCTTCTTCTGATTTGACAATTTAGAGTTGAGACAGGTTGGAAATTTTGAGTGCGTTTCAAACATTTGAAACATATACAAGCCTTCAGAAATTGTATGTGACCCCATCTATCCCCAGGTGAAGAGTGTTTGCAGTGTAGTCTGTGCCTTTCTCCAGTGGGGGCCTTTGCTTTTGTAAACATTATGTATGCTGTAGTGGAAGGTGTTAAAGGGAGTTGAAAGAGAGCTCCACAGTGGAGTGTCCTCAGCCCCCGGCTATTGCCACTGTATCTCTTCAACAACACAGAGGTGACGTCTAACAACTGCAAATTGCATTTATACGTGGTCAATATTATCTGTAAGAACAGTGTGATAACTTTCCAGGCTGCATGCAGCAGGACTGACTGCACATCGCCCCCCCACCCACCTGCATCCTCCTACGCAGCGAAGCCCAGCTCTTCATACCACCATGTGTGAAACCTTTTTTTTTTTTTTCTTTCATCTCGTTTCTTTGTTCTTCTCGGGGGAGGAGTGGGCTCCAGAGTGGAGGTTCCTGCTGCTGGAAGGTTGTTATGTTAGGCTGATTTAAATTAGAATAATTTTGAGCACACTCCTCAAATTTGATGCCTCCAAGCAAACTACGACAGATTTGTTATGGCCATTTGCTGTGCCCTCCCATGCTCTTTAATGGCTGTTTAGCGCTCCAGCCTCACAGCGGGTCGTGAACTCTCACATGTATTTTTTTCCTTTCTTTTACATTCATAAGGAGAGTGGGCAGCATCCTCGAACCGAGGCATTAGACAACAGTTCAAATGCAGTTAAAAACAAGCATACAGTAGTCTGTATGAAGTGAACTGGTAACCATATCCAAGAAGCATAATTCTCCTCAGCGGTGAGGTTTTAAGGACTGTGGTTGTCTTTGTTTACTCCTCTGTGGGAAGTGTTTTGTTTAAGAAAGCATTTCTTCTTCTTGTAGCACTAGAAAGCATCCTGCAGCAGAGGGACCAGGATAGACAGAGAACACTGATGTTATTTCAGGCTCAGGCTTGAAGGTGCTTCTCTAATTTCTTGTTGCCCGAATAAAATTCAGTTGAATCTTCTCTCCGCAGTTCTGGCCATTGTTAACTTCACATAGCTAAAAATCTGAGCAAAGAACGGGGTCACATTCGTGGTCAGGGAAATAATTTTGCACACTGACCCTCTGGTTCAACTTTGTCCTACTTTTTTTCTGTAGATGTGCACATTGAGTTTATCTATGGAGATAAAACCAACATTTCGGCTGTACTCATTTTCGGTTTCTCCTCCAACAGATACCATGACTAAAGCAGGGGTTTGTTGTTTGTTGATTCTGTTGTTGTGATGTTGCCACGTCCCCATATGAGCAATTAACTACTAAAATGTTATCGTTTGTTGTCAAGGGATCATTTCTAAATAATGAAAAACAAAAAAATTAGAGCACAGGTTGAAGGCAAAAAAAACACCAGACTGTTTCTTTTAATTATACGTTTCCCCCTACAGACCATATACATTCTTTTTCTCTTCCCTCATTAGGAATGGGTGGTATGTTAGAAAGTTGCTGTTGGAAGTTTCAACTACTTAGTATTGGTATTGACTACAGTTAATTACTTCTCCATCAAGATAGCCTCCATTAGCTCTCTACCCACCCACGAAGAAACACTTAAAGACTACAATAATCACTGAGTATTACAGCCCACAGAGTCGAGGCTATTTCAAATGAATTTGACACCTTCCCAAGATTTACGACTTGAAAGGTTCCTGCATATTTAAAGACATCAGAAGAAAGGGAATGTGTTTTTGTCCTTGACACACAAATGAGGGCATCATTGATAAACTCGCTTCCTGCTTGTTATCATGAATGTACTGCATGATGAGGTCAGAGTGGATCAGGTGTGTTCGTATGTGCTGTAAAGTGAAAATACCTGCGTCTGTTTGGCTACTAGTATTAGTTCAAGTCATGGGAACACCTTAATTATACTCTAAATCTGATCAGTCAACAGCTATGAATGTTGTTTAAGCTGAAACGTATATTAATGATGCTGTGTGATCATTCAGCTCTTATTGGTGAGTTAACCCTAAAAGTTCAGCCGACTACACACACATATAGAGACAGAGCATGATCATGTAAGCAGCATCCCTTTGTTTTCCTTTTTTAGTGGTATTAGTGTGATGACGGACTCAGCACAAGAACCTTTTTCCTCCACCTCATCTATTATTTTCCTATACCTGAACTACTGATGATGCATTATTTAAATGTAATGGATAACTCTGTTTTCATCTCATTTTCTACACAGTTTTGGCCACATTTGCACTCAAATTTTCCTTTCAGCTTTTCCTCAAATCCACGACCTTTGTTTTTAAGTCTTGGCTTTTCTCCACATAGCATTACTTTAAATTATTCAGACATCCAGATTCTTGCAGCGATCAAATAGGTTTGAATCGAATTAGCGTGGTTGTCGTTCACTTATCTAATTTTCAATCGTCACACTAACAAAACAGCACAAACTCCAGGCTCTTTAGCTAAACTGCTGGGTATTAAACTGTAATAGTGCATAATGTGCATCAATACAGCAAAACAAACACCTGTCTGGTTTTTCTGTCTGCTACAAGAAACTATTGAAAACCTGTCTGCCAATACGAATAAAGAATTCTCAGTAGCGTATCAATATGCCATCCATATAAACATAATAACCTACTGATAAATGATGTTGAGTATTTAAGGACTTCTTTGGCTTCCTGGCGATCCTGCCTGTGTTTCCTTCTCCTAATTACCCATACAGCACCTGTACTTCGACTCTCAGCACATTAATTAATCTTAAACATTTCGTAATTGCTATAAAATCTATGTAATAGCAGTAATTATGATATGTGATACAGCACCAAATCCCTCTAGGGAAACACACCTCTGTCATGATCCCCTGCCACCGCTCCTGACTCTACTCCAACACCCTCACACGCCAACCTGACATTCACTTACACAATACCTGCCACTGCCTTGGAAAGCCGATAGCTTAACCCGGTTTGAATCAACCCTTTAATCCTTTGACATCCAGGTTTGGAGATCACACAGTGTCGTATTTATTGCGGTGCAAAATCATTTTGACAAGAAAATCATCCATTTGGCAAAAGAGCGACTTAGACTCTTGCTTCAGAAAAAGTATTTTTAGCTAGGTCTGCTGTGTAAGTGAGACAGTATGATAGAGAGAGCTGAGTATTACAGCACTCAGCAGGAGGAATCACATCAGCACTTTTTTTTAACTTTTAAAACATATACAGGGTTTAGACTTTAAAGGACTAAACGCAAGATGATGGAGCCTTGGAATACAAGAACTAAAGAAATCAGGAAGTGTATCAACTTAGGATGTCTGTTTCTGTGAGTTTTGCTTTCCACAGCCCGACACCCATTTTTTAAAGAAAAAAATGCAAAATAACATGAAATAGAAAAGGCCTCTCCTTTTATTCTGGCCCTCCATTGACTCAGTGAGCTCCTGCACCGCATTTCAAAGCACTATCCATTTAGAGGCGCTGAAGTTTTGATGTTTTGTGGTGTAAATGTGTTGCCTTGTGTTTTATTTTCTGTTGGCTTTGCTGACAACTCACTACATTCATTAACACGCAGGAAAATAATGCCCACTGCCCACTGCCCACTGTCCTGTCTCCACTGCCTAGCTAACTTAAGCCTCGGCCGCCCTGCACTTCCCACCACCCAGGTCAGGTGGGAGCTAGGTTGTGGCACCCCTCATTCATGGCCTCTACCCATTTAACCCCAGCGAGCAAAAGGCTTCATTTTGAGCTTCAAACTGCTTTAGCACTGTTAATTATGTTAGCACCACTAACTGCTCCAGCAGTATAAATAAATCAGTTAAACAAGATAAAAAGAATAAAACAGAGTACACATAACAGAGGAAAACACACAATAATAAATCAGTTAAAATCAGAAAAAGGCCGTTTTAAACAAGCAGGTTTTCAGAAGTGATGTAAAAGATGGAACTGAGTTTGCAGCCCTGATCTCTTAAGGTCATTCCAAAGTCAAGGAGCTCTGACTGCAAAGGCTCTGTCACCACTGTGAATTAATCTCAACCTCGGAACACCAAGAAAAGATGTATCTGAGGATCTCAGGGTGCGAGACGGAACATAGGGCAATAAAAGATCAGTTATATAACTTGGTGCAAGGCCTCTCGGGGCTTTGTAAGGAATCAATGAAATCTTAAAATCAATTCTAAAAGCAACAGGTGACCAGTGTAGGGAAGCCAGGGTTGGTGTGATGTGGACATGTTTTCTAGTCCGAGTCTGAATTCTGGCAGCAGAGTTTTGCATGAGCTGAAGGCACGAGAGGGGTAATGGGACATAGGGACATTGCTAATGGCACTAACAGAGCTAGGTATTAAACAATGCTAAATGAGCCACCTATACCTGCTTTCCACCAAAATTAGCATGTGTACATGTTTGTGTTACACATGGGTAAACCCACTAAAAATAGGCGACAGACTCCTTTACCATTGCCAGTAGACCAGAGCTGTGTATGGCTTTACAGCAGATGAGTATCCCTTTCTGTGTGTGTGGGTGTTTTTGGCGTGTCCTGTTTGACGTCACGGAAAACAGGTTGCTGAACAGTAGGAATCAACACGGAGGCTTGTTAAAATGTTACGGTCATTACTTCTTTTTATATATATCTCGCTTATTTGGTTTCTCTTTCAAACTTCAGATTAATTTGATTTTATGTTTGAGTGTTGCTTTGACGCAGGCAGATAGTATTTTGTGGTGGCACGTCATTGCATCTTGCTGGTTAACAGGCTAAAAATAAGCATGTTCTCGTAGTTGTTGTGTTTCCATCAAAGCCAATCAGAGCCGGAGGCAATTGATACCTGTGACTACCTGTCATTTGGTCCAGGTGTACATGCTGATTGCAACCTTTCCCATTACATTAAAAAGCCATATGTTCTCACTAGGGCGCCCTCGAGGGAGACTGGCGGGTGGGCACAATGTTTCCATGACAACGCTCTTAGGTCAGGACTGCGTTACAAGTGGTAATTGCCAAATGAGCTAATGTTAGCTACCACCAATCTCAGCTGGTGTGCAATGCAGTTTACTGAAGAGTAGCAAGATTAACCTATAGACTTCAAGCCAGCTAGCTGCTAGCTAGCCAGGTCGATGTTTTCAATGTAAGCATCAGTACGCTGATGCTTACCATTGTCCAGATGTTTATCAAGAACTGTAATATCCTTTGTTTCACTGAAATTTGGTTCAATCCTGGACAGCGCCATTCAATCAGGTGGCTCCTTATATGTCGATCTGACGGAGCAGAGGACAGCGAGGAGAGGAGGAGTGTGCTTTATGGTGAATAAAGACCGTTGTGTCTGTGGCAATGTGAGGTGCTCCTGGTCCTGCTGTGGATAACTGCTGTAACATTACATCATGCAGAGGTGACTGCGGTGCGGTGCTGCCGTGTTCAGGAAGAGTAACCCTGCACATCGTCTTTTTGAGGTTGGGATGTGTGGACAGTTAAATCATTCCACAACCAGACACCATGGATTACCAGAACCATCCAGAATCATGGACAATTGTAAGGCATCAACCAACGATAGATCCCATTTCACTGGAGTTGTACTTTGTGTAACTTCCATGTGACAAATAAATGATGATTGATACTCAGAAAGTGACATTACGCAAAATGTTTTACAGCATCTGTGTAAAATAATCTTAATAATTCCATATGGATAATTTGTCATAGGATCACATAAAGAATGGGACCATTTCACGCTCTTGTTATCGGATGATACGGGATTATTATGAATAAAATCATATCGCCTTCAGATCAAATCAGGATTTACCATTCTCTTATAAAACACTGTTACCAGGCAACAAGCCTAAGCCTAGCAAGGTGTCTGAATGCATTTGCTCAGAATATTAGCACTTCATTTACTTAAGGAAATTGCTACATGTCACCAGGAAGAGGGTTAATTATTCTCTCCTGCTGAAACCTAAGATAGACACAGGCATTGAAATTGAATTCATAGTGAGTGGCAGAGGATTGTTTGGCTCCAGCTCGTGTTCTCTCTTAGCCACTGTGAATGGCTCATGTAGTAATTCGGCTCCCACTGCCCAGAACATCACAGAGTCCCTTTGTGCACCGAATGCCATTTTGCCGCTCATCTACTGTCAAAGCCAAGTATTGAGAAACATGATCTGTGACGTTTAAGTGTCCTGTGATGTAAAATAGGCCGAAAAACAACTTAGCGGCACTGCATATGGGAAGACAAAGTGCAAAAGCAGCATCATCTGTAACTCCAGCCGAAGCCTGCTTAAATACACAGCATGTGCATAAACTTGTTAAGCAGCATCAATGCCCCCCTTATCATGTGCTGCAGTTAATTGAAGCCTAATGAAACCAGCAGACCGATGTTGCAGTGGGGCTGAGGATGTGGAAGCGGCTCAGCACTCAAACACTCTATTTTTTTCCCCCCATCTCTCACTTTCAGTTTACCTCCCTATCTGTCCCCAACCAAGCAGGCGCTTGACTTGGCTACCTTAGTGGACCTCCATGAGCTCAGTGTGGGAGAGCAAGCCAATTGGAACTGACAACAGGTCCCCAACACCCTCTCTGCCCACCTCTTGGTGTCGTGGCTGTTGTGTGTTGCCTCCCTCGGGGCCCGGCGTTATCTGGTGTGGTGAAGGCGAAGGGAATAGTTTGTGTTTGTAGAGCTCAAACACCTGGGCCCCGTGTGTCTGCCTCCTGTCATGTTTTACAGCATTGAAAGCTTCACTGGGTACTGGGCAAGACAGTTATGCGGAAATACAGCCCTCAGCTGGAGTGGGATAGAAGAAAGACCTCTCTACTAATTGAGGCACTGTAAATTTACGAAACCTTTTGTTACTGACTTTGAATTGATCACTTCAGCACTGTTCAGTCATATTGATTTTCTTTCTGGTTAAAGCCAGCTTGTTAACTCGCCTGCTACACTATCAGCTAACTATCACTGGCTTGTTGTCAACACATCTGATTTGGTGCACTAATGTACAAGCTCATGTGTTTAGAAGCAAGCATAATTAGTCACAAGGCCTTGTAAATTCTGCCTTCATTGCTTTGCTTCTTGGATGTCTGCTTGTGTTTAGACAATGTTTAACATTTGAGAGCTTTTGCTTTAATTCTTACATTAAAAAGAAAAGGTTATGTTCCTTAAAGTGTCAAAAAAAGGTAATCTTTTGGTATCAGTGTCAAAACCCAGGTATGGTATCAGCACTATTGAACTGTTTCAAATGATTCACAGCTTTTCTAAGGGGTGTTTTTTGTAGTTTCGGTTCATTTTCTTGTCCTAAGATCAAAAGAACTCACTCACCTTTTTAGCAGTGTGGCTGAAAGCTCATTTTTTCATCACAGCTATTAACAAAGCTGAACTGTTCTCTTTTGTGTGGCTACAAGCAACTCAACACTAGATCTTGAATGGAGGAAAAGCATTGCATTGGACTTACCCCTATAGGCTGGAAGTCTCTTGATTGCACTCAGCACCATTACATCTTTCCTTTGATTT
This sequence comes from Epinephelus fuscoguttatus, assembly GCF_011397635.1. Lineage (NCBI taxonomy): Eukaryota > Metazoa > Chordata > Actinopteri > Perciformes > Serranidae > Epinephelus > Epinephelus fuscoguttatus. The sequence continues at coordinate 16,544,281 of NC_064763.1, read as the reverse complement.
CCTGTTGATACACATCGTGCTTTGGTTGGTGGTGGTGGTGTTTTTTTTGTTTGTTTGTTTTTTGTTTGTTTTTTTTACAGCCCTACTCATCAATCAATCATTTATTTGTCACATGGAATTAAATAAGGTACCACTCCAGTGAAATGTGATCCCATCAGCTCCTTTAAATTGTGCACTGTAATTTAGTCCTATATCTTACGTTGTCAGCTGCTGCTTTATAATTGTCCATGTTTCCGGATGTTTCTGGTTATCCATGGCTTCTTGTTGTGCCAACATTTAACTACCCACACATCCCAGCCACAACAAGATGGTCCTGAAAATGGGCAATGCAACTCTGCAGCCAGCTCGGCATGTTGTATAGCCGTGATCCACAGCAGGAACAGGACAGCACCTCACACTCCCACCATCACACCAGTCCTTATTTACTGTAAAATCCCTGACACACCGAGCTGACAGTCGGCCGTCAGTCAGTGTTGGGCCGTTGGTGATTGCCACGGCCCTCAACAGCATCAATTCAGCATGTTGAATCGGTGTCGGCAACTGTGGAGACTGTCAGTGAATGAAATCACTCTGATTGGCAGTTCAGCTCAGCGCACAAGAAGAGAAACGGAATTGAGGAAAGTAAACAAAGAGCTAAAGTCAAGAGGGAGTGAGATCAAAACAAACTTGTCACATAAGATTATTTTTCTTTAGCAGTTGAGCGCTTTGGTAGAAAAGTTTCATGAGGGTTTGTGTTATTGTTCAGTGGCCAAGAAAATATGTTCTGTTCTTTCAACGTGCTAACTGGCTAACTAACGTCAAGATGGTCTTCCTGTTTCCCTTTTTGAATGAGGAATACAGACTGCCGCCGTCTGCTGGTGTGGAGAGTTATTTTCTCGCGCGCAGGCACATAACGTACGTGCTGATTGGCTGTTGGTTGAAATCTTTGCGGTGTGTTCATGTGCAACTTTATGGCTGAGACACAGGTGACGTGAGGCAACACAGCAGGGGGTTTCATCACCACTGGTTCTCTCAAGTTGGTTTGGTGTGTCTGGGCCAAATGTTTTGATTATTATTATAAATTATGATGGAAGTGATGCAAACCAGGGCATTCTTCCTGGTTCATACTACTATGAAAAGTAATGCAGTATAATCTGTATATAACCCACTTAAATGTGAGTCAGGGTGCTGTAGTCTGTCCTCCTTCATGTATTGAACACACAGGAGAAAGTAAGGTGACGTGGTATAAAGTATAGCACATATAAAGAGTGAGAAAGTCCATGTACAAAAGTGGTAATGTTGGATGGATGGGTCAAACAGACACAGGACTTTGACCCAGGTGACCAGGGTTTGTGTCCCACATAAAACCAAAAGTCAATGTTGAGTTATTTTATGTTAAACAATAACGTGACGACTTCCAACCAGCATTCTCAACCTAATCTCACCTGTAATGGCACCGATTCATAAGATATCATACAAACCATGTGTGTAATTTTTCCTAAGATATCATACAGACTTCATTGCTCTTCATTGTACACAGAGAGCATTCCCACATCTCCTGTTCAGTTTAACATTCATTACCAAACATTTATTTAACACTGATGCACTGCTTCAGACAATTGTTCAGCAAATGTCAATTCTCAACGGCCACCGAATCAAACTACCTGAACAGACACTCAGCTCATTGTAATTCATGAAGCTAAATGGATGGCTGGGAAACTTGCACATTTAATGTGTTTTTTGCTCTGCTAAGTCTTACCTTTTTACCAAACCACAGTGCTACATCACCTTATCATGCAGTCGGGCAAGCAGCATACCCTCACAGCCCTTTCATGCGTAAAAATGCCTGTAGCAGTGTGTTGCATTTCTGTACCATCATTTACAGTGCAGAACACCTCAGACATAAGTGTCCAGGTGAACAATGAACACGTCCATATTTGTGCCATATGCAGAGCATGGCTCCCAGCCAGGAAACTAGATATCCCATTTTATCTTTAGCTGCCTTCACCTCAGCTGTGCTTTGTAGGCGTGAGAGGAAAAGGAGATGTGAACTTGACTTTGATAGAGGTCTGGGTACACAAAAGAATATGATGTTCTATTTTTGCACCCTACGTCTGAATGCCAAAAGTACAGCTTGTTGTGTGAGAAGTAAATGTCGGGCCACTAGCTGCTGAGCCTCATAAGCTGGTTGGTGAGTGCTCGATGGAACGTAGACCTCGAATTGTCCTGGCAGTGTCTGCAATGATGGGTGATGTTTTTGGGATGTTCTTTCAGCTCACTGCTCTCGTGTTTCCATGCTCTGAAGGGGTGAGGAGGCTCGCTGTTATTGTCACTGTCACTGTTAATATCTACATGCTTTATGCACACATAATCGAACGAGGAACAGATCCACTCTAACAGCTATGTGTGTGCTGTGCACATGTGCTCTTACGCAAGCAGTTTTGAGTGTGTACATGTGTATAAGCTGGACATTCAGGACAATTGAGATTCAGACCCGGCCCTTCACTAACCCCCCAGCCGCTACAGTCCTGGCCTTGGCTGATTTTGCTGAGTTTCACGTTCCTGTCTGAGATTTATTATCTCCTACCCTGGCTGGTATTTTATGGTTTAATGACCAGCAATCTCTCCCATCATCAGGGTCAGTTACAATTACATTCACTTTTCCTCTGCTCAGGCAAATGCAACTTAGTTTGCTGCCTTTGGGATAATTTTGGTTTAGAATTCCAGAGCTCACTAAATGTGCTATGACTATATATTAGAAATTATAAGGAAAGATTGAAATCCAGATATTCGAGCCCCATGGACATTTTGTCCAACTACTGTGCTTGTTTATGAGCTCTCCAGCTTTGGCTTTTAATTTGTAAAGGATGCAATCAAACTCGCCACTGGATGATATTTACAGTTGGAACAAAACAGCAGCATCAGCTGTAAAATACCAAAAGATCCCACCTCACCTTCCTCTATGAATTAAACAGTGTGTGTAAGTCAACACATTTACCTCTCTCTCAATTTAAAGTCACTTCACTGTCCAGTGTCTGACCTCGACTATACTGACTTGTATCTGCGCAAAGTTTGTCACTGGAGAGGTGGGATTTCACATTCCTCTACTGAAGCGTGCCTGTTTACACCTGGTATTAACATGTGCTTTGGGTGAGCCAATCACAAGTGGACAGCGCTAAATGCAAGTGTAAACGCGCACCAAGATGCATTGTAGTGCAGTCACTTGAAGTACTTGCTGAGATAGTCTGGGACACATTTGATCACACATCTTTTGTTGTGTAAATGCTAATGCGTTGTGATGCGTCCCAGCCAAAGGTCTGTGTCATCAATGCAAGAAGTGGTAGTCGTTTGGTGACAGGGGGCTAACACTCTAAAACTTGTCCCCCGTACATCGTTTTACTCGTGGAAGGAGACATGTTGAATTCTGCTGACAGCTGTACTGACACAACAGCTAACATGACTAGTGAGCATGCTAACAAGCAGCTAGCGAGAGTGTGGACGCAATGATCCATGCTCAAGGCCTTTTGACCTTTAAGCATGAGTGATGTAGGCAGTAAAGAAATCTGTACACAAGTGGTTAGCTGGAGATACATGATAGGCACAAGTGTGAATGCCAGAATGTCTGAACTGTCCGCTTGTGTTCAAATCAGCGAAATGCACGCTAATACCAGGTGTAGTCTCACATGGCTTTCCACGCTTTTGCTGTGTCTCAATTCACATTCTTTAATTAGTACATTTCCATGTAGTACACTATGTACTTAACTCGCTTAGAGCGTGAATTTTGACAGGGTGGTGTGGTCTCAAATTGAAAGCGGCTGTTACACTTAAAGGAAATGACGACAGCAACATTTGAGCGCTTCCTAGTCTTCTTCTTAATGGCAAATTGCAACCGGACAGAGCAATACGACCTTCATTTGATTTTTGCTTGTCAAAGTGTCTGCTAGCTTGTTTGCGTATTCACCAGAGCAACAGCAATTGCTGCAGCTTCTTCTATTGCTTTTTCAGTCAGGAGAGACTCGTTTTGAGAGAAAACAATATTAATTTTCATGTGCACATAAGAATGAGAAATGTGAAAAGTCTTTGGCCATTAGACCCCATTGTGATGTAATCTATTCCAGGAGGGTGGTAAAGACGTAGTAGGTTAGGGAACCCCTTCCTATGGAGTCTAGACACTGCTGGTGGTGATGAGATGAGATGAAGAGGGAGCTGATTACTGGATGTGAAGTTTGGTGGTCCCTCCACTTCCGCTACTGTGCCAACATTGCAACCAGAAATGTCCAGTGTTCCACACTCAACTTTTAAGCGTTACAAGTACACCAGTCGGGTACTAATAGTGCACTCCATGATATCAAAGTTGTCATTGTGACCGCACGTATGCACTCAAAATAGTAGAAAATATCTGATTTGAGAACCAGCATTTGTTTTAGCAGCGACTCTAATGACTTTGTTTCCATGTTTGAACTTGTCAATGACGATGGCTAGGTATTGATCATTTATTAGTTCCCTATTTAGCCCAAAGTTAGCCAAAAATTGTGCATAAGGAAAGTCGTGTGGATTTTAATAAATGAACAAATAATCTTGAGCATGTTGTTGAATTACTGAATATAATTTTTAAAGGGACATTCTGGGAAGTATTTAATCGGGGAAAGCGTGTGGTACTCACTCCGACTCTGTCTCTCTCTAAACACACACACACACACACACACACACACACACACACACATTTATCAGCTCAAATTGCTTACACTCCTCTGGTAGAAAAGACTGTCCAAAACTAAAAGGGTTTTTTGATATATCATCCTGCTGTTCATCACTCCTCACCTGTCTCACCTTCACCGTATCTGTTTTCCACTCCTTTTCACCTCCATCATTTCTCTTCTCCTCTCCCGCAATCTATCCAGCAATCGCCTCCTCTCCTCTCCACATGGCGGAAAACACAAACTACGGTTATTTTGACACAAGAGCTGGACTGACAAATCATTTCCTTTAGCAGCAACATTCAAACACATTCACGTTAATTTGGTTTGGGAAGAAACCGGGGGAACATGAATAATGAGTTAGCCCTGGCTGGCCCTGTTATCCTGCTGCGAAAGCCAAGCTCGGGGTTGTAGAAACACTTTACTTTGTATAATTTACTCTACAAGCCTCATACGCGGGACCACAAACACACTCTCAGACACAGTTCTTGAGGATGCACACATTACCCACGATGGCCTTGAAAGACTTCTATAGCACAGTACGTCCATGCCAATAGAGCTTTAACACATTTTCATTCTCACATACTGTAGCATACATTATAGCACACTTTACTTTTACAAGTTTAAAATGAGGACAGAGACTTACTGGAAAGAGCAGCAGCTAGTTTTAAAGGAACAGTCCAACTTATTTTTTAGTAGCGCACCTCTTTGGTGTCTTATCTGGAGTCAGATGGAAAGATCAATATCAATTTCAACTCTGTGTGTTGAGATTGTGAGATAGCTACCCGTCTTTTAAACCACGAGGGGAGTAAGACAGTACATCCAATAGGTTTCCTCTTTTAAAAGCTTCCTGTTGTGCTCACCTCTCCTGGGTGGTTTCTCAACCATTTCACCGCCGGTGCAGTGCTCTGCCAGTTTAAAATGGGTGGCTACTAGATTGAGCATTTCTCATGCTGTTATCGCTGTGGTGTCTGAGTGTAGGGCTCCAGTTTTTCCAACATAAGACAGGCCACAGGGTCTTTGTATGAGATGAATACTGCAGGAAATTATACACTATGTTTATAGTGTAGCTTCCATTGGCTACAAGGACAGCAGTTCTTTGACAGCAAGTAATGTAAGCAAAAGTTGTGGTTGTACAGTTTATTTCAGATCTCCACAAAGCGTATCTTCTATTAGTGCGATGTTAAAAGACTAATGTGGGAGGATCTTTAAACCTTCACTTGAGAGGTGGATCAGTATCAACAGCAAGCCAGTGTTTGTCCATGACTGATCTGCACTTAGGCAAGTGAGAAAATACTTGGTGAGGCATTCTCTCTGTCTGAGTTGGTCAAAACGTCCTCTTGAGATATCCTCCTATCCTTCCTAATAGGCTCATCTTAAAGATTCTTATTCATAGCCACCTGCGCAGCAGATACTCTGGAGCTTTAGGGTTGCCACCAGCATGACTCCATAAAGGAGGTCACCTCTGCAGGGTGAAGTGGATAAACAACACAGCTACAGCTGCAGCTTGTGTGTGGATAAAATAGACCATAATATATATGTGTGTGTGTGTGTGTGTGTGTGTATATATATATATATATATATATATATGTATACCAGCTTCGTTACTTGGTTAAATCACACTCTCCAAGCCTGAAACCAAGTGGTATTTAAGGCAGATGAGAAAAAGGAAGTGGATAATAATATTTGAAGCTACTATGAAATCTGTCTTTCTTTATGTAAGGGAAGTCAGGGGAATTTAAACAAGTTGCTCATGAAAACATTGGGTAGACCTCCAGAGTGGCAGCTGTAATTTGCAAACTTAACTCGTAAAATAACTGTCTTGAAGTACTTTTAGTACTCAGTACCTTTTTGAGATTGAATTTAAAGGCGCAGTCTGCAATTTTAATCCAATACACTTTTTCTCAAATTTGGTTAGTACTTCTCATGGTCCGCTAGCTGTCCATTCTGTGTGTGTGCTGAAACAAAATCTGGTGTTCACACAGCCTTGCCTCTGTAAATAGGAAGCAAACAAGGTGGCTCGGACTGAGTTGCTATGGAGACGATGCACCGTCTCGTCTTGTCGCATCGGTGTAAACTGGCAGGTTTTCAGGACACCGCAGACTGGCACATTGCACAAATTTGCAAGTTTCAACTTGTCTCGCTGTGAATCTTTGGTCTGAACTGGGCTTAATGAAAGGTGCCATTAAGTTGCATCATTGTAATTTAGGACCTAGTGTTTGGAGAGCTTGATTATTCAGGCCCTGATCACACAAAAAGCATTTTAGCAGCTGGAGGTGGGTTTTTGTAATGTTTTTAATGAGAAAGAAGCTTTTTGCTCACTGTTTTTGCGTTGCTATGCGCTTGCGTTTCTGTGCTCTTGGTGCCTGGCGTTTTTGCTGGAGCACCCACGTCATCTCTGCTGTTTTCCCATTGTCCTCTTGGATGATTTGAGAGGCGGATCTTCTGTGGTGGTCACGACAACAGGTTTACAGTTGGTAAACATGGAGGAGAAACTGGTGGTAGCGGTTGCTGGATACCCAGAGCTATACGACTTTACAAATCACAGTTACCACCATCTCAATAGAAAGTACTTTAAACAGCCATTATGGAAGAGAAGCTCCTGGACCAACTGGTGGTATTCCCCATGACCCACCCTCTTTTTTAGGGTCTCATGTACCCACACAAATCTCCGTTTCCCTGTGCCCAACAAACTATTTGCTGACAGCCTCTCACCCTCAACCAGAGCTTCAGACAGTACCATCTGCCTCAACATTTTAGGAACTAGCTACTGATTACTGTGAAATAAAGAAAATAAATAGAAGACTGATTACATGGTAAGTGTAGGGTAAGGAGGTGATAATCTGGCCCTTTCAAATCCTCCAACTTAATGGAAGCACAGGACTAAATCATTGGGTTACAGTTTTAAGAGACCCACAAAAAGTGGCAGTGCAGCAGCCACCACTAAAGTGACTTCTTACATGGATGCCTTCCTGAAGGTGATTGTTGGTCGCATGATGATAATTGATAGAAAATAAAAGTTCATCCACCCTATTTATTTACCACTGCCTGTCCAAATATGCATTATGCTAATATTATGTTGGCTGATTAAAGTATTATTAGCTCATTCCTTCTCATTTATGCAACAACAGCAGCAGTAATACACAAAGCATTTCAGGTTCGGTTAATTGGCACCTCTTGCCAAATTTTTCAGTACACATGAAATGTTCAGCGATGTAATTTCCTCTGGGACTTTCTACGGAGACCAAGTGACATTTAGGCAGCACGGAAAATGAGCGAGAGCAGAGGCCAAGTCAGCCAACATTCGGTGGTAAAAGGGGATGACTTTTTTTCAGTAAATTAACCAGAAGCTTCACGCTCATGTTTACTTTTTCATTCTGCTGCCGCAAGAACAAGCCGCTCTGTGAATAAGCCTGCATTTTATTACTACTTCCTGCCAGACATAACTGGATGTGTGAAATATCATCTTTCTAACTTTCACAGTTTAGGAGTCAGGGAGCTTTTGACCCTGGAAAATGATCGGGGCACGGGGTTGTTTATCACATAGGCTCTCCATGCATTTCAATTAGGCGCCTTTAACAGTGTCAAACTGTGTCCTTTGCGATGCCGTTCCTTTTTCACTGTTTACCCTTCAGCAAAGTTTCCAATACCGTTTGAGACAGTTGCATTTATTGTAAATCTCCGACTTGTGTAAGAGGCACACACAGAAAGAGTTTCTTTTTCCCCTAGGTATCAGTAACCCAGTATGCACATCAGTTGATCCATGAAAACAACACTGACATGAGGTTCCAAACTGCAAAGACGTGGGTGCCAGAAACCCGACTCTCATGGGACGCTGCAATACGACTGCATGCTGCCTGTCGCGGGCAATGGCTGTCAGCGCAGATGAGATGGCATCTGCATTCAGGAGCAAGTTTCATTCATCCCCCCTCCTCTTTATTAAGCTTCCCAAACCAACGAGTTGGAGGGCTGCATAGGGCAGACTCCTCATCAGCTTTTAACTGGAGGCACAGTCGATTGGCTCATTTGGGCAAAGGAAGGCAATTAGAGTGGCCGGGGTGAGGAGACAGAAAAGGAAGAGCGAGAGACCAAGAGGAAGACAAAGAGGAGTGGAGGAAAGAGGATGGAGGGAACTGGAGCGCAGTGATTTAAATGGAGCCTGGGGAAGTACATTCAGGTGGGGTTGACATGAGGACGGGTCGGCGAGTATTAGAGCCAGGCGTGAAGAGGTGAGAGTAGTAAGGCTGTAATGATTACACGCTCAGTGTGACGTGAGATGATTCACTAGTGTTTGCTTCACTTTAGTGGGCTTTATTAGGAGGCCATCTGACGTGTGCTGCCAAAGCAAGTTGAAAAATGACTGATAATGATCGAGAGAGAAAGACAGTTGACAGCGATGAAGGTCATGGCTTGTTGGTAGAAGAAAAAAAAAAACGTCATATAGATGTCTTTTTTCCCGTACACAAGATCTTCTTATGTCTCTCTTTGGTCCTGTCTGGTTTAGTCGATGTCCCACTGACTGACCTTGCTGTGACAGCAGGGTACCTGTTGAGCAGCTGCTTTGATAATCATTCCTCCTGTGCTTTTATACTAAGAACACTTTAGAAATGAAGTCCTGTTTTTGTTGTGTTGCCATTATATTGGCAGCATTTCTGGTCAGGCAAGTGTCCTTTCCAAAGCCATCACACCACTCTCAGTCTGTCTGTACATTGCCAAGGTCTTTTTTTCTTTCTTATCTGTCATACTAGTCAGACAGTCTGCTACAAAATACTCTGTTTTGTACAGAACATGCCTCAAACTTGTATTGCTGTCATCAAAAAACACACCAATAAGTTATGTGAAGGCTAAGTCTAAAGCTACACTTTGTTCTCCTGAAATTGTACTTGTCCTTGTTGTCAAGTTAGTTTGAGTGGAATCCTTTATGCGTTAGGCATGCAGGTTGTTCATAATGGTATTAAGTCAGACTTAATTATTTTGGTAAGGCTTGAAAGTTTGGCAGGGTATCTAACAAATCTTTTGTTATAAGGAGATTTCTTTGTCTGCTTCATTTTTTTGCAGGATTGGCACCAAGAGAATGCAGCTTTTCCAACTCTTTTTGGAATAACTCTGCTGTTTATTATAAGAAATGAAGCAGAGTGGCCAAGTCTCAAGTAAATTGACGAGTCCAAGTCAAATCTCAGGTCAAGTCTTATGTCCTGGAGGGCAAGTCCTAGTAGTACTACAGGTTGTTCCACACATTCTTGTATTTGTGGCAGTCTTTCCACGATAACAACATCCAGCACTATGTATTGATTTTATATTTTTAGAGATGGACCGTTTATTAGAAGTGCTATTGGAATATTTAAATACTGTTCAGTTATTCCAGTTATTCATTCCACTACACTCTCTGAGCGCTGAGTGCACTCTTCCCCAAAACACTGGGAACAGTGAAACTCAAACTTCACCCTTCATCGTGCTGGGTCTAGAAGTTTGCTTTCACTCACAAACAGCTGTTCCTTTCATCCATCGATCTGATTCGCCCTGCGATTCATGAAGCGATCTGCCTGTGCTGCATTCATGGACCTGCAGAAACCTTGAAACATATGCCCTGTTTCCACCAAACACTTCTGTTATGGTACCTTTGGAACCAAAAGTAACCCTTCAGGAGTAACGCATAACATGTCGTCACAGTGTCACACCTGTCCTGCCCATGATCCTGTCCTGCTGGTTGTCCTACAGACACCATTTCGGCACTGCTACTGGAATAAAGGTGAGACAACTCTGTTCCCCCATTCCGTGATCGTACCTTATATAAAGAACGGTGAGGGGGCATAATGGCACAATATTGCTGCCTTGAACAGGTAGTGTAAAAGAGGCTATAGCTTCTAATTCTGTGGGAAACACTGTACTAGTACTAGTTAAGCCTACAGCTCTGGCTGCAAGAGTCTCACAGCAAGGTGGTAATACTTCTCGTCTTGTGTTGGCCTCTTGACGATACCTCTTGAGCCTCTGATAAAGGAAAAATTACAACATCTGAGATGTTATTTCACCACTTTCCTGAAATTTTCACCCTAAAGTTAGATCTCTATTCATCCAACAGAAACATGAGAAAGATCATGATGCCTTTAAAAAACCGCAGTAAGTTTACAGTCTTTTGGTCTTAAAGCCCAAACCCTCGGGGCGTCAGGTGGCTTAGTGGTAGAGCAGGCGCCCCATGTACAAGGCTGTTGCTGCAGCGGCCCGGGTTCGACTCCAGCCTCTGGCCCTTTGCTGCATGTCACTCCCTCTCTCTCTCCCCGTTTCACGCTTGTCTGTCCTATCGAATAAAGGCTAAAAATGCCCCAAAAAAAATCTTAAAAAAAATAAAAAGCCCAAACCCTCTGAAAACGATAATTGATGCATCTCATTTGAAGCGCGGCAAATGATGCTCATATTGCAGACTGCAGGCATCAGAGTTGAAATGCCAACAGCACAGAGCCAGCAGTAATTTAGGAAAAGGTCGATATTTAGGCAACATTTTGTATATTACAGATACCCCCATTCATTTTCTACACATTTCTATTTGAGTAATGTTATATGAAATTCCAACAGCACAAAACCAGGAGTGTTTTGGGAAGACTGCCATTTATATGTAGATAGGCACAAGTGTGCTTTACAGATACCCACATTAACTTTCCATACATTTCTATTTGAGTGGCCTATAATGTTACATAAAGCAGGAGGGCAACTGTTGGGTGCGTGCTGCTGCTGCCGTCAGTTGGTTGGCAGTAGAACACCGGTAAAAACTGTTATGTGTTCTCGCTGCACGCCCACCTCTTCATCTCTCCGTCTCTCCTCTCTGCCTCACTGATTGACTGAGGTCAGCGGTCATTTGCAGTATGTGATTTATGCTCCGTTTCTACTGGAAACCTATGTAAACCTGGTACTGTGGTTATGTGACATCTCTATCTGATTGAGATGATTGTACTGACCTAACAAAGTCCACCTCAGTCCCCAGTTTAAAAACTTCCCCAAAAACAGGCTCACTATGTTTATATTTTGACAATACATCTTTTTAAATTCATTTATTTGGTTATTATTATTATTTGAGCATAGCATTAGTTCAGGCAGAACACGGTGTCAAGCTCACAACCCAGCTACATCAACTGATCTCAAATAGTCAATCAACTGATGGAGCAGCTGATTGATGGAAGGGAGTCAGCTGATAGTTGCACAGAAAGGAATCATGTGATCTCATTGGCAAATCTCATTCACGGAGCCATATTTAAACTGCTCTGGCCTGCCTACTATTGCTGCTTCCTCTGCAAGCTGCTTTGCAACCTGCCTCCACCCCAGCTCCTCCTTTTCATGCTGTGTCTGACTTATCAGTGTCATTTCTGTTTGTCATTGATTCTTGTTCTCTGTTCTGGGTTTTTTTTTTCAGCTGCTCTCCCTGCCATAGGTTTCATGTAGGCGCATGGAAGGGCAGGGAGGTCTGCTGTCTCTGCCTCAGGCTTTCCTCATTTGCACTTGGAAGGGCAGAGAGGTGTGCTTTTCTGTCTCACGGCTTTCCATGTAGGCATGTGGAAGGACGGAGAGGTTTACTCTCTCTCTCTGCCTTAAGGCTTTCCACGTAGGCACATGGAAGAGGCTTTCTGCATAGGCTCGAGGAAAGGCAGAGAGGCCCTAGAACAGAGCCATGCCGCCATATGTAATACTGCAAAAGGAACAAAAGTTTTCTTTGACTTAAGTATTCCTGACTGAATTAGTAATTGTTATTTCTTTGATAAAATATTGTCCTCTGGGGAAAAAAATCCTAACTTTTTATTCCTCTTAGCTCCAGCTTTGGTTGCTGGGTCCTCTGGTCGGAGTCGGGGCGTCAAAGCAGTTTGACGTGCCTCATAGGGCTTTTGGTGTGTGTTTGGCCATTTAAAACAATAGGTGTCATTCAAAACTGGCACGTCAGTCCCTTTCAGTGCATTTTTGCCTTTAGATTTTAGATTAAGTCGCTCTGGTTTCCATTGGGACCTGGCCTCGCTGTTGACCCTGACTCAGCCCTGCCTTACAGTAACAGTACCAAACACTAATGAACAAAGGGATAACTAATCAAATACTGGCTAAATTGCTGACTTAATTGCACAGAACTAATGCTGGAAAATATCTGCTTTTTTTAAACTCTCTCCCAGTGAGTAGAACACTGCATCTTTTCTACAGGTGTAATCCATGTAATGGAGCTTAAAATAGCCTGCTTTAAAGAGACTGCTCCATTTTCTGTCATTTAGAAAGATTTCCTTACATTTCATGTGCTCTGTATGAAACATTAATGTTGAAGGAGCCAACCAGTACAGACTGGGAACATATGGCAATGCCACTTCAAGCGACATCTTTTTCAGAGGCTATGTTTTAGCAGCCTGGTGATCTGTACTAACTATTCCATCCATGTGTTGATTACATGGAGAAGCTGCCAGCTGTATCTGGTAAAGGTTTAATTAAACACTGTTGCATATTGGATTGAGGTGTGTACTGAAGCGAGAAGGTAAATGAAGAGTAAAAGTGAGTCTGCGTTGTGACTAAAAAATGCATGGGAGTGAGTGTACAGAATGTGTCTTCCTATGTTGACACTCAAGTGTTTAGTCTTATGCGCTAAACGACAGCCACAGTGCATCAAGATTCCTACAGATGCGTTAAAAAAACGTGAGCTAAATCTAATATTTTTCCTGAGTGGTTTTTCATGTGATGACTCTTATGCTATTTTCATACTCGACACACTCAGTATGCAGAGGAGAGAATCTGAAATTTCATTGATTTTCTCAAGTGCTCAACCTGACATTAATATCTTCTTGAAATAAATCCAGCATCATTGTTTCTGCTCATTGGTGAAAGGGCAGAGAAATGAGAGTGCACACAAAGATGGATGGAAAAGTTATATAAAGTGCACAAAAATAATACAATTTTCATCAGCACTAACTGCCACAAGGAAGCAGCCCCCTCATGTCCTCAACTGTCAACAGCAGCTGCAGAATTAGTTCACTCAGTTAAGATAGCTTCATGAGATAGTGAGATGGAATATCCAGATTGAACGGAAGCTCGAAGAGGCGTCAATATGAAAGAAAACTGATTCAGATTTATGTAGGAAAAATATACTTACGCTACATGTAGGATTTAACATCAACAAATTAATGGCAATATGTAGGGTGAGACATTTGCGTGATAATAGCAAACACGCAAGTCTGTTGCTGAGTATATTATCAGCCTCTACTCTGTGTTTTATGCTTTCTTGCCACCAGGTCAGGCTTGTTTGGAAGTCTGCTGGATTGCTTTTACAGAGAGAAAGACAGAGAGATAGAGAATGATTTGAGGCACTGAGGAAATGATGCTGTTCTTTCACTGCAAACTGAGCTAAATTTATCAGTTTTTCACAATGCCAGGAGGCGGATTGTGCAAAAGGCCAATGGAGAAACCACTTCCAACATTTAGCCTCTTCAGTAAAGACAAAGAGAAAGCTTCAGGCCAATCAAGGCAAAGAGGGAGAGAGCCATGTCAGTGAAAGGAAGCAACAGGGTTTGTGGAAAATGGTGATTTCGTGTTGAGGAAAACCTATTTTTTTCTCACATTAACATTTTTAAAAAGTAATACAGACTTCAGTACAATTTTTTCTATTGTTTGTTGTTGTTGTTTGTTTGTTTGTTTGCTTGTAACTAGTACATGCTTTTTCATTCATGTGTTATTAATATTATATAAAGCTGTAGTTTATGCATACATATATGCATACACACAATATGTATATATATATATATATATATATATATATATATATATATATATATACATACATACATACATGCACACACACATACAAACTCTTTCACTGTTATATAAATGCCAGTCTGTACATGTGGGTTTCTAACAACTTTTTAAACTGAGGAACTGACTCAGCTGATTCGATGTTAAGGGGGAGTCTGTTCCATGACTTTGGTGCTAAAATAGTAAAAGCATGATCGCCCTTTGTTTTAAGTCTGGATCCTGGTACTTTTTGGTTCTCTGATCTGAGGGATCTCGGAGTAGAATAGAGGGTTAGGAGTTCTGAAATGTACAGTAAGCCAGAGCCAGATCCTGCAGAGACTTGAAAGTAATCAGTAGAACCTTAAAGTGGATTCTGTACTGAACGGGAAGCCGGTGAAATTCAGCCAGGACTGGAGTGATATGTTCCCAACATTAAGTGTTTGTAAGATTAATAAGTCAATCATTTTTATGCCAATGAAAGCTGTGGCAGGAGGCATTATGTTTTTGGGTTTTCTTCTGTCCATCTGTTGCATTCTCATGAACGCAGTATCTCAAGAACGCCTTGAGAGATATTCCTCAGATTTGACACAAACATCCACTCAGTCTCAACTGTGCTGAATCGAAGGTGAAGGTCACTGTGACCTCACGAAACATTTTTTGGCCATAAGTCATACCTTCATACACTTATTATGACAGAATTTCACATAAGTGTCTAATAGGATAAAATGACAAACTGATGACATTTTATATCCAAAAGGTGAAAGGTCAACTTCACTGTGACATGATAGTGTTCTGCAAAAACACTTCAGTGTCATAACTAAGGAACAGAAGGGGAGACATTTGGTCAGATGCTGAATTGGTGACACTAATCTTGTGTGTCCGCCTTGAAACTGTGATGATTGTATAGATCTTCTGTGCTGCTGGGAGAATATGTGTGTGAGGCATCCATGTTTTCACAGACATGATGTAAACTGTATGTGCAACTTGACTGGTTTGCAGAGGCATACAACCACAAGGCGGTAAATCTAGTTGTTATCTTCGTCACCATCTTGACTGTAAGCGAGCAGAGAGGGACAATTTCACCAGGTGCAGCTGCACAGCTGCTTGCCTGGTGGAGATCTGCACTTTACTGAGTGCACTTATCTAGTTTTCTCTGTATAACGAGCATCTCGGGGACAAAATGTCCTTTGAGATTAATATAGTTCTGATGTGTCCTATTTTATCTTTGATCTTTGATGTTAGTCTTGTTCTTGTAGCAGTTTTTAAATGTATTACCACATACTCCTTGGGTGTTCAGTCATACAGTGTTATTAATAAATCCCTAAATTGTGGGGTCAAAGAAACATAAAGATTAAACAGGAAGGTTTGAAGGCTGATAGTTTGGGGGGAGGTGAGGGGGGAGTTGAGTCGCCCTTAAGCAAAGAAAAAAGACTCAACTACTTGAGCAGAGCTGTGTGTGTGTGTTATACTTTGAAGATAGTGGTGGCTACCAGTGTTTGTACTGAGCTATTGCTGATGTGAATGAACAGTAAGTGTGCTCAGAAAACCAAAGTAGTTTGCACCTTGAGTTGTGTCTGTTGTGGAGCTGAAGGCCTTTGCGGCATAAATTTCTCCCGTATCTTCATCGCAAGGATCTAGCTAGCATGTAGATAATTTGATCATTATGCATGATTCCTGATAACGAAATGCATATGAGAGAAAAGGGAAGGTGCCTTTTTTTTATAGATAGCAGTACACAATCGCACTATTTGCATTTTAATGAGTTGCCCACAGGGAGTCATCTGCAGCAGCCTGTGTACTGTATATGTGTGTTTTGTCCCTAATTGACTTTACAAGTTAGAAGTTATGGATTTCTGCTAACCTTCAAACAACCTAAGATTTCCCAGCAGCAGCAGTATTGGTGGTCTTCTACAGCCAGGCCTCTCCATGCACAGAGTACTTTCTCCAAGTAGATATGACTGTGGTGCTTATATACTGTATTTACTCTGGATACTTAGTGAGTGTAGACTGTGTTCCTCTAACTTTATTATCCAATTTGTAGAAGTCTGTATCATTATATATGTATATATGTAGGTAAGTGACCATTTTGAATACACTGTAATTAAGGAAAGTAATTTTCATTCAGCTGATTAGCAAACAGTTTAGGTGCATTTAAATACAGCACACAGTCTAAATATTAGCTTATTTCACAGAGTCATTAGTGGTAATGTAAACAGTTGGTTAATAAGGACACAACAGGAGGGACTGGTCTTTGTTCTTTGCCATTGTCATGTTATGTGTGACATACATCATGGTTGTTGGTTTTTTTGATAGGGAAAACTTAAACCTCAGCACCAGTGTCAGTATAGTGTAGTGTGTAATAATTTAACATCACCGAATACCTCCATGGTTGTATGAAACAACGGATGATTTTGCCAAGCATGGTGGCTGGTTTATCCTAGTTTATCCTCCTAGTTTAATTTTATCCTATTTCTGCTGTAACTTCCTACTGTGGGTGTCAATAATGCATAAGAATCAGAGTGTTTCTCCGGCTGTACTTGAGTGCATGAATGACAAAAAATGACTATAGTATGTACAGGAGCTACAGGAAAACTGCTCATATGCACTAACATTGGTGGTTCACGCCCCTTGCCTCAGATACAATGTCTTCTCTGGGCAGCACGTGCCAAAATTTCTAATATTTGATTTTGAATGGTGTTGGACATCCAGTTGTCTCTCAGCTGAAGCCACTCACATCCCCTGGGTGAATCATCAGTCCGCTTGTCGTCCTCCATCCCATTGACTATGCACCCGCAGTGGAAGTCCCTCGCCACAGAGGAATTTTAGACTGTCTCAGCCTGTTCAGCCTGTCAGTGCTAAATATTAGTTCCCAATAACACAAATCTCACCCTAATTTTAGCTGACTCTGACTGTTGCACTTTGACCTCACCTTATGTGTTGACATTGTCACATGAGATCAGACGAATTAATTAAATTCCCACATTTTACACATCTTTCATGCCTCAGCGCTGGCGATAGTCGAGGCTTTATGTTTCAGGGTTGTCCGTCCGTCTGTCCCATGCTTGTGAACACGTTATCTTGAGAATGCCTTTCGAGAATTTCTTCAAATTTGGGACACAATCACTAGTCTCCTTGGTCAAAGTTCTGTGCTTCTTCTACCCATCCACTTCCCCTACCAAACGCCCTAACCAGACCTTCTCAGTCCTCATACTACGCTGACTGTCTGATAATGATGCATGGTAGAAAGCCCAATGCATCTCATACAGATGCTAAAGGATGCATCATGTCCATATCTGACAGACAGGATTACTTATTGTAATAAACAGGGGCTCAGTTCTGGGTTGGGTAGCGAGTTGGATGCTGTGATTTAATTGCTGCAGTCGAGTTTGAAAAGCTAGTCAACTCCATCTTTTAAAGTTCTGTTATATTTCTTTTATCTTCCCATCCACATGACACTGCCCTCTAGAAGTGCCACAGAAGTCCAATGTCAATGTGAAGTGTATTTAATGAAAGTGTGGTGTGTTTAGACTCAATCTTTTCCCGTACTAATTATTTCAGTTTAAAGTTTGCACATTACCTGATGAAACAGAGCAAAGATAGTTTAGACAGCAGTCTGTAAAGAGTACATGCCGGCTGTTTACTAATGATGTAGTGGAACTGCGTGTCAAGAAGGCACTGTGGGATGAAACGCTGTTTCACACCGTTGTCAGTTGTTTGGTTCATTTTTTCCCTCTTTTGATTTTTTCAGGTATTCTGAATCATCTCTCTAAAATGCCGCGGGGTAGTTTCCATCCATTCCTCACCTTACATTTGCCTCAATCAATTTCCCGAAGCTTTGTGTTCTTTTAGGCATGCGTTTGAACTGAATAAATGGTAAGCCTGATTAAAATGCCTAATCAGGAGAGCATTTTTTTTGGTGGGGGTGCAGTGGCTGCTAGCTTTGGCCGTGAGGAAATGAGATAGAAAGCGTAAAACCTGTGGATTTTCTGTGAAGGTCAGACAGCAATTTGTTGTGATGTGGAATAACAAATATGTCCTGAAATCTTTTCACATGGCTGACTACATATTGCAAAAGCCGAGGATTATATTTACTGTTGGTGAACTTCTTGTTCTGAGACTATTTTTATTTCTAATGTAAGAAGGAGATATGTTCAATATTAGGAGCGTAGTCCTGTTAGTGCAGTGGGCAAACTGAATAATAACTCGGTCCCATAGCATGGCAAATTCCTCGAAGTAGTAGGGGTTCCAAATAGAGACGTGTCCATTCACTAAGGGCTGGGACTGGATAAATCTTTGGTAGAGTTGCTGTCAAGGACAGAGAGGACACGTAGAGTTTAGTCTCTGAGATGGTGCAGGACCTTTATGCAGTCTGTGGGATGTTATGGAAGAGATGAGAAATTTACAAGGCTTTAAAAGACATCAACAGACACGGATGTATTCTCTGCCAGGAAACTACTTCCACAGACTGCCGGCCTACCGGGATGCAGGCCAGCATATACTTTTTGGCAGATAATGTCAGCTGTATGGGCATGGGATGTCTTTGTAATGTCATCTTTCTTGAAATACATCTTCAAGGTGTCTCCCATTTTCATTTTAAACTCCGTGTGGAGAGGCGCCTAGAAGGTTTCACTCATCTCCTTGAGCATTCCCCTCTTCAGTTCTGTTCAGAGCGCAGGCAGCTCTACATAAGCTCAAAGACGTCTCGATGACGTTCAGGTGGAGCCTCTCTCCATCTCGGGCAGATTATTGGCTACTTTCGACTGTATATTCACGCTTCTTTCTTGAGGGATATCTCTCCCTCTCCCTACCAATCTGACATACAGTAGGTGTACAGGGAGGAATTCCTGTGCCGAGGGGAAATAAAGGCAGATTTGCATTTGAAAGAGCTAGATCTGCAAGGTAAGGGTATGTCAGATAGCTCGGAGCTGCTCTCAGGTGTATTGCTGTCATTTGTTGCAGGATAATTGACATCATTCAGAAGGCTGCTGCCAGCGCTGCGTCAGAGGAGTTCTGTTTGCCTCAGATTACCAAAGATGTTTTGAAAATCGATTAGAAGAGAGGCACAAGAAAGCTGGCTGCATGTTGCTGTGTGAATCAGATATGAGTGGTTTCTCTTGGCTGTAGGTTGAGCTGCAGGTCCAATAACAATCTGCGGGGGTTCTCCTTGCTCTGTCTGCTTTTCATCCTGTCTGCAACATGACCCGTCTGAGAC
Source organism: Epinephelus fuscoguttatus (assembly GCF_011397635.1). Lineage (NCBI taxonomy): Eukaryota > Metazoa > Chordata > Actinopteri > Perciformes > Serranidae > Epinephelus > Epinephelus fuscoguttatus. Next base: position 16,524,652 of record NC_064763.1, on the reverse strand, counting down.
ATTGATCATCTAACAGAGTTTGGTTTCTCTGAGATTCACCACTTGAAAGAGTGCTATAGAGTGTGAAGTGACTTTAAAGGTCTAACAGCCCTAACTCAGCCCTAACACTCACGTCATGGGGCTTCATCATCACAGCTTTTCTTCCTAGGCTTCATATAGAATAAGTGTATTGTGTTATTTACATGCACTTACAGACGGCATGGACTGTTAACAGTATTCAGGAACAGAATTCTCTCTGAACGTATGACCTTTAGAGTCGCCAACACCTGAGGACACCTTTCAGATATTAAACTCATTGAGAATGCAGCTACAGTTCACTTTTCATCAGGTCCAAATATCCTCCTAATGTCTTCAGTTCAAGAGATATTTTACTTTTTGAATGACCTAAGTTTGCCCAAATTACAAGGTAGTTAACTTTTGGCACTGGACGTCCTTGAGTGTGACTTTACCATCCATAACTGTTGAGGATTGCAAACTTTTCATATGTGTACTTTACCTAGGCAAAGGGAAGCATAACTATTCGAACTTTACCTACATAATATGCCCTCTGTGATGCCTCAAATCATTTTCAAAAGGGCATGAATGTTTGATCTTTTATACCATTTCCTTGCATTAATTCTGGTCGTTATTATTGTGAACATACAAATGAGGTGAAAGGATGTGCTACCTTCTTTCTCAACAGTTGTGTTATTGATTCTAGGATTTCTGTGTAGAAATTTTATGAGAATACATATTTTTTTTTAGTCGAAAAATTAAATATCCCTTTGCGATCTTTTTTATATAACCACCAGGTGGCATCGGTGTCCGAAATTGTCAGTCATTGCACTAAGTGACTTTAACGGTACACTAAGCAGGATTTTTCCTGAAAAGAACAATGTTTGAAAGGCCTGCGTTTGCCCAAATTACAGGGTGCTTCATTTTCGGCACTGGACGTCCTTGAGGTTGACTGACATCTTTAACTGTCGAGGATTGCAAACTTTTCATATGTACTCTTTGCCACAGTTGTATTAATGATTCTTGGATCTCTGTGTCAAATCTTTGCAAGAATATATCATTTTTAGTTTAAAAAAAATATTTAGACAGGTTGCAGCTTCTTTTGTGGTATCCCGTGCAGGATTTTTCCTAAAAATAACATTGTGTAGACTCATACAGAAGTAATCGCTTTCACTTGTCACTTATGATGCAAGTGTGTGGCGGTCTATTTTTCTGCAGAGGCTCTGCCCTCTGCTTATAATCTCGTATATTTAGGGTCCGGGCAGCTAAGCTAAACTTTAAAAGATGGAGTTGACTAGCTTTTCAAACTCGAATTCTTCTTTCTTCTTCTGAGGAAATCATACTTCCCATGGGTGAAAACTCACCAATCTTTGCACAAAGGTTCAGTCTCATGCCAGATATCCTCAGCTGTAAACTCAAGCCAATAGTCCTGATGGTGGCGCTACAGCAAGCGTCAAAAGTTCAAAACTTTGAAATTTCATAACAAATCAACGATGCATGCTACAACTTCACAACTTTAATCAAACTTTACCCCCATACTGAAGAAACTTTTGTACACTTAAACCTATTAAAAATTATGACGTTCATCACTCTGTTTTTTTTTTCAAAAACTGTAAAACTTATTAAACCTATGTCCTCCCACAATTTTTGCTCAATTGACACCAAACGTGCTACAGAGCATCTTCAGACTGTCCTACATAAACTACATTTCTCAGATTTTTGATTTATCAAAAATTGAGCCTACAGTGCATCAAAATGTTTGACTGTAAACAGTACTGGAAACATATACATGCAAATTCTTGCCAAATACAATTTCAGTGGTCATGAAAAAAATGACAAAATTCTAGAGTCATGGTAGATGATGTGTGGCAAATTTCAGAATTTTCTCAAAAACTGATTTTTTGACAGCATTTTGAATTTTGCTCTAATGTGAACAATTGGAGTCAATGTAAAAATGGCAATTTTAAACATCAGTTTTTCACTTATGGAGCAAATCAATCATTGGTAAAACAAATTACCAACATCTCCATGCTGTCTAAAATGCAATATATGTATTTTCAGATTTTTGTTTCGAAAACTGAATTTTTTTACAGTGGTTTCAAATCTGCTTATCCATGCATGGACGGCTGCTAAACCTGCACGTCTGGCTTAGTCAGTTTGTGAAGCTACACATGAATTGTCACTGACTAATTAGTTCAATGAGATAGAAATCAATTCTTAGTCTCAGAGGTTGTGAGTTCAAGCCTCAGGTGATGCAAAAGGCAGATTGTGTTGCTAAATTCCTAAATGTCTTCCAATTCTTCTGCTTGTTGCTCAGAATTGCCTAAAAATGCCCAGACCCGAGCCATCGCTGCGCAGCAGCTATAATTTTCTTTATTTACTGTGCTCCAGATGGTTACGTGCTTGTACCCCCACAACACTCAGGTGAGGTCGGGGCTTCATAAAAAGGAAGCAACCAGGTGGCAGACTATAAGAAGCAGCATCCAAGAGACACAGTACTGAAAAAGGCAAATATAGCGAGGTGAAACACCATGTGAGAGTAAATCTGGGGTTGGCTTTTACTTTCATTTTCACTGGCAATTGTGTGTACAGACAGTAGCAGTCAATTGTGCATAGTATACCTTTGAAAATTATCATCGTTTTCCTGTTCTGCGCCATATAGCAAGCTAGCATGTTTTGGATCCCAGCTAATCAGGTAGCATGTTAAATACAATGTGTACTACCATCTTTATGTCATTTAAGGCTGCAGCCAGTGATCATTTTCCTTATTTATTGATGTATCAGTTATGTTTTGGGATCAGTTCATTATTATTTTCTCTATAACATATAAGAACAAATAAGAATATAATCAGAAATATCCACTGTAGGTTCTCAGTGCCCAAAGTTTCATCCTGCAAATGCTTATTTTGTCCAAACAACATGTTAATGCCTCATTCTGTATCTGTATTAGCCGCTATAGATAGAGAACGCTGGAACCTGTACTAAAATGTATAAAGTAATGGATGTAGCTACCATGACACCACAGATTGGTTTGTGCCTCTTGGACACTACGTGTACTTGACATTGATAATTATTGTTATTATTTGAATGAATAACTGATTACTAAAACTGTCCTCAACACATTTTTCTTTTGAGCTTAAAACTGAGTAATTAATTCATCTGTTTTGCAGGGATCATTCTGTACGTCTCAGAGTTAATACACATGCATGTTTAATAATTACAAAACTAGTTAAATCCACATATGGTACAATCATTTCAAAGCTTTGTATGACAGAATGCTGAGGGCTGTGTTTGATTTGTTTTTTTCTTGTGAAGCCATCATTTGTGATGTGTGTGTGTGTGTGTGTGTTTGTCTGTGTGTGTGTTTCCCCAGAGAAGGATGGCATTTCTTGTACACTGGCTTCTGTGTGGGTGAGGATCCCCAGAGAGAGCTAGTTTTACGCGGAGCTGTCCAATTTGAAATAGAAATTCCTCGGGGGAAAAGTTGAGAACATCAGGAGCGCTGACACCACCCCCTGCTCGAAAAGATCTTTGAATTTAATCTCCTATTGTCGGCACCTTGAAGGGAAGCTCAGTTGCCCACTTTCACTATATTGTAATCACTGCTGCTCACAAGCGGCGGCCTTCCTATCTCACGCTCTGATGACTGGTAGTAACCCATACTGTTGCTCCATCACTTAGTCGGTGCAGTATACTGATGCTGTCGTCCGTTGCTCCCTGAACTTTGAATATCTACCGTGAACCCTGGCTGAAATATTATTATAATCACTGTGTATGCATAGTGATTTGAACTCTGAAAATGTCAGCAACTAGGTTGCAGCACGGCCCCAATTTTCTTCCCCTCTGCATCTGTTGGCAGGTCTGAGCTCTACTCGTCTTATCAAATAAATTGGACAGTGGCTATTTCCCCGATTGCCTCTTCAGAAAGGTTCTGGCTCACCCGAGGGTCTTCTGCTCATGGCTTTGGCTGATGGGAAAACTACTTAGAATAATTGTCCTCCAAAAGGACGTCTTCCCAGCCAGTGCTGTCGCCTCCATGCTGCTGTATGTGCACCCCATATGTGTGTGCGTGTGTGACTGAGAGAGACACACACAGGGCATACTACCTCTCAGGTTATGTGTCAGGATTTGTGTTCAACGTGTTCACTTCTGGCACTGCCTTGTTATTGGAGCACTGAAAGGCCAGGTCAGATTTATTTCTTGTGCAGCAAGTGAAACATTTTTTGGGGAGCTTGACAGCAGTAACAAAATGTAATTATCTTCACTTTGATCTATACATTAGGAGGTGTAAATGTAGGGAATGTGGAGATGTTCATGCAATATGTATGAACGATGCCTTTTGACTACAATGCACTGATGTTATCTGCAGTAAGTTGGTGTCTGGTGATCAGTTCATTAGCCCTCAGAGTGTTTGTTTATGGCTTTATATTTTAAACAGAACGGCTCCAGTGATGCAAGTAAATCTGAAGATCTGTTTTGATGTTATCTACTGCCCCACCGTGCAGAGTACTGCAGTTAAAGGGCACTCCACCGCATTATTCATCATGCGGAGTGCTTCTCAGACTGTGAAAACAGTTGTATAATGTCTCCTGTGGCTCTGGAGCGAGTTTTCTAAACTCTAACAAAAATAACCCCTGTGATGTCATCAGGGTCATCTCCGCTAGGGCTTGAGACTTGCTGACTGTGTCAGTCTGTCTGTGCATCACTTCGGTCTAGTCTGAATTCAGTCCAGGCACCAGAAGAAAATGTTGCACTGTATGTGTCTGCAGACCAGTTATGTTTCCACACTTCATACATCTCATGTCAAGGTTTCCACAGTGACGTCGTTGGGATGACATGTTCATGAACTGACTTTCTCATTGGGAGGTTGATGGGATTGTGGATGACGTGACACCATGGCGAGATAGCTGCGAAGCTGTGGACCACTGCAGACTACTGTTCAAGACAAACAACCAACAATAGCAGGTATTGTTTAGCTAGACACCTTCGGCATTTCCAGTCGAGATTGTCACCAAAGCTGGTTATTTTTTAGCGAGACAATATTTTTGGCGAGACAATTAGCGGCATTTCCGTCTGGGTTGTGTCACCAAACCATTTGTTTCTTAGCGGGACATAAACAGTATTTCTAGCCGTGGTTGTACCACCAAAAGTGGATGCTTTTAAACAAGACAGAGGCAGCTTTTCCAGCTGGACTGTGCAACCAAAAACAGCATTTTGTAATGGGACATATGGTGTATTTCCAGCCAAAACAAGTACAGTCTTCTAAACCATAACCCAGTGGTTTTTGTGCCAGAACATAACCACAGCGTTGTTAAAACGCAAAGAAATGTACAATATCAATCTGCAACATAAAAATGTACAAATCGTACATATCCGTGGTTGGCAGAAATGTACAATACCAATTTTTATTGTGGTGATTAGGTTGCTGAAATATCTCAACCACTGACTCCATGGCTGAGACATTTTGCACAGACATTCATGGTCCCCAGAGAATGAATCCCAGTGAATTTACATTATAAAATATCTACATCATCTGCTTGATGAATTGGCACAACATTTTGAGCACAGTCATGGTTCACATGGTGATCCTCTGGCTTTCCTCTGTCATTCTGCAGAACTAACATGCTGAACGTGTGGTGCATCTCAAGTCTCTTAAATTGCATCCACGTTTCCCTCACCTGCATCTTTTGCTTACGTCTTAGTCCCTCTTACCATAGATGTATGGAGAGACGCAAGGAAACCATGTGAGGAGAGAGGAAACAAGCAAACAAGGAAATATGTTATTGGGAGATGAGATGTTGTTTCCTCTGAAGCTTCACGTGAGGCGACGTCCATTTCTGATGATGGTGGCAGCTGATCACAGCTGGATCAGCTGCCACACGGCTTAAACAGCTGTGTGTGTTTCCCCCTCTTCCACTGTGCTAATGCTAATAAAGGCACACAGCTTTCAGTGGCAGAGCAGCAGTATTTTCTCTCTGTTCAACAAACACCTGCACGTGAATAACAACCTGCTCTCTGTATTTATGACGTACTGTGTTCCACTCAGAGGCACTGAATGTGTTTATATTATTTATTCATTATTTGCATCTGTATTTATTGATATTCAGATTGTGAATTCATTATTTAATAACCCAAAATATGATAATGGTGTCTTTTGAACACTGGAAATTATTTTTCAGGCTAAATGTTTTAGGGAAAATTGAAACTCTGTAACTCATCAAACCCGACGCTCAGGAACGATCAGCCTCACGTGTGACTGAATGGAAACAAGGATAAATGATGTATAAAGTGTTTCTTGCTGATAGACACACTCTCTCTGACTTTAATTGTCTCTATAATAAAAGTTAATGTAGGAAATTTCAGATCATGAAAAGAAACATCAGTCTAATGAATGAAGAAAGTTGAGTGGGATCCTTTTTTGTTCAGACCTATAATTTACAGAGCTGATTTTTAAATAGATGATGAATCAGAAAACAAATCAAATATAAAACTTGAGCATGACGCACTGGTATTAAACTCAGGTATGCTGAGTTCTATCAAATCAGTCCTGTCAGCCAAGCAATGTAATATTGGGGTGTGTCGGCTGATAAAAGACTGCAGTGAAGGCTGCTCTCGTGTATCCTCGCTCATCGCACCTCAGAGATTTCTCCTTGATCCTCGCTCGTCCGAGGAGAAATAAGAGCTTTGGGATGGTCTTCAAAATGAAGCACCACAATGACTTCAGATTCAAGCGTGGATTTAGGAGCAGGAAATGGCAAATAAGAGACTTGGGACGCACCCATGTTAAACACATCTGCTCAACATCAGCACGTTAGCATTGTTACGCTGTGCTGCTAGCCAGTGTTGGGCAGTAATAAAATTATTTTTTCCGGTGACAAGTAGTGTAACTGTTTACTAATAAAAATTCAGTAATAATATCACAGTTCGCCCAAAACCAAACACGTCATATCAGTGTTGGTTCTGCTATCAGATTACTACTGACTTGAAATACAACATCACATCAGCAGACTCATTTCAGTAATCTGCCCAAGCATGTCATAAAGCAGCAAGCTAGTTGGAAACGCTTACCTTAGCAGCTGGAAATAATCCCATTACTTTGAGTTTGTTGGGAATAAAGATGACAAGAACACTGTTGCTGAAGGTAGTTGTACTAAAACTCTTTCCACTGCGAAAACACATCCTCAAACCTCTGGTCTGAAACACCTCGGTTACTATGACCAACAATGCAACAACATAAAGCTCCAGGAAATACACCCCACCAAAGGTGAACCTTCCTCGGACGCGGAGGTCAGCTGTAGCTCTGCACTGGCTAAACAACCAAAACTGGATCGTGGGCAGCTGCAGCTACAAAGAACTAATGAAGCTTGTGGCTGGATATGTTGTGGATGAAATGTTGCTCCACGAGTGACGCTCAGTCTTTCGGGTAGAGCTGTGGGAAAATACAGGTCACAGGCAACAGAAAACCCACAGGTAACAAAGAAGCTGTCTGGCCTTAGCTACATTTAACAGCAATTACCCTGACTTTCACACAGAGGCACACATCTGAATTTTGGGGAGATTCGCAACTACCAATTTTATGGGGTGTAACAGAAAAGAAATGTAACGAGTAGTGTAAGAAAATATTGTTGGCAGTGAGTAATGAGTAAAGTGATATTATTACTTTTGACAGAAAGCAAACCGCAGGTTGAACTTGATTGACAGTTTTCAGTATTTTATGACATTTAATGGACCAAACCATTAATCGGTTTGTCAATAAATAATCTGCACTTTAATCAATAAAGAAAACAATAGTTAATTGCAGCCCTAACGTACTGTAGTTTATCCACAACTAGGAGCAAATATCAAAGGTGTTTACAATGCATTTAAAATCAATAGATGCTGGCCAGTCAGCTTAATTAAATGTGCAATTCTAAGCCCTTTCTCCTGTGTGTGGTCCGACTGCATTCTCACTTCAGACACATCCCTCCAGGGCTAAATTAAACATGGTTTAAGTCTAATGTGTTTACTTCCAGTCAGTCTGAGCACTATAGACAGCATGTCTGCCAAGGTCACATCTAGTCACAACATGAACATCAGTGTTTTCACACAGAGCTAGAAGCACTGGGACGGCCAGTGGCAGCTAGATTTAATGGCTGCATAGTAGCAGTACAGTAATGCTTTGATATCAGGTCACATACAGCAGGTCATGCAACTCCATCTGCTCTGCTCCATCATATGGCAGCCCATATGTTCACAATGTATGAAGGTAAATGTTGGTCAGGTGAAGCAAAGAGACTGAAGCATGCAGGATGTGATCACACAAAACACATTTCTGGGGCAGAACAAGATGTTTTCTCTGTTTTGTTTTGTTTTTCTTACTGTGAATTAAAAATATATTTATTTTTAGTTGAGGTGCTTGGTTCTGTGGTCTTGGATGCACAGCAGGACGGAGCATGAAATCACGGGGAGAACGTTGGCATTGTACTTTTCTGCAAAACAGGGATACGTTACATTTGCATGTTATTTCGTAGTGGATACATTGAAACTTTACACTTCAGTGGCACGGTGTTTAACATGTGGTTAGGTTTAGGCACAAAAACTACTTGGTTATGGTTAAGAAACGGTCATGTTTTGGCTTAAATACCGAGGTTGGGGGGGCACAGTGTTGGCAGAAAAAGCAGCGTTGTTCTAGTAAAGGCCCTGACACACTAGGACAATGGTTGGCTGTCAGTCAACGTTTGGCTGTTGGTGAGCATCTGTCGCCTTAAGGGGGATTTATACTTGTGCAGCAGAGCCTATGCTGTAGCCTACGCACGTGTCCTATGCCATTATGAGCATTTACACTTGTGCGGTGGTGTGTCTGTGTCATTCTGCAGTTACACCTCCAAAACACTAGTCAGCGGCAGATGTTTCTGTGAAGTGCTGTAAAGTTTAGTTGATTCAAAACACACATTAAACACACATTAAACATGGCTTAATAGAGACCATTTCAAATACAAGTACACAAATCAGCTTCACTATAACTCTCAACATTCACAGACATGGACTTTTGCTGGACACAGAGCCTACGGCATAGGTATGGCGTCAATTCAACACAGAGGTATAACTCTGGCATTAGTCGGTGCACACTAACGGGGGTTAGTGTGTTGAATCAGCGACGGTGGAGCCAGTCAGTTATTACACAACAGCTAAAACACTACAACGCTACAAAACACCCACATTCAGTTCTTAAAAAGCAGCTGGAAAAGCAGCAGCGGGTTGCTATATAACAGCGATGTTTGGTGCCAAAAAAGCCACTGGAAACACAGCAATGACTCATTAAATCACAACCGGTCTTGTCTGTTGGTCTCAAACAATAGTCTGCGGTGGTCTGCAGCTTGGCAGACCTTCCCTTCTTCCTTCAGAAGACAAAGTCGGGTCATATACTACTTTCTTTAGAAACATTAATATGATACACATGAAATGTACAAATGTGACGTATTTGTAGTTTGCAGAATCATACAAAATTTTCTTGTGGTGACTGGGCTGGGTGAAAGGTCTTGCCATTGGGTCCTGTCTTTGTTTCTCATTTGCATTTGTTTATTAGACAAAAATGTGTGTAAAAACACACACTTTCTCCCAAATCAGAGGTTGAAAACCAGCGGTGGCGAGCACTGTGAAAGATTGCCCACACAGCCTATGGTCCATATGCACAGATTGCACACAGCAGCTTGGAATTCCCTGAGGGAGACTTTGTAAACCCCTCAACCCTTTTAAGCTAAAACCCACCACAAGACCCTTTTCATCCGCTGCAGAGACAAACAGCCTCTGTTTTAAGGCCTGTAATTGAGTTTTGCAGGGAGAAGCCAGAATCCAGCCAAAGCAAGTAGGAACACAACTGACATTTAAACTTCTAAGATATCCAAACTTAAGAAGAAAACGTTGAGCCTCTTAAAACCCTCTCCTGTACTCGTGTACACTGTAATTATATTGTCTGGATCTTTTCCATAGCAACAGACATCACTGGAGTTGGTACAGAGAGATTGTTCGCATGGCTGCAAGTATTTGTTTATCCTACAAAAACCATTCTGCTTTTCCTTTTCATTTTAAAAAACACTGCCTATTTTTCTTGTCTGCGTTGCTATCACTACATATATAAGAAACAGTGTCTAAATGTCGCCTTATTAGATCAGTAGTTACAAGGATCTATCCATGCAGCTCCGGAGAAGCCTCTCATCAAAACAACTAAATGATTTTCCTGCCTTCCACTCCTTTTTTCTCCTCCAGTGAATTGTCAGATTAGGCCAGATCCTGACTACTGGGCCATACTGCGGTGCACATTGCTGGCTTTTTTTATTTCAGTCAGAAATGGCTGAATTACTGAGTCTGCTGCTGATAATGTCCCCGTTGGCCTAGCCCTCTCACATGGCCCGGCTTCTCTGTTTACTGTCAGATGGGCGTTCTTTCGTCTGACTCTCATAATGAGCATTTGCATCAGTCTGCCAAGTGAACATCTGTGGTGATGGCTGCTCCGGTCTTCATGACTGACAATGTTGCGCAGCCCCCATATTGACATTGACACCTCTCTTGTCTCAGGGCCATAATGATGAGCACATTGTTTTTTTTTCCTTTTTTGTGCTGAGGACAAGCATTACTGAGCTGTGTGCTCATGTTGAAGCTAGTGAGGCGGTTATGAGATCTTAGGGACCCATGAGGTGCGAGGGTTGTCATCATGCATACACAATAGAGATGGAGTTGTGGAGCTCTACAGTAAAACAAAACTTTTTGTTGCGTTAGGCATCAACTTTTTTATGTGCTAAGCGCTCATTACAGCAGTATCTCTGCACTGCGTTTCCCAGACACTGTCAACTGTCAAACTTGTCAAGATGTCACAACACTGTGGCAATTACTGTGACATCTTTATTTTTGCATTTCCAAGTGATCATATTTGGATTCCATACAGGACTTCAGGGTCTTCTGTTGAGCCATGGTGACTACTTTCACTCTAACTACATTGTTTTTGTCTCTTTATCCCAAATAAACTGTAAAAAGAGAGGGATCCAGCAGAGTGCTGCGAGGGTCTGCAACCCCTGGATTTTTTACATGGCCCTCCACAGCCACACACACACACACACACACACACACACCACAGAAATGTTTCCCTCTACTGTTTGACTGGCAGAGCAGGAGACACAAAACTGAAAGAAGTTCCCTCTTTTGTCAGTCTTTCCATGAATTCTTTCCATTTTTTTGGCACTGTTGCAGGAATTTGTACACAATCTTCATATGCTAATGTCACAGTGTGTCTTTGCCGGCCTTTGTAATCCTGTGTAGTTGCGTTTCTTTGCATTTTTATGGTTAATTTCTACTTTTACTTCTAATTTTATACTTTTTGGCTTTTCTTTGTAGTAATCTTATTTTGTGTATTTTATTGCTTGTTTTAGAGCTGTACGTTTTTGTTCTATGTTGTCTGTGTGTAAGTTATGTTGCTGTCCTGTCTTGGCCAGGGCACTCTTGAAAAAGAGATTTTTAATCTCAAGAGGTTTTTCTGGTTAAGTAACAAAAAAATGAATAGTCAGCATAAGATGTGTACCACAGGTACAGTATAACTGTAATCTTAACAATTCCTCAGTTTAACTAGAGTCGTCAGTAAAAATAAGAACTTCCTGATCGTGGTTATACATTTGATTTTTGATTTTGATTTAGTTTATTGTGCGTTCCATTTGCACTAAGAAGTCATAATTTTTTAGTTCCCAGTCGGAAATTTAATCTGGAACAACTTCTGATATCAGATTTCTGACTCAAAAAGTCAAAGAAACCTCACCAACTCTGACCACAAAAACCAAGATGGCTGCTCCGTGCATCAACACTTGTGAAACCTGTACTTGTATGTAGTTTATTAGCACATATGTCTTATTGGTGTCTCATTGAAACAGTTGCACATACAGTTCCATCCTACATCTTTCAATGGACGTGCAAAAAAATTGATGTGGATGTGCAAAATATGGGAAATGCATTCTTATCAACTGGTATTGCTAACAGGGGCTAACCTGGCTTGAACTGGTATTGCTAACGGCATCTTGGCTCTCTTTAAAACCTTGCTTGCTATTTCACTATGGAAATCCCCTTCAGGCGTGACTCAGTTATCAAAGAACTGGGGTTACCCTGGTAACCTAAAGCTTTCCAACTTGTTGTAGTGGAACACAATCAATTTAGGTTTGACATCATTCCAAGATCCAACCTTTGACTTCCGAGGAACGCAGCATTACTTTAAATTACTTTAAATGATTTAATATTTGTTTTGAATGTGACATTGATTGACAGCATCAGAAAGGTTCTAAAAACCAGCAGCAAACCTTTTCTGCTTTAAAATGGCCCCTGTAAACATGACATGCTGAAGCTGAAACACGGTGCACAGCAGAGTATGTGATTGAATCTCATGTCACTGGACACATAAAAGCACCATATCCTCAACTGGCCAAGGACAAATAAAAATGTGCACTTATTGTGAATTATACATATCTTCATGGAGTGGACGTTGTTGTGTCTGCAGTAGCACAAGTGGCAAGGTTGTCTGTAAAGTGCCCCCTCAGAGGAACTAATGGAGCTTCTGCCTACAGATGAGTGTGTGTGGGGGGGGGCAGGCTTTGCTGGCCAAATTTAGCTGTTGGGGCGAGGGCCTGTTTCTGTTGTAATGCAAAAGGGAGTGCAGCTAATGCCTTTGAGACATTCAAGTGCTGACATTTTAGTTGTTTATTTACTTTTCTGCCTTCATCTGTGCATCGCTAAAGGGACAACCGCAAATCTCGACTCCATCCATCAGGGTTCTGCTCACCAATGGTGGCACTACAAGTGTTCTGTGGGCTGTTGTCACCGCCATCCGCTATCAAATGTTTGTTTACGGCTTCCCACTCGGCAGCATAACATGCCACTTGTGAATGCCAAATACGGGAGTCCAATCTGTCTGGGGCTGGCAGACAGAGAGGAAGGTCTTGGTCGTTTCATTTGATAATTTCACAAGGGAATTGTAGTCAGGCCTTGATGAAAAGCACAAACCAGAGCGGGGAGTTTTATTTGGTGAAGTTCAGAAAGTAGAATAAATTTGAGGGAGTGGTCCGGCAAAAATCAAGTTCTCATCAGAATCACTTTTGTTGGTGGCAGAGCCCTGGATCTAGTTTGACCTTTCATGGTGAATGGAGGGGAGGGTTGTAATCAGTAAGAGGTATTCACCCCAAAGGGAAGGACATCTTTAATGATTCTGGCATTAGTTCTCTTGTTTAAGCATTGTAAAAATGCTCTAAATTAATTGGCAACAATGCAAAAACACTTTCTTTATCCTAAAGAATGTGACATTTTACAGCTTGAAGTTATGTCTGTGTGCCATCAGTGCTGTTAATTAACTTTAATTATATAATTAATTAAATAATAATTTATGATGATGTATGATAATGTTCTTGTGTTTCAAATACATGGGCCAGACGTGGCCGGGGGGGTCTGGCACCATGTAGTAATTTAATAAATAATTAAATAATTAATTAACTCCAATCCTTTTAGCTTATTCAAAGGATAATTCTGGATATTATTTTAGTAGTTTTGGCCATAATATTGCAAGAAACTTGAGTTAAAACTAAAAGTATGCCCTTCCAAAATGTGATAACCATTCTTACACTGTCAGACTTCTATTTTTTTAAGAGTAGATCGTTTGGGGACAATATGTGTGGTTGATCTCATTAGGGATACGCACAAATTTCCCACCTAATGCTATAATGTTTTAAGGCCAGAAAAAAAATGATCACAACACTAACATATTTGAAAACCCAGAAAAATGCAACCGTGCAGCAGTGATGACTTGAGAGTGTCTCAACCTTCCATCAGCAGAGTGATCACACTAACTGTGACAATGCTTTCACAGTCAGCAGTTCATTTCATTTCCACTGGGTGTCCACACCTTGTAGGCTCACAAAGGACATGTCTGTGACAACCAATCACATCTGTTAAAAGAAAGGATCACACCACAACCACACCTCCTCACTAAGGTTAAAGTTTCTGTCCCTTCCTTACTCAGAGTTGCTCTGGTTGCATTCACACTGGCCCTATTTGGTCCACTTTAAACAAACCCTGGTCCACTTCCACAGATAGTTAGGTTCGTTTGGAGTGGTGTGAACGCTCATTCGAACTCTGGTGCGGACCAACAGGCGAACCCTGGTCCGCTTGAAAACTGAGGGTCTCGGTTCACTTGCTATCGAGCCTTGGTGCGGTTCGCTTACAGTGGTAAATGCAAAAGGACTATCCAGCAAACCAAAGAGAGGAAGTGAACCAAAGAGAGGAAGTGACGTAGAGTGCAGTGCATGTTGGGTAGGAAAAAAACAAAGCCAACAGTGCAAACCGGGAGAAGCAGAGGTAGAAAAAGAAGAAAGTTGGAAAATGTCTCGCGGGCAGACGTGGAGTAGTGAGGAGGTGCAGGCAGATTTGGTGCTCACTATGCAGATATAAACAGCTTATTCTGAGGTAACGAAAACACAACGAGTCTTATTTTCAGGTGATCTTACACAAAAGAAAACATATTTATTATATTATATTCCCTTTCTGCCAATATGTCCCCCTAAATCCTTCACACTGGACCTTTAACCGAGCACCACAGCAACACATTGTGAAGAGCTCACCTCCCAATTTCAGTTAGGATTTGTGCTAAATATCAGCAACATAATAAATGTAAAATAATCCTGTCCATTAGGCAAAATATGTCATCATCAGCCGTGACATTTCTTTGAAACACTTTGCAATATTTTCCCAGTAATGCTTTTTAATTTGGTATGATGAAAGCATTACAGACAGGGGTTAAAAAGCTCCTCTTTTATGTTTGATATTCAGAAAATGTTTCAACATTTGTCAAGTTATTTATTTACAAAGCTAATGGAAAAGTTGGACAAGTTGATCCGAAGTCTTTTGATAGTGCACGGCTGAGTGTGGAGCTTGCTCTTTTTACTACACACCAACCCCTTGGCAGAAATTCCTTATTTTTCTGTGAGAAACTCTCAACGAGAGATAAAAAAAAAAAATCCCTTTCCCACTATTTCTCATATATGAGAAATGACAGTATCACACATCACCAATGATTTATTTTATTCATGTGTTTTTCTGTACACAGAGAGGTGGGGGGGAGATAAGTGCAAACTAAGGCCTAGTTTAGAAGGTGCTGAAGCTATTCATCAAGACTTGGTCCTCAGAGTAAGGAGGCCTGTGCTTATAAGGTGAGAGCAGTGGGAGCGTCTCTGTAGTTCAAAAGCGGAGAGAGAAAATGTTTGAAAACCAGCCGGTGGTTAATCCTGTGGAAAAAAAAGTCCTCCCCCAGTGCATTTCTGTCACACATGTTTGGGCAGCCTTTGAATGTGATGAAGAAACGGAAAGATAATGCCCGTGTTCAGGCATGTAGCGTCACAATATAGTTAATTTTCTGCCTCTATGCTCCCTGAGGCCTTCTGAAGATATTCACTCTCAGCAAACCTTAACATCAGCTGTTAAATATTTCCTTAAAGAGCAAGGGGAGCCGTATGATTTTAACCATCTTATTATGATTATACAGTATCTGCTGGGTTTGATGGGTTTATTGATCGACGCCAGAGATTCAAAGACGACTTCATCAGATGCTCAGATATCTGACTTTTAAAAACCTGGATTTGAAAATAATATGCTGCTGATATTCAGTATTTATCATGTTGTTAAAAGACCCAACCCAATTCCTCGCCAACCAATAGCCGTCATTTAGCGCCATTAGTCGACTAGTCACCCGCATGTTTACAATATTAATTAATTACTTAATTAATTAATTAATTAACTATTTAATTATATATCTTGGTGGTTTGAGTTGAAGGTGTGAGAAAGAATAGTGTCAGTAACATTGTTAACACTGTGCTACATTACAGAGAAATACAAAAGCGTACTAATGAACCTTCATTAATATAGGCCTATATTTTATCTACAAGTGCACGTCACACACTGAGCGAGCCGCCTGTTAATGACGCTGTGGGCTAATGGGCATGTAGCTACTTCCATGTTTCAGATGATACGTCATGTTTGTAGTCGACCAATGAAGATGAGTTTACATATCACCTTGGGTTCGTCCTTCACCTTCTCAAAATGATCCCACACTTTGGATTTCCTGCCCGACATGTTATTAACTAGCCTGTGGAATAACCGCAGGTACCAGCCCTGGAAATTAACCTGACTCCTGTCTGACTGCTGAGCGTGGTCACTTCCTGTGTCTGTCCTTTCAAATTAAACTCCCACATGGTCCACTCATATAGGTTTTGATTATTTTGAAAAGGCACAGCTCCTAATAGTTTCACATTTCTTTTTTTCCTGCAACTAAGCGATCAGTGAAATCTTGCCAACTAATGACCTTTCTGGTCGAATAACATTTGGTCGACCATTAGGGGGCAGCCCTACAATGTTACATTTGTACATTACATATGTAGAGGACAGGACATTTTACATAGAGTACTGTGTATATGAGGTTTGGTTTCGGCACATCTTGAGTCTTCAGTAAGTGGCTCATGATTTCTGGACAGAGACATTGCTGCTGAGTTTTTAAGTATGTATGTATTTATTTGGCTCTTTGAGCACCACAAGCTGAGTGCCATCCAGTTCCATGATATTGGAGAGAAGGCAGACATCTGTACGGTCGATATTTCCAACACTCTGCAACTCATACCAAAACAATCCAGATTGATAAACAGCACTACAGGTAAAAACAAATATGTGATATGTATTGATTTGAGGGTGAACTGCCCCTTTAAAAGTCAGAGTCATTGTCATGTTTTGGAACAGTTTACAAAATTTAGGCCTCCTTATTCCGTCCGAGCGTAACCGTGGAGGACAGAGCTAACAAGGAGCAATAGCATCATAAAAACACCCAACTTTGAGAGTCTCCAGACAAAAAGAAAATGACAAAGCAGTTTTATAATTGCAGTCTTTGGCATGGTGATATCTTACCTCAGCATTAGATGTTTTTGGAGGATCTCTGCTATAATTATCTGGCTTACTCATCTCCCCTGTTCGAATGTGACTTTATTGTTTGTATTAATTACAAAGCAGTGTAAGCTGGAACAAAACACTGCTGATGCTACTTTAAAACCAAGCACTTATGCTTGGCACTTAGTCTGGTTGTTTTGTAAGGTAATGTGGGGTGTTATTAACTAGGACTGTGCTGTTGTTAACTATGCCATACTTTGTAGGAGACAAATTTATCACCGCACCACACTGCTCATTTCCACCTACAAGAAATAAATCAGTTTCAGCGTGTGCAGCTGCAGTTTCAAATTTGTAATCTGCTCTGCGATATTTCCCCTGCTTCCCATATTCTAATTTTTGGAGCCTCCCATTAAAGAGTCTGTCCCTGGCAGGTTCACCCTCCCGTCTGGCTTTCCAGCTGTACGTCTCCGTGCCGCTGTTGAGAAAGCCTCAAAGCTGTTTACTTGTGACGAGAAACACCACAGATATCAAAGTGCTTTAGATGATTGATAAGATTGCTGCTTGTGATCCAAGGGTGAAGCCATGTTTGTCACTCCAGAGCTGCCTGGTATTTTGCAAAGAAACCATTACGGTGCCAGGGAAATTTGTGAGTGGTTAGTGACGTTTTTAGGGAGAACGAGTAAGATGAAAGACCCCGCAGCAGGCCATGTTAGGAAATGGGGAGATCAGCATTTGCTGACACACTTTTTACTTTCATGCGAGTCTCTCAAAAACTCTATCCTTAGTGGATCCCCGTTCAATGTGTAATGGACGCCTGAAGTGTCAGGTAGGAATGGAGTGACCTTACTCTGCTTAAGCAGGGGAGAAAATAAGAAATGGAGGCAATTTTAAAAGAATTTAAAAACATAATTTCATTGTATATTTTCATTGAAATGCAGCAACTTAATAGGAAAAACATCCCTATGAGTACATCTTTTACCCATATAGCCTGTAATAAAAGACTCTTTTGATAGTAAAGGTAGCTGACCCCTGCCCCTAAACTTTGCCTCTCACTGACTCTCACTAAATACTCCTTCCCAAAAATGTGTTTGGGTTAAGTGCTCTTCTCCAAAGGGAAACCCAACATGTTGCAGGACACAAGGGGGTTGTTCAAGCCTTCAACTCTCTCTGTGACATTTTTAAGGCATATGTCGAGCATCATCTGTCTGATCGCAGTATACACTCGTCTTAACTCTCCAGAAAAGCATCAGTTGTATCATGTTTGCTCCTTAAATTGGCACATCCCAGCCACTGTACCCTGACTTCCACTCTAAGCTTGTCAGTTAGCCGTTTTAATGAACATTCAGATTAATCCTATACAGTACGCGTGTGTCGTCTAGACTATTAAAATTTTATTTCACTGTCAAGATTTAAAGTGATTAAAGTCTAAAAATGCATTTGTTACAGTCAGTCTCATTATGTCCTCGGAAAAAAAATCCAGTTTTGTGACTGCTCTGCCTGTGGGGACGTTCTCTTCAAATGTGTTCAATAAATACTCTTTAAAAGGCCCATTAAGGAAAAATTAAAGACTTGGGAGCTATGATTTGACTTAATCCTGGTTTGCATATTTTATTTATTAACAGCAGCCAGTTAGATTAAATGACAGCGTGTGGCACGGCGGTTGACATGATTTCTGGCAGCAAATGTCATAAATGGGTCATGAGGCTACGGGCCTGTGTGCCCAGCGGAGAGCAATCCAAACTCTCGAGTACAAGCGTACCATGGAGACACAGCAAGCTGCAAAGACGAGACAAGGATGCAGTAATTAGAGCGCAGAGCGTACAACATAATGAAGGGAAGAACTGTTGAGTACATTTGTATATGTATTGTCTTTAACGCCAGTTTTATGTCTCTGCACAGCAGTTAAAAATGTATTTATTGGACAGATGGATGTTTGAAAGTGTCTCACAGCTCCAGCATGTGATGTTTTTTTTTCCCCAAATGCTGCACTGGCTGAAAAATAGGCACTGATAGCAGATTACAGAATCACAGTAATTTTGGTATTGATCACTGATTGATTGCAGTGTGTTGTGATTGCTGCACGCGGTGGGACTGCTTATTTTTACCACTAAATACAAGACTAAATTTGATAACCCGAGGGAGCTCAGAAACAGGCAGCTCAGAAATCTGGCCTGAAATGTGTTGACCAAAAGCTCTCCTGTTTAGCAGTCCGTCAGCCAACTCGGAGTCTAATAGGTGTTGCCATGGCAGAAGGCATCTGTGTGGAATGAGTAAGTAATAGCTCTGTTTTAGCTGAAGTGGCTCACACTGCCTCTTCACTTTCCCTGCGTCACAGCAGCAGCCGCAGCTCGCAGAGATTCTGAGAATTTGGGCGTGTATTATTGCTGGTTACTGCTGTGCAGCTTCTCCATTTGCAATGCTCTTTCATTAATCAGCATTAACAGTGTTCAATGGGAGCCCGTTTCATGTGGCGCTCCCGTGGGTAATGCTTCATCCCCTCTCATTTGTGGCGCAAAAATGAAGCAGAGTCTGTGAAAAGGAGCGTCTGATTAAAAACATTGGTTCTGTGCAATATGCAGGCTCTCTAAAAAAGATTATGATGAATATGTAGTGGCTTTTATAAGCTGCTGGCGAGTGTAGGTAATGAATATAAATACAAGTATTACTCACCACGGCTGCATCCTCACCAGGAAATGCACTGGAAATGGTTATGCCCCACAATAATGTGTAATTATCCTCTTTTATGATCAGTATTTTTACAAGCTACAGTGATCAAGTAGCAACTAGGTCACCTCATTTAGTGAGAGTCTGAGGGTATTACGTTTCCCCTTTTCAACTCACATCAAAGGCAACACGCTTGATCAGGGTGATTTCTTAAACATTACATATTTCTGTTTCATCTCCCCTTGACGGCGCTGTATCAGATAATTACTGTATTTTCTCTAATGTGGGGGATTTGATGAAAGAAGACAATAAGAGCTGCAATAACAGGAAACAATGTTTTAGAAGCAGCAACCTGTGAGAACTGCTCCTGCTGTTTATTTCAGACAAATTGGAGAAGTAAAATACATCTTTTTTGATCGGGGGGATTTGTACCAGACTCGGCACGTTTAGGACAGCACACGCTTTCGTGAAGATCAGATTTTAAAGGTTTTGTCTACGATATATAGTTGGTTTTAATATGGTGTTAAAACAGTCTTGTAAATATTGATAGTGTGCACGGCTTCATTTGGTGGCATTACTAATGTAACGTAAGGGCTCAACAAGTTGGATAAATGCTTTCATAATGTATCCCTCAGCTGAGTCAACAGGTACTAGAATAACCCTATTTCCAAAGGAGATGATCAGCAGATTTGAGTAAAAATATGACAACGTTTGCATTTATTATTGATTTTTGAGTTGTAAGTTTGAGGTACAGATGCAGATCTATTTGTGCACTGTGTCTGACGATTAGACTTTTTTATTTTTCGTCATCTTTTTTCCCATCGTCCAATCGGATGATTTGAGAGGCGGGCCTTCTGTGGTGGTCACGACAACAAGTTTACAGTTGGTAAACAATGGAGGAGAAACTGGTGGTACCCAGAGCTATACGGCTATACGGCGCCATGATAGACAGCAAGTTGTCAAACTTCCCCCGAGTCATCCTAAAATATGCCTGGAAATGGCATCATGGAGGCGAAGCTCCAGGACCAACTGGTGGTACTCCCCATGATCCACCCTCTTTTTTAGGGTCTCGTGTACCCACACAGCCTCTCATCCTCAGCCAGAGCTACAGACAGTACCCTCTGCCTCAACATCTTCATTGTGTTATACAAGTTAAATAACTTGACATTTATGGGTGAATACTTAAATGATTATTTTAACACCACGTTTTATGTGGTTATGAATTGTAACTCTCAGAACATGTTCACATGAGTACGTTTTTAATGTCAAACGACCTGTTTTGTCGTTAGGTTTGGAGGACTTGAAACACTTCGATGAGCTGTGTATACAGAAGGTTCAACTGAGGGAAGAAGCAACGTTTAAACTTATTTCAAATTGTTTTACTCAGTGACTAATAGTTATAATTATCTTGCACAGTGTCCCTGAATCAGTTGTTAAATACTGTCAGCAGCAAACTGTGAACGGTGGCGATAACATTAAAACCCAGATTGTGTTTGAGCTGTGTGCCTGTTCAGGCTGAAGAAGGGGAGACAGCTCCAGCTGAAAGTCAATTGCTTTCACAAATCATGGATGAGTGGTCGATGCACTGAGCGCAGGTTAGCGTAGCAAATGGAAACACCTCAGTGGGACTTCAGAATTTTTATCTGTCAAAGAAATAAATGGAACGATGTGGAAGATGTCGCAGGGACCTCAAACTTTTAACCAAATGTAAATGAGACACTTCAGAGAAAAATATGATTTGGGTAATGCTCTCAGCGAGTTTGTCCAGAGAAAGCTGTTGTTTGTCGGAGTGGTAATGCAGTGATCTCGTGGCGGGAAGAGAAAACCGGCACTGTGTTTTCCTGTAAACAAGGAAAAATCATTAAGATCCCCAGAGTTTTGCCTGCAGGAAGGCAGAAATTGGCACTCTTATTTTCATAACGGGACAACCTCCTACACAAGACTGTCTCATGCTCTCCATATTGTTAAAATATGAGGTTTAATACAGAATTTAAATGTTTTTTCTACTGTCCATGACCACAATGTATGAGTAAAGTTATCTTAGCCTCCAGTGTGGTCATTAATGAATTGTCTCGACAGCACAAAGCAGACAAACAAAAACCAAATATGTTAATAATTCATCTCTGTCTTCTGTTTCATGAAAACGAGACCATCAGATCAATAATCTCCATTGGCTCCACATGTCTGTGGAAGAGCCGCTTGTCTGCATCATGTGTCAGTGCAGGGGTCGGGCGTGGCTCTGTGGTCAAATAACCAGAATCAGAGTAATAACTGGGAACAGAGTGCTTTTGTTTTTCCTCTCTGCTATTTCGTATTCTGTCAGTGGACACCTTAATAGCACGTCTCGGTAAAGTCACAAAGGACAGCTGCCAGAACTCGTTTGTTACCCAGCTGACAGAAAACTTCAAATTATTCGTCCCTGATTTGGACAGCCTCATAGTTTAAGGTGGAAACCAGCGCTGTCATCAAGATACACAGTCAGAACAAAGCAGATTGTTCAGAGCCAAATGTTTTGTCATAAATGATCTAAATTCTGTATCAGTTTCAGCAGTTATGAACCAGGAAAGTGAATTTCTCACCATAAAATCTTCCGCTCCTCTGTAACCCTGCTTACTATCACAGCCACTATTAAACTCTTTTTAATATTTAACCTGTGCTGTTTAACATTGTCACATTTAGATGTGAAAAATTAAAATTCAAAACCCAACCTTTCTTTTAGAAATGGCAAAGCACTTGCTGCAGTGGAGCAGAGTTTGCATGTTCTCCCCGTGTCAGCGTGGGTTTTCTCCAGGTGCAAAGTCCAAAGACATGCAGGTTAACTGGTGACTCCAAATTGTCCGTAGGTGTGAAGGTGAGTGTGAATGGTTGTCTGTCTCTATGTGTCAGCCCTGTGATAGTCTGGTGACCTGTCCAGGGTGTACCCTGCTTCTCGCCCAATGTCAGCTGGGATAGGCTTCAGCCCCCCCCCCCCCCCGTGACCCCCAACAGGATAAATGGTTATGGAAAATTAATGTTATGGATCTATCTATGATAGATATCCAAACATCTGTACATCCCTCAACTAACCACCAGTGCTTCATGAACGGAAAGATCAACACATAGACGAATACATAGTCTGTGTAGTATTTTTATCTTTTCATCTGTGATAGATTGATGGATAGATGTATGTAGATAAACTAGCTCTCCATCTACATCAGGGGAAGGACAGGTATCCATACAGGTATCCTATCATTTGTAGTCACATAGACAGGGTAACCTAGATCCACAAAATATGAGTATTGAATGTATGAATATTGACAAGACTGTGAAATTGTGTCAATATGATACCTGGCAAATTAAAAATACAAAGTAAATCTCATATAATTAAGAACATGAGTTCAAACTGAACAGAAGTTTGGAGTGCAAAAATAGAGAAAAGGCGCTATAGGTGGCTCAGTTGTAACACTTCAAAAACGGTGCTTCAAAATAAAAGCTCTGTGCCAGGAATTCACATTACTTAAAAAAAAAAAAAAAAAAAAAAAAAAACAGTACATTTTTTACAAACAGACACATTTATGAGTCGCTGGCAGTCCTTGCTGATTGGATCCACGACCCACCTTTGGACCACGACCCACCAGTAGGGAACCACTGATTTAGGCAACAAGACAGTCATTCAGATCATGATTGGCCAAAAACCACTGAACACCACTGAAACATATCCAATCTCTGTGGAATTTCGTGGGTCACTCTTTGGCGGTATTGTAGTCGACTGGCCAGAAGCACGAAAGGATTGACCATGTGTAGCTACTTAAAGGAGCTATATGTAAGAAATCTAAAGCAAATAATCATAAAATCCTCCTAATATGTCACAGAGACTAAGGAATAATGTTCATATGACATACTGATCTCACCGACAACAATAGTACGGCCAGAATATTCGCATTTAAACAAAATATTTTCCGGTCCGCAAATCATGTTTATGTTTTGAATTTGTGTTTTGGCCTGTTGCGCCACACACCGCCATCTACCAGTCACGCAGTCGTGGCAGTATTTTGAATTTGAGTGCAGTAACCATTTTGGCCACATTCTTACATACAGCGCCTTTAAAAAGTCAGTGTTACAGATTACGCCGTGTTAGGTTGTGCCCCGCTCTGCCCTTCTCTTTTTTCTAGTTCTTACGAAACTATTTATTTTACTGTATTTAGCTTCAGTTTTCTCTTCTCTCAGCAGGCAGGTTTGAGAACATATACTTGTTTATTTTTGAATGGGTGGAACAAATGTATGTGCAGATGCTGCAGATTTATGCATCTGCATGTTTGTTTTATGTGTGCACTGTTTACACAAATGCACGTTCAGTATGTGGACATTCAAAATCTCTGTAGGCACTGTAAAGTTATGAATGTATGTATGTGTAGATTACTGTCGTGTGTGTATGTCTGTGTCTGTATTTAAGTTTGCAAGTGGGAGTGTACATGTTTGGAAGGTTACACACATGTATATTAGATTAATTGTTAATGTGTATTCCCTGGACGTATAATGCAAGAGAGGGATATGAATAATTTTTACAGTATGTTTTCTTCAATATGTTTCAAGTAAAGTGTGTGTGTGTGTGTGTGTGTGTGTGTGTGTGTGTGTGTGTGTGTGTGTGTGTGTGTGTGTGTGTGTGTGTGTGGTGTGTGTGTGTGTGTGTGTGTGCATTTATTCATGAGCGAAATAAATAATTAAAAAATTGGAAAAGTGCATCAGGCTGATCTTGGCCACTCTAGATAATTCTTGTAATTCCAGCAGACGTGCGGCAGCACGTTTCAGAAGTGTCCCAGAAACTAAAGAAAATACATGCAGAGTCTATTTTTTGACAGATCTGTGGCGTGTTGCACAGAACAGATCAATTTCTCCTGCGAACAGGCACTGTATGTTAAGTGTGGATATGATGTAATTATGAGGATTAATATATTTTTAATGACTAAAACAGCCAGAAATCTTTGATCCATATCGTTTATAACTGGACTTTAAACAGTATTAATTTTGTCTTTTTTCCACATAAGTATAAGATCTCCTTGGAGATCAAACTTTTCTACGTATGTCAGATTTTGAGCCACAACAAAGGCCAAAATGTGGCCAGCAACAGATGGTAACTCTTGATGATTTTAGCCAGACCAATTTCCAGAAAACTTGCAGCCCTGACTGGCTGGTTAAGCAGAGTGAGGAGTCAGCAGTCAATGACAATTAAAAAACAGTCAGTAAAACAGGTTTTATAACAATTATGAATTACTGCAACTAGGAGAGGTCCTTTAGCGTACAGTCATAAATTTGCACAAAAAATATGAGGCTGATTGGTCCAGTAGTTTGTGGGTTAAGCTGTTGAAAGAGAGATACACACAGAAAAGTTAATTTTTAAAGACATGTACTAATAAAACATTGCAGCACTCATTATTTCCCACTCAGTGTATTTCAGTCCCTGAACACCTGAAATAACATGAGAGGGATAATGAGTGGTTTCCAGGTTCAACCATTCTTCCCACTGAAGTGTCCTTGAGCAAAAAAAAAAGTGAATCCCTACCAGCTCCAGAGTCCCTGTTCTGTAGCAAACCCTGACCTGCCTGCAGTGCAGTGTGTTCTCCCTGAGGAGCTATGGGTTGTGGGAGGAGGATTTCACCCCCTGAATTAATAAAGTGCCATAATAGGAAATCCAACTGTATTTAATTTGTTATTTATATGAAATCAAATGCCCTAGTAGTTGCGTCTAATCTAGTCTAAACGTTTTCACAAGGCCTGTGAACCAAATTTGGAAGCTTTCTGACGTCAGTGGTTAATAATACTGTAAAATGCCCAGTGGGCGCAGTATAAAGCATGGTAGATTGTGATTTTACAGAAAGTGTTAGTGAACACTGTGACCTATAGTGGTCCAAGCCTTTTGGTCTCATGTATCACTGCGCTGTCATCTTCATTCATCTCTGTTATTGATTCATCTGTGGAATTGCTTTTGCCATGACGCAATACAAGGAGGAGGACTGCTGCACACAGAGGGCGCTCACCTCTGACCTTGCACATAAATCACAGCCTCTAATAAAATTGACTCGTCCCATTTCTTTTTCCCTCGCCATTTCCTGCAGGGTCAAAGCCAAGAAAGGGGTGAACCTGCTGGAGACCAAGTCGAAGAACGCCCAGTGGAAGGTGGACTGGGAGGTGCAGTCTGGCGCCAAGCACTCCATCACCACCATCGATGTGAACAAGAACAAAGCAGTCAAACAGGGGTAAGTCAACAGCCCCGGGCCTAAACACACTGCATCTCTCTAACCAACTACCGCAGCTGCAGCTGTTGATTCCTGCCCTCGCTCCTGCCACACAAAGACAACGATATTTGTCTTCCCAAACAATGGACAAAAGGTCTCCAAAAAGGTTTCCCTGCATAAAACAGTCATAGTTCACTCTCTGATTAAAGGCACCTTTTAAAAGCATACACCACTCTTTGTTAATGCCCCAGGAGCTATAAGATAAAATACAGCCTTGGCCCGCAGCAGTGACTAAAGCGCCCTCTGCTTTATAGCACAAAGTTAAATGAATGGAGATATTATCTGCCTAGTCTCACTACATCTGCTGTTAATTCAGTCTTCGTGGAGTGATGAGGTAGACAATTTTGACTGCGGGCATTAAAATACCTTTGAGATGAGATCTTGTCTAAGAGCAGTAATTATGCCAAGTTCCTCAAAGGAGTAAAAACACCTAATCACAGTCCTGTAGTGTCTGACGGGACTGTAATGGACTCTGTCTGGGCAGATTCTACGGTAAATGCAACTTTATGGTAATAGTGAAACTGGAGTTGCTAAGTGATTTGCAGGCTTAATGCAGTCTAAATGGTGTATAGCCTATTAATCGTTTGCTAGGCTGCTTTTAGGAATGCAGCTAAATGATTTGACCAGTAAATATAGGCAGGAACACGTAGAGGCAGCTTAAAGGCTCAGTTCACCCAAAATTAACACAAACATGACAAAAAATGTGGTGTGGCAAGCATAGTGTCGGAGGCATATCTGCACCGCATTCACCAGAATAAATGTTGGCATTGTACGTTTCTGAGAACTATATGTATGGAACATTGTGGAATGGAACATGGTTATGGTTAAGTAAAGATCAGTAAAGATGTTTGGGCTTTCAATACCCATTTTCGTGACACAATCATGGCTGGAAACACTGCCAATGTCTTGTTAAAAAAGCACACACTTTTGGTTGTAAATTATGGCCAGAAATTTGCTCATGTCCTGCTAAAAATGTCATGCTTTTGGTGGCTCAGTTGCCACTGAAAATGCCACTGATGTCTTGCCAAAACATAATCTGCTTTTGCTGCCACAATTGCTGCTAGAAATGCACCATTGTCTCAGTAAAAAAACAACTTGCTTTAGGTGGCACAAATGCCACTGGAAATGCCACAGCTAAAAAACATCTGCTTTTCATTGCCAAATTATGGCTGGACATTTTGCTGACATCTTTCTTAAAAAAAACATCCCCTTTTGGTTCCACAATTATCAATGGAAATGCTGGCAATATCTTGCTAAAAAAAAAATATATATATATATATATATCACTTTTGGTGGCACAGTCACTGCCGGAAATACAAACCATGTCTCACCAAAAAACACTTGCTTTGGCAGCATATTTGCTGCTGGAAATGCACCATTATCTTGATTAAAAAAAAACTTGCTTTAGGTGGCATAAATGCCCCTGGAAATGCCGCAGATGTCTTGCTAAAAAGCACCCGCTTTTGATGGCTAAGTCACTGTTGGAAATGCAAATGATATCTCACCAAAAAAACACCCACTTTTGGTGGCACAATTGCTGCTGGAATTGCCACCTAACTATCGCTAAAGAACACCTGTTTTTAGTGGCAAAGTCACTGCAGGAAATTTTGCTTATGTCTTGCTAAAAACACTCACTTTTGGTGGCAAAGTCAATGCTGGAAATGCAAACGATGTCTCACCAAAAAAACCATACTTTTGCTGCAACAATTATTGCTGGAGATGCACCAATGTCTCAATAAAAAAAAATTGCTTTAGGGTGCACAAATGCAGCTACAAATACTGCAGACATCTCACTAAAAATCACCTGTACTTGGTGGCACAGTCACAACTGAAAATGACACCAATGTCTCACTGAAAAGCACCTACTTTTGATGGCAAAATCACAGCTGAAATGCCGCCGACCCCACTAAAAAAACACCCAGTTGCAAGGCTGCAGTGGTCTGAAGTTGGGCAGCTGTCTCACCTAGCTGTTGTGCCATCCCCCATTCCCTCCTCCTCCCAATTACAAGGTCAGGTCATTTGCATGTAATCAGAATCACTTTAAAAACAATGATATCATACATATGAAACATACAAATGTAACATATCTGTAGTTAGCAGAAATATACAGTGCCAACATTTTCTTCCAGCAACAGGGCTGGTTTCTGCCTCCACTCTGATACAATGGTGATAAATCGAAGATTAGATGGAAACTTTGGATGCAGTAAAAAAAGATTATATTTCAAAAGTTGAACAGCATTATATTTTACCGTAGTCTCTTTGCACAGTCTTTTAGGGACTATTTCTCTGGTAGAAAGTGTTCTAATGAAAACTATCGACAATAAAGTTTGTGGGTTATTCAGAATAACTAAGACAAAGCTTTTGGACTTGCTGCATTGATAAATGCTGGGACCAACACTTAGAATTACTTTCACCTCGATTGTACTGAAGTGTTGGCAGAACTCTGAGTCTGCAAATAAAGACAAAACTATCCAAATGGATGCCAGTTTAGGTCGGTGAGAATATAGGTTTCTCCTTGTGTTTTGGGACTTTGAGTGAACCGATCCTTTAAACAGCTGCTCGCACATTACCCCAGTGGACATCCATCACAATTTGTTTGTAGTTTTTTTTTTTTTTTTTTAACATGTGTGCAGTTTGGCCTGCTGTTGGGCTAGTTCCACTGAGGAAAAGCAACTAAAAATTTACAGCCATAAATCACAATATGTGATGCGTTCAATTCATTAAGAACTGAAGCACTGGGAGTTAGGCTGGTTATCACCAAGCCTCGGAGACATTAGCAACTGCTGGTCTAAATATTGGCATCCCAATGGACTCCCTCATGGCTGGGGAGAAAGAGAATAGAGAGGAAGAAGACAGAGCGGCCTTACCTGAAAAGGAAATCCAGCATTCCTCTCTTGTTTACCTCTTAGCGCCTTTGTGGCAGCCTTTCTTGCTATATTTAGTGACCCATGTCATGTAATCTTTGCCACCCTGTCACCATGTGTGAAATGTCCAGTAGGGGGTCAAGCATGGATAGAGAAACAACGTGTCACGCTGCATTTTGTCAAAAACCCAGTCAATTCTGTGACCACCTAAAGCCAAACAGCCCAACAATAGGCATCTGAAATTATAAAGAGTGGTGTCACGGAAGAATTCATGTTTTAATGCTCCTTTCCCATCAAATTGATTGAGCGTGAACGTAAAATCTTTTTATATAAAAAGCACTCATGCCTCTGGAGATTTTCTTGTGGAAATGTAGTGTTGTGAAATTGCTTCACATTATGAGTATTTTAGGTTGTTTGAAGGTCTGCATGAAGTCTTTATTTGTATCAAAACGGAGTGAGTTTCAAGGAGGTTTAAGTAATATATTCCAACAAAACATCATCTAGGTAATTTAAGATTTGTGCTGCACTCTGTTTTGTGTCACGGGCAAAAACATGCAATGCTATTTATTGCTGTGGGAAGTGACTTCATCAGAGAAATCATGAGGGCACCATGAAGCTGATTCCTTTTCCTGAGCTGCAGTGGTGTCAGTTGCCTTAACTTAAAGCAGCTCTGCATATGTTTTTATGTGATGGTTGCATTGAGAGAACGAAGTTGATCAGTCTGAGCAGTTCAGATGTTACATTTCATCCACATATAATGCGTCCCATTCTTCCACAGTCACTCTGATCCTACACACAGTAGCTTTAACCACATTTTAAGAACATTAATTTAGGCGCAGAAAACGCTCATTGGCGGTTAAAAGAGTCAAAAGTGTAATTTTTAGACAGCAATGACAGGTAACCTATTTTTTCATTAAGTATGAGGACTTGTTGCCTGTGGGCAGCCTTTTTAAATTTCACTTAAACAGAAAATAATGTTTGCATATATTTCAGACTTCAATATCTTCTCAATTTAATTGCCAGAATACAGCTTTCAAGATTTAAGGAAGCCACAAAGTGGTAAATATTTCCCATTGCTGCTCTGTTTATAAACAATAAATGTGCCACTCATGTTACATGTATTTTTATTTGGGATGCACCAGATTATCAGCAGATATTTGCCTTGTTGACTGCTGTTGGCCTATCGGTAAATAAGATGACACTCACCGATGGCAGTGGTCGATGTTTTTCTGTTGTGTCACAGGCAGGGCTTGAGACCATTAATCCTTGTAGGAATCTCTGTTATGTCCGATGTGTCTGGGAAACTCTGTAATATTGCGATCCTGAATTTGCCTCGAGTACTTTCAAAAAATTGAACTTTTGCTGTGAACTTCGGAGAGACTGGCTGACGGTGTGCTAACTTAGCTAACTTCTAGTTTTAACACATCGTAAATCTGAGTAATGTGGTTATACATTATATACAGTCAGATGGTCATTATGACTCATCCAGCCATTCATACACACAGGGCTGACACATAGAGACAGATAACCATTCACGCTCAGATTCACACCTAAGGACAATAAGAGTCACCAATTAACCTGCGTGTCTTTGGACTGTGGGAGGAAGCTGGAGCACCCAGAGGAAACACACACTGACATGAGGAGAACATGCATTTTTTTTTTTTGTTTTTCATGTAAACGAAAGGTTGTTTAATAAATTTCTGTGCTTGAATTTGTGCTCAAAGGGTGTAATGAAAGAATGATGTCTTTGAAACGGATTTCTTTGTTTCCCTGTCACAAACAGGGGACTAAATAACAACCAAAAGTAAATAAACAACAACAACAACAACAACAACATTGGTATCAGCCAAGAATATCACAATCGGTTCATCAATACTTTTATTGGCTCACAATGAATAAGTTAATGTGGATAGTTTCTGTTATCACCGTTTCAGCACCTTCATTTCCCTGCAGCTTTCTTTTTGATAATATTCTCCTTTGTTTTATCTAAAAGAGATTCCAAACCTGTTTTCTTTCGTTTGAGCTGATGAGCTTTTACTGCAGGATGTTCAGCAGCCTAGCTCAGAGACTTTACAGTAATGAGCCCCCCAAAAACACACGAACTCTCAAGACAATTCTTCCCCTAATTACCCAATTCAATGCAGTAATAAGCAGAATTCAAATATGTTTTCTAAGTTCAATAATTGTTCTCATTCATATGTCTTTTAGTGCAAAATTTAAGCAGCAAACAAGTAACTGCTTGCTATTTAAAGCCCCCGCTCCTAACACATGTAACCCCCTCCATCTCCCCCCCTAAAAAAAAGACAAATATAAACATCAGCATCATTTTGCATCTCATTGGTGAATACATCTGAGTACCAGTTCTGTTTGAACAGCTGGTTTTGTTTACTCAAAATTACCTGAAACTGAGGAAATGAGGTGACAGTGTTTTCCCTTCGGGCCGTATTGTTGATCTCTTCATCACACTCCTCTCTTTATTATTCTCTACTTATCTTGGAGTTCCTCTTCATTGGATCACTCTCTAGTCAGCGCTGGAATTATTCAGCCCATTTATTCTCCTGTAACCGCCCATCTGGAACAGTCCCATTCTAGCAGCGGCTTGTTGATAACACCACATGAACCAATGCATTATTGATCGTGGTCAATGGCTTTCAGATGAATAATGTTCTTTAAAAAGCTGTGGCATTACCACTGTCGCAGTCAGGACAACAGAAATAACCGATCATTTATGAAATGAGTCTCATTTTTGTGGTCTGAATAATTCAGTGTTAAAACGGGGGATGAAACAGGAAAAAAAAAGATTCACAGCTCATTTTTAAGTGCCAATATTGACTCCCAACAAAAACTTGTGCAGGACAGACGTGGACTGACAAGCACACTTTCATTTCTTTTATCCCGTTTTCAAAGCTGCTCCGTCGTCACTGATGTTTGCCCATTCTGAAGTTGCATGAAAAAAGAAAATGGGTTTCTTTTTAGTGCAATAGATGTTCTCAAGGGGCTGTTTACATAGATTGTTTCCACACCCAAGGGAGAATCTTTTATTACAACAATATGTGTTTTATTTTGTAGGTAAGTTTTGTAGACCAAAAATTGGAAAAATGTTGTGCAGAGTGGGGAGCGCAGCAGACAATGGCTCAATTTTAGCAGTTTTTCAGTAATTTGAACTATTTTTTGATCAATAAATGTCTTTGTTGGTTACTTTAAACTTTTTAAAAACAGTTCAGTGTTTTGGGAAATGCATTTATTTGCTTTCTTTCTTAGAGTCAGATGAGACGATCATCAACCCCATACCTGTGTGCTGAAGGAATACTTTGCTAGTTTTCTTTCTTTCTTTTTTTATGATTAACGTTTTATTAAGTTTTAAGGAGACATGGGAACAAACAGAAAGCAAGAAATGAATTAGTATATACATGTGTAACTTAACACAGAGGATTAAGACATACACTAAGAAAAAGGGGAGGCTGTGTCACAAATGGAGCCAAATAAGCAAAAGCGTGATGTAAATGAGCGTATGTGTACATGGAAGGGAGCTAAGCCATAGATTCTTAAAGGGCCATTAATGTAATCAAGAACTCTTTCCCATTTCAAATACTGTTTAATGCTGCCCAGCAGAGAGAAGGATACTTGTTCACATGTTGCCAATTTACAACCAGCTTTGTAACAATGTGGATAATATGTGTAAATTAACTGAGGTAAACTTCCCTCCATCTTACCAGCACCCAGATCTCCCTGCTCATCTCTCAGCTCAAATCTGATTTGAGCTCTCTGTGGCTCGGACTAAGCATTTTCACATGCCTGCCACCATTACAGAGTATAGAAGCGGATCGAGAGAGAGAGAGAGAGAGAGAGAGAGAGAGAAACTGTTAAACTATTAACTTTTATTTTGTTGCCTATTTCTCACCTAAAATGTCTTCAGAAATATATTTTAGTGCACTGTTTGGCTGTAAGATGAGAATTTGTGAACAGGAAGTGGGCGCCACAGTGTTTCCTGTATAATAAAAACAGATGCCAAAAATACTGAGGCTGAATCCAAATGTCCACCATCTGGACTTGTGGACTGAGCCCTCACTGACTTCATTCTTACATCCATGTATCTTGTTTCTCACTCACAAGCAGGGCTGCCCCCAACTAAGAATTTTCCTAGTCGACCAATAGTCATCATTTAGGGCCATTAGTCGACTATTCGCCCGCATATTTAACATATTAATTATTAAATGATATATTTAGGGCGGGGCAACACAATGGTTTGAGTTGAAGGTGTGAGAAAGAATAGTGTCAGTAACATTGTTAACACTGTGCTACATTACAGAGGAATACAAAAGCGTACTAATGAACCTTCATTAATATAGGCCTATATTTTATCTACAAGTGCACGTCACACACTGAGCGAGCCGCCTGTTAATGACGCTGTGGGCTAATGGGCATGTAGCTACTTCCATGTTTCAGATGATACGTCATGTTTGTAGTCGACCAATGAAGATGAGTTTACATATCACCTTGGGTTCGTCCTTCACCTTCTCAAAATGATCCCACACTTTGGATTTCCTGCCCGACATATTATTAACTAGCCTGTGGAATAACCGCAGGTACCAGCCCTGGAAATTAACCTGACTCCTGTCTGACTGCTGAGCGTGGCCTCTTCCTGTGTCTGTCCTTTCAAATTAAAGTCCCACATGGTCCACTCATATAGGTTTTGATTATTTTGACAAGGCACAGCTCCTAATAGTTTCACAATTGTTTTTTTTTCTGCGACTAAGCGATCAATGAAATCTTCATGACTAATGACCTTTCTGGTCGACTGAAGCTTGGTCGGGGGCAGCCGTACTTACAAGTGTGTGTGCAACAGCCTGACATCATGTCTACACAGGAGGCGCAGTGTGACTAGCACATTAGCAGAGCAGCAGCTTCCATTTGTGTCGACACATGATGCATTCAAGGACAGTATTAAGAATAGGTCACTGGTAATTTAGCAGAACTCAGAGCCCAATAAACAGTCACTGTGGTGGTAAATGGAAGAAAATAGACGACAGTTAATTCCTCTGCTCAGTCCATCTTTACCATGGCACAGGTTGGGACATACAATAAGTGGGCACAAGTCTTTGTATACAGATCTCAGTACAGGCACAGTGATACAAAACCTGGCAACCTCACTGTGATGACAAGACTCTAAGAAGCTACGCACATTCACTGTGCCAACTGTTGTTCACCAGAAAAACAGTTCCAGTGCGTAAATCCCCATAAAACTCTAATCCCCCTAACTTTATTTCAGTGAAGCATCCTTATACTTTGCTTTAAATGCTTTTAAAAATCATTGTTGTAGACTAAAGTGCTTCAGATTTTATATTATGGACTTAAGCACGGACCATTCTCTGTTCACCATCTCTGTTCTTCGGCTGTTGTAATTCTGCCTCGCGGTGCTTTGATCCGATGAACTCTCCCTGTTAATCAGTTCAAACAGACCTCTGATCAAAGAATGAAATCCCCCTGAGCTCACAAAAAGCCCCAAGCTACAGCTTTTAAAAAATATACTTTGTGCTATACAGACAGTACATCATTAACGTAATGGAAACGAGAGCGGACTTTCTCGAGTCATGTTTACTTCCCCTCTCTCCTCCTCTGGTATGAAATCACTCATTTAAGCTTTCACCGCCCACTGCTTTTTAGAAAATACCTTAATGCTGAATTTTACTTATATGACTGTTTTCTATACTAGTAGCTACAAATCTGAAGCAAACAGTCACATGAAATATTTAATCTGTTCATTTAAATTATGGAACACAATGGAGGACAGAAAAGCCTAATAAACATTTCTTTATGCTGATAATTCCTTGTTTTCTCTGAAACCTTAAGAACGGGACTCAAGTGACGTTAATTAGCAAACACATACATTATTTAGTATTTTGATGAGAAGGTCAATCCTATTGAGACGCCCCAAGGAAATACAATAAAACAAACTGTAACACAGCAGCTACAAGAGCATAGGAGAGGAAAATGCTCATCAATTCAAAGGGACAGTTCAACCCAAAATCAAAAATACATACATATCGTTCCTCTTACTTGTAGTGCTGTTTATCAGAGTAGATTGTTGTGGCGCCGGTTGCTGAGCATTGGAGATATCAGCTGTAGAGATGTCTGGGGGATATAATGGATATAATGGCTTGTGGTGCTCAAAGAGCCAGAAAAATACATCTGAAAAACGCAGCAGCAATGTCTCTTTCTAGAAATCATGACTCAGTTACTCAAGCACCTTGGTTTCACTCTGAAGCTGCTGGGTCAGTGACTTCCAACGTCAGACACTGACGAAAAAAAGCTGTCCTTTTATGTCCTTTACGCAACTGGTCGTGAAACATGAAACTGCTCACAATTTCTGGAAGGAGACATTGCTGTTGAGTCTTTCAGATTTTTGGGGGTTGGTGCTCGTTTTCACTCCCATCTCGTCAAATACCAATGCTTGGCCAGTGGCCCTTGGCAGCAGACACCGACACACAGAGGCACCCTTAGTGGCGGTATTAGATGCACTGGGTGGTGGCTGTTTCTCATGCTGCAGGCAGTTATTGTAGTTTAAAGAGTGAAGAAGTCCTCATAGGGGTGAGCAGGAGGTGTAGTGGATGGGTCATACAGCATTACAACATGATGTGCTAGTTTATGTAGCATGCTACGCTAGATACATGTGTCACGTGACGTTACATTACTTTAGTAACAAGCGTACTTATTTTAAACCAAACATGGTGTTTTTTTCTAAACCTAACCACGTACTTTTATTGCCTAAACCTGAAGGAGTAAACCTAAAAATATTGTGCTGTATGTTTATTTTGAAAAGCCTGTATGCATCTAACAAGCTGAAACTCTTCATGCCCTGTGAAAACAGGAATGTATTTGAAAAGACACATTGCATGTAACAAGTGCAGACTGACATGCCATCCCTGAACGTCCATAACTGACACAGGATGATACCTAGCACATCCTACACCTGTAGGGCCAGTGATTATGTAGGGTCACAGATAATGAGGAAATACAGTGAGTGCTGGACGGAGCAGTGAGTGACAACAACCCCACCCACATTTAAAGGTACTGTTTGTGGTGGAAACACTAAACGGACCAAGGGTGTAGGTACCATGTCTGAAGGGTAACTTTTGGTTCCGAAGGGAACATACAGAAGGTGTTTGGTGGAAACGAGGCTTATGTTTGAGAGATGGCAGACATCTCTATGGCTAATATCTCTAACACTCACACCAAAACAATGTAGACTGATAAACAGCACTACAGGTAAGAGGAAAAATGTGTATTAAAACTGTCCCTTTAAGTTAAGACTGTCGTAGGTTTGGTTACTGTTATTGTTGTGAATGTAAAGAGATAGAAACCCAAAACGAGAATCAATGAGGATTCTGATAAGGTCGTGTGCAGACAGATAGTGATTTGATATTTCTCCTAAGTCTGATCTAAAACCCATGTCAAAATGTCAAGTGTGGAAATGTCATTTTCCCCCTTTTTTTTACACAATTTACTCTGATAAAAACATGCCCCCTAACCCAGATCAGTGCATTGTGAACATCATTTTTCCTCCCCTCCAGGGTGGTGGCAGTCGACACTGTATTGAGCGGCTGTACATGTACTCACTCCAGTGGGCCATATTGATGACAGCTTTAGTGTGTCACAGACAGACGGGGGTGTTTGTTTTCAGTGAGTGATGTCGAGACAAATAGGCTGAGATCTCATCACGATGTTCCTGAGAGGAGCCTTTTGTGGGTGGAGGCTCGTACAGATAGTTTGATGCAGCTTTCATTAAAAGGCTCTCAGACTGAATGGTGGGACGGGTCTCTGCTTTTGTGAAGGACAGACGGCGAGCGCCCGGCTCTCAGCTTAAAGGTGAGGTCTGGGTGGGATGCTTCTCGTCACGGGTGGAGAGAGATTTAATTTGCCCCTTCGCCACCAGTGAGACAGTTTCATGTAAGGCTTGTTGAACCTGAGGATTACAAACCCAACAAGCAGGATTTTCATAACAGGAGGGCTGTTATCGCTGCTACATCACTGGCATGTTTGCAGTGAGATCCCAGCCAAAGTGTTTGGTATTTTCACACTGCAGAGAGGAGCATGAGAGGGAATGCTGAAATATTTCACGTGCACGGCCACCAGAGCAATCAGGTTATCTACCAAAAGCTATTGATTGGTCAGAAGCAAATCTGCAGCCACTGCAGTTACGCTTATTTGAAAGTGAGAGGCAGGCCCAAATTTGCAATCCCCTCGCACGAGCTCGACACTCTGGCCTTAAAATAGAAGAAGAAAGCTAGCTAGCGAGATTAGGGAGCAGTGATTGTTTATTGACAAGACCTGCACAGTGTTTTCATTCAGAGGCGATCACTGATTAATTCACTGCATATGATAACTCCGTCTAAGTAAGCAGGAATACCATTAGAAAACTGTCACTTCTCATCCGTTTTAACGTCTCTCTTAACAACAGAGCCGTGCATAAGTGGAAACACGTATAGGAAAATAAATAAGTCTAACGTCAGGTTGGATTTTTTTCAGTAATGCACAAATAAATGAATTATTATGTCTGGCATGAGGCTTTTTCCGCTACATCAGCGAGACAGTCCGACTCTGTTTCCTATACAAAATACATTTGCCAAATAGTTTTTGGTGGAAATGTGATCACCGTCTGGAAAACACTCGACGGAAAACATTGTCCAAACAGGAAAAGTGACATTCTTATACTGTACAGGAGTCATAATGAGGAGGCTGGGCTGTATGGCCTGGTGTTGTTATGTTTAAGGCTATAAAACACTTGGTTATGGTCAGGGAAATATGAGGGAATCTGTTAAATATTTAATAAATCAGTGCATTCTGTCCAGTGCTTTCAGTTAGTTTTATCGTTTTTAATAATTAACGAATATATAAAAAGATTTATGGAAATCAATTCAACTAGTGAGCAAAATGCCTTGCCATCCATGTAAGTAAAAGGAAATCATCATATTTAAGATTAAAAAAGACACAAGGTTAAAATTGACCATTTACCATAAATCTTACAGTGTCATCGTACATTAAACATTAAAGCAACATCCATAGAGTTTAGACTGTAAAAGAAATGTTAGGGTGCTTTCACACCTAACCTGTTTGGTTCGGTTAAAAACAAACTCAGGTGCGTTTGCATGGTCAGTACGGTTCATTTGGGCTGATGTGAAAGCTGTCAATCGAACCCTGCTGCGGATCAAAGAACTGAACCAAGACCACACGAATAGGTCGGTCACGGTCCGCTTCTAAATGGATGCTGGTGCGGTTTGTTGGTGGTGTGAAATAAAACGAACCAATCACAGGATTTTAAGATAGTAGCTATGTTATTTTAGCAACAGTTAAACCAATAATAAATACATCTTCTGATCGTGAAATCTGTCCAGGTCATGGTAACACATATGCATGCCAGTGACTGTATTTTCCCTGATTAAAAAGCTGTTAAAACTGCCGTCATTGTGTTCGACCCTGTGTACTTTGTCTGATCATTAAGTCCATTAAAATCTGTGTGACAGCATATAGCAAGAAAACAAATTAAATGCAATGAAAGTTAATGCTAAGAAGTTGGTTTCAGTGTCAGTATTTGTCATTGACGTGCATCAAAACATTGTTTTCTAGTTGGCGCCGCGCCTCGTCAAACTGTATGGTTTGACTAAAATGAACAATGACAGCAATATAGTCCACGATGAGCAGCGCTAAAATCAACCTGCGTAGTTGTCCCTCCATTGTGACATTAGAAAATGTCACATTTATCTTGCAAGTGTACTCTTCAGCATTTTGTTTACTTCCTGGATTTTTCCCACATGAAAATTCTGACCAATCAAGAACAGCTTTCTCACACAAGGCATTTGATCTGGTCCTCCTGTAAATGCTGCCGTGAGAACATGAACCAACTCTAGGCAATTATACAACTTTGAAACAAAATTTGTCCCTGATTCGGACCAAAGGAGACGAACTCTAGGTCTGAAAGCAGCCTAAAAGATGGTTGCAGGGTCCATATTTTTCACTGACAGTTTAAGCTACGTGGTAACTTCTGTGTGAATAACTTTTGTCATATTTGCTGAAACTGTCACTATTATAAGAGGCAGATAGTCTGTGTTCCTTCTCCTTCTCCTGTCTCTAATGGCATTCCCCAGAATCTACCGCGGTACACCGAAAACAACCAGTCAGAGCTGAGGATTCTCTAACACAGCTAAACAGTACACTAAAATATATTTCTGAAAACATTTGAGGCAAGAAATAGGAAATACAGTAACAGAATCTTGATTCATATTTGAACAGCGCTGCCTAGTTTGACAGTTTGACCACAGTTCAGGAGCAGCATTCGACATGATTGACAGCTGCATTAGAGACTCCTTGGCTCTGGTTGGCTGTTTTCATTCATGTGTGATGAGACCATTAGAAGTACTGCGAGGAGGCAGAGAAATATGATTTCTTTCACAGATCATCTGTCTTGTGTACTGCTGTGTGGATGTAGTGAAAGTTTCAGCAAATATGACAAAAATATATTTTTATAAAACTTTTCTGGATAGTTTGAGGACAATAACATGACAAATAAAATGACAAAAATAATCTTAACTCAAGGCATGCCACAGAAGAGCCTGTTAAGTGGGGTTGGGTTAAAATTATTCAGTCAAACTTTTATTTCTAAGGTTAAAAATGAACTTTTTTGTTCTTTATTTGTAGACACATTCAGTACAGGTGGATTAACATTCTCAAAAATATGAATTTGCTATTTTAATTGAACATGAACAGACTTTTTAAGAAACAGGGTTGAGAGAATCAAGTTATTTTGCTCCATTTGAGGCTATTAAAGATGTTTGTGTCTGCTGCTTGAAAATTAAATGTTGACTACCAAGGGTAATAAAAAGCAGGGCGTTTAACGTTGGGTATTGATAGATCATTAGTTAGACTCAAATAGAGCAACTTAATCCAGGCGTCTGAAAATCCATCTAGTTTCACAGATGTAATATTTGTATTCAGGGCTTGTTACCAGACCAAAAAAAAACAGTTTATAAAAGGATTATGGCACTAACAGATTAAATTGCAGCATGAGAGAATGATTCATTTTGTAATATGCTTTAGCAGAGTTTCAGCTCTTTCACCTTGACTTTATTTAATAAAGAAAGGTGTGAACTGAAACCACTTATCATAATGGCTGGAAATTGTATTAACCGAAACCACTAATAATAATGGTGGATTGTTTCTTGACAGCTTTTGTGTTTACATCAAACGTTGAATATCATTACAGTCGCTTTTGCTGCTTATTTTTCACATCAAACAATGAAATGAATGAGAGATAAGAATGGTAACAATGCAAATAAGAAGAATGGAAAATAAGCTGGTTAGTTCAGTCAATCTGTGGTTGGACCCAGAGAAAATTGCTGTAGTAATCATTAAAGGTTTTTTGTTATCTTGTGGGACATCCAATCAACATATTAAAAGTATACCATTATATACTTAGTGGATCAAGGTAAATTCAGGGCTTGAAGTTTGGGGCAATTATGTCACAGCATCACAGAAAGAAGTGCATATCTCTGCTTCTGAACATGATATTTTCATACAATTTATGCCTAAAAATTAGTTTTTGAGGATGTTCTTTCACATGTAACCATCAGATACTAACCATCCAATTTCCCATAATGTTTTCAAGCATTACAAATAGAAGTTTCCACTATTGCCCTGTATGTGTTTCCATCCCATCCAATGCAGGATTTATACTCCTGTGTTGAATGGATTCCGTACCTATGCCGTAGCCAGAATTGTAACTACAAGTCGCAGCGACACAGCAACGCAGACCTCCTGTCTATTTCTGTAAGCTGAACCCATTTCCCTCAGTGGAAACAAAGCTTTTATTTACTTTAATTTCACAGATAAGAAACAATAAATTGTGAAGACAATAAAGCCTCCACAAAAATAGCATTTTAAGTCTTGTGTGTGATTTATCCTGGCTTTATATGAGCAGAGGAAATCTCTGCTTGTTGCTAGGCTAATTTATACAATGTAAAATGCCATAGGTTTGTGCTAATAACATTAGCATGTTATATTTGTTTAGAAAACATGTTAAGTTTAAGACAGTTGTTTTGTCAGTGAACCTTGTGAGTTGTAATGGAGCCAAATTTTGTAACGCTACCTTTGTTAAATGTTGCTGTTGTCCCTTGCTTCATATGAGTAGAGGAAAAAGTCTACTAGCTGCTAGGCTAATTTATACAATGTAAAATGCCATAGGCTTGTGCTAAAAACATTAGCATGTTATATTTGTGGGGAAAATGTGTCCAGATAAAGACAAGTGTTTGTCTGTGTTTGAAATTGTCTGTGTTAAGCCATGTTTAATGTGTGTTTTGAATCAACTAAACTTTACAACACTTCACAGAAACCTCTGCCACCCGCTAGTGTTTTGGAGGTGTAACTGCAGAGTGACACAGACACACATGCTCACACCGGCGTAGGCTACGGTGTAGGGTCTGCCGCACAAGTATAAATTCCCCTTACGACGTACAGGATGTCTTTTTCTGGTACATCATCATGAGGCACAGTGTTCCATATTGCTTTTGCAATTTATTTAAATTTAAATAAATTGTTTTAAGTGGATGAAAAAATAAGATGATGATACATAGATGCTCTAATATTAACATCATTTCACCCAGACAATGAAACTGTAAAATGTTAAAACTTTGCTTTTGACCTTAAAAGAAGATTGTTCCACTTAATCCACGAAGGTATAGTTTTAATATATGATGTAGGGAGGTATAAGGATCAATAAAAACTATTGCAATTTTTCCTATGTTGGGCCCATTTGTGACTTGGATTGACTGGACTATGTGGCTTTGTCCTGTAATTAAATCCTCAGCAGTTGTAGGTGTATGTCATAGGTTTTTTAAGCGTATCAGTTTTTATGTGTATTTTATGGCTGATAAAATAATTCTGTCTTTCTATCTAAAGAATGGTAACATTTCAAAAGAGAAGTCAGTTGTCCAGTTGTGAAGCTTCAGGTTGCAAACAGCACACTGTGACCTTTAAGACATGTTAACTGCCTTGTTTCTGTCAGGAAGTCTGAGATCTAACAACCAGACCAAAGGAGCTGTTCTGACCGATGAAAAGTTATGACATTCATTTTATCAATGAATGTGACTGACAGCTCATGTGAGCTTTGCTGAATGCATAACATTGATAACCCTCCACTTGAAGCCAAGAACAAGATCCATCTTCTCTGGACAACTCATCAAAAATCGACTCATTGATCAAACTATTTTAAAAGTACATTCAGCTCCAGTACAAGACAATAAAGCTATGATGTTTCCTAAGGGTGATCGACTGCATATGTATAAGTACATGCTGCCTTTTTATCTCATGTGCCACCATGCCTTCAGATATGCAGATGTACAATACTGAATAAAGAACAAATACTAAAATACATCATCTGACAAGTATCTACTGCTTTAAAGCTTCTGGCTGCAGTTCTTCACATGTTGAAGCTTTCATAAATACATTATCTCTTTTTGCAACTCAAGGGGAGCTTAAAGAAAACTTTAAAAATAACTGCAGAGCTGTGTGTCGACAGCTCCCTGAATGGCATGTTTAATAATTAAAAACGATCCAGTCAACAATTCTATCACCAGAATGAAACAATGAAATGCAGTGCCAGAATTTCTTGTTATTCTGTGTTTTTCAGGAATATGTTGGTGGTGTGAACGTTACT
Source organism: Epinephelus fuscoguttatus (assembly GCF_011397635.1). NCBI lineage: Eukaryota > Metazoa > Chordata > Actinopteri > Perciformes > Serranidae > Epinephelus > Epinephelus fuscoguttatus. The sequence continues at coordinate 16,482,224 of NC_064763.1, read as the reverse complement.
TTAATTCTGTTTTGTGTGTGTTTTTATGGTCTGGCAGGGATGTATTGGGCAATGTCGAGGTGATGCAGTTGGATTTTGAGATGGAGAACTTCACCAGCCTCTCGGTGACCAGAAGGATCAACTGGAACATTGACTACAAGGGGCAGAATCCGCCTCCCGATTCAGAGAAGGTGGTGACGGAGTTGACAGTGGTGCAGCGGGATATTCAGGCCATCATCCCTCTAGCTATGGTGAGTGACAGGATTATTATTAAACTCAGATTCATTTCCACTAGGGATGGGCAAACCATCAAAATTCATTATTCGATCATCAAAAAAATTAACGATCAATTATCGATTAATTGATAAGCGAGTATTTCAAAAGAAAGAAAACAAACGAGTGCAGTGCAGTCTGTCACCGCAAGAGAGCGCAGCTGCCCCAGTTTTGCGCTTCAACCCCCCAGGCCAAAGAGGAAGAATGGCGCGCATGCGCAGTTCACCCCTGGGTGTTTACAACTGTTGCCAGCCAGAGTTACAGGCTTCAGTTTTCAGCAAAACCTCCGTCTTTCAATGGTAGTAGTGTTTTCAGAGGCCTCAAGGGAAGCCGCCGAGGCTTTGGAGAGCGATGAGAGCCTCCGTCTGTTTCTGATTTTTTGCCTGGCATAGGTCCGGCAGTGGTCTCATAGGCCCGTCGAGCTGCCGTGCTCACCGGGCGGAATCTCCTGAAAAAAAGAATTGTTGTGTTTTCGGTAGCATAGAATGAGCCGCTTATGTCTACATACAGAGCAGGTCCCACAGAGGCTGTCTTGGTCTTCAACAGTAGTCCAGAGTGGACAAATTAAACATTGGCTCTAGATAGGACCTTTCACATTGTGGTGTCAGCCACCAAAGTTACGTTTCCACTACATTCTCGTTCCGACCTCGTCACATATTGACATTAGGTCATGGGCTTTCTACGTCCAGATATGACGTGAAAAGTACCTTGGGTGCGTTGGTTGTTGACATTTTGGGACACCGTGTCAACTTTAGCCTGTTACATACATTATCTGTTTTCAAAATACAATTCAGTTTTCACAGGAAATGTACAGTTTGCATAGAGTTTCTTCCAAAACAAACGCACTACATCGGTGCAACACTGCAAATTGATGTTTTTTCCTTCAACAACTAACGCACATGGTTGGGTTTGGGGAAAAGGACAGAGTTTGGCTTTATATTCAAACAGGAGGCGAATGAAGGCCTCTGGGGTTAAAGTCGGTGGTTGTCGGACCCATCCACCACCACTTCCATCTGCCCTACTCAGACATTCAACCCCCCTCCCTCCTCCCCTTCCATCAAGTTATGTTGTTGTTCGGCTGTGTTTCCCCCGATGTCATTACAGAACAATGGTGTGTATAATTCCGATGTGAAAGGACGGCTTTTTTCGACGGTGTCTGACACTAGAAATCAGTGACCAAGTGCCCATATTCGGCGACTTCGGAGTTAGACCGGGTTGCCTTGTCCCATGTATTTCAGCCATTTATATAGATGCCGATCAGACAGAGCAGAGGACTCACTGACCAAGCACCGGTCTTCGAAAACTTTGGAGTGAGACCAGGTTGCAGTTTCAGTTCAGCAACCTCACAGCTAGATGTCACTAAATTCTACACACTGGACCTTTAAATCATTAAGTTATTTGACCAACTCAGGTCCACTCCTTAATCATGTAAAGTTTGTTGAATAAACTAAAACACCAAAACTGAAAATGCTTTGTTCTTAATGGAAATTTTCCATCTACATGTCTGCCTCCAGCTTTTGAAATGTAAGATGGATGATCAATGAGCTGTCAGAGTGCATAATGACATATTTCACTGTGGAGGCCATCAGAAGGTCTGATCTCATACAAGCCTTGTTCCCTTTGAAATTCAACACTACCCATTGTGTGGCTGCACAGTGCAAGCAGCCACACAAATGTTCGTTATACCTGGTTGGTCTCTGCCTGACTCTGACAGTGACTCAGTGCTGAAGAATGTTAGTCTGTAGGTCGAGGCTGATGTGAGATTATTTTCTCTCTCTATATATAGTGTTTTTATGCCGCTGCGATAGCCGTGACTGAGGCATTATGTTTTTGTATTTTCTGTCCCATTTCCATGGGTGAGATATCTCGAGAATGCCTTCAGGGAATTTCTTCACATGTAGCCCAAAGGTGTGTTTGGAATTAGCGATTAACTGATAAGGTTTTGGTTGTCAAAGGTCAAGGGTCACTGTGACCTTGCATATGTCCCATTCTCATCCATCTCTTTTCTGATCATATCTCAGGAACAGAAGGGAGGACTTTTGGTCGGACACTGAATAGGTGACTGATCTTGTGTGTCCGTCTTGAAATTGCTTAAATTGTATAGATCTTCTGTGCTGCTGGTTGAAGATGTGTGTGAAGCATCCATGTTTAAGAATTTATAGTTTCTTTACAGCAAGATGAATATTTGAAGCATTTTCCGCTGTCATGGCTACATTTGAGTCTGGACAGACATGGATATAAACTGTAACTGCCTCTTGACTGTTTAGCAGAGGCATATAACCCATCCCGGTCTCACTCCGAAGTCGTCGAAATTCAGCACTTGGGCAGAGACTTCTGACGTCAGACACTGACAAAAAGCTGTCCTTTCATGTTGGCATGATGTGCAGCTGGTTGTCATTATAGTTTAACAGGGCGCAGCAGCATCAGGGGGAAACGCGGTGGAACAAGAACAAAAGTTAAGGCAGTGAAAATCTAAGTGAGGTGAGCAGGTGGGTGGGGTGTTGGATGGATCCAACAAACATTGACTTTAATTCGGGAGAGCAGTACCCCGTCCCGTAAGATTATAAAGCCAAAACCTGTTCTTTTTTTTTAAACCTAACCATGTGCATTAGTTGTTAGAGGAAAAACAACGTCAACTTGAGTTGCTTCACTGACGAAGTGCATGTATTTTGTAAGACACTGTATGTAAACGTTAAATTTCCTGTGAAAACAGAAGTGTATTTTCAAAGAAGACAATGCATGTAACAGACAGAATTTGACACGGTGTCCCAAAACGTCAACAATCAACGCACCCAGGGTACCTTGCATGTCGTATATGGACGTGGAGAATCCATGACCAAAGGTCAATATGTGACAAGGTCGGGGTGTGAAAGTTTTGTATAGCCACCAGGCAGCAATTCTAGTTTCACATTGTTTTCTTACACAGCTGCACAGTGCACACTCTCACAATTGGCTAAAACTAAATAAGTAAAAAGGTTATGGTATGTTGGACAGGAAAACATATATCTGCTACTGGTCCTTCATAAAAATGCTTGGATCAGGCTGCTTCCTGATCCTGTGGAGCAGCTCAGAACACCCAAACAGCCCAAAACCTGTTTGAGTTTGTGCAGATTGTCAGGGGTAAAAATTAAAGCAGCCTGTTTTTTGCTGCAGTCTGTGTTTCTCATAATCAAAGACCTGTATGAGCTTCCCACGTTACTCAATCCCAGTAATGGTGTGTCCATGTGTTGAAGTGAAAGTAGCAGGAATTTTGTTTGCATCAGGAATCCAACAAGCACTCCTTTATCCACCCTAAACTGTATCTTTTATTCATGACAGCCTGCATCTGGATAAAAGTAAATATCACATAGCATCTGGCATAAAACAGACAGGTTTTCATTACAAGTAAATCTAATCAACATCTACACTCTCTGCAAACGACTTGCTGATTGTTAGGAAAGTCAACCAATCCTAGAACACTTAGGTATCTATTACTTTTAATTGGGGCTCCTCTCATTGCCTTGTGAAAGGTGCAATTAGTGAGGGTAGTAAACAGATTATGGGAACAAAGGGAAATTAATCAAGCAGGAGGTGCTGAGTACCTCTGGCTATGCCTCGCCTGCCTACTTCCTCTCTTGTGATCTTGCTTTACTCACCTGTTCCAGTTAAAAAAGGCCAAAAAACTTGTATGAAATTTGCACATTAAAATTCACAATGCATGGTAAATAATATAGAGGACTGGATGCAGGTGGCGTGTCGGAGTAGATGTCCAGCATCTGCTGTATGTAAGGGTTTTTCTGAGGACATTGCAGTATCCCTGGCAGGCAAAGGTCATCACTGCAGCCCTGAGACTCTTAAAGAACAGCAAGGTGTTTGGTCAGTCGCACATTCACTGTCATCTGTTTGCAGTATTACAGCTGCTCCTCACCTGAAGGCCCGTTAAATAGACTTGATCTGCAGTTGTGACTTTGTGTGTACTGCACATCTGTTGCAACATAAGGTTCACTTCATATTTCTGGTTCCGATGAAATTTGGGATTAGCATGCATCTTGTACCCAGATGTGTTTACCTGCGTTGCAAAATTAGATTTCTGCCTGTGTGACTTTATCTTGTAAAAATTTACATTCTGAAGCAGGATGGCAGGAACTGTTGGTGCTTCTTCTGTAACTGCCTGCCACCTCTGCACCCTATATTACCTGGTTGTTAGATATATGAGTAAATGGTTCTGGTTTTAATGCCTTTTAGTTGCGGTTTCTAAGCACAGGACTCGTGTTAATACTAGACGGAACAGTAAGAGGGGACTGGTATTGTCATTATCTCCAATATTTTCAGTTTTACGGGGAGTTTTAAGGACATCAGTAGTCTTCCTTGATGGTGTAAAAAGAAGACTTGAGTACATTTATTTTGAAATGAAAACAAAGAAAAAGACTTAACCCAGTCAGGCTTGATCGCTTCAGAAAGTTTTCACACCCTAGGAATCCTCTGACTGTTTCCAATTAGTCTATGAAATACCACTGACATTGTTCAATGACATAAATAGTCACAACTGACTAACTAGAATAGATCAACTCTGCTCATTGCACTCTCTAAATTGTCAGAAGGCACAGTGAAACGCTCACACTAACCCTAAAAATTTTAATCATCAGGCAACATTTATCGACTTTCAGATGTGATGGAGTCCTGCAGGTCGGTCACCTGTGGCCGCCTTGAAAGATGAGGCTTAATCCATCATTTCAATTGTGGTGACTAATTGGATTGTAAATTACATCAAAACAAAACAAAAGTGGACGTTCTAGTTCCCCCAGCAAGAGAAGTCACACTGTTAGACCATGGTAACACCCCATTATACATGATTGATGAACTGAAAACAGTTGGTCTTATCAAAGCAAGCAGAACAGACCAACTTTATCATTATGGCAGGTTGTTGAGACGCTTAATGGGAGGGTGCATAATGGCAAGGTTGTGTGATATACAATCAGAAAGTCAAGAAATGACTTTGCTCATCCTCCTAAGATCAGTTTAAAGGAACAGTGTGTAATATTTAGTGGCATCTAGCAGTGAGGATTGCAGATTATGACCAGCTGAAACTTCTCCTAGTTAGAATTCCTTCAGTGTTCATTGTTCAGGAGGATTTTACAGGGAGCCAAATTATCCACAGAGGTGTCTTCCTCTCCAAAACAAACAGATCTGCTGATTAAAACTGGTAAAGACATTGAATAAAGCAGTTTGACCGTACAAATCAGTGCTACTTCCATGCTGTTCGGCACATTGCAGACAGGCTGCTAGCCCAGCACTTGCTAATGTGTGCTCACGGTTCTGTTCAGTGATTGGGGTCTCCGCTCCTTAGATTGGCTCAACAGTGGCTGATGTCTCTGCTTTTTTGATTGGTCACTTACTGATCATGACCTTTGATTGGCTGTTTGCCTCGTCAGTCAAAGATGAGACGGGAAGCAGCTTGACAGAGCAACTATTTTCATGGGGACACAACAAGTTTACACAACGTAAATAACTTTCAGACATCCCATTTTAATTTTAGTTTGAAGGTACTGATTTCGTTTTCTGAATGCACTGTAGCACTCTGTTATAGCTACTTAAATATTTGATCATTTTGGTTTGAAAAGCTAACATCACCATGCAAAGGTTTGCCAAAGGTTTGCTAAAGTTAGCTGGCCATTTACAAACATGGCGGTGCAACATGGCACTCTCCATGGACGAGGACCTGCTCCCGATGTCGATATGAACGGCTCATTCTAAGGTAACAAAAACACAATGATTCTAAATGTGTTTATACACAAAAAAAAACATATTATATTCCATCTCTCCCAAAAGATCCACCTAAATTCTTCACACTGGACCTTTAAATCAGTAAATTTAAAATCATACTGACCTGTTTAAAAATGATGACATACAAAGCAGGTTGGGAAATGAGCATGAGTCAATGCCTGCGTCTGAATGAATTTGAATGAACTTACTTTTGTTCATATTCGTTTGTTTGCCTTTTGATTATCACCCACTGGAGTTCATCTTGATATTACATTACAGTAAATGTTTGTTTTCCAAATTTAAAGAGTGACTTCAGTGTTACCAGGATCTAGGGACAAAAAAGAATCCTGACGGTGGTGCTTTTATGCTTTTCTTAGTCGAGGTTATGTTCCACCTCTCCTGCATATTGTGCTCTGAACAGCCCTGGAGGCTATTTTAGTGTGATGTGAATAATCTAATGACTATGATTGATTGCTAAATGGAAGAACAGTAATAACCGCTGTTGCGACTATGAAAGTTGAGTTGCCAGTCTGGACTCGACCCTGCAGCAGGTGCTTATCTCTTAGCCCTTAACAAGAGTACAAAACGGCCCTGAAGTACTAAAGTGATGTTTTTATGTTTAACATCAGAATGTACTGTAATTAGCACAGAGAACATGGCCGCTGTGTGTTCATAAATCAACCAAGGGCTTTTTATGAGCACGTCTGTGCCGCCCAGTTCAAGGAACTAAAGCGTTTCAAACAGAAATGAATCAGGTAAAAGGAAAAGAGGCCAAGGAAAAAGACTTGTTTTGCTGTAGAATAACTGTCATTGTAAGCTTAAAGCAATTGATGCAAACTGTACAGCACTTTCCAGCTGGTGCCATACACCCACTGAGAGGTTTGTAGAACAGATCAGCACTTTCAGAAACTGCTGATATAAAGAGGTGGGAGGTGGATCTGTCTCCAAAATACAAACAGGGTTCTTTTTGTGTAACAAAGCAGCAGAGATGAAGGTTTAGGATGGACCCCTACAGTAACTTTTGGCTGAGTAACATGCAAGGACGGAGAGAGAAGAGGAAGAAGAAAGGGCTGGTAAATCGACAGTAAAGAGAATGAAGAAGAGGGTTTTTATGGTTGGCAGACCACAGATTGTGCGCCAACTACAGTTGACCTGCTGCAGATGAGGAGAGGAAGGAGGAAGAGAAGGGTGGAATTACCAGTGAATTTACAATGTGAAAGGAGAAACTATTCCAGAATGGTAAGGTTAAATCAACCCTGAGGCTTGTCACACAGTTTAGGCTGCTCTTAACACAGAGCCATCAAAGCCCTCTTTCCTTATTACTTGGAGAGAGCTGAAGAGGCAGGAACACAGGAAGGATGATGCAGAGCAGGGGGTAGTGGTTATGCCAGATTTCCTTACTCCATTAGCTGCTCTGTGCCACAGTAACAACCAGATGTTAAATAAAAAATGACGTTTTGTGTTGTGCAAAGCCCACAGCTTGAAGTCACGCATCACATTTTTATATGTATATCTCAGTGCATTCATAAAGATACACATCTGGCAAAATGTATTGTTTACATTATTCAAAAGCAGGTGGAAATGGTAGAAGTTCAACTGAGCGTTTAAGTCTCACATGCTGAGTAACCTCGCCTCAGTGCTTGTTAAACCAAGGCCCTGATTCCAGCCAGGCTCCACAGTAATGGATTACATTTAATGGGACTACAATAACCACAAGCACGTTGCTGTCTGTAATCTGTAAACACAAAAAGGGAATCATTTGTTGGTGTAATCAACCTTATAAATGAGTTACATTTAAACTGAGATCATACACACACCTTTTAAACTTAAAAAATAAATTCTACATAAATTGCTGGTTGAATAGTTTATTATATCAAGGCCAAAAACTTGTGCACATCCTTGTGAGCCATGTGCAAAGCCAGTGTGTGAACTATACCGTGGCTTTCGGGAGCTCACTTTTAGAGGGGGATCTAGTGTGTGCCTCAGAAAGAAGACTGATTGTGACTCACTTTATGTCAGCACATGTGATAATAATCAGGTAATGACCACATCAAACCAGTGGCATCCCCAAGGAGGGGGGCAGGGGGGCCATGACCACCCTGATACAATTGCTGCCCCCCTGGGCAAAAATAATGACATGACTGTTGCTGTTTAGAGTCTAGGACAATGAGGGAAAAAAATGATGACAATAAAAGAGATGACATGGGGCACTTTTCCGCTATGAGTTAACGTTTTTTCAACTGGAGTTCAGAGTGCTCCAACAAAAACACCCGACGCGTCAACACGAAAAACAGTGAGCAAAAAGCTTCATTCTCATTTAAAAAAAAAAAAAAAAAAAAAAAAGAATAAAAAAAGGCACCTCCAGCGGCTAAAAAGCTTTCTTTGTGATCAGGGCATGAAGGCACCTGTTGAGAGCAACCAGGTCAACCTAGCTTGTCAGGAAGAGGGCTTCAGCTTTTTGGAGGTATTTGCTGAGTTCCTTTGATACTGTATTGAATCTTAGGATGAACATTGTTCCCATTATCTTGTTATCCCTATTGGATCTATTATGATTTCTATTAAAGAAAATGAATGTAAGATTAAAAAAAAAAACATTTGAGGTGGTGAGAGTCCCCATCATATCTCCCATAGGCCCTGCTTTGTTTCATACCATAGTGTTTAAAGACTTTCAATTTAGCCATAATAAACCAATTTAGTTTAGTATGTCGCTTGAATTACAACATTTTTGTATTACCATTAAGCAGGTAATCTAATAACTGTTTTGCTGCTTCATAAAGAACATAGTAATTAAGTGAAATGATAGCTCTGTGCAGCGATGACTGATTTCTGTTCCAAACTGAATTCAGGTAAGCATAATTAGTGCTCCCAAAGTAGCACACATGTAATTGTAAAGTGTCTTGTGTAGTGTAATGCTTACCAGATGCCAAAACAGCAAGTAGAGCTTAGGGATGATGTCTTTCAATTAGGATTTCGCCCCAGAGTCCAGTCAATTATCCACAGAGGTCTGCTGTGCTTTGTTTCCCATAAATTGGCCATGTTTCTTGAAGCCAGGAAAATAAAAAATAAAACAAAGCCACTCTGCCTATCTTTAGCAACAAAACCAAATCTAACTAAAAAAAAAAACTGGAATTTGTTGAGCAGATTTTCGCTTATGATTGCCAATAAAAGACTTAGAATAATAATCTTGCCAATAAAAGAAGAGAATTAGATAGATTTGATCATGGGGTTCAGTCACAATGAAATGATTAGCTACTCTTACAAAAGAAAAGCCAATCTGGGTGATGTCATTTGCATCAAGAACACTGATGTTTTAGACTAATTTCAAATGAGTCACAAAGTATAGATGACTATACAGAAAGAATGGGGCGCAGTGATTGGACTTACTGAAAGGAGCTCTGTTGTAGTTTAGATAGAGCTTTAAACATTGCATTTTCTATTCCCAATCCTGGATGTTGGGATCCCTTTTGTGCAGAGCTTGCATGTTCTCCCCGGGTTTTCTCCGGGTACTCTGGTTTCCTCCTGCAGTCCAAAAACATGCACGTCAGGTTAACTGGTGACTCTAAATTGTCCATAGCTGTGAATGTGAGCATAAATGGTTGTTTGTCTCTATGTGTCAGCTCTGTGATAGTCTGGTGACCTGTCCAGTGTGTACCCCGCCTCTCGCCCAATGTCAGCAGGGATAGGCTGCAGCCCCCCTGTGACCCCTTACAGGATAAGTGGTTACGGAAAATGAAGACGTTAAAAAAAGAAAAGACTTAATTACAGTGCACAAGTTAAAGATGCTGATGGGATCATGAGACATTTCGCTGGAATTGTAGCTTGTTTAATGCCATGTGACAAATAAATTATTGATTGGTTTACTGATAATCCTAACCATATTCAGGCTGTTCTCACAAATTGTTCATTTGTTTTCCTATGAAATGTAATGCACCCACATTTGTTCATATCCCACATATTTTGAAAGGCTGTGATCACCTGACCAATGCGCTGAAGGTGGTAAACAAAAAAGCAGTCATGAGCAGTCTTGCAAGGAGGCAGGTTGGGGTGGTGGATAGGTCATAAAAACCCGGTACTTTCCCCTGGGACTTTTCCTTGGAGTCGTGTGTTTTGAACAGTGTGAACTCCAAGTGAACTTTGAGTAATTTTACATTAAGGATGTAACGTCATTCGTGGGGTGCTAATTTGTAGGATATCATATGAACGGCATATGTACTGGCCTGAAAGTTGAGCCATTACTGCTGCAGTGAAGTTTGTAATGATATTTTTGATTCCCTATTCAAGAGGCAGAGCTCTGCATCCTTAATTATTGATCTGTCTAAAGCCTAAGCAGACGTTTATTAATTGGAGACCTGTCTGACAAAGCGTTAGTGTGCAATACTTCTTTTCTGGTAAGACTTAATGTATTAAAGTTAATGTTCTACAGCACCAGCTGCTTAATGGAGTTTCACAAGGTTCTATACTGGGTGTTCCTTTATTTTATACATTTGTGCTTACCAGTTTTAGCATTGCACTTTGTTGCATTTTGCTTTTATTGATACACCAATTTTCCACCTAATCCAAGCATGAGAACTTTTTTTTTGGTGTTCCAGTGGTTTTTCTATGCACAAATTGAAAATGTAAAATAAAAATAGGTGGATGGAAATACACTTGTTTTGGGCATAGTTATAAATCAGAGGAAATAGATTGAAGTTGTTACCTTTCCTTAATGATGTTGGTGCGTGGTTTGACAACTTCAGAAATATTATAGAGTTATTTTCAGCCACCATCTCATATCTCAAGTTATCCTCCTCAGATGGGACTGAAAGCTTTAATGTTTTCTGCGCCAGCCATTTGGAGAGGCCTGTCGAAGAAGTGTGCAATTAAAAACTATTGTGAAGTCAATGATAAGTGACTCTACTGCTAATTGCCTCAGTTATTACCAATTATAGTGATATAGATTTTGCTTCTCATGTGGGTTATAGTTGGTATGTGCTCTTTTCTCTTATGCTCAGTCTTTCTACTTTTTGCATTTTAGTGTCAGCCATATAAGAGAGTTGTTTTACCTCAAGCTTAACTAAAAAAATAAAATACATTGAAATGTTTCAGATTGTATCTGTAGATCCTCTTGACATCTTTGCACCTTTGGGCTGTTATGTCACTGTCAGAGGTAGAGTGTCATGCCTAAGGACACTTCAGCACTGACTACCTTTGTTGTGGGTGAATTGACAAAACTAAATGCGAAGTCTGTGCATAATATACCCTCAATGAAAAAACAATACTTGGCCTTGCAGTTGAGTTGGAACCAATGAAAAACTAGTGGGGGAAGAAAGTCTCACATTAATGCTCTACACCCTGATTAAGACTTCAAGATAAGTGTCGGGCAGAAATTTAAATATGTTATTTTTGATTTCAGGAAATTTACATGGTCTCTCTCCTGGGCTACTTGTGCAGCACAAATGAGAAAACTTGTTACCCTCTTGCAGCTTACATGATCTGCAGGAGAAAAAAAAAAGAATCTATTCAGACTTTGACTGAAGGCCTGGTGTGTATTTTAATTGGCTGTTTGCATTTCAGAGCATTCAAAATAAAAATGCAGTTGGAATGACAACGTTGGTCTTGTTTATCAGAATTCAAGGATTATTTTAATCAGTGGGTACAACTAGCTGGATTTATCACCATTTGATCCCTTTTGATACGCAGGAGTTTTAACTATATGTAAAAACAGACACCCTCTTGTTAAACTTCAGTATAATTATATACTGTGTAAGTGTAAGGGACCAGACACATGATGACAAAAACGAAAAACTAAAGGCTGTTCTTTTATGCATATTTTTCCTCATTCAAGATTATCTTCATACACTCACTGGTCACTTAATTAGGTACACCTGTTTAAATGCTCTTCAACACAAATAGCTAATGAGTTAATCACGTGTCATCAGCTCAATACATTTAAGCATGTAGACATGATCAAGTCGGCCTGTTGAAGTTCAAACCGAGCATGAGAATGGGGAAGAAAGGTGATTTAGGTGACTTTGAACATGGCATGGTTGTTGGTACCAGACGGGCTGGTCTGAGTATTTCAGAAACTGCTGATCTACTGGGATTTTCACACACAGCCATCTCTAGTGTTTACAGAGGATGGTCCCAAAAAGAGAAACTATCCAGTGAGCAGCAGTTCTCTGGGTGAAAATGCCTTGTTGATGCCAGAGGTCAGGGGAGAATGGCCAGACTGGTTCAAGATGATAGAAGGGCAACAGTAACTCAAATAACCACTGGTTACAACCAAGGTCTGCAGAAGACCATCTCTGGACCAACAACACGTCCAACCTTGAAGCAGATGGGCTACAGCAGCAGAAGACCACACCAGGTGTCACTCCTGTCAGCTAACAACAGGAAACTGAGGCTACAGTTCACACAGGCTCACCAAAACTGGACAATAGAAGATTGGAAAAACGTTGCCTGGTCTGATGAGTCTGGATTTGTGCTGCCACATTCAGATGGTAGGGTCAGAATTTGGTGTAAACAACATGAAAGCATGGATCCATCCTGCCTTGTATCAGCGGTTCAGGCTGCTGCTGGTGGTGTAATGGTGTGGGGGAGATTTTCTTAGTACCAACTGAGCATGGTTTAAACACCACAGCCTACCTGAGTATTGCTGCTGACCGTGTCCATCCCTTTATGACCACAGTGTACCCATCTTCTGATGGCTACTTCCAGCAGGATAACGCACTATGTCACAAAGCTCAGATCATCTCAAACTGGTTTCTTGAACATGACAGTGAGTTCACTGTACTCCAATGGCCTCCACAGTCACCACATCTCAGTCCAATAGAGCACCTTTGGGATGTGGTGGAATGGGAGATTCTCATCATGGATGTGCAGCCAACAAATTTGCAGCAACTGTGTGATGTCATCATGTCAATATGGACCAAAATCTCTGAGGAATGTTTCCAGCACCTTGTTGAATCTATGACACCAAGAATTAAGGCAGTTCTGAAGGCAAAGGGGGTCCAACCTTGTACAAGCAAGGTGTACCTAATAAAGTGGCCAGTGAGTGTATATTGGTTGTTTAAGAACAAATAGATTACCAAACCCCAATCTGTCGAGTAGCATTACCCTATTATAGAGAGATTCATTAACATGAACAACTGAGAAATTTGCCATGAATTTCTGTATGCTTTATTTGGCCCAATTACAGCCGAACTTATTTCACACATTATTCTCAAAAACCCTCATGGCAAAATGGTTCAAGCTGAAATAATAATAATAATACAGCTTCCTGAGTGGAGTGCTAAGCAATACATAGGTAATGTAGGTGCACTAAGGAAAAAATAATTTCAGGCATGTTTGTTAGTCACACTTCCTGGTATTACCATAAACATTTGTTTTTACACTTCGCTTGGACAGCAACACTTCCTGTTGAATTTTTTTCAGGATTCATTGCTGACATTTGATAACAAGCATTTGTCCCTTATGAGACTCCTGCTGTGACAAAAAAACATCTCTTCCGACATCTAAGTCAAATTTCCACTTATGTACCCAACTTAAAGGATAACTTCAGTATTTTTCAACCTGGGCTTTATTTCCCCATGTGTATGTGTGCATATGATTCATGGGTACCACTCGTTCTAAAATTGGTTCAGTATTGAGCCGCGAAACAAGCTAAAACTATAATAGGGGCAAATGCGTCCCGTATAAAAGTGCTATTTTTCGCCACTGACCGGTTCAGATCGCCAGTGCTATCTCTGTAAATAGCATATGGTAGCGGCCCTGGGGCAGTGGTGACTGTGAATGAGTGGAGTCAGCTGTCAGTCAGCGTTGGAGCAGAGAGGCGGAGGGCGTTCCCGCTCGGTATTGTAAATGAGTATGTGTGTGTGAAGTGTGTGTTTTTTCGCCACTGACCGGTTCAGATTGCCAGTGCTATCTCTGTAAATAGCATGCTAACTTAGCCTTTCCCTTACCTCTGGGCTGTGTGATGTCACGAGCTTTGCTCCACTGTGTCTGTAGCTCTCTCTACTCGTGGGACAGCCGTTTTCTTGAGGAAGAGGTGTTTCGGGATTGGATGTCTTCTCTTCTTCGGCTGGCAGTAGTCATCTTGGGAGAAGTCAGCACTGCAGACCCAATGGTCTGCAAGGCGCAGTGTCTGGACAGGAGTGTCAGCATCCATTTGTAGCACAACTAGCCACAACTTCAGCATCTCGCCGTCCGACAAAGGCAGCCTATGAAAGCTGTGACTTAGGAGGTGTTGCGCGACATCCTGTTCTTGCGTTCGGGAAAAAGGCCCATTTATTTAAGCACTCCAAAAACTCCGGTAACACTCCAGGGCGTAAAAGACTCCGTCCTCTGACTCTTCTAGCGTAACACACACACTTCATACACACATACTCATTTACATTACCAAGCGGGGACGCCATCCGCCTCTCTGTTCCAACACTGACTGACAGCTGACTCCACTCATTCACACTCAACACTGCCCCAGGGCCGCTACCATATGCTATTTACAGAGATAGCACTGGCGATCTGAACCGGTCAGTGGCGAAAAAAGCACTTTTATATGGGACGCATTTGCCCCCACTACCGTATTAGCTTGTTTCGCGGCTTAATACTGAACCAATTTTAGAACGAGTGGTACCCATGAATCATACGCACATATACACATGGGGAAATAGAGCCCAGGTTGAAAAATACCGAAGTTGTCCTTTAAAGTAGCTGCATCGGATCTTGTGCATCGGCACAGTAAATGCCATGTCTTTTATGTGGCCTGAAGTTTAAGCTTGATGCTGTGACTTACCGAGAAGGACCACATTAAAAACGTGTTTAATGTGAATGATTAAGGCTTGGATCGTTCACTTTTTTTGAATGATGTCCTTTTCATCCCCATTTCTGTTACTTCCAGTTGCTTACTGGTAGAACAGCACATTTGAAATTAAAATGTCAGTTGATGAAATTCAGTGAAAGACGTCTCAGTAAAATGACTTCTGGTCTGCCACTGAGAGTTCCACCTGAGAGACACAGGAGCCCTGATGGTAATGGTTTTAAATGTGGACATCAGTAATACTGATGAAATATCAAAGAAAATCACTCCATACCTCACACAGTTTCATGAATATCATGTTTTTTCTCATCATCATCATTTTTTTTTCTCTCTCTGCAGGACACTGAGATTATCAACACGGCTATTCTGACCGGTCGCACTGTGGCCATTCCCGTCAAAATGGTGTCCATAGAGATGAACGGAGCAGTCACTGATGTCTCAGCCTTTGTGCAGTGCAAGTCGTCCAATGAAGACATTGTCAAGGTACGGTAAACCTGATTTCCTCAATCTCTGTATCTGGGAGAAGATGCCAATTTAGAAAATGTAATCCCTTTACTGGTCCACTAATACTGGAGAGTGGCCCGGCACCACAGTCACAACATCAGGAAAGCATAAAAACTTCATTTTGGGCCGCTCTATAGGCACTCGTGATTTGATTATTCCCTTATGCCTCAGATAAAATCAATGGATGTTCATAAAGCTCTACATATAAATCAATGTGGTTACAAGAGAACAGTAAAAGCTCCATTATACAGTATGCTTTTTGAAGCACCACACCTATTGCTTGCTGCTCACCTCGTGTGCTGTAGTACAAAGCCCAGCATCTCTTGTTGTTCACTTCAGTGTGATAGCTGCAGGCTGATATAACACCAGTATCCCAGGTTCCAGGGAACAATCACCACTCGGGCTCACAGGGAATCCAAGCGGAGAGTACAATATCAAGTCTCGTTGGTTGATTAAATAAATTAAAGTGGGATCACAACAACTTGCAGAGCACATTAGAGGCTGTGATTACGCCGTTATTATTTTCTCCAGTCAATTACAATCATAATAGATTGCACTATATGCAGATTGCATAATTGTATAGGCAGCACAGTGAAGTGTTGCAGTGTCGCTTTGCACTGTTGATTATATAAAAAGTGATGGTGTGAGGGGAGATGTGACCTTAAATGATGTAAACAGCATATACTGTATGTCCTTATATTAAATATAATACTCCAGACTGCCTCATCCGTCCTCTCAGGTCTCCTCTCACGCAGCCTATAGTAATATCAATATATCAGCCTCTCCTTGTTTGGCAATTTTCAAAAGCAGACTTCATAAAATATGTTTCAAGTAGACAATAAAGGGATCATATATAAAGAGAAGAGTTTTTTCCATCATTAATTCAACCTGTATTTAATTCTCGAGGAATCATTGAGGGCATGCCCTCATTTACAATGATGTCGAAAATACAATTTAAACAAAGTAACACATAAATATAATGAAAGGTTTGCAGAAAGTATGTGTGGACAAAATGTCTTCTCAGACTGCATCAAACTCAGAAATTAGCACTGAACAAAGAACCCACACCTCAAAGAATACCTTAGTACGAGGCATTTGCAAGTAATAACGGGTCCACTAAGTCCATAACAGAGCTCCAGTTCTATGTTATGAGGGGCCTGGTGTTTGTGATCAGAAGAAGGAAATGAATCATTTTTATGTATGAAACTAAAATATCGCTCTTACTGTGCATTCATACCAAAAGCGTCATAAGCGGCTGGCAGCCATTCATTTTCAATGTACGCTTGCTACGAAGGGCGACTGGAGCGTCGACAGCAGCAAGCAGCACGATGCCAGCGACCGGAGCGTCACTGTGAAGTTGAGAGAAGCTCAACTTTATGCAAATGAGCAGCAACGCCACCGAATCAGCAGCGAGCAGCAGCCAATTGCAGACCATGAATATTCTCAAGGCGGGACAGTGAAAGAAAGAAAGAAAGAAAGAGATCTTCTGCAGCGCAGCTTGAAAGCCCTGCCCCTTGGCAGCCTTCTGCAAGCCCTGCCAGAGATGCCAGGCAGCGTGATGCCAGCGATCTGAGCGACCACTGGCGCTCATTACGCTTTCGGTGTGAATGCACAGTCGGAAATAAGGGTGCATAAAATCACTACTACTACAGCCCTTAGTATTTCAGTGGTGCAGCAGGTTGGGAACTGAAACTAGCTTCCATATTAGAACCAAATGCAAAAAGCCAAGTACCAGGTACCTGAAAGAAAAATATCTTTGACCATGTGGTATTATATTGTATGAATTAATTGTAAAGATAGCAACTATGGCAGAACACAAGTAAGATGAATTGATTAATGGGATTCCAGATACATCTGCATTTATAGAAACCATTCAGACGTGTAAACATTTGAATATTTGAGGGTGAGGAGAAGGGTTCTTTGGATGAAAAGGTTTTCTGATGGAACTCTTAGTCTTGCTAAGAGCTCTTGAAGAACCCTTTCTTCAAAAAAAGTGTTCTTTGGATGAATAGGGTTCTTAATGAAACTTTTAGTCTTACAAAAAAACTTGAAAGACTCTTGGACCTTTTAATAAGCCTTACAAAAAAACCTTGTAAAACACTTTATTCAAATAAAAGTTTTTTTGGATGAAAAAGTCTGTTAAAAGGTCTCTATCTTTGGATGAAAAGGGTTTTTATTGTAACCCATAGTCTTACAAAGAACCCTTGGCAATCTCTGTCTTCAAAAAGGGGTTCTCAGGATGTAAACAGGTTCTCCTTCAGTGAGAACCCCTTTTGGAACCCTTATGTCTGAGAGTCCAGTTTTAAGTTATAAGCAGTTAAAATTATTTTTTAGTCCGAGCCATTTCTATTTTTCTTTGGCTTGTTATTTTTTTAGATTGACAGCTGCAGATGATTTCACAAAGGTGTCTCACCTACTGTACTTCCAACCAAGTTTTTATCGACACTTTTTCTTTGTATTCCACTGGGTGTCGGGCACAAAGGGTGACCATGGCAGCATGATGGAAGAGGGTGATGGTTGTGTATTGTTTCTGCTGTCTAACACCCACTTTCTAATTACCATGAGGTTGATGTTAACTGTCCAAGCACGCATATTGCGAGCAAAAATAAATTCTGCCAGTAGCAAGATGTCCCCAAGTGTGCGCCATCTCACTCCATCTATCAGAACACCTGCAGGCTGTTTTAACCTGCGTCCCTGGATACAAATCACAGCAGTGCTTTTCTTCAACCAGTTTATGCTTCTCATTTCTCTGACTCCATCTCCTTCTCCTATAAAGGTTGCTCAGCTATTGAAAAATTCTGAATACAGTAACAGCTGCATGTTAATACACTGCACTCAGTGGGAAACAGCCATCGGGGAGAGGGAGGACGGACGTGACTCGCAGTATGATCAACTTTGACTCGTCAGGCTTGTCCCACAGTAACAGAAATCTTTAAATTCAACAAATTAATATATTATATTTGAAGAAAACCAAATCCAGTCTGTGTCCAAAAGCCTTTTGTTCATTGAATAGTAAAACTATTATATCAAGTCAGACTAATGAAATCCTTTTCGGTGGCTTAGCAGCTCCTCAAGGTCAGGTGAGGCAGGTTTGATTGTGGATTTTACAGACTGAGGCCATGAAGCTGTAAAGCCGAATCAGACTCTGGCTTTAATCATATCAGTTGTGTACGGCCAGTATCTGTTCTTATTAAAAGACCAGTATCTGTCCAGTATATTTTCACTTTGATATACTGGACTAACACTAACATTCACATCCTCACACTGTCCATGTTATCTTTTATACAAATTGGTTTGAATAACTAGATTCTGATACCCGAGGGAGGACAAATAAAAGTATGATTTAAACTCATAGCAGAGCTCAGATCAATGAGTTTCCTGTATAGACCTGTGTCTTTAAGGCGGGAGTTGTGGTGTATTGTATTGTGCTGTCAATAGGAAAGAACAGGTGTTGCATTAGGATGGCTGGCCTCAGCACATCATTTATCATTTTTCATTATCCATTAAAGACAAGGCGCTGGGCCATGTGATATTGAGTGGGCTTGCTTCAATGCCCCTGCCATTGAACATTCGAGGCTAATTTAAAATGAGCCCTTCAGGCCCAGGAAATACACGAGTCATGACAGTTCAATAAAAAGTCCCCCACAACGTAGAAATAAAAATATTCACAGCGAGACAGACAAAGGTGGAACACTCCATTACATTGTTTTGTTTTTTTTATTTGATACCATGCACATTACTGTCATGCCAAAAGTCACCGATCTATTCTAACCAGATTGTCTTGTTTTCGTATTCTGAGCAGTTGAGATGAGTGGTGCGAAGTACATACGCCACAAAGCTTTCCAGTGCCTTTTCACATCTCCTGTGAGCCTCATGTCATGAGAGTGCAACTTTAACAGCATTTAGACTAAAATTACTTTCAAGACTTCTTCCCTGAATAAAGCTTTATTTTCAGCCCAGTGTTTTTCCAATTTGGATATTTGCCAACCCACAGGCTGTTATATTTTTTCTAACTTTGAGAGTAAAAATAGGTGAGAGGCTGTCAGTTTTTTCTTTACAGAATTTTTTATTTATTTCTTAGTTCTTTCTTCTTTGGAAATAACTAAGCTGCAGTGTGCATCAAGAGCCTATAGCAGATAAGCCAATCCTGCATGTGCACAGCTGTAGCTGCGTCTGTGTGTGCACGTGCAGGAGACTTTATTAAGGCACCCCAGTTGTACAAGCTGGGAAAGGAAAGAGGAAAAAAAAAAAAGCAGTGAATGTGTCAGGGGGTAGGGGCGACTTGCCGGCCATCATAAGCAACCTAGACCAACCCCCACCTCCCCACTCATCATCCTCTCCCCCTGGCATTGTGACTCATATAACCCATCTGAAGGCAAAGATAAGGCCTTGTCTCTGCACATAACTTCTCATGCCTGCGGTCATCCTGCACATATACTGTACCTGCCTGAAGGCTCCTTCATCCTCGCAACACTTGCATATTAGTGTGACACATTTACCTTTGGTGCAACTCCAAATTTAGCATCTAAAACACAAGATATTACCTAACAAAATCAGGGACAGATCTTGTTCTGCTGTGTGCTTATACACCCCTGCAGCTCAGGATGGAGGTGGTTTGAATGATCAGTTGAAGTGGCACCAGTAATTGTGCAGGAGAAGATGCAAAAATGTCAGTAATGACATCTTGAATTTGATGAGATTCCTTCAGTTTCTTGGGTTTCACCCAGTTACCAAAAATATATGCATATACATTATATTGCCAGACATACTTGGTCCATCTTTTTAATCTAGGGCTGTTCTTCTTGGTGCAAGCTAGGCCCCTTAGTTCCAGTTACAGTGCAATGTGTAAGATATGGCCAGATCTCTAAATTAAAATATTCTATTACATTCTGAACAAACAATTTTGCAAATATTTTACAAGTACAGCGGCTAAGCCTAAACTTAAAGCCACTGAGGGGCTGCATAGACAGGCTACTTACTTGTTGACGTGCTCTCCTAACCAAACCAGCTACTGCTCATCAGGTGAAACAAAGAGTCCACGTCTTCCTCTTTTATCACCATTATTGTCTTAAATGAAAAACTTACAAACATTCATGAACCTGTGTCCATTAACCATTCAAATGTACAAATTTTCACCATTGCATTGAGCAGTGTACATCTCACTTGACGTGGCCCGCCGCTGGGGTCAAAAAACGATGTGTGCTCCCCGAGCAACAGAGCAACATCTGTCTCTCAATAGCCCCTTTTACACTGCCAGATTTTCGGCGAATGTTGGGTCGTTTTGCCGGCAAGCTGCAAGTGTTTAGACACACAGAGCCAGGTTGGCAAGTTGATCCGAGGTGCCCAATTTTCTGCCTCGTAGGGTAGTCATATTTAACCTTTAACCTTTTTGGTTTAAAAAGAACGAAGCGCCTTTCTGCCACGGGAGGAGCTTTTGATGACTTGTGGGAGGAGCTGTTGATGACAGCTCACGTGCGACCCATTGGCAGTGGATAAACAGGAAACAGCTGATAGCAGGAATGAGCAGCTAGTAGCAAGAGGGAAACACAAACCTGACAGACACTGTAAAGATGAGCAACTGGGGAGAAAAAGAATTGCACGCCCTCCTTGTCCTCGCAAATGAAGAGGCCATTAAACGTCAAGTGACGGGGACAGTGAAGGACGGGCCAACTTATGAGAGAATCGCCAAAGGACTGACCAGCTGCAGCTTCCCTTGAAGTACGTCACTGTTTACGTCACACACTGAGCTACATGTTTTGTTATTTGCTCACGCCCCCCGATTTCCCCAGAAAAGGCGCATTCTGTATAAACAAAAGTAGGCAGGCGGCATTTGGCCGCACTCCCCAATTTTGTTTTTTACTGCCAATGCTGAATGAAGACTGATTGGGCTTTCCTTCAAATTTGCACAATTCCTTTTTAAAAAGGGCTAATGAATGGTTCCTACCTGTACTGACAGACACTCATAACAATACAGTGACCTCTACAGGAAAAATTAGCAACCTACACACATTTTACACCATGGATGGCTCCTATAACAAGTTTTAACATTGTGTTAAAGATTTCTATGTGTTGTCTTGCAAAGATATCTACTAAAATGAGCGTACTAATCAGTTTGCCCCTGGCACATCCTGTCTTGTAATACTACTTCTACCTTGAAGGGCGATAGTGAGTCACTATAGCCTCTGGTCTTCAGTCTAAGATGAGAAGATGAAGAAGTCAAATCCAGTGTCAGTTTTTGGTGTTTTGAGATACCTGTGTTTTCTTTGGACATAGTCTTGTATAGCCAGACCTATCTCGACAATACTGACTTTTAGCTGGGTTGCCGGTGTTCACTTCAAGGGGAACGTGTACCCAGTGTCATAGCTGGATTTGGAAAGTCCATGACCAAAAGTCGATATGTGATGAGCACCGACAGTGCAACTAATGACAGCACAAACAGTACCAAAAAACAATCCAAATGGCATCAATACGTAGCTTTGATGTGGTTGTTTTCTTACCACAATTTCAATTTCAATTTCAATTTTATTTATAAAGCCCAATATCACAAATCACAGTTTGCCTCACAGGGCTTTACAGCATACAACATCCCTCTGTCCTTTGGACCCTCACAGCAGATAAGGAAAAACTCCCCCCAAAAAACCCTTTAACAGGGGAAAAAAAACGGTAGAAACCTCAGGAAGAGCAACTGAGGAGGGATCCCTCTTCCAGGACAGACAGACCTGCAATAGATGTCATACAGAACAGATCAACATAATAAATTAACAGTAATCTGTATGACACAATGAGACAGAAAGAGAGAGAGAGAGAGAGAGAGAGAGAGATGCAGGACAGACGGTAATGACAGTAGCTTACAACAACATTAATGAAAGTAATAATATTATAATTATAGTTCTGGCTACTGTGGTACAATATGTTGAAAGTATATATTAATATCTGACAGTATACATATGTGACAATAATCATATGTGTATAATAAGAGTAGAAGTATGACTAATGATGGCAGCAGCAGCAGGAGGCATCTGGCAGGACCACGGCAGCAGCACAACCACACATGTCACGCTGTCCAGACACCGCTGCAATATGAGTTAATCTGAGAGACAGTGGAGCACAAAGGCTCCGGAGAAGAAGCCGAGTTAGTGACATCCAGAATGGCCAAGTTAGCAAGATGCAGTAATAGGATACGAGAGAGAGAGAGAGAGAGAGAAGGTGCTCGGTGTATTATAGGGGGTCCTCTGGCAGACTAGGCCTAAGTCAGCCTAACTAGGGGCTGGTACAAAGCAAGCCTGAGCCAGCCCTAACTATAAGCTTTATCAAAGAGGAAAGTCTTAAGTCTAGTCTTAAATGTGGAGACGGTGTCTGCCTCCCAGACCATAACAGGAAGATGATTCCACAGGAGAGGAGCCTGATAGCTGAAGGCTCTGGCTCCTGATCTACTTTTGGAGACTTTAGGGACCACGAGTAACCCTGCGTTCTCAGAGCGCAGTGTTCTGGTGGGATTATATGGCACTAGGAGCTCTCTAAGATATGACGGAGCCTGACCATTTAGAGCTTTATAAGTTAACAGTAGGATTTTAAATTCAATTCTGGATTTTACAGGGAGCCAGTGCAGAGAAGAATATGATCTCGTTTCTTAGTTCCTGTTAGTACACGTGCTGCTGCATTCTGAATTAGCTGGAGAGTTTTTAAGGACTTACTAGAGCTACCTGATAATAGAGAGTTACAGTAATCCAGCCTTGAGGTAACAAAAGCATGGACCAATTTTTCTGCAGTCCATGAGGTTTGTTTTAAATGAGAATTAAAAGACAAATCTTGATCAAATGTTACTCTGAGGTTTCTTACGGTAGTGCTAGAGGCCAGAGCAATGCCATCTAGAGAAACTATGTCATCAGATAAAGAGTCTCTGAGTTGTTTGGGGCCAAGAACAATAACTTCAGTTTTGTCTGAATTTAACATCAGGAAATTGGTGCTCATCCAGGTTTTTATGTCTTTAAGGCAATTATGAAGTTTAGTTAATTGATTACTTTCTTCTGGCTTCATAGATAAATACAGCTGTGTATCATCCACGTAACAATGGGAATTTACAGAGTGATTTCTAATGATGTTACCTAAAGGAAGCATATATAGAGTAAATAGGATTGGTCTGAGCACAGAACCTTGCGGAACACCAAAACAAACTTTAGTACGTAAGGATGATTCATTATGAACGTGAACAAACAGAAAACGATCAGATAAATAAGATTTAAACCAGCTTAGCGCAGAACCTTTTAGGCCAATTAAGTGTTCCAGTCTCTGTAGCAGAATTTGATGGTCAATAGTGTCAAACACCGCACTAAGATCTAATAAAACAAGTACAGAGACGAGTCCTTTGTCTGAAGCAATCAGAAGGTCATTTGTAATTTTAACTAGTGCTATCTCAGTGCTATGATGCACTCTAAATCCTGACTGAAATTCCTCAAATAAATTATCATGGAGAAAATCACACAGCTGGTCTGTGACTACTTTCTCAAGGATCTTTGAAAGAAAGGGAAGATTAGATATTGGTCTATAGTTGGCTAACACCTCTGGATCCAGGGTGGGCTTTTTTAGAAGAGGTTTAATTACAGCTACCTTAAAAGACTGCAGTACATAGCCTGTTAATAAGGATATATTGCTCATATGTAATATATGAGTGTTAACTGAAGGTAAGACCTCCTAAAGTAGCCTAGTTGGGATGGGGTCTAAGAGACACGTTGATGATTTAGATGAAGAAATCACTGCAGTCAATTCTTGAAGAGAAATTGGGGAGAATCAATCTAAATATGTATTAGGTCTTACAGCTGTGTTTGTGTCTTGCTAAAACTGCCACATGAGAAGATGATAAGATGGCCATGTTACTCAGACCGGTTGTCAGAGTTTCAGCAGATTGGTTTGATTTTCCATATTCTTGCCCTGCTGTTAAAAGTTGGCTTGGAGGTGAAATGTTGCCCTCTGTTAGATTGGAGCATGTGGCCAGGTATTACAACTTTAAGGCCACTCAATGTCTCAGCACACACTACTGTTTCTGACAATAGTCTGCTTCCACTGTTGTTGCAACATTTTTAAGGAGGGCCTTTCCCTTTTTGACATGACAAAGCCAAGCCCATAAAGACTGGCTTGCAGTGAGCCTTGACCTTAGCCTTGTTTAGTGCCCTTTAGAGAAACCAGAACGCAGACAGTGAGCAAGGTCTTAGAAGTCAACATCAGTGCTGGAGCTCACTAATGCTCTTGTGGCTGAATGGGGGAAATCTCTGCAACTGGGTTCAAAAATCTTGTGATAAGCAACTTCAGGAGAACAGATAGTAGCATGTGAATGCCCGTGGTTTTGAAATGAGATGTTCAACAATACTTAGCTTTGTAGTGGTAACGTGTCCATATTATTTCGGCCACATAGTATTGATTTGGTTTTACTAGCGGAATTTTTGAGGTATCTGTCTCTAACAGTTCTGCCTCCACCCTCAAATGGAGGTGGTTGCACCTACCTGAATGGCTAGATTCCATAAGAGGTACATATTTATACATATATGTATATATATATATATATATATGTATGTGTATATATATATATATATATATATATATATATATATATATATATATATATATATATATGTTGAATGAACAACCTTTTAAAATATACAGATCACGTTTTTGCGATATGAGATCATCAATCAAAAGCTGATTTTTTAAATTACATCTAAACTGTTTCCAAAAGGCTTCAAAGTCCTGGCTTTCCAGACAGAACAACAGATCATTTTTACCCTCAACAACATTAATCCTACCAACAACAGGCTAATGGGGGTTGGCTCATTTAGCTAACAGAGCTAAATGAACTCATTGGTTGCACTGCTCTTGAAGCCAGCACACATCCATCACATGAAGAAAAGCTTCATAACAGCTCCAAGACACAATCTCAGTAATGCTAGCCATATGTCAGCCTTCATTCAGTGTTCATTTAATACATATCTTATCCCTAAATGGGAACTCCATTTGGCAGAATATTGTGGCAATTAATTTAGTGAATATTTAAATTTGAAGATAAAATCCGGGATAATTGCGGGTTCTGTTTGGAAACACATGCCAAGCAGCATGTGAATGTCATCAAGATGGCCCCATTTTTCTTCCACACCCATTTTGTTCTTTGTCATGCCGTGGCTTTGACATTGAAACGTGGGTGAGAAAATCACTTGTCTTCCCGTCAACTGTTTGATACACTTAAAGGAAATCAGTACGACACTGGAACAAAAGCTGTTTTTGTGAAATCACCCGGTGTATTTTAACTTTCAAGCAGCCAAACTGAGTGTTCTTTCCTCGCCACCTCAGGATAATTGCAACTCCAACATGGACAATGTTTTGAATCCTTTGTATGTATCTGCTTTTGTTTATTTCTTTTTATTTTTCTACCATTTATTTTTTTCTGTAAAAGCCTTTTGGTGCTTCGCAGTGACCAGGTTGCTTGTAGATCTGCGACACATACCATGTAACCATGGAAACAGGGGTTCCAGTCCAGTATGTGGCATGTCATCCCCTTTCTCTCTTGACCTTTCCTGCCATCTAATAAAAGCTAAATGTCCAACATACCTTGTAAATTCCAAAATATATACTGTGCTGTCAGAGTATGTGCAGTTGACTATCCTCACCCACCACCCACAGCACTTAACCCTTCACCAGGTCCAGAGAAACCATTAAAGGGAACATGAGATTGTTGTTATTGTCATTGTAATTACACATTCTGTCAAACGTCATTGATTCTTTGTTGATTCTCGGCTTATTTTAATCAGACGAATTTCTGTTTTATTAATGACAATGAAATATGAATTGTAGTCTTTTATGTCTTTGTATTTTTATATTTCACCCTCATTATCAGTACCCATGTCGCTAAGAGGCTTTAATCAGTTTTGATCAGTGTAGTTGCATCTGCACCAGTCAGTCTTCACTTCCTGTTCACAAGAGGTTCTTTGGCTTGTCAATGGTTTAAAGGGGAATAAGTTAGGAGTACTATTCAGCCTGTGAAAAGTTGTGAAATGTTGTCAGGTGCTCTGAAGGAGCTTTGACAAATCTGACAAAACTAACTGTGGTGACGTCATCCGGTTATCTCAGTCTGGGCTCGGAGATTAAAGCATCCATAAAAGAAATTATTCTGAAAATAACGTGAAAGGGCATGCCGGTAGTGATGAACTTAAGGAGAATTATCTGCATCTCCCATTAGCTTTACAGAGCTCTGTATTTTGTTTCTTTCCATTATTTATCCATCCTCCCCACAATAACTGTTCTGGTTCACTTTGACCGCTCTTGTAGCGTCTTTTTCGGCCACAGCAAGAAGCAGTTTTCATTGCGAAAAGCTCTGAAAAGACACTGTTCAGTCACGAGTATTTATTGGCACCAGCTCCATTCGGCAGTGGTAGAAATAAGACACCCATGTGGATGCACTAACTTTTTTTACTAGAGGGCTTGCTGCCAAAAAGGGATTTCATGGTCAAGTTTAAGTAAAAAGTTTTGGTTTGGGTTGAAATGAATAGATCTCAGTCAGATAGGGCTTTTTGGGAGCAAGCCAGCAGTGGATGAGGTACCTGAAAGCAACTTGAGTAAAAGTACAGATATCTTACCAGAAAATGACTTTAGTAGAAGTTATAGTCACTTATTAGAATATTACTTGAGAAATGTAAAGTATCTGATATTTACTGTACTTAAGTATCAAAAGTAGTTTTAAGTAGAATTGGCCAACATGATTTTCATATTTTGCACAATGAGTGAATATAACACACTGAAGTACTGTATTTCATGTCTCCATCTGATGGTGGGCTAACACAATATGAGTACATGCACAATATGATTTTAATTCCACCACAGAAGAGACTTGATAATCACTAAAATTAGATTGGGAAAAAGTGGATATATCGATAGCAGTATTGGTTATCAGCCAAATGAGTTGTTGAATATCAGCATATCAGATATTGGAAAAAAAAATCCAGTGTCGTGCATCCCTATTCATTATATTAAATGAAATTAAGTGGTAAAAGTAAATGCTGGTGATAAAAAAAGCAAGTGGTCAGAATTATCAAGCATAATTATCAAGCGTCAGATATTATCAAGTTTATGTCTTCTTAACATGTACACCACCTTTAAATATAGTGTATTAAAATATTACACGTAAAGAAAAACAAGGCCTTTTTTTCACAACTTAAAGGATTTAAAGAAAACCTTTGACTATCCAGGGCTGACATACTACAGTGAAGCAGTTACCATGATGTCATAAAGCTTTATCTCCTTGAACGTTCCTTGACCTTTATGCTGTGGGACACCATTCTCAGCTTCCATCAAGTCTGTCTCATTGCTAAGAGGAATGTAGTGGCTAGCATGTAGCATCTAATCTGACATACAGCCTGGGCTGCAGCTTTGGGCGCACTTGTTTGCACTCACCCTTACATGATTAACCTATGATCTAATTTTCATGCTCGGACCACTGATTCAACAAACCTTTCAATTTAATTTTGTGGTAACGAAGTGACGAAAATGCTTGGGGGAAATGTATTGGAGTAAAAGTATGCATTTTATTTAAGACATGTAGTGGAGTGAAAGTAAAAGTTGACAGAAATACAAAAACTCAAACAAGGTACAGATACACTCAAAAAATACTTGACCATTGTAATAAAGTATTATTACTTTGTTACATTACACCACTCGAGAAAGCCTACGAGGAAAACTTCTCCAATGTGCACTAATTGTCACCCCTGTTCTGGCATGATACAGTGACGCACCACCACAAAATACCGTCGGTATCTGCGCAAGCGGTGTTCAAACAATCATTCATAATTAGTCGGCACTGAGTTTTAATGAGGGACTAAATAAGTAACATATGAAAAAGGAGTAATCACCATTTTTCACTGGGTTCTATGCTGCTTTGTGCCATTTACTTACCTGTTTTCCGACGCATCCTTGATGTCAAGGGTGACTCACTAGAGAACAAAAACAGAAAGGCATACATTTCCTGCCTTTAAAAAGTTGCATATATGTGCTATTTTTTGTCAGAAAAGGGTATTACAGACTAGAAGCATTTAGATATTTCCCTCACAAGTTGGTAAAACAACTAAAGCCATGAGCGAATATTGAAGTTACATTTACCAGGTGGCCAGAAACAAGACTCTAAACGAATTTTGAACCATAACTGCTGCATGTGTGAATAAGCAAAAAGGTGACAACATGTGAGGTTGTGTTAACAACATGTTTCCATTGCACCCAAGGACTGAAAAAAAAACCCCACAAAGTCTGTGCTACAATCTGGAGTCATGGAGCTGGACAGATATGGATATTTATTAGGCAGGATTGGTCTTTCAAATTATGCTATGGAGTTGCATCATGGGAAGCGTAGAATTGTAGGATCCAGTCTTTTGGGATCTTGACAAATAGCAAGGACCAAAAGTCCGGATATCTTCACCTCTGTCTCTTCTAAGTCCCCTAACTTTGTGGAAGTTAAACACTAAATTCCTGGAGTGCCCATTCAAGGGGTCATGTGTAAATAATGAGCCGATGATGTAATGGCAGTAAATCTGTTTGAGCAGTCCGACTGCTTGAGATGGAATGAAATGATGGCTCAAGTTCCATACAGGATTATATGAATAAATGTGTTTAACCGCTATCACAGCAGAATGTGGATGAACAGAGAATAGTCACATCATAATAAAAGGAAAGCATTACTTGCTTGAAGTACAGAAGCCGCTGCAGCCTTTCCTGGAGCCATTTGGAAAATGAATTCAGCTAATGTTATGGAATAAATGTGTGGCAGCTCCTTAGGTGTCCTCACCTTTATTAACTTAGCCAGTCTTTCACTCTGCATCATGTGATCAGTACATGACCGAATGCAGGAAGCACTTGCACTTGTCCTGATCATCTGTCTCCACCCAGGCAATCTGCTGGCACCAGGGAAGATGCCACAGCGCATTAGCAGCAGTGTGACGGCATGTGGCGGCTCAGTGTGTGAAAGCCCTCCTCAGCAAGCCCCCACAGGGCCACTGATACCCAGAGCTGCTAACAGCTTTTGACTTGCAATTAGCCGGCCAAGTTTATCAGCGGCAATAGCCGCAGGAGCTGAAGCGGCACTGCAGCTAGGGCACCTTTTCAGTGTGTGTGTGTGTGTGTGGCTTTAGGGAAGGGAGTATGTGTCAGGCAGATGTTCTCGACTCTACATACAGCCAGCCGTGCTGTGATTAATCAAGGTGGCTGGGGTCATTGTGTTGAATAACTTCTTCTTCCGTCTTTTGTAACTCACTTCACACAGATAAGACCACACATGAGCAGACAGAACAATAACACACAAAAACTGGATACTGTGGTAGCCCATAAGGTCAAACCCTGCACAAAATTGCATTAACTGAACCAGAGGGAAAGACTGTCATCTTAAGAAGTCCATCTACCCACCCACCCCCCTTCCCTCCACTCTGGCCTGTCTGCATGGAGGGGGAATTATATTACCCAGACCTCCTCCCAGTTATGATGAATCCTCAGCCCTGAGAAGACTGGCCAGCCCGACCTCCATTTGCGGGAGATTAGATCCTCTGATTACAATGCCAGCTACCTCCCACCACTAGATAAATCTTCGATGGGAGCCCAAAAGCAAAGCCCTCCAGTTCCATTGCAGTTAATAATTTAGTGTTAGAGGGGGACAAGTATTTATGATAATTCAAATGGAGCTGGAGATTTTTGTCGAGATGGGAACGCTAAAGAATGGTTTTAAGTTAAAAATGGCATTTGCTAGGGCTTAAATTTAGAATTTCCATATATTGAATTCACGCTCGGTGTCAGTGCCGTGTCACAAATGATATCATATTACATGAGTGTCTTGTGAAAGGAGAAATGTGCATTTATTAATGGTTGATGTAGGTGTTAAGGACCAAAGTTCATGTGAAATGTCACACTGTTGTCAGGCTTCATATTAAATGAATTACGTGTTTGCCTAAAAGCTTTTGTTGGCATATCATGCGTCTGTATAATTGTTCATAGATCATTATGCTGAGAAGGGGCAGGAGAGGTGGTGGGGTTAGGACGTGGTTTGCATGCCTAATTTGCACTGTACATGCTTAACAAACGCTGTTACTTAGAAGCACTAATTTGACTGTATAAAAGATGCAAATTAGATCAGAGCACAGCCCACAGCCACTAAGCATTGTTTACAGCAGCGGTTCTCAGCACTCTGCCATCAAGACCAGAGATCGGCTGTTTTTTGTTTTTGTTTTAATTCTGACCAAACACAGCAGCAGCTGATTTTCACTGATTCGTTCCACGTCTCCGGTTAAAGCTGCCGAAATCAGCTGCTGTAGTGTTTGGATGGAATAAAAACCTGCAGAGTCAGTGGCACACGGCTGAGAAGCACTGTGTGCTAAATATTAACATACAGCCTCATTTTAAAGGTCCAGTGTGCAGCATTTAGGGGCAGGAATGATATGTAATATTCATAGCTATGTTTTCCTCAATGTATAATCACCTGAAAATAGGAATGGTTGTGTTTTTGTTACCTTAGAGTTAGTTGTTTATATCTACATACAGTACGGAGCAGGTCCTCAGTGCCAGACTGAGGTGGACTGAGGTGTCCGAGGCAAGACAAACAATAATAAAGTAATAAAGAAAATAAAGAAAAATAAAGAATTGTTGTGTTTAAGTTAACTCAGAATGAGCTTGGCACACAGCAGAAGTTTCAGTTGGTTGCAGTCTGCAACCTAACCACCAGATGCCACTAAATCAAACTCAGTAGACCTTTGAATGTTTTTTGTTTTGTTTTTTTAAGTTTTTGAGGTGGGTTGGATGAGGTTGTGGAGATGCCCTAGCCAGCCGTCTATGCTGCCTGTAGGAAGAGCTGCCACTGTGAAGCTGGATTTATATTTGTGGGTCAACTCTATGCAGACCCTACGCTGTAGCCTACACAAGTGGCCTACGTTGTTGTGAGCATTTATACTTGTGCAGTGGTGTGTATGTGTCACTCTGCATTTAAACCTCCACAACACTAGTCGGAGGCAGAGTTTCTGTGAAGTGCTGTAAAGTTTAGTTGATTCAAAACACACATTAAACACACATTAAACATGGCTTAATAGAGACAGTTTCAAACACAAGTACACAAATCGGCTTCTCTATAACTCACAGCATTCACAGACAAGGACTTGTGTTTATCTGGACACATTTCCACACAAGTACAACATGCTAATGTTTTTAGCACAAGCCTATGGCATTTTACAACGTATAGATTAACCCAGCAACTAACAGACTTTTCCTCCACTCATGAAGCCAGGGACAACAGCAACATTTAACAAAATGATACATAATTTGGCTCCATTTTAACTCACAAGGTTCACCGACAAAATAACTGTCTTATACTAAACATGTTTTCCAAACAAACATGAGTTTTTCAGATGTCAGGGACAGATATCTCAAAAACCTAAAGCCACTTATGATACTTCTATGGGGGTTTTGTTTTTTTGGAGTGAACTGATTTTTTAAGACAAAATGAAAGTATCAGCAGAGATGTTTTATGTGCTCTGAACTTTCACATCCCATTCAGATATCTGAGAGATCCTTGCTGTGTATTTGCTCTGCTGAAAGTGTCAACCTTGAAATGCTCCGTGATAAATTGTGGCACCGACAGCTGCATCCATACTGTGCTGTATATCATCACATATCACTTAGATCTTCTGCCACCGACGTGACCATTACCATATAGATGGTCTCTGACTTCTGACCCTGATCTGTCCTAGGTGTCCATGAATTGCGACTACGTGTTTGTCAACGGGAAAGAGACGCGGGGATCCATGAACGCCAGGGTGATCTTCAGCTACGAGCACCTGAGCGCACCGCTGGAGCTGACCGTCTGGGTGCCCAAACTTCCCCTGCAGGTGGAACTTTCTGACAACAATCTCAGCTTCATCAAAGGCTGGAGGGTTCCCATTCTCCCAGACAGAAGGTGAGGCTCAAATTAAAGCATGCACAGTGCCGTAGGCAGTATGGACAAATGCTCAGGGTGCCGTCATCCATGGGGGCGCCACAAATGGGAGAAGAAAAAATCAAATATTTATCTTTTACGATTTTATTTTTTTACTACTATTATTTGAAATATTACATAAGGCCACAACGTCATAACTACACAGCAAAGCCTACTAAATAACAGAGAGGCCTTTTTTTTCATCATTTTGACTTGATAACGATACAGCTTGTTTCGGGGTTCACGTGATATCGGATAACTCGCCCCCCTCCCCAGCTCGTTACACTTCACCTGCTCTCTGGGGGAGATGGGCGAGTTATCCGACATCACGTGAACCCTGAAACAAGCTGTATCGTTATTAAGTCAAAGTGACAAAAGCTCTCTGGAGCCCACTCAGCTACCATGACACTACTGAGAGGACTGGATGTGGAGAGAAGGAACATGAAATCAGCAGGAGAGCTGGTTAGGTTAGCTGTTAGCAGTTAGCGGCTAGTTATCATTACCTCTAAGCAGCTGGTGGCCGCTGCGAACAGATTTACCTTATGAAGTGTTCAAGCTCTACTCAGTAAAAAATGAGTATGGGGTGAAGGTAAATTATAACGTTCTCATGATGTGTTCAGTGTCATCTTGTAAACTGTAGCTTTTGGTGAGAAATTTGAATAAATCCAGCTGTTTGAAGGAGAAATGTGTTGATGTTTTCACAGCACTATAAAAAAGATACTAGAGAGGGAAGGAATGGATGAGTGAATGAATGAACAAATGAATTGTTTATTTTTGTGTCTTGCCGTTTCAACACAGCTCACCCCTTATGGGATTATTCACATACATTAACAGAAACACATTATTCTAGTCATCACGCTGACACAAAACACTTCAACACAAAACACTGGCATAACAAGGTGAATACCTTGTACAAATGAAAAGTAAACCAAATACACAAATAACTGTTCAGAATAAAGAGTGTAGGAGGACTGACAGGAAAGACAAGACTGAAAAAGAAAGAAAGAAAGACAGAAAGAAAGACAGAAAGAAAGAAATAGGGGTATATTCATATATTATTTTATTGTTGTAAGTTAATTTGTTGTTCTCTTTTTATTGTTTATTGATTTACATGATTATTAAACACAAGTACATGTCACTGAAAATAAGCACATGACTGTTGGGCTGCAGCAAACGACATGTTATTTTAAGGGTTGTGGGGGGGCCGGCACCGGAGGGAGGCTTGCCTGGGACACCACATGTGCTAGTACCGCCACTGAGCGGAGCATCGGTGGCTTAGTGGTAGAGCGGGCGCCCCATGTACAAGGCTCTTGCCACAGCGGTCCGAGTTCAACTCCAGCCTGTGGCCCTTTGCTGCATGTCACTCCCTCTCTCTCTCTCCCCCCTTTACGCTTGTCTGTCCTGTCAAATAAAGGCTAAAAATGCCCAAAAAAAAATCTTAAAAAAAAAAAAAAAAAAAAAGAACTGCCACTGAGCACGCATGCAGTGTTACAGGAAAATGACAGTCTCATGCAACCTGGGTCTTATTTTAATGGCTTTGTCCTTCATTCCCATCTGTAATTATAGCATTGTACTCACCAAGGTAGCTGCTGACATTTGGAAGCATGGTGCTAAAGACAAGGAAGGAAACTTGAGATCAGACAGGTTGTTATTTAGAAGAAAAAATAAAGCAGAACTGTAATTATCATAACTGTCATCAAAGCTCACAGAATTACTTCCTGCCTCAACTTTGACCTGCAATGATAAGCGTAGTCATGTGCAAACAGTCTCTCGTGTGTTATGTTGGATTATAGTGCTAACTTTCTATTTTTTTGCTCGACATGGTTTAGATGATCTGGGTAGGAGACCTATTCCTTCATATTTCTCAATCAGTCATTAAGACTGAAGACCGCAGTGTGACCAGGACATATGAACCACCCAATCCCAATCCAAGTCCCTATGGACTGAGCTACTGTCACCCTTTTCATGGTGATACTCCTGCTTCTCTAAACTGGGGTTGTACCAGCCACCTACTGTAGGTAATACACTGACTATGGATAAGAATCCCTTATACAACCCCGCTTCAAAAATCCAAACTAAGCCTTTCAGTTACTTTTATTATCATCAGTGTTTTAACCGAAGTCACTGCTTTTTGCTAACAGCTGCGTGGGTGTTTTCATTTCAAAGCGCAGATGGAGTCGACCTTTTAATGTTAAGTTTAACCTTGATGGAAACTCTGGAGCGCTGTACATTACATACATTAGTGCTTCTCAAGAGAGCATTCTTTTTCTTATCTACTCTATGGTAAAAGCCAACAAAGCCACAGAGCAAAAGATGCAGAATTTCTTGTCTTCTTGTCTTTTACACATGATTACCAGAGGACTCACTGGACTCCAAAGAGCATTCTTAAACACTAGAAACTAAAAAGCAGTCTTCTCCCTGTTCTCCAGGATTTTATGTGTAGTTGCTTGTTTTGCTCCAATTAGATGCTGCGGCAGGCTCAGGTACGCCGCAGAGCTGTACCCTGCGAAATGAGGCTCTCAAGTGCAAATTGATCTACGAGGTTGTCATGTTTGTGTCATAACTATCTGAACCCATTTTATACAACAAGTCAAAGACACAGACTTAATTTGACTTTGGGTGAGTACACAGAAAGCTTTTCACAATGGATATTGGCTGTACTTTCACATGGATTATGTTTTTGGACTAACAAGCAGGTAATTTGGGGTGTTACTCAGGACTCTGAATAATAACTGTTGTTGTAGCTGCACTTCACACTGCTGATGCAGTAGTACGGCTATGCAGTACATAAATCTGTGGCTATTTTTATATTTTAGGTATATAGACTAAATCTGCTCACACTTTTCAGTGTGATGATGGAGTTCACCGCACTTCTACAGTTCTTATGTTTATATCGTCATCATTGTAAGGAATCAAGACCAAGCTTGGCCCTCATGTCAATATTATACAGCAGAACCTTTTGTCGATAGAAGGAATCCAGCAGGCAATAAAAAATGAATGAGCTGTTAGAAATATAAGAGCATTAGATGTGGGGAAAAAAAGACACCAGCGGGAGATTACGGGTGCTCGAGCCTGGACCCCGATGAAAAGTGTGGTCTGAGGTTAAGGAACCTGGGCTCATTAAAATATTCCAGCATTCTTGTCATGCATGGAGTGGTAACAAACAGGCCCACAACCCTTCATTTAGGAAATGTTTAATGGGAGCATTAACACTCACGCGGGTGGCTGCTGTCGTCGCTGCGGGAGTACATCACAGTAGACCAAATCCATTTCTACCCAACCTGAATACAAATGGCATGTTTAAGGAGTTGTTTGAAGAATTAAGGTATTTCAAATGACCTAGAATGCTTGGAAAACATCTTGCATAGCCTCATTTTTCAAAGATCCCCAATGGGCTATAATGTGCTATAGATGGTGTATTATTTTGACGTATAAAATGTGTCTTAAATTCCCACTTTAGCACCATTCATTCATTTTTCTTTTTTGTAAAAGGCCTGGCCTATTAAAGTAGAACTCTGCAGATGACGAATCATATATGGGCTTTTATCAGATTTGTGAGATGTTCAGACCTCGTTATTTTGAATGGTGTTTGCCATTGGTCCAGCGTTTACTGGGCCCCAGGGTTTGCCGGCAGTCTCATATGGTATAACTCATGTATAACGATATTTTCTTTGTTATTAACATTTCCCGAATAACAATTGTTGGAATGGTTGTTTCAAGCAAATTGGTGTGCTTTAAAGTTTCTTTCTCTAAAGTATGTTTCTCTGCAATTCTTCCAACCCATTTTCTATGCACATAACTTCCCCTGTGCCTTCATGAAAACAATAATCAAAGACCCCTTGTGAGCTATTTTAGGTTGCTATGATTGCCACACAGCCAGGCCAGAGAATTCATCTCGCTGCAGGTGAAGCATTTCTTTCTTGCATGCTGTCATTTGGATTTACTGAGGGAATGTAATTTCCTTTACTTTTCCCTGTAGTTCTTTGCAGCATCAGGCACCAACAGACAAAGGCAGCTCCCATTATTCTCGCTGGTACCACATGCAGACTTCTGAAGCAGCTGATACTGACTAGACTGGCCTTCCCACAGGACTCTTTGTGTTTTCACTGATATTTCTAGTGGTGGTGTTGGACGTATCTTTTGATATATGTGATATAGCATTATTCTTTTTCTTCTGCTGCCTGATCCATAGCTGTAGCATTATCACAGCAGGCTGGCTTCACTTGGTGCTATGTAAAGGTGAAATACAAGGTATTTTTACATCACAAAGTAATTACCACTTTCATTTTAGACTTCGGTGTAGCTTGCAGTGATACCTTCTGTTTACCTCTCAGGAAATAGATCAGTTCCTGCTTATGTTTGCACCTCTTGTTTGATTGATTCAGTAGCATGGGTTTTGTTTTGAATACAGCCTACATCTCATTCCGGGGCAATTGTGCTTGTTGTCAAAGTGTTGATGCTGAAGATATCCATGAGTCACCAAGTCTGGAAAAGTACAGCCCCCCACAAAAAATCATATATTCAGCACATTTATCACAAGTCAGATTCACACACAGGCATGTGGTTTTGCACATATATGTACAAAAATACAGGAACAAGAAATTAAAAGTTAAAATACTGTGCAGGAGAGGTACCTCCCAACAATCAAACATAAAAAGTAA
Source organism: Epinephelus fuscoguttatus (assembly GCF_011397635.1). Lineage (NCBI taxonomy): Eukaryota > Metazoa > Chordata > Actinopteri > Perciformes > Serranidae > Epinephelus > Epinephelus fuscoguttatus. The sequence continues at coordinate 16,445,293 of NC_064763.1, read as the reverse complement.
AAGTCAAAATCAGAAGATTGCAGAATTAAATAGAGTTCCAAACTAAAAAGTCTTGCAAAATTGTTAGAGATGTATAATTTACAACAACAAAAATACAAACAATATACAAATGAATCAATGAAGAGTCTTTGCAAGTTAGTTTTCAGATATTTTTTGAATAGCAATAATGCAGATGATGATTGTAGAGGTGGAAGAAGGTTTTTCCAAATTTGCCGACTTTAAAGGATGCCTTTGTTTGTTGGTTTCTGACGCCACAAGCCACTGCCCAAGCGCCGGATTTTGACAATTTCGGAGTGAGACTCTGGCAAGTCATAAGTGAGATGTACATATTTATACATGAATACAGAAGTCTGGTATACGTTCACATTAAAATTGATAAATGAATTGATATTTTCTGAAAAGAGAAGCAGATGATTCACATTTTTTAGCAAAGCTAGGGTCTCTCAAAAATTCCTTTTGAATTAGAAAAGTCTTATTGGGATGAGTGGGACATGTGGCAGCCCATGCCGTATTACAATACATTAAATGAGGGTAAATTAAGTTGTAATAAAATGTTAAAATACAGGAATGAACGACCAGTGAACAAACTCTCCATAAGATACCAGTTGACTTCATAGTTGTTGTTTTTTTACAGGCAAGTTAAATATGGTATATCCAAGGTAGTTTTTCACCTACTATGACCCCTGGAAATTTATTGAAGGAACCTGAGTTATTTCGATGTTGTCTATGAAAATTTTGGCTTTATCTTTGTTATATTTTTTATTTTTGTTTCCAAATATCATGAAGCTCGATTTTTCTATATTGAGAGTTTGTTCATCTGAAACCATTTAAAAATAGATGATAGCTCTCCATTTGCCTCTTGAATGATAAAAAAGGCAGTGCCTTTTGGAAGACGCTAAGTAGGTCATTTATGTAAATCAAGAACAAAAGAGGTCCAAGGATGGAGCCCTGAGGTACTCCACAAGGTAGCTTAACTCTATTTGAATCATACCTGTCAATAAAGACATACTGTTCTCTGTCCGTTAAATAATCGAGCAGTCATTTTAAAGCAACAACATGAAAGCCATATTTCTGTAATTTTGCAGTAAAGATGTTGTGATTAACAGCGTCAAAAGGCTTTGACAAGTCTACGGAAATGCCGAGACAGATTTTCTTGTCGTCTAGGGCTGTTTTCAGATATTGCTCAAATTGAATGTGAGGCGTCAAATGTGAAATCATAAATTTCTTGTGTTGACAAAAGTAACCCAATGAAGGTTGACTCACGTGCTTGTTCTGGAGCTTTCAACTGTATCACTCCATCCTCATCAGTAGATTTAGAGAACTCAGTTGCCATGAAAATGTAGTTGTTTCCATGATTCTGTATACGTCTAGGGCTGTGTGCGGAATAATCGCTATTCCCTAATCTGTATTCCCCTATATAAGAGAATCTATGAAGTCTCTAATTAGTTGTAACCCACTTAAATAAATGTGGTGAATTACAAGGGCGAAGGTTTCATTTCAACACTAGTGGGGACACTTATTAAGAAGGGAGTTTGGGCTTTGTCCCCCCCCAGGAAATTTTAAGAGGCAAACACTTAATTTCCTGCTTTGTGGTGATTTTTTTATGCACCAATCTATAATGGAAATGTCTTTATTAATGTAAAAACAATACAAACAGACAACAGCTGACGATTCATTGTCTATATACTGTATATTATAGAATAAGATGCAGTGAGGCTCTCAGTCATTTTGTATAGCTTTCGACTGTTTTTCTCAACTGTTCAAAACTTTCTGCACGTTTAAAACATATACCACATATCTGTGTTCTCTGAGGAGTGGAGAATAAAGTTATATTTGAGGAAAAAAATTGTTGTAATATAACAAAAATAAATAATTTAATGAGAATAAAGTCATAATGTTTCAAGAAAAAATGCTACCTCTTCGAAAGTCCGCTGTGCATTATGTTATTGCTCTGCTGATATTGTAGTATCCCCTTCATATCATCTGACAGACACGGAACCGCCTTTGGGACTCTCTTTTAATGTAGTAAAGTTAAATCATCAGAAGTGAAACACTGAAACAAAATGAAAACAATTCTGATCAGGCCTAATGATGAGATGTCTGCCTTCTCTTGAATTAGATGGCACTCTGTTTGTGGTGCTTAAAGTGCCAAAAAATATATCTAAAAAAAGTTAACAGCAATGTCTCTTTCCAGAAATCATGACCCATTTACTCAAAATAATCCACAGGCCTCATGAGCTGTTTCATGAAGGAACTATTTTCTGTCCACCAAACTACATCTGTCAGCTGTATCACCACGCAGAAGGAAGCGTGCATCTACTCATGAATAAGAGGATGAAGTGTATTTTGAAAACAGACAATGCATGTAACAGGCAGAACTTGACACGGCGTCCGAGAACGTCAACAACCAACGCACCCAGGGTACCTTTCATGTCATGTCTGGACATGGAGGGTTCATGACCAGATGTCAATATGTGACGAGGTATGCGTTAAACGGACAGGCAGCAACAGGATTTACGAGAAATCATCTTAATTTTTGGAAGGCCCTGTAGCACTGGCAGGAAATATCAGGATCCATTTGTGTTGACCTTGGTCTTGTTTGTTTACAGTCATTATAGTGTGTTGCGATAATGAATTAGCTGATGTTTGCAAAGACCTTACAATGCACTGTAAATAAAACCTCAAAGTAAGAACTCTGTTACAAAATAAAGCAGCTTGTTAGTCATCTCAAACACACTCCCCTAACACCAAATGGTGATGATTATCTGCATCAGACTTTCCTAAGCTGCTTCATTTTGTGATTGTTAGACTGAATTATTGTCTTTTCATTAACTCCCGTCAATCCCCCATCGCTCAGTCTCCTGCTTATTTTCCTCCTCTCACAGGCGCTCGGACTCTCCTTTGTACAACCTCTAACCTCCCACACTCCTTCCCTTGCCTCCTTTTATTTTCCTTTCCGTTGCAGCCTTTCCATCCTACATCCCCTCACTTCTGCAACGTGACACATTCTGAACCTTCATGCGCAGCAAGGTCTCTTGGCCTGCAGTGGGCCTTTGCTACAGTGCAGTAGAATTGCTCACTGGCTGCATTATCCAGCAACATGCTCTAAAAAAGGAAAGGAAGTGTAATCGGGCGGGCAGCCCGTGTGCACTGAAGCTTCAGCTTGTACGGTTGTATCAGAGACTCTAATAAGAACGGACAATATTCTTCTTGGGGAGAAAAAATATCAACCTTATTTTCAGGTACAGACTCAGGAAGGTAAACTTTCACTGACCTGAGCCAAGAGTTGTGAAACTCCTTGACAGAGACAGAGAGAGTCTTACTGTCTCATTGGGTTTTTCTCCGTCTTTAACTGAATGAGTAACTGAGTGTGCAGTCTCAGCGTCTGCTGTTAACTCACTTACCTAAGTACAACAGCAACTACATGACCTGAAGATAACACTGTCAGTCTCCAACACACAGAGGGCCGCAGTATGAAGTCCAGATGTCAGCCGGGCCAGAGAACTAATATTAAAAGGAAGAAAAATGCACTGTACCTAAAATCAGTTTAGGGTTCTAGTTTCCCAGTTTAGTGTCTTCTTATTACCTTTTAAGATGATTAAAAAAACATCAGGCGATTGCTCTTGATTAGGTTATCTGGTTTTGAGTTATTAAGGTACTCAAAATTAAGTTACGCATCATTTTTAAATTGGAGGTCACAGAAAACATTAAAAAACTTAATGGTCAGGATTGATGCAGCAGTGGACTGGATATCTGGACTGTTATGGTATGTTTCTTTTCCTGGAAAGTCAGAATTTCCAAGTTCCCTTCTCTTTGTGCACAGCTGTCGTAAATAAATTGACTATTTTTGCATTGATCTCAGCCTGTGGACCTTTTTCTGTGGCGGTCCAACCCAGTTGCATTGGTGTGCGTGTATCTCCTCATCGGTCCTCTCTTGATTGTCTCATGTACCAACGCACCCAAGACAAACTTTTTTGTTGCCTGCACAATTGTTGGCGCAGTTTCACAGCAGCCCTGAGACTTTGCAGCAAGTTACCAGTTGGAATTTTAACTGGAACGCCCCCTGAAGTCGGATTTCCGCCTCGTAAAGTCGGAGGAACCTCCCCAACCCTGAACTCAAAACTCCAAAGTTGCGGCTCGGTGCATCAACAGCAGTGAAAGCTATAGTAATGCACTGTTTACTGTCTCTTCTGTCTTTTAAATAAGTTATAGACACAGCACACAGCACAACTTCTATCTGTGGACATGTTGCTACAGTGTTTGTATTCACAAAAAAACAGCTTGATGCATTGTTAACTACTGGCATTGCTAACAATGTCAAACCTAGCTTGAAGTGGCATTGCTAATAACATCTCAGTTTTTCGAGTTGTTGTACTAAAACTTGTGTTTGACGTCATTCCCAGCTCCAATTTGCAACGTCCAAGGTAAATGGAACACAGCATTAGGTCCTATTGTGTGTACTTTGTGTGACATTGTGCAAATTGAGAAAAAGCATGTTGGCCGGTTCTAATATTTAATTTTAAAGCCGGTATCTGCGGAAACAGATGACATGTTGATATTATCATGCATCCCTAATTTAAAACAATTTACTAAAATATCCGCAAGGCAATGTTGTTTAATTGTATTTTTTTAGCCCTTGTTCTCTGAATCTGAATATGTGATGAAGAACTTTTTTAATCTCTTCATTTTCTCTTTTTTAATTCTTTTAACATTAAAAAAACTCCAGTAGATGAAGAAAACATGCAAATACTAGACAGATAAAGCCCAGAGTGAAGTGCCACCGCTAATGACTGCTCATTAAATGAGTTTTATTTTCAGCAGTTTGGTTAAAGTGTTTTTTTCAGGTTTGTTCTGCTGGTCCTAATTTCATGATAAATTACTATCGTTTTCCTCTGGTTCTTTTACTCTAATTTCACTTCCCATGAATAAAAATGCACCAAATGGTCAAGTCTCAACCAGAATGATGCATACTAAATTTTTTAACAATTCTGCTAATGGTTTGTTTTTTTATTTCTTAATTTAAAAAAAAAAAAAAAACGTAAAGGCCATGCATGCGACAGGTATGCAACTTTAAAGGCTTGTACAAACTTAAAGGGGATCTGTGATGCTTTTCCATATTTTGTGTCTTATACATAGTGTTACAATGAAGGATGTTCATAGTAAACGTTACCACAGTTTCAAATAATGAGGTAAATGTATGTAGAAGTAATCCCTAAAGGCAGACTGTTCTGAATATTCAGTTTTGACAGACGTAGCATACACTGCCACATGTAGCTCAAGCTAATGTTAGGAAAACATGTAATTTTGGTTGCCAGTGTTGTAAATTTCGCTCTGATTTCAGATAATATTCGTGCTGGAACATGTCAGTCGTGTTTTGAAGCATTTATTGATGATTTTAATGATAGAAAGTGCTGCTATTCTGCGTTACAGTCATTCCCCTGCACCAACCACACTACAAATGTACACATAGCTACATGTAGCTACATGCTAATGTCAGGGAAACATGTAATCATGGTTTCCAGGAGTGTAAATTTCTCCCCGATTTCAGATCATATTCCTGCTGGAACATGTCAGTTTTGTCAGTTTTGTTTAGAAACTTTTATTGGTGATTTTTCATAGTAAAAATTGCAGGTATTCGCTGTTACAGTCATTCCCGGGCTGCAGTGACAGTGCAGAGCCGCCATAAATGAAAGACCTGGAAATGTCAAACAATCAAAGCAGACTGTGCTTTTTCAGCAGGGAAGCTTTCTCGTCTTCCAGCCACTCAAAGCGCTTTCACACTACACATCACATTAACCCATTCACACAGTGGTAGCTTAGACTATCATACAAGGTGCCACCTGCTACTCAGTAACCATTCACACACTCTCACACACCAATGGAACAGCCATCGGGAGCTTTTTGGGGTTCAGTATCCCACCCAAGGATATTTTGACATGCCGACTGGGGGAGCTGGGCATTGAATTACCGATCATCTGGTTAGTGGACGACCCGCTCTACCTCTGAGCCACAGCCGCCCCCAAGCATGTAAACATGTTCTAGTAGAAAGTATGAACCTAAAAATGAGCGTAGGTCCTCTTTAATATTTGAGATAGAATCCACATGCAAGATTATTGTAACCTGCAAATGTCTAATTTACTACAGGAAGATCAGGTTGTTGCATCTACATGCTATTTTTGTTTTGTTGTTATGTTTTGTTGTTGTGGTTATTGTTTTACTGACTGCATACATGCAGTTTGTACTAATGCTATGCATCATTGTGCTGACTAATGTAATGTCCGTAGCTTTTTACCTGTCAAGACGATATTTTCCATAGCATTGAATTCACCACATTGTTGTGAAAGAGCTTTGCATTTTTTATTAATTTCAAAGTAACACATTCAACCAACCATAGACACACCGAGGTGACCCGAGCTTAATCAGAGCGAAAGAGGTTCATGAGGGTACGTTAAAGTTGCTTGAATGAACAGCTACATGTAGGTACCTCCAATGATCCATGAGAGCCTTATGGGGGGGTATTTTATTCCTATACATCACATAACCTGCCAGTGCCAAGTTATAAGCAGAGCAGAGTGCTGAAGTACAGCTGGGAAGGATGAGGTGTGGAGAGGAGGCATGCTAAGATGAATTAATAATCAAGCCCAGTAGGTGGGACAGGTGGAGAGGTGCACGCAACAATGCATCTGGATGTTGAAGGAGTGTATTCTAAGCGGTTATGAGACCTCGGGACAGAAGTGTTTAGCCTAATAATCAGACCAGTTCGTTGAATCAGTGGGTGGGATATACACTTTGTCAGTGGCTGACAACCCTGCTGCCTCTCCTGAATCTCAAGTCGTTCATATAGTTAAGTCAAAGCTAAGATTAAGCAGAAGAGTGCTTTTTAAGGAGGAACTGGCAGACTGTCAAGTGTGCTGAGCGAAGTTGGGTAACTCATACATCTTGTTGTAGAGCAGATTGTGCTCAGTGGGGGATGCACCTGGCATGTTTAACCCCGCTGCCCAGGGCTCCTGTGAAATAAGAAGGGCATCGGTCCAAAACTCTGCTTTCTGGTGCCTATCATTCCCTCCCTCCTGGCCCTGAGGATCTTTTTCCTCATCGCTGTTACATCAGAACAGATAATATGATGGATTCGTGTGGAGTGGTGCCGAGTTTCTCATCACAGTTATGATGTCAAATTACAAAATGAGTAGAGACCCTTAAGAACAGACGGCACACATTGAGACGTAGCATCATGCCACAGTGCTGAGCATAATTTAGCAGCAGCTGCTCGGTTTAGAGAAGTGACTGGTTGTGATTGGTGACGGCTTTAAGTTTTTAATGTTTCATGAGGAGTTCTTAATCTTTTCAGTGGCCATTTCCAGATGAATTTGGGCAGATTCTGGGAGCTGAGTTTTCCACCTCAGTTTCTTTGTTGCAGGGAACTCACAGCTGCCTAAAATTGGCACCCACGCCGTTGATGGGTGGGTTAGAATAGCACTTACTTTATTAAATTCATCCTTGACACCATATAGAGGAATGTTTAATGCATTTTTTCTCTTTATCACAATAATTTTTCCCCTTTTCTCTCCATCTTAGGAGCACCAGGGACAGCGACGCAGACGATGAGGACGATGAGCGCCGTGTGAGCCGAGGCTGCACCCTGCAGTACCAGCGGGCCCTGGTTAAGGTGCTTACCCAATTCCACACCACCTCCACCGAGGGCACCGACCAGGTCATCACCATGCTGGGGCCCGACTGGCAGGTGGATGTCACAGACCTGGTCCAGGACTCGTTGAAGGTGGCCGACCCAAGGATAGCCGAGTTGGTGGACAGGACGGTGTTGGTGGGCCTGGAGCTGGGATCCACCGTGCTGAAGGTAAACACACCGCCTTCTACACCTCAGTGCAGAGAATTCACATAAATCCGCAGTGAAAAATTAAGTGCCTTGTGATGACAAATGATATGACTGAGTGAGAAGCCTGAAAGCGGGCATGGTGTTCCTGGAATGTGCACCGCAGCTACCACACGCACACACACAAACTGAAGGTGGAGTTAAAGAGATGAGGAAGGAAGATTTAAAAGTTAGAGCTCATCACTCTCTCAGAGTTTACAGATGCTGTTTGCCGGGGCTAAAGAAGCTGGTTTCTTTTTTAGATTGCTTATGCATTGATTAAAGCTATACCATGCAGGTTGTCCCTAAACAAGACGAGGTTACAATCTGATATACGGCTGGACCATGTAAATAACCGTGGCCTTTGATTTGAAACAGGAAGTGGCAGCATTAAACTCAGACAGCAGAAGGGACCTTCTTTCTCTGGAGCTGTACTCACTGATCATTTAACACAGGCATGTCCAAAGTCTGAGCCAGGGGCCAATCATGGCCTGCGGACCAATTTTAAACAGCTTGCGGCTTGTCGTTCAAACTACACTATATGTGGCCCCACACATTATTGGTATTCAGGCAAGCTCACTTCGCATCTTTTCCATTCACCTCTCGATGGCAGGACTGTCACACAGTTTGCAGACATGCACGAAGTAGGAATTACACAGGTGGGACTAATGTGTCTCCAGATGGTAAATGAGCAAACAAACAGTTACCTAGCAACAGACATATCCTGCTAGGTAGCAGACGTGGCCACAGTAAAGTAGGAGTGTAAGAAAACATTGATACACTTGAACTTGTGAAATTATGTTTTGTGACACAGTGTTTTTGGGGACCAAGCAGTGAGGCGACAAGTACACAGGAGTTGTTGAGAATTGTTTGTTTCATTTGCACAGGATTCTTTATATTCTAATAACCCATATGATGCGTGAAGCAGCTGGACCTCAGGTATTTTGACTTGTCTTATCTGGCCCCCATTCAAGGAGGTTTGGACACCCCTGATTTTAACACAACCCTCCCCTCCTTAGCAAAAGTTTGATTTGTAGTTGAAGCCAACACAAGTGGTCTACGTCATTTTGAGCATTTATACCATAGATCAGTGGTTCCCAACTGGTCCAGGCATTAGTTCAAGATCCACACAGTTTAATATATTCAACATCATACTTGTGTTTGGACATGTCGTCCAGTTAGTTTACTGCCTCTGTCAAGTAGCTGCCCATTAGCCACTCACTCCACAGAAGGAAATAGCACTTCAGAGTAAAAGCTCTGTACCGGAAATTCACCGTACTTCAAAGTAAAGTTTGTATTTTAACAAACTTGACAGGTATGGAAGTCACCTGTGGTCCATTCAGAATGGACCCGCGAACCACTGCCATAGGTGTATAAGGTTAATAATTCACACTCATGACATTAATAATAATGTGTCACTCTGCAATAATACATAAATAAAATAAATAGATAAAAGCTAGTTTCTGTGAAGTGCTGTAGAGTTTAATTTGTTTCAGCTAACTTACCTAAAGAAACCTAAGTAGAAGTAAGTACAAAATCTATCTCCATTTTAATGCACAAGGTTCACAGGCAAATGTCTTTTGCTGGACACATATTCCCCAAAAATCCAACATGCTAACATTACTAGCATAAGCCTATGGCATTTAACATTGCATTAATTAGCATAGCGGCTAGCGGTCTTTTCCTCTACTCATGAAGCCAGGGACAACAGCAACATTCAGCAAAGGTAACCTTATAAAATTCGGCTCCATTTGAACTCACAAGGTTCACAGACAAAACAACTGCCTTATACTAGACACTGTTTCTCCACATATACAACATGCTAACATTATTAGCATAAGCCTATGACAGTTCCCGTTGCATAAATTAACCTAGTAGCTAGCAGACTTTCCACCACCCATATGAAGCCAGGATAAATCACACACACTTCAAATGCTATTTTGTGGAGGCTTTATTGTCTTCACAATGAAAGTAAATAAAAGCTTTGTTTCCACTGAGGTAAATGATTTCAGTTTACAAAAATAAACAGGAAGTCTGTGTTGCAGCAGCGCTGTCAGCACCTATTCATAGATTGATAGATACTTTATTGTCCTCATGGGGAAATTTGACTTGGACTCCCATCAGCACACGTGGACACACACCACCAGCAAACAAGAAGACATTCAGATAAAAAAGAGCACATAAAAATACAAAAACATAACCAACAGATAAATAGACACCCTGAGGCATCAATCAGTCAGTCAGTTTTGCTGTACAGCCTCTGTAACCTCTGCTTATTTTGGCTACTGTTAAAAATACCAACTGATACAGGCACCAAAGAGTTCTTAAACCGATTGAGTTTGCACCGCTGAGCTCTGTATCCTCTGCCTGGGAGTAACAACTCATACTGAGACTGCAGGATATGGGATGGATCACAAAGGATCCTCTCTACCTGTTAAAGTACGCACTGGTTAAAGAGAGACTGGAGGTTATGATGATCTGTCTTACCAATGATTTCCATCACAGTCTGAAACAGATGTGATAACTTTTTGATGATACAGGAAGGCTATACCTGATCACACTCTCAGAACAGCCTGATTAAACAGAAACGAGCAACAGCCAATGGGGAAAGACTGACACTCACATCATCAATCACTTTGACCAGCGGTTTAACCTCAATACTTAATCTCTCATGGGCAGACTTTCGTGTTTCTAGGGCTGGCCTTGCATTCTGTGGTCTGCCAAAATCAACGTATAAACTCATTCAGGAGTAATCCCTCTCAACCATCACTTATGACCCACTAGCAGTGTGTGGAGGTGTATTTATCTGCAGAAACTCTGCCCTATGCCTATATTTTCTTATTTTCTTCTTAAGTTCTGGACTTTGCCGGACACACCGTGCAGGTGAAATCAGGACTTTATTCAAAGGCGGCAACCAGGTGGCAGACTCTGAGCAGTGCCATCTGGTGGCACTTTTTACATTATTACAACCATATTTCAGCTGGCACATGAACAGCCACAGCAACTGAAGTAATAATGATAAAAATAGGAATTTGAAAGACGACCAGCAATGACTGGTCATGGATGAACATGTAGTCTGTCGTGTCTGTTGGCCAAACCACAACAAGATTTTATGACTCCATAAATGCCTAATCTGACATAGTGACTGTCGGAATGGAAAAAAATGTCATGTAGTCTGAACCTTGCATAAGAAAATCTTTGAAACAGTACCAGTTCACTTTCACTTCTGTGTGAAATGCTATTTACAAACAGTAGCTGACAGTTCCTGCTTAGCTTTAAAATGCAGGTCTTGTACAAAATTATATTATTTTGGTAGTTTTGGTGATCATTTTTATTGGCTATGATAATACTTTATTCACAACCACTTGTTTAATTTCTTTTTGCCATTTTGAAAATTATAACTTGAGAAGTACAATGTTATGAAAAGCATCTGGAGTGACAGCCTAAACTGTGAACAGAACACCAAAGTTGTAATTAACAAGATGCATCCTTAAAGTTTCACAATCTGTTTGTCCCTTCCATCTTTCTCTGTCACCTTTTGTCTGTTATAAAACAACAACCTCTCGGCCTGTGTATGCAGCTGCTGGTGTCCACTTCTCTCAAGTAAAAAAACTGTCTGACGTAAAGTGCATATAAATGCATCAGCCAAGACAGGTTCAGGAGTCCTTAAAAAAAGGAAGCAGCACAAGTTATGACTCCTGGGCAGTGATTTACAGATGCTTCACTGGTCATTTATGGGGACAGGGAGAAGTAACGGTTGGTGAGATTTTTGATCACCATGAAAGATCACAATTTCAGGCTGTCAGGAGAAAGAATGGTCGCCTGATGGATGCGTCCGATGATGGCGAAATAGGGAGGAAAGATATAAGTTGCCAATCCATCATTTTAAATGGGCAATGGATCATTTGTAATCTGTTGAAGGGTATGAATAATTATACATCAATTTACCAGCAGACGTAACTTGCCACACTGTGTCATAGCAATTGTAAATAAATAAATAGATAGGGCATTCAGGAATTATTACATCCCACAAATAACTTTAAAAGATAGTGGACTGATCAAGAACAACAGGCCAGAGCTGGTGTGGATTACTTCAGTCACTGGAAAACTGCAATCTGTAAATGAAAACATGGGTCCTCCATCAGGTGGCCTTCAGGCTCCTTTCTCATATAAGCAAATCCATGATGTTCATCATGTTAGATATCAGTTGACCACCATTCAAGTCAGCCGGACGAAGGCTAAATTGACATTACAGGGATTAATGCTCTCCCCAGATCTGATCTCTCTGCCTAGACTGTTTGAAGTGAGCCACACCAGTGTGAACGGATCTGTGCCTTAAAACTCTTTACATGTAACCAACAACATCACACATGTGTCTTGGAACAACAACAAAATATTGGAAAAAATCAATAACATAGCAGTGCGAGCGCTCTCCTGAACAATTTGCTAGGAAGGTGTGCTGATAATTCATCATATGTTGATGTTATTGTTCTGAAAGGCCATGTAATTAGCCATATGCTTCTGTTTGGAGAGAGTGTAGCTATTTCCAAAGCAGTGTGTGTTTGTTTTCTGTATAACGGGCTGCCGTAAGATAGGCTTTTAATCTGTTGGGACACTTTTCGGACTGTAGAGGCTTCGGGATTTTTGAATCTTTGGAAAAGTGGCGTGAGGGTGAGAAGACCAAAGAACACAAATACTATAACCCTATTAGCATCTGTTGCTGGTAGTTCTTTGGAGATAGAGAGGTGTGGGTGCAGGAGGAGTCAGGAGTGGTAGGGCTATGATGTGGAGGATTTCACGGAGGAACATTTCCTCAAAACTTTAGGATTTTGAGGGCAACATTCAGATTCTGATAAACTTCAATTAAAAGCCTAGTCCCAGTTAAACGCCTCGTCCCTTTTACTAGCCCGGTAAAAAACCCCGCTCTGCCCCGCCCATGTGATGCATTACCTCCGTGCCCCATGTATTTCAGCCATTACAGTCTAAAGGCAAGCTAGCAGCTCTGTTAGGCTGTGCTTTGGCACATTGGTGCTTTGAGCAAAATGCTAATGTCAGCATGCTAACATGCTCAGAAGGACAAAGCTAATATGCTAAGCAGGTTTAATGTTTCAGAAATTGTTTCAAAATTTTAAAGCAATCCATCCAATAGCTGTTGAGATATTTCAGTTTGGACCAGTGTACAAACGACCAGCATTACCACCCCTCGAATCGTGCAGTGAACACGGCTGATAAAAATAAGAGCAGTTAAAGCATATTTATAGGAAGACGTCACTCCTAATTTACTCAGTCATAATTAAAGCTCCCAGCATGGCATCACTTTATTATGTGTAAGTCAAGTGATCGCTGTTCACTGAGACCTAAACTCCAGCTGCCTCCTCCACCTGCAACTCGCTCCCTGTAGGTGTGAATGAATGAACCAAATGTGCGAGGCAACTTAAAAAAAATCCTTCCTTAAAAAGTCTCATGTTAAAACACCATGAAGGAAACAGAAATTAGATCTCGGCGGGATGAGATGATTGATGGCTCACAAAACTCACATTACAAAGAAGTTACAGTAAAGGACCTCCAGTCTGCAGTGCGAAGAACAGTGAAATTATTATGCAGATTTTTCTGAAAGTGAACAGTATAGGTCTCAACAATGGCCCTCTTAGCGAAAATTTCAGTCTTTCAGAGGATTTGAATTAGTCTTTGAGTCTTCGGAGTCTGATTCAAATTGTCCACCAGCTCATGAATATGAATAAAGAGAAGGAGCAGCTTTTGTTCACTTAGTGCAGTCATTTGATTTCTGTCTTTTTGGACAGACGGTTGAGGATTATTGCATGAATTAAGTGTTTCTGTGTTAGATCTGACAGGTCTTTTTAAATGAGGACAAAAAACAGAGGAAATATCTGAGGTTTAAACTTTTAACTAGAAAGATAGCAGATCCTAGTTTTTCTGTAAAGGGCTTGTTTATGTCCTGTGATTATATGGCAGAGTGATGACTTGGGGGGGAGTTGGGGGTTTAATCCAGAAGATTACTGGACAATAGCTGTTTCTGAAAGCAAAAAGCCAGACTTGGATGAATTCACTGTTGGTCGTCTCATCCGAGATTATTTCATTAATATCTGCAAACACCAACCATGGAAATAGAGTCCAATCTGGAGAATCTTTAATATCTCCGGAAAATTATAGTCCAGTATTTACTCTATGATGTATTTGCAGTGTGGTACGTATCTCAACTGTTTGAATCCTATTGTAACAATAACTTCACTGGATGATTTTAATGGATTATATGGAAAAATGATGTCAGTCACATGGGGTGGCTGTGGCTCAGAGGCAGAGCGGGTCATCCATTAATGGGAAGATTAGCATTTCAAACCCTGGCTCCTCCAGTACATGTGTTGAAGTATCCTTTGGCGAGATACTGAACCCAACATTTCTCCCAGTGGCTGTTCCATCAGTGTATGAGTGCATGTGAATGGTTACACTGTAGCAGGTGGCACCATGTATGGTAGCCTTGGCCACCAGTGTGTGGGGCTTAAGACTGGCCTGATGTGCTCTCTCCTCTTGGTTCTGGTTAAAAGCTGAGCTGCAGAGTTTTGAATGAGCTGAAGTCTCTCAGTGGTGTTTTTTAGGAGGCCAGTAAAAAGTGCGTTACAGTAGTTGAGTCGGCTTGGAATAAAGGCATGAATCACTTTCTCAGCATCTTTGTAACATGTAGTGTAAAAGCGCTTTGAGTGCTCAAAAGACTAGAAGTGCTATACAAGTGCAGACCATTTATCATAACCATAAAAAAACACAAGCTGGAGGTTTGTAGAGTGAATATTCAAGTACAACAAGTTCCACCCACAATTTAAGACCATCTAAATTATATAAAACAGCAAGACTCTTCAAATATTATCACATCTTTTTAAAAATATAGAGAGTTATATAATCTATGAAGGTGTGAAGATAATAAATGCAATAAAATGTCAAAACAAACTCCCACATTACAGCCTCTATTCCCAGATGTCACATACACAAGAGCAATGTCTTAAGACCCAGGACATTTGTCTCGTGTCATTCCCCCTCTTCCTGTCTCTCCATACTTTGATCTGCCTAATAAAGTTGAATATGTCCCCCAAGAAAGTAATAGTTTTATTGGAGCGACTATCAGGGACTCTGGGCAGACTGTTCGGTTGTGCGGCTCTGTAGCTGTCGAGGGAACCCTTGCCCTGCAGAGGGGGGTGCAGAGGTTTATTTTGCAGCTGTTGCACCCACTTACTTTGCGACGTGGGAAGCTGTGTAATTGCCTGAAAGTTTACAGGACAATAAAAGTTGAAAGCGAGGGTCATGTTTTCTTCTTCTTTTTTTTCCCTGCTGCGTTTCAAGAGGTATTACATTTGTATTTCATCAGAACTTCATCCTCTTGGAAGAGAAGCACTTTGTGTTTTGTTCAAACAAGCAGAAACAGGCAGGATACGTCTCAGAGTTCGTCAGTGTTGATTACGCTGATGGAGGGTTTAATGAAAAATGGCCGTCATTTCTACAAGATGAAGGCTCGAGCTTGTACAAGTCAGAGCGTAACCAGACTAAACTGATCTGTCACTCAGGTCCACAAAAAGTGGATCAAGGTTCAATTTGATAAAGCTGTTCTTCTGAATAGCAAATTGTATTTTGTTGGGAGTTTGCTGTCTTGATGTTGTACACAGGTTACTGTCTAACATGGTTAACTGATACTACCTGTTACATGTGTCATGTGGGCTGAATATTAAAACTGGGGTAGGCAGAAACCTGGAAAAGGCAAAAACAAAAAGTGACAGAAACTGAAAATACAGCCTCCCCCTGCAGCTCACCCCTTTCTGTTCTAAGCCCCTCCCACCAGACGACCATGGGCATATGCACACACTTTATGCAGTAACCCAGTGTTTCCTATACACTGATATATTTAATCTTACTGCATTGTCGAGTTGCGTGCATAAATTCAGCCCCTCCTTGCCCTGCTTTCTTTTTCTCTGTTTATCAGGCCACATATTAGACAAGAATTAGGTAACTAGTCATCCTGTACTTCTTCCATGTCACTTCCCACCACTATAGACTGCTGCCTGGGGATGAGAGCAGGCAGTAGCTCCGGAGCTTTGGTCGGCAGCTGTGGCAGCTTGATTTCAGCCAGCATAACACCCCATCACTGGGTGTCACAGCGGGCTGGTGGCCAGCAGCAGCATCAGCTAATCTGTGTAGTAAAATGATAATAACAGTAATAATAATAGTAATCTTTATTCATGAAGCGCTTTTCAAAACAGAGTTACAAAGTGCTTTACATGTCAATAATTAAAACAGACAAGACATGAAAATAACACATTTTAAAATAACTGATAAAAACATCGAAAGCTTCCCTTCACTCGTGAACAAGAAGCTTTCTGTTTACTGGTCCATCTATGTCCCAACCCTCACCTATGGTCAGGAGCTCTGGGTAGTGACCGAAAGAATGAGATCACAGATACAAGTGGCTGGAATAAGTTTTCTCAGTGGGGTGTCTGGGCTCAGCCTTAGAGATAGAATAAGGACCGCGGACATCTGGAGGGAGCTCGGAGTAGAACCGCTGCTCCTTTGCGTTGAAAGGGGTCAGGGGTCCAGAGCAGACCCAGAAGACGCTTGAGGAATTAGATATCTCATCTTGCCTGGGAATGCCTTGGGGTCCCCCAGGAGGAGCTGGAAAGCGTTTCTGGGGAGAGGGACGTCTGAGGTGCTTGCTTGGCCTGCTGCCCTCGTGTACTGTCTTCGGATAAGCGGATGAATGTGGATGGATGAATGATGGAAACATTTTAGTGTATAAAAACTGAGGAAATAAAAGGCAGTCGAAATAGACTTAAAACTCAAGTAAAATCAGGAAAGGCTCTCAGATAAAAGTATGTTTTAAGAAGGGACTTCAAAGAGATCACTGACTCGGCCGACAAGATTTCCTCAGGCAGACTGTTCCAGAGCCACAGTGCCCCAACAGCAAACACTCTGTACCCTTTAGTTTTCAGCCAAGCTTGTGGAACAGACAAAAGACCTCTAACCAAGGACCTCAAAGTATGTCCTGGTGTTTACGGCACTAAGAGGTCGGAGATATAGCTGGGAGAGAGACCATGAAGAGCCTTAAAAGTGATCAGTAAAATCTTAAAATCTGTTCTGAATCATACTGGGAGCCGGTGTAAAGAGGCTACAACAAGAGTGATGTCATCACGTTTCTTCATTCTCGTTAAAAGCCTGGCAGCTGAGTTCTGTGCATTCTGGAGTCTATAGATAGATTTTTGATTCAGGTAAGATAATGGCAGCAACAGAAAGTTTGCTGATCCAGCAGGAAGTCAGGGTGGGAAAGCTTTCTACTGGCAAGATACGGGTTGCTGTGGCTGCTGATTGCAGGTTTGTCCCCACAGCTGCTGCCTGCTGAGGTGGTCTGTAGCGGCGGGGAGTGGGGTGGAGGACACACTGTGATTCAAGGCTCCAGCTAATGTTAGCATTAGCTTACATCAACGTAAACCTAAAGCTGCAGCCTCGGGCCTTTAGTAGACATTCTGGGACACCCTGTCAACTTCTGCCTGTCACACGCATTGTCTTCTTCAAAATACACTTTATTTTTCACAGGAAATGTAACATTTACATACGGTCTCCTTTAAAATAAGCGCACTACGTTGGTACAACGCCACAAATTGATATTTTCTTTTCCTTCAACAACAATTGCACATGGTTGGGTTTGGGCAACAAAAAACATGTGGTTAGGTTTAGGAAAAAAGAACAGGGTTTGGCTTGTTAATCTTACAGGAAGCAAACACCACTTTCTCAGGTGAAAGTTGCTGTTTGTTGGAAACAAATCAGGCTTTCACTGACAGGATGTGCATTTGTTCAACACCCAATAGGATCGCCTTTTCTCTGAAATGACCTGAGATTGACGAAAGGCTCACAGCCGAGATATTCCAAAGCCTGAAAACAGAGCCAAGAGGAGGTGCAGCAGCCTAGTGTTCTCTCAGTCCACTTCAATTACAATATGTTCAACATAATTATGGGATTTTTGCCCAATGATGCCAAAATTAAACACCCCACCTGAGCTTTATGTCCATATTAGCAACCAGGGGCAAAGTTGTCAAGGTAAACGTTTTTTATATGTTTTACCTGTGAATGAGATATAGTATATTAACTTGCTTATATAGTACAATATTATTTGCTGCTCTAAATTTACTGTATGACTTAATTTGAACAACACATTTTAGGAAGATATCTGTTTCTACAGAGGGACACAAGGAACACATCTGACTTTAGTACGTGCAACAAAAAAATCCTACAACTGTGTTATTTTTTTCTATTTTCTTATTTACACTCCAAGAGAATTTCAAATGAAGCTGTGTGTCTATTTCTTAAAAACAAAGATAAAACTACACTGTGTGCCTTCGCACTTTGGCTGTCCCAAGTGGCAGCAAGAAAAAACTGTTTGAATTTCCAAAAAATGTGGAGTGCTTTCAATATGCTGGCTTCACACAGTATAATGTCACATACTGTTTGATAAGATGCCCTTCCAGTCTCCCAATTAGTGAGTACGACAGACTCTTACTGCTGCTCAACTTTGTGATTAAGATGTACTTTGTACTCGCAACTTTAACTTTCAAGCAGCTCGTTTATTTTAGTGTAATAAAGCATAATGAAAGTATAAGTGAAGGTTTAAATTGCCTTCTGCAGAGCCCTGTATTAGCAGCTTATGGTGATATAGGGCATAGCCTTTAGTCGGGGGAAAAAAAGGTGTTAATGATCTCTTCTCAAGGTCTGTTTAAACTGCTGCTCCCTTTAAACTGATCTGTGTAATTTTCTGTAGATGTTTGAGGATGCTTTGTTGCCTGAAAGGTGACTTGTTTTCCTTTCTCTGCCACAGGAAACAGCATCAGGTACCCACTACATCTGCAGCTTGCATGAATATATCTTCTATTGACGTTCCCGTTGCACTGCAGTACAAAAGTATGATTTATTGAATGCAAGGTTTGAGAAGAGAAGCGTGGAGTGTAGTAGAGAGAAGATAATGTAGTGTGATGCAAGTAATATACACTAGCATGAGTGCGTGCTCGCCCATGTTTAGTGAAGAAACTGTGCTGGTCAGTGTCAATCTGCTGCTCGGACTCATCATTGATCTTCTGTTTGCCTTAAGCATCAGTGAAATAGTGCCGCAGCTTCCTGTGAAGGCCGCCAACGCGACGCCATACACAACTACACACAGCAGAGCACTCAGCAGTGACTGATAGAGAAGCTCCTAGTTGAGGAACATGTAAAGTGTAACTACTTTCGTGCTTCACTTCACTTCCCCTGCCTGCAGCACCGATGACAAATTCAACTGGGAGCTGGGCTGGAAGGAGCTACACAACTACAGCTGACCTCTCCTCGCTGGCAGACAGAAACGCAGACATGGAACACATTCATCATTCATTACTCGGTGTAGCTATGAATCAATATTCATCCCACATTGTTAAATTTTGTCAAAATAGCTCTGTTTACTTTCAGCCAGAAGGTGCTGGCTTTTCATATGTTAATTATCTCCCACCATCAGAGGGGGAGAAAGTGTTTTCGAAGTAACAGGGACAGACTCAGTTCAAGATGTTTTTTTCTTATTTCACCAGCTTTGTCCCTGCTCCAATTAGGATTTTAAATAAACCCTGCCACAAGATTCAAATAGTTGAAATTGGCTTGATGAATGTGACATGAAAGAGCTTTTTTTCTTAAAAGCACAGAAAGACAGGGAGCGCATTGACATGAATATAAAAACTAAAAGGTAACAAAGCACAGATGAGTTTTAAAGAAATTAAAGTGCTCATTTTCAGGTTCCTAATTGTATTTTGGGTTTCTACCAGAGCATGTTTACATTCTTTAATAGTCAAAACTATGAGATTCCTCCTAGTGTCTCTGCTGAATCACCTGTATTCACCCTCTGTCTGAAATGCCCACATACACCAAGCCAATGGTCGGCATTTGATCAGCGTCAGGCCATTTGTCGCCCTAGTTTTTGCGGTGTGTCCTGTACCGTTGGCACTAGTCAGCCCTTGTTGGCTTTTTTTCATCCAATTCAGCATGTTGAATTGGTGCTGGAGCCTGCAGAACCCATCACTTAGTGAAATCACTCTGATTGGCAGTTCAGCTCAGCGCACGAGAACAGAAACGGAAGGGAGCAAAGCAAACAAATGACTAAAGTCAAAAGGGCGTGATATCGAAACAAACTTGTTATATTAGGTAAGCTTTTTTTTTTTTAGCCATAGCAGAAATGGATTGTAATTGTTTATGTTGTTGTTCGCAATTGCACGGTAAATATAATTTGTTCTTTCAACATCATGTTGTGTTGTTAATGTGCTAACTGGCTAACTAGCTCTTTGAATCCATCCTCTTGGTCTTCTGCTTTACTTTTTTGAATGAAGAACACAGACTACTGCTGCCTGTTGGTGTGGGGAGTTATTTCCTCTCACACAGGTACATATGTGGACATATGTGCTAATTGGCCATTGGCTGTAGTGTTTGTGGTGTGTTCAGGTGCTACTTTTCACTGAGAGACAAGTTACATGAGTCAACACAACAGACGGCCTTTGTCGCCACGAGTTCTTTGATGTTGGTTTGGTGTTTCTGGGCCTTAAGCCCCTCTCCTGAAGAGGCCCATTCTGCTCTCATTGGTCAGGGTTTTCAGGCACTCTGAATCGCAGCTTCTCTGCATCGTTATTACAGGCAGGGATTGACTGTAATGTAGAATTCTTCATTTCTATCATGGAAAATCACCAATAAAAGCTTCTAAACACAACCAGACATGTTGCAGCAGGAGTGTGATGCTACATGTAGCCATGTGCTGTGTAGTACACTGTGTAGTACATGGCGACACAGCTACTAGTGTAGCAGCACTTTTTGCCATGAAAATCAAGAATACAAGCTTCTAATCCAATCTTTCCACAACCAGGCATGTTCCAGCAGGAATATGATCCAAAGTCTGGGAGAAATAACAACATCAACAGCGAAGATTCCATTTTTCTCTGACGTTAGCATATGGCTACATGTACAAGTTTACTTGCAGCCAGGCAATGACTCTAATGGTGTAAAGCAACACTTTCTCCTGTGAAAATCACCAATATAAGCCTCTTAATACAGACTGACTTATTTCAACAGGAATATGATCCAAGAGCGGGGGAAAATTAACAAAATCAGCAACCAAGTTTACATGTTTCCCTGATGTTAGCATGTAGCTACATGTAGCAGTATACTTGCAGCTAGGTAATGATTGTAACAGTGCAAAGCAACACTTTCTCCTTTAGAAAATCACCAATATAAGCCTCTGAATGCGAACTGACATATTTCAACAGGAATATGATCCAAAAACAGGGAAAAATTAACAACGTCAGCAACCAACCAGTTTCTCTGGCCTTAGCATGTAATTACATGTAGCAGTTTACTCTACATAATGTAAACACTTGCAGTAGTGTGCCTGGAGCAAATGACCATAAAAAGAAATCCATCACAAGTTGACGTAATCTTGAAGACAAAATAGAAAAAAACGTTGGAGACAGAGTATTCAGAAGGGTCTGAGGCCTGAGCCTTTCGCTCACCAGAATTATTTATACATAGGTTTACCTCATTATTGAAAACTTTGGCCACGTTTAATATGAAAATCTTTTACTGTAACATTATATATATGACAGGAAATAATGAAAAGCATAACTGGTCCCCTTAGAGAAAAGAAGGCTGCATGGCAAAATTAGCAGTGTTTGGTCATTGTGCCGGCATTATGTGGTTGGTATAACTAAATAAAACAAATAATAAGTGCATATTATACCTGAAGTATCCAAAGAGCACCTGTATTGTGACCAACAGAAGGACCCAGCAGCGCTTCCACATCTATTGTCTTCAAATAATAAGTGCAGTCAATAAAATTAAAAACAATAATATGACTAAGTTTTTTTTATTTGGAAGTCCATCCTAAAACAATTCAATGAAGATCATGTTTGTTAATCTCTACATTGAGTAAAACAGATAGCATAAAGCAGGCAAAGTATAACATCCATGGTGTGGTGAATCACAGACCAATTGGTCATTGTAAAATGAAAGATCTGTATCACAAATACTGTGTCTGAAAATAATGATGCAGCAAGGGCTACAGTTTATCATTTACTCCATTGGCACTGATGCAGTCTTCTGTTCTTACAATAATACTTGGGGGAGAGAACTGCTGGCACTTGCAGAAAGAAATTACACTTCAAACAAGCTTTTGTCACATTAAAAATGAAAACCTGGGGGGAAAAGATTTTCTCCCAGACTGTTATCAATTTGTGATATTTGTGATGTATTCCAGGGTGTATTTGCTGATGAAGTGCAGCAATTTGGTTCTTCGTTTTCCCTCAGATTGCTTCATTTTCTTTTTCCACAGTTACTGATTTCCTAAGTTTCTCATATCGTCTGTGGAAAAAAAACCCACAGAACGTTCTGGGACGTGTTGCATCCAGCATGTGTAGGTGGAGGGAGTCTTATTGATTGTGATAGCATCAGTAGTAACTGGATGAAAAACAAGAGATCATGACTCAGAATTTAGCATACAGGATATAGTGGTTGGGTTGTATTCTGAATTTGCATCTCCTCTATCTTGTATAACGTTTACTTTGTTACCATGCTGCTAGGGTGGCCAAAATATGTCAAGGAAATAAGCAAATATGTCAGTTTTAACGTCACTGTTTTCTTGACAGCCTCACATACAACATTAAGTGTCAGGGAGCTATCTAACATCTCGTAATGATATTCACAGCCTTTATACTTGCACATAAAATGAAGGAATGAATCATTCTGAGCGCCTCTGTTTTCAAGCCTCTTTTTGTATTTTGGCAACTGTGGGTGGCAACTCCTGTGAACCATTTTATCTATAAATATCACTGGGTACCGCTCATGTCCCAAAATGTGTGCTCGGCTGCTTATTGATTTAAAATAGAGTATGCTTTTATTTAATTATTATCATTCTATGTTCTTATTGTGCTATTTTGTTCAAATGGTGCCATATTTTAGTTGAAAAATTTACAGGTTATGCACAAGTAGATTTGGGGTAACAGATCTACAGACGGCTATAACATGCATGAAACAGGTTTATGTGGCGTTTGAGGGTCTATGTGTGCCAGCTGAAGCTACAAAAATAGCAGAGACTAGGGGAAGAACAGGCGCTGATACTAAACTTGCACTGCAGCTCCTGATCTGTAGTGACAAACTGATTTTTCTTAAATATCCCTGAAATTGGGTACATGACAACTCAGGAATAAAATGCCTACACCGTGTGATATGTTTCCATCAAGGATCATAACCCAGAACGAGATTAGTTTCTGCGATTACAGTTTTTTATCTAGACGATCAATGTGTACAATGTGGTGTATTTTTGAATCGTGTTGTGACATTTGTACATAGTTGCAAATATTGATTTTGATAGTATTAGATTTTCTTTTTAGTCACTTTAATTGGCCGCTGAAAATACCAGCCACAGTGGAAAGGAATGTGAAATAACAGAAAATCAATTGTAAACAAACAGTTTTCACTGGTGGAGTCACACTCGCTGCGACCTTAGTAGGATTTATGTTTCAACGTGTTTTTTACACAGAAACCAACTCACTCTTGTTTCAGGACACATCTTTCACCTTTTGGACACTGAAACAACTTCTGGCCTTCACCTCTATCGACTCCCCTCCTACAACTGACTATTTTCCTAGAAACAAAAAGTCCCGCAGTCAAGCTGATGCAAAGTTGTAGCAGAAAAAGCTCCTTTAGTGCTGTAAGAGTGATCCGTCATGCCACTGAGTGATCCTCATAAAATTTTAAAAGTTTATTTATGCATCAGATTACTATCATGCCTTAGGGTTTAGCATGTACACTTGCATGGCACATATTTGTGTGTTCTCTGGTGAAACTTTACTCTTTTCTGGCACATTAATCCATCACATCCAAACAATATGCATATGGAAGTGAAACCTGACTGAAGACTGTTGTTGCCCAGTTAAAGTTTGTTTTCCTAGTTTTAGCCCTGAAGCATTTACCAATATGGAGAATGACTTTGTATTCCTTGTAAAAAAAAAAAAAAAAAACAAGAAAAAAGAAATTCAGCAATATTTTTGTAACCGTATAACACTTTACACTGATAGTAATGCAGCAAATAGACGGCGCTACACATAGTGTGGTGTGCAGAGATATTTAAAGCAAAATATCAAGGGCAGGGAAGTCAAGGTGCTGTGGGGGAAGACACACACACTCACACACACACAGCTGCAAAGAGGCTTTCACACAGCCGACACCACTGCTTAATTGTTTCCAACCATTAACCTCTGTAGGCTAAGAGGACATTAGCAAGGGGCATTATGCCATTCTTGTATCTATGCAACACAAAGGTTGGCAACAGTCATCAAGCCATCTAATTAGTGTGGGCTATCATGTTGTAGCAAATGCCATAACACTGGAGATAAAATGTGAAGGTGAGGATCTAATTCTGAAGTGGCGATTATATATATATATATATATTTTTTTAATATAAAGCACCCAGGAAAAGCTAGTAAATGAGTCTTGAGCTTAGAATATTCAGCAGAAAAATCAATTGTATACAAACAGTTTTCATTTGTACTCTGTGTGACCTCAGTAGGATTTATGTGTTTTACACAGATACAGACTTATTTGTTTCCAACTATTAACCTCTGTAGACTAAGGGTGTTCCCACACCTGCCCTGTTTGGTTCGGTTCAATTGTTTGGTTCGTTTGCCCCCTAAGTGCGGTTCGTGAAGAGGTCAGTCAGTCAATCAATCAATCAATCAGTCAATCAATCAATTTTATTTATAAAGCCTAATATCACAAATCACAATTTGCCTCACAGGGCTTTACAGCATACAACATCCCTCTGTCCTTATGACCCTCACAGCGGATAAGGAAAAACTCCCCCCAAAAAAACCCTTTAACGGGAAAAAAAACAGTAGAAACCTCAGGAAGAGCAACTGAGGAAGGATCCCTCTTCCAGGACTGACAGACGTGCAATAGATGACGTACAGAACAGATCAACATAATAAATTAACAGTAATCCATATGACACAATGAGAGAGAGACAGAGACAGAGACCGAGAGAGATGAGGTGGTGGTGGAAGAGGTGGTCTCATTCCGGTTACAAACGAACTCTGGTGTGGTTCTTTTGTGGTGAGAACGTGTTCCGACCTGGATCTGAACCAACTGCAGTCACATGACACATAGTTTGGGTTAAACATGAGCATGTTACAGTCCTGGAGGATTATTAATGTGCACCTCCTCTTGTACTGCCTTAATATGCACATTCAGCACATCCAATGCATCAAAACATTGTTTTCTAGTTGGAGCTGCACCTCGTTTTCAAACTGTATGGTTCAAGTGTCGTCCTCCTTTGTAAGATTGGCATAGTAATCAACCACAAAGGATGGATGATGTCCTGTGACATCATCCATCCACTGAGTGAGAGCATATGGGTCTACCAGTCTAGTCCCGTTGGTTACTTATTCAAGTAACACTTACGGTCCCGGTGAGTGAGTGACCTGACCTGACTTGGTGCGTTCGTAAATTCAGTGTGATGCTCTACACTAAGATAAGAGCCTTGTTGGCCGAAGAAACTGAGGTTTATATTTCTACATCAATTAACGAGCAGTGAAGTTAATCACACATTCACTCCGCTCTGCGATCTGCTGCTCCGTCTCCCCAGACAGAGTGCAGAGAGTGCGGCATGAACAGTCCAGTTTGTGCCAGAGTGCGCTCTGACACTCATAATGAGTATTTCTGAAAGCACCACTCACGTCATCTTCCTCCACTGTTTAATACAAGCCAAAAGGACTTGCTAGCTAGTGCTAGCTAATGTCTGTGGAGAACTGTTTTGCCTCCAGCTATGCCCTGCCCACCAAAAAAAACATCATACTGTTTAATCAAATGTATTTTTTAAATATATTATTATTACAATTACCTTAAATATACAAGGGTTTGAAATACATTTGTGGTATTCCTTATGATTTCTTATGAGAAACTTTTAAATATAGTAATTTGTAGTGACACGGTAAATTCCAACTTGGTTGAAACATCCACAGTCTGTTGTTAATATTTGTTGGTAAAATGGATTGAAATGTCAGTTTTTGTTGAGGAAGTTCAATATTCATTTTGTTGTTGTTTTGTGCACATTAAAAAAAATCTTTTTAATGGATAATACAGGGTCTGTGTATCCCAAACATTTCATGCAGCTTATGCCATAAAGAAAATTATACAAAAACTGTAATTGTTCTCTCTGTCATTTAGACCTCACTTACTAAACGGTGTAGATCATGAGCACAAGCTACAGGGGCTGTCACAAAAAGAGACTGGCATGCCCTGCACTCTGTGTGTAGAGTGTTCACATGCATGTGTGTGTTTTTATTAGGCGAGTTTATGATTTTGAGCACAACAGAAATCGTAACGTATTGAGACCAAATTAATAAAACCAGACACCTGCAGATGCATCTGTTTTCGCAGATGATTTGGCTCAGGCCTTTACGTGACAAATGACATTGCACCAAATTACACGACAAATTATGTGGCACTTAGATCTGAGCCAAAGAAAAGAAAAAAACATTGGACGACAAATGATGTAAAAGTCATGCAAGGGAAGAAGCAGTTTTAGCAGCTGGGTTTGTGTCACAGCATGGCTTCAGTGTGAAGAGGGAGATTAAAGGCTTCAGGTGAAGAGCCATGTCGTTTTATTTACAGTTTTCTTTTATGGATCTTGTTTGAATCCAGATTTTCAAAACGTGAACATCATATTAAATTCATGGTTTCTAGATAATGTTTTTTGTGTATCAGTGATTTTGTTGGCTCACTGTTTCAGATTTCAGTTGACGCTGATTGGAGAAACTTGTCAGAGCACCAAACCCCTCACTGCTGTAGCATAGCATGCTTCATTTGATAGCAGCTGGAAAATGCTTGAAATGAAGGTGGAAAAGATTTTTCCGTCTGACTCTGAGGACAAGGCCACTGCTTCACTGAATGGCTCTTTACTTTTGTTCAAGTCCCTCATGACCTCTGGTTGCAATTGCAAAGTGAAATGATGATCTTTTAAAAGTGCTCAAAGTACTGGGTGCAGAGGCCTGTCAAAAGACTGGGATTACCCGAAGAGGCGAGACCAGCTGTAAATGGTTTTGGTATTTCATGTGGTGACACTTAGATGGGCACAAGTGTTTCTGCCAACAGTCACTTTGAAAGCGTGCAGTGGCTGCTTCGGATTGTTGTCTGGTTGCTGATGGATTCTATCTTGAGTGGGGTTTTTTTGTTTGTTTTTCACTGTGATAGACAGAGAGGCATTGACACATGGATCCAACACACACTGGAACAAACAACAGTGCAAAGCACTTTAATCCAAAATTGGCTTGTCAGGGGCTTTATGAGCTTCAGAAAAACAATAAAGCTGTTGTCTATTCTGGACTTAAACGATGTCCCTCTGTCATGGGGAGAAACAATAAAGGAGCATCTTTCCTCTGCAGGTGGAGTCTCCGCTGGCGGTGGATGCAGTATTGGGGGAGTCTGCATTTGCGGTCACAGACGACAAGGTTTCCATCACAGAGCTGCGTGTTCACGCCATCTCGGGCCTGACCCTATCACTGCAGCCGAGCCCCGGCAACAGCCACACCATGGTGGCCAAGGCAACCGGCATCCAGACGCTCACTGCTCCCAAACAGGTAACTTATCACACAGTGCAGACAAGACAGAGGACCCATCATTCATCCAGTCAATGTTATCATATTTATATTACAATATGTATACACAACCACAGATCTCAACCAAATACTGTGTAAAATTCATGTCAAAACTGAATTTTTGCCACTAATGTGTGTTTGTTTCTTGTTTTAGTTACATTGTGGGGACATATGTTCTCAAAGTCCATTATGGGGACTTACCTTAAGGTTTGGGTTAAGCATATTGTGGTTATGATTAAAGTTAGGGTTAAGTCTCTAGAGATGTAAGGAACAGTGCACCCCAAATTGAAAATACATACTTTGCTCTCACCTGTAGTGCTATTTATCAGTCTAAATAGTGTCGGTATGAGTCGTTGAGTGTTGGAGTTATCGGCCGTAGAGTCTGCCTTCTTTCTAATAAATTTTTACTAAATGGTACTTGGCTTGTGGTGTTAAAGTGCCAATACAAAAAATGTATTTTATTATTATTTATTTATTCTCTATTCTTTTATTTGTTCTGCTCATGTCCACATGCAGCAGTCAAAGTCACAATCCCAAATTTTTTTTATACAATTCCATGACCAAAAAGGAGCAGGGAGAAGAAAACAATCTTATTTTACCTTCCCCTCTCCCAAAACACAAATAATCATAAGAATAGATGTTCTGTCAGTTACAGTTAATAATAAATACTTACAGTAACTTCAGAAAGAAACATAAATAAATAAATGAACAGAAGAATCAGAAGCCAAACACAATGTCAGCTTCCACACGACAACTCCATATAGTCCTATTGTTCTGTCTTTAAACATTTACTTAAACTGAAAGATTTTTAGACATCCCTTCAATTCATTCTGTAAAGAATTCCACAGTTTAAAGGAGCTATATGTAAGAAATCTAAAGCAAATAGTCATAAAATCCTCCTAATATGTCACAGAGACTAAGGAATAATGTTCATATAACATACTGATCTCACCGACAACAATAGTACAGCCAGAATATTCGCATTTTAAAAAAAAAATTTTACGGTCTGCAAATCATGTTTATGTTTTGAATTTGTGTTTTGGCCTGTTGCGCCACCCACCGCCATCTACCAGTCACGCAGTCAGGAGAGTCTCAGCATCAGTTACAGTTACGACTGAGCTACAGCAGCACGGCAAGCAGCATTAGCAGTGTCCTGGTACATAGCATTAGCAGCCAGCTCCTCCTCAGCTGTATCCCGGCAGCAGCGTTAGCAGCAGAGAAGCCGGACTTGCTCGAACGGTCCACTGGAAAACCGAAGATCAAGGACGCAGCAACGCAGCGACGCAGCCCTGCCACGGCAGCCGCCCGTGGGCAAACGGGCCGCTGTCCAGCAACCTCAAATCTGTGGGGGGGGGGGGGCGGACACGACTCGCGGCAGTATTTTGAATTTGAGTGCAGAAACCGTTTTGGCCACATTCTTACATACAGTGCCTTTAACACTCACCACTGAAATACACTTTTATTTTAATGTAGTCTGTGCAAACTGGTGCTTAAAGTGAAATTTTCTTCTATGCTCGTCACCCTCTGAAATAAAAACAAACTTACTTTTGTAAATGTTATAGTAACACTCTGTATTTTGCTCCAAACATAATTAATATTTTCCGTAAGTCAACTAAAAGTAGTGTCTCTTTTCAGAAATCATGATCCAGTTACTGAAGATAATCCACAGACTTTGTTGTGAGCAGCTTCATGGAGGAACTTTTTTCTTTTTACTGACCTACACTGGCCAACCGTATCACCATGCAGAAGGAAGTGTCCATCTACTCATGGACGAGAGGCTCGTGCTGATGATAGCACAAGATGTAAACAATAATGACGTCCTCCTCAGCTGAGCTGTAATGTCAGTTAGCTCAGTGGTGCTAGGTGAGCTAACAGGAGATGCATATTTACTTCTGCATGGTGATACGGTTGGCGGCTGTAGTTCGGTAAAAAGAAAATAGTTCCTACATGAAACTGCTCACAACAAGGTCTGTGGATTATCTTCAGTAACCAGGTCATGATTTCTTGAAAAGACATTGTTGTTGAGTTTTATGAATGTACTTTTTGGGCTTCCACCATCATAAGCAGAATACTGGCTAGTACCATGATATTTAGGAGAAGCAGACATCTCTCCAGCCAATTTCATTTACACTCACCATAACAAGCTAGATTGATAAATAGCACTACAAGTAAGAGGAAAAATACGTAATTTTGATTTTGAATGAACTGTCCCTTTAACGTATGTCAACACAATGTCCTCCAAAGTGACAAAAAGCAGGCATGTGTGTGTACTTTAGCTAACCAGATGTATGTTCCCAAATTACATACTGACTTTAAATCAATTCCCCTCCAATTCCCACCCTCAAAAAAAAGCATTTTAGGCTGCAAAACACACAACAGTATCATAAAAATATGCAGGTGGCAACATAACCTTTGCTTCATATTTATGCTGCATGTGCACTGATGGTGAAGTTACCTGCAGTCCACCTGAGGTAAATAATGACAGCTAGTGCTACTGAATTTGGATGATGACAGTGACACTGGAGCCTAGTCTGTCCTATTTTAATGAAAAATTCATCCAAATTAGCGACAAGTCCAAAAGGTTAGTTAAGGTTTACTATTGTTATGTCAGTATGCAGTACATACTGCACTGGACCCTGGATCAATATTTAGATTGCATCTAAGTCAAATTGCTGTTGAATCACAGCGTGCTGCATTGTTACTGATTCATCCATATTGATTTGTATTGGTATATGGACAAAATATTAAGTCATTTGAGAGGAATGAATAGACAGCCCCACTTCAGGTCCAAACATAATACCATTGACCTCTATATGCATTTAAATATGGCAGTGAACCAATTAGGAAATGCAGAGGAAACGCTTCTAATGCCTTATGTACTGTACTGTGTTTCCCTATTTCCGTCTCCAGAGTGGAAAAATGAAGTTTATTTGCAAATCCCCTCAGTGGCTCTATATCAACAAGCAGGCACTAGTTTCACTTCTAAGTAATAAAATTATTTCCGAGCTAAATCTTTTAAGCTCCAGC
Source organism: Epinephelus fuscoguttatus (assembly GCF_011397635.1). NCBI lineage: Eukaryota > Metazoa > Chordata > Actinopteri > Perciformes > Serranidae > Epinephelus > Epinephelus fuscoguttatus. Next base: position 16,414,699 of record NC_064763.1, on the reverse strand, counting down.
CAGCATTGTTAGCAAGGACACCAGATAAAGGCAGCTGCAGTGAACTAATAAGTATCCTTGGGTGCTGTTTTATTACAACCTTCATATTAGCCAAGCCTGGCGAAAATACTTCTGATATGTCCAAATGCATTTCCCTAAAATTGATTTTATTGCTCAAGTGAGAAGTGAGGAGACGTCTGGATGGAAAAAAAGGCAGAAACTGTGCTTTTCCTTTGCCACTGTCTCTTCACACGGGAGCAAGGATCTCTGCAACTCTCTGCAAGGAATTAATTGGCAGCCCTGCTTCACCTAGGGAGATGTGTGTGTTTGTGGGTGTGTGTCTGAGATATTTGCCTGCTTTTGCCCTTTCATTGGCCTGCACGTTGCTAAAAATGCAACGACAACCACATCAAGCATCAGCGAGAGAGAAGCGAGCATTAAATTCCAATTTTTCTTGCTTTCCGCTTCTTGGCCACCTTGAAATTTAATTATTGTAATGTATTGTCCTAAGTGCTCTCCAAGGCCGGGCCATAAAAGGCAGCCAATTCCTCTGCCGGCAAAGCTCTCAGAGGAGGTACTGGAGCTATTTCAAGCCATTTGATTCTGTTTCACAGGAAAACTTTCTAAATGCCCTCTATTACTCTAGAAATGAATGAAACACATAAACTATGGATGGGAAGAGTTGGACAATCAAGGTCTCTTTGCATTATTCTCTTTTCCACTTGACAAAGTTCAAGCCTTTCAGAACTGAAAGGTTTCAGTGCTTGACGGTTCAACATGGACCATTTCTGTTGCCATTACGTACTCATTGTCACTGCTTAAATGAGCTACTTAATACGGTATTCATCAATCTGGATGGTATTATTACATAAACGTTCCAGAGTTATAATTCCAGGGGCGTGTTTTCGTGCTTATGGATATTTTATAATCCAAGCCGTTTAAGTTCAATTTACATACATATTTATTCCCTGATGGCATAAAGCACAAATCAGAGAAAACAGGAAAATTGAGAAATGGCAAAATTCACAATAATACACATTACTTCATGGAAATACACAGGCTACATTAATTGTGGAAATTGTGTGCCGATGGTTTAGTGAGCCAGATGCATAAAATAATATCGAAATAGTACAGAAGTCCTTCTGGGTCTCGTCAAATTTTTGATTTCCCAGTCACCTCTTTTGATTTAAAAAAAAAAAGCTTGTTTTTTAGCAGTAAATGGGCACAACTTTCCTGAAAACATGTGCCAGTTGTTTTTGTCAGTGTCTAAACACCCACTCATTGCTGTTTTACCCCCCCTATATCAGCCCTTTCCGAGCCGAGTCAGCTCATGAAAACAGATATTTCATATTCAATGTATTATTTAAATCATCCATATCAAAGGCTGTCTTCATTCTGTCATGCTGAGATGATAGAGGTTTGGCTCTCGGTTGGATATTGTCACAACATAGTAGTCTTCTCCCAAACTGGACCGAAGGGATTTTTGTCCTGAAAAGACTTGGTGTGTATCTGGCCTTTGCTTAAAAATGTCTGAATCTGTTTTGGAAAGAAAATGTTCCCTCTTTGTCAGCTCCCCTAATGGTTGGTTGCTGATGTTTAAGCAAGCTGTGAACAAAGGGGACTGTCAAACGCAGCCTTGATTACATGGACACCAGTGTTGCGGTGTGCTCGGCAGCAGATGAATGTTGTCAGGTAACCACCGTGCAGGATTTCATTTTTGTCCAGTTTCTCCATAGGGTAGTAAAGAGCGATAGAAAATACAAAATAAGAAGATCACACGCAACAAACACGAAGACACGGGACAGGAGCTCATCATTCGAAGCACACGCTGCTGTTGTATGTGCCTTATCTGTCTGCGCTGCAGAGCGGAGCCGTGTTGTAGCCTTCAGGACAACGCAGTCTTTCCTGCCACCCCTTCTTCCTCTGTGCTTGAAAGTGGTTTGCTGGTGTGCACATCAGAGGCAGGCCGTCTGTGTGCGTGTCAAGGCTTGTACTGAGCACAGGGTACTGCGGATGTTCACAAACGCTCTGGAGATTTAGGGATTGGAGCAAGTCCAGAACTTCAAAGGCTCAGTTGGGAACAGATATTCAAATCACGGTCAATGCCATGAAAGAATGGGATCTGAACCATTGAAATATTCTTTGGAGAGGTATAAACACAAGGCAGAGTCACAGCTCTGTGACTCTTTTTTTTAAACTCTGATATCAACACAATATGTTGTTGCAGAAATGATCAAGCAGCTCTATTTAACTTCTCTGTTTGGGTGAAGAATTGTATATTTCTTAGGTTTACAGCCCATCACTTGTCTCTCACATCGATGAGCTAAAAACTATCATAAACCCTTTAAGTCTAACAAAAAAACCTGTGCTGCACTATTTCTGTCAGACCTCTGAAATTCAGTACAGTTATTTTTGAGGACACAATGAACTTACCCACACATTAAATTGATTTTTTTTTAATACTTTCAAAGCTAATGGAGCAGTTTGGGCTCGGCAAAATCATTACCCATCATCATTTTAACAGTGTGAATGAAGTAATCAGCCCACTTTGATTGCAAAAGTTGGTGAGAGAGGTCAAAGACAAATTTTCATTGCTTTGCTTTTTTAAGAATATTCATAGCTACCTATCAGTTTGTTAAGACCTGTAGTAAATACAGCTTTTCTGCTGTGACAATCACAAAGTCTCCAGCATCAGTGATTATTCTTTTCTCAGCCTAATAATCAGTCACAAATTCCTGTATTTAGGTCCTCATCCATGTTGAGCCACACACTAACAACGGGTGCTGATCATTTTGCTCTTGGACCTCCGCTGTCTGCTGTTAAGTTTTGGCAGATATTTAGTTCTTTTTCTTTTTCAGTAACTTGTAAAACTGTAAAGCTAGCGGTTAGGAAACAAATTTTAGCCAGCCGGGCAGCGGCAACCATTGGATATTTTGGCATTTTTGGCCATGCTGAGTCAAACCATACCACGTTAATTTGAGTTTCCATTTCCAGATTAGAGTTGTGCTGAGTCGTACCCGAGATGAACCATCTCCGTAGTCGAGCCAAAGTGCATCCGACTACCTTAAAGTGCGTTACGCTGATGTCAAACAGGCTTTGTCATCATTATTTAGTGTCACCATTCAGTGACAATTTAGTGACATGTTAAAATAGCCTCTGCTCTTTTTGCCTGACACAGCACGTACTTCACCAGTTTCCACTGCATTTCAACAAATGCAGAGAGAAGAGAGCTTGGTCTGCAGAGGAAATACAAGCCCTGCTTGCTGATGGAGTGAGAAGACCATGCAGGCAGGAGATGGGTATCTGGTGTGCATTTGTGCAGTGCCAAGAGAAAATTTTTCCTCGGTTCTGTCAGGTCCTTGCACCTCGCGTTGGGGTGCGTCTCGGTCTCTGGACTGTCCCTTAGTTCCGTGCAAAACCCATATAGACGTGTACCTAAACTGTAGACCTGTGCCGTGTGCCCAACACAGACAGTACTCTCATTATGTGGCCGGGTTGTTACCAGATGGTAACAGATGCCTCGTTATTCCATTCAGCTTTCACTGTATTTCATCGTCACAGACAATGCAAAGGAACTTCTACACCTCACTTATCAAAAAAAGAGCAGGCTGGTGTTAAGAGCCAAGCAGAAGTGTAGTGCTGCACGAGCGCAGAACAAGGATGTCCTGCCACTTTATCTCCAAATGAGGAAATAAAATATTCGCAGTTTGCCCAAACTGGTTGAAACTCAAATACTTTTTTATGCTCTTGAAGATTGAAATATCACATAAGTGTTTGCCATAAAGGAGAGCCAATAAAAACAAATGGAATAATCAAAGTTGTCATATTGACATTTAAGGTGCGTTCATTGAATCACAATGTCAACCCATGCATTGAGTAACATGCAAGATAACTTTCAACCTTAAAAGTTAGACTTTGATTGGCACAGTGAATTTAATTATTTTTTTCTGTCGCAGTCTATAGCTGCTAACTGTGAACTAGTAAAGATAAGAAAGCAATAAATAGTTGACCAATGTATGTAAACTTGCCACTGTAGCAACAGTGGTTATAGTCCACTGTAGTCTGAGTCAGAGTGACGACGCTCTATTGACTGATCGACAGACTGCAGTGTTTCTAGACCCATCTTTTAGTACCAGATCAGTGTGCTACGTACCTCAACAGAAAGGTGAGAAAACTGAAAAGTTGTGGATGGTACCAATGGAACCGTTCTGTACCCTCCCTATTTTTGGTCCCCCCTCTGTTGGGGTATCTAGTACACAGATCTGGCACTAAAAGGTGGAGCTGTGAACACTGCAATCTGTTAAATGGTTAATAGAGGACGGTCACTCTACTCTGGGCTGAGTTGTGGCTGGTTTTGAGGTTCATGTAACCACTGTTCATATCTTGGAGAGTTTTGTTAGTAAACTTTAAATATGAAATGAAAGGATGTTTTGCTGCCTACCACAGCAGCTGGAGTCTGAGAAAAAGACTCAAGTCACTGGGCCGACTGCCGGCAACTTTTAAGGTGAAACGTTTACTTGTAATGTTACTCAGTGTATGAGTAATCCATCAGCACATCTTAAAATTTAATATGACAACTCTGACCATTACTTTAGTTTTTATTGTCTCTCTTTGATGACACAGACTTTTAATAGTGAGTGGAGCTTTAGGTGTTTAAAAATGTATTGATTTCGATCGGATTATGTGAACTGTGTATATTCTAATCCTCACAAAAGGTGCCACAGAGTGTCACTGCTGTGGGCTACAGCAACACTAAGCCCCTGAGCTTGCCCGAGAAGGACTAAATGGACAAACCCACTATTTTTAAATATCCCATGGAGAGAGACTCTCACTGCAGCCTGTTTTATTTTGTTCTGAAAATGTCCGCATGTGACCCCATTCTTGGACGATAAACAAGGTGCAGACTTCCATCGATGTCACCAGTGATGAGGAAATACAGTGAGTGCTGGACAGAGCAGTGAGTGACAACAACCCCGCCCACATTTAAGAGTGCTGTTTGCAGTGGAAACACTAAACGGACCTAGGGTCTAGGTATGTCTGAAGGGTTATGTTTAGTTACAAAGGTACTATACTGAAAGTGTTTGGTGGAAACGGGGCTTTAAAGTCCACCTTCAAGTGGGTCACCCTGTTGTATGGAGATGCAAATCTCTGCAGCACCGGGCTGATGCCCCAGGTCAGGCCAAGCCAGCACATGTGTACTTACAGAAAAGGGCTACATGTGATTTTCTGTTGTGATATCAACAAATATTCAAATACCTGCAAACAGGGAAGTAATTGCATTTTTGTCATGATGTAACCTTTTTTCTTCTTTTTAAAGTTAACAAAAGTTTTTTAAAGTGTTAAAAAAACAGCCAAGCTAAACTGTATTTTTCTCTCTCTGTCTGACAGGAGGCCAGTTTGTCTGTGTGGATGCTTTTCAGTGACAACACAGCCGCCACTCTGACTTACTTTGATCCCAAAGACTACAACCTCAACGCCTCCACACTGGATGACAGAGTTGTGTTGATATCCCAGGAGCCTCAGCAACGCTGGCCTGTGGTGGTGGCAGAAGGGGAGGGATCTGGTGAGATGGTGCGTTTAGAGATGACCATCTGTGAGGCCTGCCAGAAAACCAAACGCAAAAGCGTCATCGCATCTGCTGCAGTTTATGTCAAGGTCCGCTTTGGCCCAGAGGAAGATTCTGAGGAAGAGGCAACAACCGAGGGTGAAATAGAGCTGGTGCCCGTCACCAGGCGTCCAATCATTGATCCGAACATCAGTGGAAGAATTTATGAGACATCTAATGAGCAGCCTGCCAGTGTTCCCATTGATTACACCAATTTCCCCACCATTAGCAACCAGGAGCGACCAACTGAGAGTGACGAAGAGGAGGAAGATGAATTTGTGCACTCACCCCGTAACATGACCGACCTTGAGATTGGCATGTACGCTCTTCTGGGTGTATTCTGTCTGGCCATTTTAGTCTTTCTCATCAACTGCATTGTCTTCGTGCTTAAATACCGCCACAAGCGGATCCCACCTGAGGGTCAGGCCAACATGGACCATTCCCACCACTGGGTGTTCCTGGGAAACGGCCAGCCACTGAGGGCCCAGTGTGATCTGTCACCACAGCAGGTAGAAAGTCCCAGTAACCCTTTGGAGGGCGTACAGACTTGCTGCCACGGGGACCATCACAGCAGTGGCAGTTCCCAGACTAGCGTTCAAAGCCAGGTACACGGGCGGGGCGACGGCAGCTCCGGGGGCTCCACGAAGGAGAACGGCGAGGAGGCCAGTTCACCCACCTCCAAGCGCAAGAGAGTCAAGTTTACCACCTTCACCACCCTTCCCACAGAAGAGCTGCCCTATAACTCCATCCCCATAGCAGATGAAGAGGACATTCAGTGGGTGTGCCAGGATATGGGCTTTCAAGACCCAGAGGAACTGCACGATTACATGCGCAGAATAAAAGAAATAGCCTGAGATAAGAGGTGCGGTGTGAAGCACAGCTCTCAGCTTTCTAAAGAAACGTTCCTTTCTATTTTTCTCTTTTTCACCTAAGTGAAAGATAATTTTTCACAGACTAAAAGGCCAACTGTCGTTTTGGTTAGGGTGTGTTCCATTTAGTTTGCACAGTGCTGTAATCTCATACACGCTCACACAGGAGAGAATGCGAGGAAGCCAAAGACTTGACCAGAGGATCTCAATCACTAGAGAAATCTGTAAATCTTGGCTACAGGAAACATGTTTCATGGGGAAGCCGAGCCATGGCCAAACGTGAGAGCTGCTCCAGCTCTCTTATTTTCAGATTCTAAAGAATGCCTGACACGGACAGGAATGTAGAAGAGGTTCAGTATTGGCTGTGTTTTTGCTGGCTCAGTGGGACTCTGCAGTACTGTACCTACTCCAAACAAAGATGCCTTTGATGAACAAAAAACTGTCAAAGACTCTCATGAAAGCTATGTTAAAAAAGTCATTTTGTTTTTGCCAAAGTAGGAAAAGCGTTCTTTTAATGGCGAAACTTTCTTCATTGTTGTTCTTGGTGCAGCACACTCATGATTTGTACTCATGTTCATTCCTTACATTTTTCTACATTTCATAGGTAGTCGAAAGCAGTGCCCTACTACTAGTCCTCTTGGTCCTGAACAAATCCAATGCCTTATAAAAAAATGGTCACAGTTCACTTCTTATATCAGCGCGGACACCCTGTTTTCTCACTACGGCTAGAGACGGTGTAGTACGACGTAAAACGCTACGACTGATCTCGAGCATGAGGTAAAATTAGAAAAGAGCTTGTGTATTGTGAGGATCTCTAACGTTCTTTGCATGGAAGGGGATCTCGAGGCACAATCAGCAACTTTTTCCAAATTTGTAAATGTTTGTATTGTAATTATATAATCATTCCTACACAAAGTAAATATGTTATCATGCATCACATGCATGCCATGTCAGGCCTACATACATGCAGACATTCCTCTCTAGAATATGTATATACCATATTGATCCAGCGTCGCCACCCGCACGAACGTTCAACAAGTTACTTACTCAGAGGTAGAGGAGCAGGGGAGCCAGTTGAAGTCTTGAAAATTTTATAGTCTTGTGGTGAGTAGACGGTTCCCCTCGGTAATGTCACGACAGAACTGTAGCTTTTTAACAAAGTGGTATCACGTTGACTGTTGAACATGGGGATTTGCTATGCATCAGAATTGTAACAGATCTAATCTTTTGATAATTTATTTTGCCTCCTCAAGTTTGGTTGGCCTCTAGCCTTTGGGCAAAATAAAAAAAATGTGCTAGTTGGAAACATTGTCACTGAACGCAAGATCCTCAAAACTCTTTGGGAAATGTCATCCACCCAGAAAAGAAGAATGAGTTACTGATTTTTGCGCTATCATTTAAATCATGGCCATCCCATGTTGTCATGCTGTTTTTAAAACACACTCTACAACGTCTGTAGTCCCTATTTTGTTCGATCTATTCCAGTGAACTCGTTTGTAGAGGTCACACATTTGCTTTGTCTGAACTGAAAGGACGAGGCAAGAGACTAGTAGCAAAGAAATCAGTCGTGTTGCCACTGGCAGATGAGCTGTGTGAAAGTGTCTCAGGATGCTGACTGGCTTCACTGACAAATCAGAGTGATTGAGAACAGCACAGCCACTGGATGTCTTTCGCAGGTTTTGTTGTGCAGCAATGTGTTAATTGCTGTTGAGCTTTTAAAGGTTTCCTGACATGGGTTTTAAATCACACTAAAGCAGAAAGGGGGGAAGATCTGCCGTGTTTAGAAAGCGCATAAAATATCTCAAGTGAGACTTCAACCAAAACATTGCGAGGCAGCCAGACACATCGTAACTGAGAGCATGATGACAGCAGAGCTAATAGTATTTTTAATTGCCGTTGCCCTGTTAGCGTAGCGTATGCTTTTAGTAGTAGAGTGGATGATTGGAGATTACTTTTGAAGGCTGATGTTATTCAAGCTCTGATCTCACATAAAACAAGTTATTTTCAGGACTAATGAAGCAACCATGTGATAAAAATTTGTTTCCGTGTCACTTTTCCTTTAATTCTCTACTGCATCTAAGGGCTTGGATTTTTTTTCTTTTATGTTAACTGACTGGTTTTGGTGATCCTGTGAGAAAACTAATGTTACTTGCTCCCTCTGTGGTGATAATGAGCGTGAGCTCTGTTCGTCACTTAAAACATTTTATTGCCATCTTACCTGCTTTTTCAGTCCCCACAGCCTTTTTAAAGACCCAATCCAGAATTGTTCACATTAAGGCAGCGTTGTTCCACAAAAAACAGCTGTAAACGGGACAAAAACATTGAATTAGAGACAGGTTTTATATTTACCTTAAAGATATGTTTCCTGAGCTCCTTATTCATCGACTGGCCAGATGTGACAAGTGTTCAATGTGATCTGAAGATGGAAATGGTTACTGCAACGTTGTAAATACTGGAGCAAAACAGGCTTTTATTTTCTCTTGAAGTTGCCATGAGATTATTTTCCATCAGTAAACCATACCTTTCAATACTCTACATGTATATAGACCCACATTTGATCCTGGATTGGGACTTTAAGGATTTGGTTTACTGCATGCCCTCTCTATGTTCCATGTGGTTGAAATGAATAATGACCTGATTCTAGTGTTTAATAATATTCAATCTGTGTTAACATCTAAAGAGAAGATGAGACGTTCTTTTTTGACAGTCCAAGCCCGTCCTTCAGCCACAGCATCAACATGATTTGCCATGAAATTAAGAGATGCAGCAGCAGCCAGCGTGAAGTGTATCAGTTTTAACCTTAAATGATGGATTCTCAGGATGAATGTAGGATTATAAACTAAACCTGGCTGTTCAGTGTTAATGTGGTCAGCCCAATCTGGTGACACTAATATAACAGATTAAGTATCTAATAGCAGCTGTACACACCATTTCCGTAGGGTTTAATTTTTTCTTTTTCATTGATTTACTCACATTGTATGTAAATATGTTGCCTATTACATGATGCGTCTCAGAAACATTTTATTTTTCACCCCTTCCTCTGTAAATTTTAACTCTTTTTTGTAATGCTGCTTCGGTGACAGTGCACATATTGCTCATTTTGTATCTTCTTCAAGCTGCTAATAGAAACTTAGTCTTTTTACAACATATAATTGAATATCTTGAATTGTACCCCCTCCCCCAGCCCAGCACCCCCCATGGAAAACTGTGCACGATGTGCACGGCTCAGTCGGCTGTGCCAAGTAACCACAACACTCACGATACTATCTTAATGTACAGAGCACTGTTCAATTTCCTGTATTCTCTTGAAAATAAACCCTTGTATTTTCCCGTTATATGTAAAGTACTAAAGAAAATGCAATACACTAATGACACTGTGTGATTTTTACTGCACCCAACAGTGCTGATGATGTCTACTGTGTGTCAGCAAGGATTTTTTTCAGGAGCTTTACATATGAAGGAACACTGGCCTTGAAGAGAGTGTGGCATTTGAGGATTATGATTTTTATACATTTTAGGAAAAGATTTCAACTGTTTTTTATGATGACTACTTTATTTCAACTCCCTAGATATTTAAAGGTCCAGTGTTTAGGGGGATTTATTGGCAGAAACAGTATCTTGTAAGTATGGTAAGTATATTTTCTGGAGTGTATAATCACCTGAAAATAACAACCAGTGTTCGCTCTGTGACACCCCCAGGTTTTGTACCAATCTCAGAAAGGTGAACGCATTGACAAAGCCTGATTTTTTTTTTTTTTTTTCCCGCTTCCACGTACACCAGATGAGCTTTATTCCTATGAGGTCCTGCCTTTTGGGTTGCATAATGCCCTGGCAACAGAGATTGATGACCAGAGTTTCGGGGGATTTGGGGGGATGTACAGTCTATTTAACTGCTGTGTTCACACCTGCCGAAGTGAACCCCACTTAGGGAGCAAACGAATTGTGTGATTGAACCGAATGAAACAGGGCAGGTGTGAACACACCCTAAAATAATTCTAACCAGGAGGCATTTCAGCTGGTTGCAATCTGCAATCCTCACCACTAGATGCCACTAAATCTTACACACTGTTTGTTTAATATTTTACAAAAGGATTGGCACAAAAACCGCAAACATATCTGATTTATACAGAATATTAAAGTTATGATTTTTTTTATACATTTTGTGAGAAGATGTTATTTACGGTGACTGGTTAAATTTACCTCCACTCATCCCCAGATATTTAACAACAAATCTATCTTACTATATGGATCGCTGGCACATTCTGTGACACTGAAGTAAAAAGAGGAGACGAGGTTGATCATATAGTCTTTTTTGAATTTGAACCATACTGTATGTAGCTCACATCTGACACCTTTGCCTATGCATGTGTCCCTGCCAGGGCTGATCAGATCCTGGCTTGAGTCCCACTAGTGTTTGAAGTTCATGGATCACTGCTGTTCACCCCTCGCTGTGCTGGCTGTATAAACCTACTGTACCGCACGTCTATTCATCCAGCAGCTCTCATCCAAAAAAAATCCATACCTGGAGCTGTTTACTTGAAGTATGGAGTGTTTACTCCTTTAGTTCACTTCATTTGGGCAGCTGAGATCAAAGCCTTTTGAACTCAGGTAAGGCACACAGGTCATTAGGAGAGAGTTAGAGGGTTTACGGGACTGAAGAGACAGATGCTTACATCTGATAGCCAGTTGCAAAGACTTGCGTAATGCTACAGTTTGGACAGATCTTCACACTCAAAGTTGTGTCTGGAAAAAGAATTATCTAATGGCAGAAATCACAGATCTGGATTTGTACCAAAATATTATCAGCTGCTTTTTAAGTCGACCAGATTCAGTCAGATGCATCCAAAACTGGTCGATGAAAAACACTTCAACACAGGTGAGGTAATAATACATAGATTTAAAAAAAAAAAAAAAAAAAAAAATTATAGAGTTGATTGTGAAATTAAAAATAGGAGAATACAAGAATTTATTCCCTTTTGCTTATTCCCGTCCAAAACAAACAAAAAAGTTCTGATCTGTAAAAACAGATTCGAAGGGAAAAACTTTTACCCATGAACAATTTGGAGACGGGGCGTGATCCAGATGGTGAGGTGGAAGCCTGATTGTAGAATATTTTTTGACACACACCATTTTTGGCTTTTGCATATACGTACATTTTTAGTGTGGATCCTACGCATTGTTTTATAAATGAGACCCCAGGTCTTCATAAAGACTCAAATCTTAAAAAGTGAGTCATTTTCTGGGCCACATTCAGTGTAACTGAAACAAACTGTGTAACCCAATAGTGATCACACTTGGCACACAAACGTTTATTGTCATATCTGTGATATAGAAGATAGGAAATGACAGGTATTGTTTATTGTTCGCTCAATTGCTTTTGCTCTCGTGTACAGGTTTTAGGCCCATTTGTCTTTATTCACAGAGTAAAAAAAATCCTGGAATGGATTTATAAGACCTTGTAAATGGAATAAACACATTTTGATAAAAAAAAACTTCAGCCCGGTCTGAAAGGCTGTTGTGAACTCGAGTACAGGACACTACAGGGCTGTGTTTAACTGCTGCTTTTTGCTGCATCTCTTGTCTTGTAGTTGTACAAATAAAATGAAAATTTGAAAAGCCAAGACTCCACATGAGATAATGCAAAATCTGTGGAGATTCTCGTAAACCCTAAATGGCACTGAAATTGGTCAAATGTAAAGACACTGGAAATTTCACATGTGAACTAGTCTCGCTCACCAGACCTTTCTCAAGAAAAGAAAGGTCTGGCTGGACCGACTCTCACTTTGAGATAGAGAAAAAAACGCCCCAGCTGCTTGTACTTCTTTCAACCAATCACAATCGTTCTGGGCGGTGCCACAGCAATGGTGCGCTTGCAAAAATATTGCCGGGGGGGAAACAGGTTTTGGTGTAACACGCCCACAAAAATATCGCCTACAGGACGCGAACCATGGCAGAAAAATGGCTACATCCCCACAAGATCAAACACCGCAAAAGTTAGTAAAGGACGTGTTGAAAACGGTTGAAAACTGCTACACAACCGGAGGTGGTAGGGCGGGACTTCAGCGGGTGGCTCGTTCCGCCCAATGAGAGGCTGATCTCTACAGCAAACTTCCACCCACTCAGACTACATGTGAACTGATTTCATTTTCATGTGTAAAAGACAAATAAAACACTTGGCATGTATTTCAGCTACATTTCCAGTAAATTGAACACTGAAAAAAACATGTTTTAGTTACTTATCAATGCATGAGAGGCATACTTTGCAGGATTAAATAACAAAACAATATATATGTTTATACAAATGTAATCCATCTCAATCATCACTAATAATCCACTCTCAGTGTGTGGCAGTGTATATATCTGCAGAGATTCCCCCCATTATGACGCCCCTGCTTCTGGGTCTAAAAAACAAGATGGTGAAGGCTAAAATGCCAAACGCGAGGCTTCAAAGTGAGAGTCCACAAAGCAGTGGCTGACATCACGGTGGCTATGTCCAATATTTTTATAGTCTATGGTCAGAATTTATTAAAAGGTAGCAGCACAGCATCCAAGAGGAAACAACAAAAATTGTAGACACAGATCTGAAGAAAAAAAACATAAATATAGCAATACAAAATGCAAAGTGGACAAAGCTCTTTCCAAATAAGAATGGATCTGGGGTTGGCTCACACTTTAGCTGGTGAGCACTGAAGCAGAGGATGATGTGGAGTTGGCCTGTTTTCTATCAGAAAGGTAAGTGCTGGTGATTGGCTTAGTTTGTCAAAGAATCGTCTTTTCCATTACAAGAAATGCAATGTTCCTTCTCTTGTGGCTTGCAGTGTGCATACAAGCAGCATAGGGAGAGGTGATCAAGTTTGAATCCATCCATCCATCCATCCATTTTTATCCACTTATATGGGGCCGGGTCGCGGGGGCAGCAGGCCAAGCAAAGCACCACAGACGTCCCTCTCCCCAGCAACGCTTTCCAGCTCCTCCTGGGGGACCCCAAGTTGTTCCCAGGCCAGACAAGATATGTAATCCCTCCAGCGTGCTCTGAGTTTATTCCAGAGCCAGACGGACATGCAGGAAACACCTCCAGCAGGGGTCGCCCAGGAGGATCCTGATCAGATGCCCGAACCAACTGACCCCTTTTGATGCGAAGGAACAGTGGTTCTATTCCGAGTTCCCTCCTGATGTCCGAGCTTCATACCCTATCTTTAAGGCTGAGCCCAGACACCCCACAGAGGAAATTCATTTCATCCGCTTGTATCCGCGATCTCATTTTTTCGGTCATTACCTAAAGCTCATGACCACAGGTGAGGGTTGGGACGTAGATGGACCAGTAAATCCTTTGCCCTCTGGCTCAGCTCCCTCTTCACCACGATGGTCCAGCGCAGTGCCTGCATCACTGCAGAAGTCGCACCAAACCGCCCATCCATCTCACACTCCATTCTATCCTCACTTGTATCCAAGACCCCGAGATACTTCAACTCCCTAGCTTGAGGCAGCAACTATGTCCCAACCCAGCCCAGAGGGGGCAATCCTCCGGTTTCCAACAGAGAACTATGTCCTCAGATTTGGAGGTTGTGTTTAAAAATAGGTACTGACAATTCCGTAGTGTACCTTTAAGAATATCTCAGATTCTAACTCCTCGGAAAAGCCATTTGCAGGGTAATTTCAGATACTGTGACTGACCCATGATTTTTACATTAACTCTAAGGTGATAAACACCTCCCACTGTGAGGCCCAATGTCTGTTCTGTGGTCTAAATGTAGGATTCAGCCAGTCCAGCCACACCGCAGGCTGTGACTGTGTTGTGTTTCCCTGTTACGTATAAATGTACAGAGCTTGAAGCATGCATCCATGTCAATTTGTCATTCCGTACTCTAGCGGTCGTCCATCTCAGCTTATCCACTTAATTACACACGCGATGCTCAGATAAACAGTGTGAGTGCACCTCTGGTAATAACAGGACTCGTATGGTTTAACATATTATTTTTCTGATGTCATGTGTCAGTGGCGTTTCAGCACTGGAATAGATTCAGCTCACTGGTAATTTGTTTCAATATGGAGTGCAGGGGTGACTCCGAGTGAATCAATCTGCGTGGCCCTCTGTGAGCACACCAGCCATTTACGCCTTATCCAACCTGTAATAAAGGGTCACTTCTGCAGAGGGGCTCCTCCATACCAGTATTCACATCAAACCGCTTAGGAGGAGCGCTGCTGCTGGAGAAAACCTGTATGTTTCAGACAGGGCATAGATACAGCTCCTCAATATATGGGCTTAAATTCAGTGACGTTTTTATACATTTGTTTTTTTTTTTTTAATTAACTTTCTTTATTGGTAGCAGTTTCACAGGCAACAACACAACAGTCATCACAATCAGGCAGAGATGTCAAAGACTCAATATGATTTAAGAGAGGTCTCCAAGTCTTTTCAAATGAGTTTAGGGAGCCATTGAGGGAAAATCTAAGCTGTTCAAGTCTAATGGACAGTAACAGCTCTTTCACCCACCTGTTGTGAGATGGAGGTTGAGGGTGTTTCCAATTAAGGAGTATGAGTCACCTGGCCAACAGGGTGGTAAAGGCAAGAACAGTCTGCATGACTTTTGAGTTAACAGGCTGCAAGGGGGCACCAAACAAGGCCAAGAGAGGTCCAGGAGTGATAGTAGTATTATATGCTGTGCTAAGAGTTTTGAAGATATCAGACCAGAATGTGAGGGACAGAATCAGAACATATGGGAATGGTCGGCTGGAGACTGTTAGCACCTATTACATGAATCAGTTGCACTGAAATCTGAGAAAGCCTCAAATTAGTGTAGTGAGCTTTGTGCACAACTTTACACTGTAGGAAGCCGTGCCTCGCACAGATTGAAGAGGAGTGAACCAACCGTAAGACTTGTTGTCAATAATCATCAGGTAGCGTGGTTCCCAGCTCTTGCTCCCAAGAATCCCTGGGGTCCGGACGCTGGGCTATCAATAGTAGAATTGATAAGGTTGTAAATGCAAGAAATTAGCCGCTTTTGTTCAGGATCAAGAGCCAACAAAGAGTCTACCAGAGTTTCTGGAGGACGACTAGGGAATTTGGGGTTCTGATTCCAAATAAAATGCCTTAGCTGAAAAAAACGAAATAGGTGGGATTTAGGTAAGTCGAAATTCTTTGAGAGCTCAGAAGAGGACATAACAGTCCCTTGGTTGGTCCTTAAAGATAAGATAAGATAAACCTTTATTGTCTGTCACAAGTAACAGAAATTCATCTTTGGCAAGCTCTGAAATAAAATAGACAAGAACACACAAAACACAATAGACATTATACAAGATATACATGGACATGACAGTGTGATAGCAGGTAAAGAGAGCCTGCTGCGCCTTCTCCTCAGTCTGTTCCGTATTAGTCTCGCCGCCAGACAATCAGAGATCTCCGCCTTCTGATAGTCTGGGGACACTCCTTTCTAAAGTGTGTTTAACACACCGGCGAAAACGGCCGGCAACAAAGCAACGCCTCTTGCATTTTTGAAAAGGACACGCCTTCTCAGAAATGTGCGCTCCCCCTTTTCTCATCCGCAAGGAAACAAACACACAGAGAGCTTGAAAATGGATGCCGAGAGATTTAACTCTGTTTTATCAAGCGTGTGCTCAACTGTAAAGAAAATACTTTTTCCAGCGGATGTCTTAGTTACAACATGATTGAGCTAACTGGAGTAGTTTCATGTGGTATCCGACAACGGATAGACAATAACAGATGACGTCCTGTTGTTAGCTTTGCTGCTAGTGTTAGCTGTCCCTGTCAGCTGCAGCCACTAACCCTTTCTAGACATCGTGATTTCCAAAAACTGAATAAATACCACATATAGCAACACAAAACTGCTTTGCTAGCACAATCATGTTGTAACTAAGATATTTTTGGAAAATATTTTTTTCACGAACCGTTTAGTGAGTTATTACCTAATACAGACACCGCTAATGGCTAACAGGGCTGGTTAGCCCAGCTAAACGTGCACACAGAAATAGTAATGTTTGTTCAATCATTGTGTTTATAGACTTTACAAATATCGGATTAGTCCAAACGGTGATACAGTGATGTGAAAAATGTGATATATAGGCTATATATATAGCTAAAAGCTCTGCTGGTTTTCTACCCGGAAGTATTTGTAAACAACAAGGCGATTCCCTCTAACGTTATAGTCCGGCCGGACGGATGAGTCATGGCCTTGTAAAAGATTATGTTTGTTTCTTTTAGTTGGCGAGAATGTGTCGCCACAAACGCGACAAACATCCACTAACTTTGACGGCGTTTTCTGCGAGCACGGCTGAGCCATTTTGTACCGCTACATATGTTTCTAGTGGGACTATGTTTACAAGCACAAGAGTTCAGCGAGCCACTGAAGGACCGCCCTGCAGATTTACTATTGGTTCTGCAACGTAGGGAGCTGTTTTAAACTCTGAAATTGTATCCGCCCATCTAAACACAAAATCAGGGAGAAAGTCATCAGTCTTTAGTTAAGCAAAGCGTCTAAAGACTGACTTGTGAGTCTAGTCTAGTATCCCTCCACTGGACCCTCTTATCCTCCGTATTCTCTTCCGCTTGTGTCGGCAGCGTAACTCCAGAGGAATCTGATCCATGAGGAGGGGTGGTGTCTGCCATGGCTCCAGGTGCACGTCGCCCAGCTCCAACAGGTAGTCCCGTGAATAGGTGAGTCTACCTGGGTTGGCGGCGAGTGACACTGCCGGTCCTGAATAAAGTTCTTTTACCTGGTGTAAGCTTGTGATCGCGAGCTAAATGCACGCCAGATAGAAACCTGTTGCTATCAGCATTCTGCCAGTCATAAATCACACACCAAAAACACAGTAAAACTGTCTAAACACACATTAAAACGGAGCCTGTCTGGAGTCGCTCAGCGTAGTAGCGCCCCCATAAGTTATCCCTTTGTCAAACCAAGTCAGAAAGGCTAAATCAGTGCAAGAGGGCAGAAATAGGTGATTGTTTACAGTGGGGGAGAGGTCTGAGGCACGGTGAAGGCTAGGCATTTCCTAATTTGGATCCAGAGTCTAACAGAGTTAATTACCACTGAGTTTCAGGTAAAGTTGGAGGCAGTCAAAGGCAGTTGAGAGCAAAGCAGGGAATGAAGAGAGAGTTGAGAGGATACAAGTTCCATCTCCACCCATGCAGGGCAAATGTTGTCTGCTGTGTTGTTGATCCAGTATAAAAGTTTCTGAATATTACAAGACCAGTAATAGCGTAAGAAACTGGGCAATGCTAAGCCACCGAGAGCTTTGGGGAGTTGTAGCACTGATCTCCTGATGTGTGGATTTTTATTGCCCCAGAGGAATGAACTTATTAATTGATCAAGTAATCTAGTGACTTATTAATCAGTACAGGGATATGCGAAAAAAGATATAAAAACTTGAGTAAAACAACCAATTTTTATACATAAAATTTTGAAACCAAAAAGGGGAAAAAACACCCAAAGCAGCAGATGTTGATGTAGCTTACATTTCTGGTCCCATTTTTATGTTTTGTAATGTTTTTGTTTTATTCCTGTGGATAACAGGCCAGTCATAGAGACTGTGATCTCATGTCAAGATATTTCCAAAGCAGCTACAACGCACCCTGACAGCAGAAATATCTTTAACTATATAAAACATCAACAGTAAATGTCAGGTTTCAGCGTCAGCCCCATAAGAATCAAAGACAGAGGCTTCTTTCTAGACTCACCATTTTCACAGGCCTTCAGCAATCGTGCAGGAAGAAATCCATCATAGGAGAGGCAGAGATAACAGCATCACACTGACAGCTGCCTCCATAGACCAGAATGCAATGCTGAGACAAGACATGTTGCATTTTAGGTAAGGGCTACAACCCTTCATGTGACTGGTAAAACTCTTTGCTCCAGCTGTGCCTTTTACATTTCTCTGCCTAAATATATCCCTGTAAGTCCATTCTCTGTAGAGATATGGTAAGAAGTCACTAACTGAAATATATGTAGACAGATAAGTTGAGGGAAAGTTGATATCCCCCAAGAAAGTGTTTCAACAATTCTTTAACTTCTTGAGTAGTGATCATCAAACACAAATTAATGAGCAACACCGATGATCAATGGTGATGGGATCTAAGACATTTAATCTCTCTAAGACCAGAACAAATGCCTTGTGTGAGAAAGCTGCTCTTGATTGGTCAGAATTTCCATGTGGGAAAAATCAGGAAGTAAACCAAACGTTGAAGAAGAGTACACTTGCAAGATAAATGTGACACTTTCTAATGTCACAGTGGAGGAACAACTACGCAGGTTGATTTTAGCGCTGTTCATCGTGGACTATATTGCTGTCATTGTTCATTTTAGTCAAACCATACAGTTTGAAAACGAGGTGCGGCTCCAACTAGATCCAGATCCAGGTTGGAACACGTTCTCACTACAAAAGAACCAGAGTTCATTTGTAACCGGACTGAGACCACCTCTTCAAGAAGGTCTTGGTCCAGTTGTTTTGGTGCGCACCTGAGTGCGATTGCTGTGTTCACACCTGCCCAAACGAAGTTGAGTTTGATTGAAAACAAAAACAGGGCAGATGTGAAAGCACCCTCAGTTACTCAGACCTCTTGCTGAGTTGGTCTGAGATGCATTTGACCACCTTAAGATAGGAGATGCCCGTGATATGACAACACATTCTCACTCCGAACTCATCACATATCGACATTTGCTCATGGACTTTCCATGTCCAGATATGTGCAAGGTACCCTGGGTGCGTTGGTTGTTGACATTCAACTTCAGCCTGTTACATGCATTGTCTGTTTTCAAAATAGATTTCTGTTTTCATAGGAAATGTACAGTTTGCACACAGTCTCTTTCTCAATAGATCACTACATCAGTACAACACTGCAAATTTTTTTTTCCTTCAACAACACGTGGTTATGTTTTGCCAACACACACACACACACACACACACAGTTGGGTTTAAAAGAACAGGGGTTTGGCTTTACAACCTAACAGGAAGCGAACACCTGACTCCAATGTGAAAGTTGGTGGTTTTTGGACCTATACACCACCCCTCCCACCCGCCCTACTTGGACTGCTACCACCTTAACTTTTCCCTCTACCCCACCGGAAACCATTAAACAATAACAGCGTTCGCCTGTGTGTCACTGGAGACGTGCCCTTCTGTTGACAGTTTGTTTTTATGCCTCTGCGCCGGCAATAGTCATGACCAGAGGCATAATGTTTTTGGACTGTCCCTCCATCCCAGCACTAATGTGAGTAGCGAGTGTGCTAGCAATCAGCTTGCAAGAGTGTGGATGTAATAACTGTGCACTGAGCCCTTTTTAGCATCCACTGTTAGTGTTAGTTACTACAGTTAGTAACGACATCTGAACACAAGTGGTTCACTGGAGATGCATGATAAGCACAGACGTTCACAATATGTCTCAACTGTCCCCTCGTGTTTGGATCGCCAGAACAAATGTTAGTACCAGGTGTAAACAGACTCTAAGATTTCTGCCTCCACCCTAATACAATGGAGGTGAATGGAGTCTTGTTGGTGGTTCTGACAGAATGGAAAAAGTGTTCAGATGGTAATATTTTACATTTCTGTTATAGTCAGCAAAGCCCATGAACAGATCGAAGCTAAGGGTTTGTTAGTCTCAATACTTTTCACTGTTTGTGGCGCTCAGCCCAAAGCCAATTGGGGCAGCAGTAGCTCAGTCCATAGGGACTTGGCTTGGGAACTAGAGTGTCACTGGTTCAAGTCTCCGTACAGACCAAGTATGGAGCATTGACTGGTAGCTGGAGAGGTGCCAGTTCGCCTCCTGGGCACTGCCAAGGTGCCCTTGAGCAAGGCACTGAACCCCCAGCTGCCTGGGACACCTGTCCAAGGCAGCCTCCTTGCTCGGATGTCTGTCCTTTTTGATGCATGTGTAGGTCCTGTTTGTGCATGTGTGTATATTTCAGGCCTCTATATATATAACAACAGAGTGAAAAATAAATTGAATTTCCCCTCAGGGATTAAAAAAAATATATCTTTATTTTTAAAACAAATATACACTCTAATTCTTAAAAGGCTTACTAATGTCCTTAAACAGCTGGGCACTGTAGTTTTCAGCAAGCACTTCTTAAACAAAAGATAATAGTGCATTTATTTGGTACTATTTTTAGCCGTGGATTACATTTGTTGTGGTGGACACTGAAATGAAGACTTGTTAGTAGGATTCCTTCATTATTGGTTCTGGTCTTTTCATTTGATTCGTCAACAATTAGATTATCCAGATTATCAGCAGACTTACATTTAACTCAGCATATATATATATATATATATATATATATATTAAGAAGCACTGTGCCCATTACTCTTGATGATCCATAGATCTCACAGTGAACAGTTTTCATAAGAGCTATTTCTCCTGTACAAACTAGTTCCAATAAAGAAAACAGTTTACTTCGAGTTCAGTGGATTGACCTGATCCCAGGACACTGTTTCTGGAAAGTGATGATCTTGTATTTCTTCTGTGTCATTTTTCAACACTGTGAGCACCACAAACAAAATCCCATTCACCTGAGGTGGAGGCCAAAATCCCTGAGGCATATATCTTAAAGCTTGGGTGCAACAGTCACTCTGACAAGTCATAGAAGGAAAAGCACTGGTGTAATTAATAAAGGTAGTAAACATGGCTGCATTCCATTTAGGTAAGGCAGGGTCCTGGTATTTTGCAAAGTCTTTATTAATGTTATTAGTCACGCCTGTGTTTTTCCTACGATGACAAGTTTAAATGTCTGCTGTGGAAAAAGTTTTCTTAAACAGTCTCAGGCAGATTTCAGTGAATATGAACGATTAAACTAAACTAAACTATTTGCATAGTTAGATACAACTTTCTGTGGGGGGTTCAGGGACAGGCTCAGGGTTGGGCAACCTGGCTTTTACAGCAGCCATTTATCCTTCCAAAACACTGACCTGTGTTCACTGACATTTAGCTTTTTTCAGATGAGTGTAAAATGTTTCTCAGAGAGGGCAGGGATGATGACCAGAGAGCAGGGGCGTTGTTTCAGCAAAAGCCAAGGTATGGCAATGTGACACAACGTCAAGGATCTACTGTGCTATTAAAAACAGCTCTCTCTCATATTCACAGTGCCTAATGTTTGCATGTAGTGCCAGAGAAAGCAATGAAAACACATTTCATTGGGTTTACTGTGGCACATATTTCAGCACCATGGATAGAAGGTGGAGGTCCAGTTATTCAACACATTCTCACTCCGACCACGTTTGGTCATGGACCTTCTACGTCCAGATACGACATGAAAGGTTCAACGACTTCGGAGTGAGACTGGGTTGAGTTATTATTAGTGATTTGTTTAAACTTGAGCTTACACTTCCATTTTCACAGGAAATTTACAGTTTGCATAAAGTCTCTTTCAAAATAAATGTACTGCGTCAGTACAACATTGCAAATTGACTTTGTATTTTCCCTTCAACATCAAACACACATGGCTGGGTTGAGGCAACAAAAGCACGTGGTAAGGTTCAGGATAAAAGAACAGGGTTTGGCTTTAGAATCTTTTGCAACACAAACACTGCTCTCTTGGGTGAAAGTCAATGTTTGATGGACCCTTCCACCACCACTCCTGCTTGTCCTACTCGGACTTTTGCCACCTTAACTTTTGTTCTTGTCTCGCTGCATTTCCCCCTGACGCCAACTGTTATGGCGACCGCCCACGTATCATGCCGACTTCGGATAGCTTTTTTCATCAGTGTCTGACACCTCAGGTCACTACCCAAGCGACAGATTTCGACAACTTCGGAGTGAGACCAGGTTCCTGGTTCCACAGCGCATATCTGTGGTTTTCTGCTAGTCCTGTGAATTATCCTTGTAGCCCAACAGAAACCCTGCGCACGCTTTTCCACACAAATATTAAAAGGCATTTGGGCCCTTACACAACACCGTCGGCCCTTGTCAGCCCTTGTCGGCCCTTGACGACTGGTTTTCAGCTGAGTCAGCATGTTGAATCAGCGTCTGAGACAGCAGAGCCTGTCTGTGAATGAAATCACTCTGTTTGGCAGTTCAGCTCAGTGCACTAGAAGAGAAATGGAAGTGAGGAAAGCAGACAAATGACTAAAGTCAGGAGGGCATGAGATCAAAACAAACTTGTCATATTAGCTCAGATTAATTTTTTTAGCCATTGAGCTCGTTAGCAGAAATGTTTCGTAACTGTTGGTGTTATTGTTTGCTTGTACACAGTATATATCCTTTGTTTTTTTAACATCAGGTAGTGTTGTTAATGTGCTAACTGGCTAACTAACATCTTAAACCCATCCTATTGGTCGTCCGCTTTCTCTTTTTGAATAACAGACAACTGCCACTATGAGGAGTTATTTCCTCTCCCGCAGGCGCAGGACATATACATGCTGGTTGGCTGTTGGCTGTTGCAGCATGTTCAAGTGCAACTTTTTGGCCAAGACACAGGCAACGTGCAGCAACGCAACAGTCGGCCTTCATTGCCATTAGTTTCTTTGATGTGGGTTTGGTGTGTCTGGGCCTCTAGGCTGGCCTCCCTCTCGGGGACAGCTCCGTGGAATCTACAAACATAACTGCCCTTTTCACACCTGTCCTGTACGCCCACTTGAAGTTAAAATGTGGGGTAGCTCATTACAAGACACAGGCTCTGAAAAGACATAGGCTACAAAAGGCAGATTTGGGACATGTAGCTGGTTTAGCTGCCACACTGGACTTTCTACAAAGGGGAATGCAGGTGAGGAACAAACTTTGCGTTAGCACAATAGACCAGTCATGCAGAGAATTCAGACTTTAAATGCCACATGACATAAAATCTTTGTAGGCTACTGTATTCTTTCTTTATAGGGGGACATGCAGACAGGATTTAGAGCTCCTGAGGATGACTTTGGATGAGTTTTTGGTGATCCTGGTTAATGTATAACCCTCCTACATGAGGTCAGCTTTTGCAACCTGTAGCTTGTAGCAAGAGGCTTTGTCATTAAATGGGCTCATTTTTAAACCTTTAGGGCCAAATATAGGTGACACAGAAGGAATCCTCAGTAGAGTACAATTAGATGTGTTCTGCAGCTTTGACACAGCAGTGTTGCACTTTGGGAAAAAATCAATTTGTTTGTTGGGGAAATGCTCAAACACAGAGAAAGGTTGCCAATAAAGAGACAGCATCAAAACAAGCTGCGTTCACCGACACATGTTGACATCTCCTAGCCAGGTCGATGTGCCATGCCAGCGGCCTTTCTACCCAAACCAACATTATTAACGGCTTAAAATGCTGTGTAATCAGGAGTTGCTATGGAGCATTTGGCGAGTGCTCACCAAAGCAATGTCCTCCCACTGCTCAACTTGCAGAATTCCAGCATGCATTTCCTTTTTTATCAGAGTGACTGGCTGTGCAGGCTGAGTGCAGCTACTGGTGTCCTGGTGGCTTTTTAAATAAATCTATCTGGATGGTTTTCTGTTTTCTAAGGCAAGACGGTTTTGCAACCAAGGACAATAAAACCATTATTCATCATGGTGGGAGAGACAGCAGTTTAAAGTTTTATGGTGGCTCAAGGTGTTCCTTTGTAAGCATGTCTTGCCTTCAACCTTGGCCAATGAAAGCCTAGAAAATTGAGGGGAAGGCAAGCTAGCCTTTGGAAAGAGTTTTCTTTTTTTGATAAGTACAGTTTCAAGGTTTTCTAGTGTGTGAAGCTGTATATGCCCATAAAGATTAAAAAATCATAGAAGATAGACACCATAGATGTGTTTTTCAAGCCCTTGTGTGAGCCATTTTTTTTGCATTTGATGATCTCTTTGTGCTAAAAACTACAATGTGGACTTTGGGACAGCGACTATGCAACTCACCAGATAACCATACATGTTTTATGAACACAAGTGCCCATGAAAAATTCAACTTTTCTTACCCCAACACAAAATTGTCATCTTGTCCTGTCCTATAAGGCCTAAAATCATAACTTGGAGGACACGGTTCAGTTATTATTTATTTGACTTTAGTGTATGCACAACAACAACAGTAGTGTTGACAGCTCATGCCATCACATCCTGACATGCATCCAGAGTCACTCAGTCTGAGGGCGTTTCAGAGTGATCCCGCGAGCGCAGTGAACGATTGCATGAGTGTGTGGGAGTCTGTTTGGCTCCTGCTATGGTGCTCAGGAAACAAAAGTCTAAGCTTGAGAACACAGCTTTTGGCCACAGACTGACACCTGCTGTGATGAGTGTGAGGTTGTGTGTTTAGACCACAACTCACCTGGGCCCTCTGAGAGGACATGACCCAACAACAGCAAAGTTTGTTTGTATGAGGTCGCTTTGTTTTTCCCCTCAGATCTCCTGTGTGGATTTCTGGTCTCTGAGCCTCATTGGAAACACCAGAAAGGTAGACAATAACAGGTGACTGTTTTTAAACCCTGTGTGGCTGCTGTGTGCCTTGTGCTGCTGCGGCTGGTTGCTGGCCGCACTTCACTTCACGTAGGGTGCTGGGAAAAAAAACCCAGATTTTAAAAATCATTTCCGATTGGGCCGTGCAGCGATCTCCGTGTAATGACATGCAAATGTGTCTCTCAGACGGTGAAAATGTGTTTTTAGTCCATTGCCACCTTCACAGCAGGCCTGGGAAGCTCAGCCCGCTTTGATGTTGGAGCTGGGCTCATGATGCGTTCATGTCATGTTGGAAGTCTGCGTAGGCTCCAGTGTCACCCACTTAGTGTCATGAATTGTGGAAGTGTTATCACAGGAAGCAAACATGCCACCGAATCCACCAGTTTTGGCACATATGACGCTAAAAGTCATCTGTTTTGATCATCTGAATGCAATCAATTTTATTTATGTAAAGCAATTTATGCCGTCTGAGGTTGACTTTAAAGTCATTACTGAAAATATTGAGTTCACTGAAGCTGCATGTAACGTCATGTCTCCATCGATCATACAACCTCTTTGGAACAACAGAACACAAATTGATAATATTGAAAATGCAAATGATATGTTTTCAGCCTAATTTTGACATCATTATGGACATCTCCCACATTTCCATGAAGTAAGATGCCACACACACACACACACACACACACTTAGACATAATAGGAACTGTTGGCAGCCTCCCTTAAATGGCAGAGAAAGGGAGGGTTTACAACCTCTGTGGGAGTCAACATCTTGTCAGGGTTCATCGGCAGCAAGCCCTCTGCAAGAGGGTGATAACCCCAAGCCTTTTTCTAAGCCAACATGTCCAACTTAATCATCAGTAAGAGTCTGACCCAGAAGAGGAAATGCAGAGAAAGCAAATAAAGCTTCAACCACAACAAACAAACCGAATATTTATCAAGTGTGATGTTCCACAGTCATGAATATTGGAGGATTCCTTTAAGTTAGAAGCATCCTGGATAAGAGATTCTTTAATGCCAGTTCTTTCTATTTTCTTGAATTCATTACATATATTAAAAACTTGGTATAGACTTCAGACAGAGGTTTTTCAGTTAGCAAGCAGTGGAGAAACAGCAATAGCCACTGGGTTTTCACTGAGTCCCATCTTTTTCCTGATCAGCAGAGCCAGTTGGTAAATTAAACTTTTTCCAAACCCCATAGGAAGCACGGCAAACACATCCGTTTTTTCAATTAAAGCTTTCAGTGCAGCCTTGATTTCGAATAACCCGCCCAAAATAACAAACGGTTGCCAGAATTCGCCTTTATGATTGCATAGCCAGACTGATCTGCGGAGCGAAATAGAACATGAGCTCGCGAGATCAGGATGGTTTCACCAGGCTAGGGTTTTGAGGGACATTATTACAAAATCTGAACATGACATCAATAAATAATGCTCTCAAATTGATATACCACACTCTTGAATAAAGATAGGAAAAAGCTCCATACACACTGTATTTAGCGCATACTAACGCAAAGCAACATGTCCACAAATAGAGGTTGGACAGTGCTGTATGTACAACTGTTGTAATGAGACACAAATAAGATGTAAGTGCTAATAAACAGTAAATTACCGCAGCTTTTACTACTGCTAATGCTTTACAGCAGCCATCCTGGATTTGAGGTTGAGGTTGTAGAGGTTTCTCTGTCTTTCCAAGTCAGGAATTTGACTTCAGAGGGCGTTTCAGTTGAAATTTCCAACTCGTAAATTGTGACTTCCCAGTGCAGACTAGCCAAATGACACATGGCACATGTAAGAGAAGGCTTGGCCAGGACATCATCTGGCTACACCTGATCAGCCCAAAATATTGGCCCTTGCCACAAAGGCTTTGTTGTCGACAGATGATAGCCGATAG
The DNA here is from genome assembly GCF_011397635.1 of Epinephelus fuscoguttatus. Classification (NCBI taxonomy): domain Eukaryota; kingdom Metazoa; phylum Chordata; class Actinopteri; order Perciformes; family Serranidae; genus Epinephelus; species Epinephelus fuscoguttatus. Next base: position 16,388,005 of record NC_064763.1, on the reverse strand, counting down.
GTTAAAAGCAAAGCTCTGTGCTGTAATCATTGAAGAATTAAATGAGTAAGACACTTTTTTTTCAGCCTGCGGAAGCTGCATTATCCTTTATTCAACTACACAAAGGCTAATGAGGAGCAGCGCAGATAATCAGATAATTACTACACCTTTATGTTGCTCTACAAAGCAACATAAAGTAGGACATGAGGATAAATCTGTAGGTCTACTATCATAAATCAAAGAGGTTCTTTTGCAGTTCTCTCTCTGAAAAGATTCCTCACACATTTATATCTGGAACCTTTTAATTAAAAGAACTGCTTGTAGAAGAACTTCAGAGATCCATTGATGGGTGACAGAATATTAGAAAAAATAGCCAATAATGATTTTCCTCTCTGCAGTTTGGGGATTTTACTTTGAAAGAAACATGTCAGTAAGCTGCAGAGTGCCAAACTGAACCACAATGACCATCAGAGGGTGATGTGCAGCGTTTGGAGCATCGTGGGCTCAGGACACGAGAACACTTGTGTAAAATAAGATTAATAATATCACATTCCAGGGGGAGGCGTGAGGGCTTGTAGGTCACAGCACACCACCATGCACTGCAGTACATACTGAGCGAACCCATCATGTTACATGACTATCAAAGACATGTTTTATATAATTTATATTTCATGCATGATTCATCCCCAGCTATAGAGGATGGAGTCAGGCTCAAACTGAATTGAAAACTGTCTCACAGCACACTGATGCTTTCGAAAACATGTACTGTAACTTTGCACCATGCGCCTGATGTTTGATGTTTTCTAGATTTCTACCAAGTAGCTGATGTAACCCAGTCAGTGTCATCTTCGTCTCCTGTTCGTGATGGGCGAAAAGAAATGAACAAGTCTTTTTGAACGACTCTTTTTTTTAGTGTCAAGTATGCACCGGGTCAGCCCACCGAATATCGGAGTTACTGGTCGATCCAAGTCCCAACCCTCACCTGTGGTCATGAGCTCTGGGTAATGACTGAAAGAATGAGATCGCGGATACAAGCAGCCAAAATGAGTTTCGTCAGAAGGGTGTCTGGGCTCAGCCTTAGAGATAGGGTATGAAGCGCAGACATCCGGAGGGAGCTCAGAGTAGAGCTGCTATTCACTTGCACTGAAAGTGCTTTGCTCAGCCTGCGGTCCCGTGATCCGTCCCCTGATAAGCAACTGGAAATGGATGGATGTTGATTCAGGAAAGCTGCTCAGATGAACTTACATCTGAGGTTCCGTTAGTCCAAAGACGGAGCATTCACCTCAGACAGTTCTTCACTGGACAGCACGTGCCAAATATTTCTCATATATTTACATTCAGAAGTCCAAACAAGCACGCTCAGTCCTCACAAGTATGAATGGGTGCTGAATCCTCAGTGAAAAATGTAAAAAATGTGTACAAAAGGTACAGGACAGCACTCCAATTATAATGTTTATTGCCACACAAATCGGGTGAAACCCTTCCTCAGCATGCACAAGCAACAAAGTGAATGCATTACACACAGGTGTCACTTATCAGTAATCAGGCTGACGCAGCAGCTGCAGGTAATTGCAAGAGAAGAAAAAAAAGGGAAAAAAACAACAACAATCCCTTCTTAGAGGTGACAATGGATACATGGAAGGCTTGAGCCTCTCGTTACACTGCCACCTACAGGTTTGGCATGCTCTTGTGTATATATACACGGGTAAGTGTAAACGAAGATCTTTTTGAAAACGGAGACGGTGAAATGTCCGTTTATGAAAATTGCCGGCAGCGTGTAAACGGCCTCTTATATCAACACAAACAATTCAGTAAACACAATAGTGATATTTTTTAAACAGTTATTCAACAATGAAATGCATCTCAATCTCTAAGATTGAACCACTCTCAGGCAAATGTCTAATTGATTTAATACATTTTTATTGTTAACCTGTAGGCCTGTTAGTCAAGAACATTCTTACAAGAAACAAGTTAGCACCAACTCCTCATTAAGTCCCTTTAGCTCTAAAGTGTCAAGGAAATGAATCCAGAAACATTACTTTTGTGAAAGGATTTTATCCCAATCTCCACCTCTAGGTGGAATCTTAACTTCCTCAGTGCCCATATATCTGAGATCAGCTGTTATAGCTATTAAAATGTCTGGCTACTGCCGATTTAGAATCATGATTGTGGATAGAACATTTATGTTCACAGATTCTAGTTTTTAGTTCACATTTTGTTTTACCAACATAGTACAGATTGCAAGGACACTTTAATAAATATACAACAAATTTAGCGTTGCATGTTATTCTACCTTTGACTTTCACAATCTCACCAGTTTTAGGATGTGAGAAACAATTTTCTCTGATCAGATTTGGGCATTTGAAACAAGGAAAATTGCCATTAGGCACACTGGACAAAAAATGATGAGAAGGTTGTTTTTTTTGGTTGAACGGATCTCACCAAATAGTTGCTCAAATTGGGCTGCCTTTTAAAGAAGAATCTTGGTGGCTCTTGAAAAGCTCTTACAATTTCGGGATCTGTGTTCAGAATATACCAATAATTATTTACAACCTTGTGCACTGGAAATAGGGCTATATGTGCACACCATTGAAACAGAGTTAGAAAGAACTTTTTCTTTCGGCTCAATCAAAACATTCCTCTGGATCTGACATCTGACTTGTGACTCAAAGATTTCATCCAAATCACAAATATGTTTATACCTTAGAATTTGGCTGTATGGCAAACTCCTCTTAAGCGAGGGTGGATGATAACTGCTGTAGTGGAGAAAAGTGTTCCTATCTGTCTCTTTTTTATACACCTCTGTGTGTAAAATATTGACATTTTTCTTAACCAAAACATCCAGAACTGAAATCTTCTCCAAATCAAAATTAAGTGTAAACTTAATAGATTCTTTTTTTGCCGTTCAAATATTCATGAAATTTCTTCAGATCCTCTGCATTACCACTCCATACAAAAAATAAATCATCAATGTACCTCCAATATGTTTTAATGAATGCTGAAAAAGGATTGTTGCTGTAAATAAAATCCTCCTTAAACTTGCCCATAAATAAATTTGCATAGTTTGGTCCTACAGGAGAACCCATTGCCGTGCCTCTGCACTGTAAATAATAACGATCTTGAAATCTGAAGTAGTCTTTAGTTACGACCATTTTAGTCAAAGACGACAATAACTCAGTGGGTAGATGTCGGCTAACTCAGACAGCTGATTCAAAAAATAACTTGAAGCATTCAAGCCATCCTCATGTGGTATACTGGGGTATAAACTTGATTTTCATATATTTATATTTGAATGGTGTCGGACATCCAATTGTCCCTTGCTGATGCCGCTCACATCCCCGGGCAGATCACTATGTTATGTCCGCTGGTCTGCAGCTCCACCGTTCGCTGCTGCAAAACTCAATCCCAATGGCTATGCCCCACAGTTGAAGTCCCTGATGTCCAAAACATTTAGTGGATCTAAAAAGCAGCTCCAAAACTCTTTGGTCTCTCACAGCACTGTTCAGCCTGTCTGCTCTATTGATTAGCTCCCACCATTGCAAATCTCTCTCGAAGTTCAGCTTACCCCAGCCCCTGCACTTTGACCTGATGTGATGATGTTGCTATGTCAGATCGGAGGAATAATTAAAATCGCACATTTTAAACATGTTTTTTAGATATTTAATGACAGGCACCTGATCATATGCTGTTTAGAATTTAAAACAAATATTCAGATTACCCATTAGTTATGGTAAAACAGCCACCTATGTGCAGAGGGTGTAGTTCCACCCATTGCCAATTATTAGTGGGTGCTGGAGAACCCTCAGCACCCACTTTCCTTCACCCATGGCATGGACCATTTAAAAAGGTCTCGACTCAAGACCTCCGCCAGCCAAGGCCAATGTTCACATGCTCCTTGAAAGGTCATTCTTCCGACTTGTGTGTGTTCATGTGCTTTAAGTTGTAATGTGGAAACAACATGGATGCGACAAAGAAAATGTGCTTTATTTTAGTGCTCAGAGGGTTTTAACAACATGCTGATAATGAAGAGCAAAGGAATCGGATCAGGTGAAATTTGACAGGGTGCTAGTTTTTCAGATTATTCGAACACCAAATGAATGCAACGCAAGGCCTCGGGGGTAACTGAAATGTCTACTATTTGCCCCTGAAAGAAGGTCAGATCATTGGTCAGTGATATTTCTGAAACATTAAATTGAGCTTACATATCTTGCCTACGTATTTTATCTTTATCAATGTTAAGTCTTACATACTGACTGGTGTTACAAGTCGGAAGGGAGTGCCAGGTAGAAACTGCATCACATTTAGAAAAAATATCAAAACTCGAAAGGTTTGATACATTTACTTGTATGAAGTTGAAGGAACTAAATCTGTGAATAGAATCAGTGGATAAAACCAGGTTCATATATGAAAAGGGACTGTTTGTAGCAAATAGCCAATTTCATGCAGCAAGGGGCAAATCTAGATGAGCTGTTTTTAGTTTCTATGATAAAAGTATAGATTACTGTGGGGGAAACAAGGTTTTCAGAGGCAAAGGCAGAAATAAAGGCATGATCACAATGTGTGCACCACAATTTATTAACAACACAAAATGGAAAGAAGCAGGCATGAAATAATTAGGGCTGCCCCTGACTAAGAATTTTCCTAAGCGACCAATAGTCGTCATTTAGGGCCATTAGTCGACTAGTCGCCCGCATGTTTACGGAATTAATTTAATTATTGAATGATATATTTAGGGCGGGGCAACACAATGGTTTGAGTTGAAGGTGTGAGAAAGAATAGTATCAGTAACATTGTTAACACTGTGCTACATTACAGAGAAATACAAAAGCGTACTAATGAACCTTCATTAATATAGGCCTATATTTTATCTACAAGTGCACGTCACACACTGAGCGAGCCGCCTGTTAATGACGCTGTGGGCTAATGGGCATGTAGCTACTTCCATGTTTCAGATGATACGTCATGTTTGTAGTCGACCAATGAAGAGGAGTTTACATATCACCTTGGGTTCGTCCTTCACCTTCTCAAAATGATCCCACACTTTGGATTTCCTGCCCGACATGTTATTAACTAGCCTGTGGAATAACCGCAGGTACCAGCCCTGGAAATTAACCTGACTCCTGTCTGACTGCTGAGCGTGGACACTTTCTGTGTCTGTCCTTTCAAATTAAATTCCCACATGGTCCACTCATATAGGTTTTGATTTATTTTGACAAGGCACAGCGTTTGTTTTTTAATGTTTGTTTGTTTGTTTGTTTGTTTCTGTGATTAAGCGACCAATGAAATCTTGCCGACTAATGACCTTTCTGGTTGACTAACATTTGGTCAACTATTAGTGGGCAGCCCTAGAAATAATTGTGGATTATTTAAGGATCATTTTGCTGTCATAGAAACCCTGTATCTCCAAAAAAGTCCTTCCTAAAACTAAACTAACTCATTTTTTTAAAAAAAAACTAAGATAAATTTGCTGATGCAGCATTTTTTAGATTATCCAGAAAGAGTGTTTTTAGTCTAACAGGAAAAACGAATCCTCTTAAGGCACAAAACATCATGTAATCCTTCATTTTATTGAAAAAAAAAAGTGGAAATCATCAAACTTGGAAATGCATGTTCTTCTCTTTAACAGCTGCTTACAGTGTTTCCACTTATATTGACATATAGAAGTGGCTTTAGGAAAGTAGTAGTAGTAGTACCCTGCTTTAAAACAACAAATTAATGGCAGGACATAAACATCAGAAGATGAACGTTGTTTCTCCAGCTGAGGCAGATATCAAATCTGAAGCAGACCTTCTTTTCACTGAGACAACACTGTGTCTTCCCACTAAAAGTGTCAGGCTCATGCTGAGGTGATGGACTACGGGTGCATTCTACTACATCAATCACTCCTTGGAATCCAATGAATAATTTGAGCACTCTTAATATGCAGTAGTAAATTTAATTCATTATTGATAACTATCATCAAATAATCCGAGCTACCTGCTAGTTAAAGAGGCCATCTTCACTGGGCAAATGGCCTGGAAATGCTACAAGCATTCATTATGTGTTTGATGTAATAAATCATCACAGGAGGCGGAGCGGCTGCGCTGCTCTCTGAATAGAACTGCCCTGAGAACAGTTATTCTCAGTATCTGTTAATTCACAACTGTCCCGCTGTGCGGTGCTTTTTATTACTTGTCTCATTTGTTTGGAATGAGACAGGTAATCGGGTTTGGAGATGAAATTGTCTCAATAAAGGTGGTTGTTTTAAAATGGCCACAGGGTCCAGTGAATGCCAGGGCTTTATACATATTTAGGCTCAATAGCCTGGATATAGTCTGCCGGGGCCAATGTGCAGTTTAGTTACCATGGTAATGTACCTTGCTAAAAAGGGAGGGGCCCATCGACAGTTGGCTCAGAACCCACAAAACTCATGAGATTGGAAGAGATCTACAGTGGCTTCACCACAAACGCTGGACTGTGATGATTATCATTTAGCATTAAGGTGCAGTGATGTATCCTAATGTGAGTCTGCCTACTGGCCAAACAAAACCAAATCAATCATTTGTTTTATTGTGACAATTGCTCATTTATCTCACAGGACCAAAGGCTGTGGCATATGGTACAGTAGTTAGGACGGGCCCCAGTGCATGTTATTACGATGGGCCCTAGTGCAAGATTTTGCATCCAAACTAGCTACAACTTGATACAGGACAACATCAACATACTGTAGCGTCGCTTTAAATGAGGTCATGAGGCATGAACTCATTTTGCGGGCTTTTTATTCACACAGGCTATTGTGGACCATCTGTAACGCCAAAGCAACAAACCTGTCTGCTTTACAAGGTGCTGTCTGAGATAGCAGCTAGGTCAACAACTCCCGCTTCTCGGCTTCACACACACAAACTAGAGAATAACAACAACCCCTCTTCCTCAAACCTCTGCCAACCACGGGGGGGTATCTCACACAAATCACTGTCATAGGTGCTGGTATTGACTGACAGGCTTCACAGCATCAAAAAACACACAACTTTGCTGGGATTAACACGTTCACGGAAAACTCAGTAACTGCCATAACATACCTTTTTACTGTAGGTGAACATAATACATTCTCAGCAGTGACAGAATCCACACAGTTAACACCCAGTCTGTTACAATATATTACCCGGCAATCGTCAGCACAAATCTGTATGTGAAAACAATAATTTTTTATAGTTTAATTGTGGCTTTATAGTTTATTTAAAGTAAACATATAATTTTATTGTATCACAGATTGCTATTGGCTCTTTCACAAGAAAAAAAGAAAGAAACCATGATTGAGATGGATTTGCCTTTACAACAGCATATATAGCAGTTGGCCCCACTTTTTAATTTAACATGAGTTCTTCTTTGAACATGGGTGTATTTCTGAGGTGGTAATCTGAATGAGTTACAAGGGCTTGTTTTCTGGCTGACACACTTTTGAAGGGCCTACTTTCTCTATGCCCTCCCCCCAACCCCCACCCCTGTCCCATTGGCACCAGTGCAACCACATTGCACTACACTGTCTAAATTTCCACCCCTGACCAAAGGACACTTTGTTATAATGGTCTGTTATGTTATGAAGATTCCATAAATGAGCAAAAGCTATTGATAATGCTGAATGTTAAGCCTTTTTGGTTTCTTTAAAACAATAGTTTTAATACATTTTTAATTTTTTTAAATAATTTTGGGGAATTTAGTGGCATCTAGTGGTGAGGATAGCACATTGCAACCAGCTGAATCTTCTCCCGGTTGAATTCCTTCGGTGTTCATTGTTCAGGAGGTTTTTACTTGGAGCTGAATTATTCACTGAGGTCTCTTTTTCTCCAAGACAAATAGACCAAACCAGTAAAAATACTGAAGTTAAGCAGTTCACTTTAGAAATAAGCATTTCTTTGGCGCATTGGAGACATGCTGTCAGCTAAACACCTGCTAATGACTGCTCAAATATTTTCTCTGATAACTTAATGTATGCTGACATTGTTTCTGATCCAGATGTTCAGGAGGTTTTTACTGAGAGCAGAATTATCTGCAGAGGTCCTCTCCTCTCCAGAAAAACACACCCAATAATTCATCCCGGTAAAAATACTGAAAAAAGCAGTTTCACCTTACAGATTAGTGTTTCTCTAGTCTCACTCACCAGACCTTTCTCAAGAAAAGAAAGGTCTGGCTGGGCCGACTCTCACTTTAAGATTGGAGAAAAAAACACCCCGGCTGCTTGTATTTCTTTCAACCAATCACAGTCGTTCTTGGCGGTGCCACAGCAACGGTGCGCTTGCAAAAATATTGCCAGGGGAAACAGGTTTTGGTGTAACATGCCCACAAAAATATCGCCTACAGTACGCGAACCATGGCAGAAAAATGGCTACATCCCCGCAAGATCAAACACTGCAAAAGTTGGTAAAGGACGTGTTGAAAACTGCAACCAGAGGTGGTCGGGCGGGACTTCAGCGGGTGGCTCGTTCTGCCCAATGAGAGGCTGATCTATGCAGCGAACTTCCACCCACTCAGACTAGTGTTTCTCTGACATTGTTTTGGCATGTTGTAGATGGGCTGCTCATGCACATCCACTAACTATATTTTTTTTCTCAGTCTTTACCACTGCAGGAGCCTGTATAAAGTCCTTCAGTGAGGAGAATCTGGTTTACCTCCCCTGAACAACAGTAAGTCTGTTTTATTGCTTATGTTTGAAGAATGAAGAAGAAGAATTTCTAAACATTTTTTGTCATTGGTCAGAGGTCATAATACAACAGATGCCTCAATATAATTGCACTCTGTCTCTAACAAGAACAAACTCAGCGGTAGCATGCATAGAGTTTCCAGAAGCATCTGGATTTCAACCTCTCTGACCTCATCTACAAAGCTGTAACAAGCAGAGAACATGCCACAGCACATGAACCTGTTGTTGCAGGTTCCCAATCTGCTCTCCACTTTTTAGAAGAAGCTTTGTACTTTCTGCCAAAGCACTGCTCAACTCTAACAGCCTGACAGTATGAGCATCAGTGTTCAGTTTTAACCCTTGGTATAAAGTAATCTAAGTTCAAAGGTTCACTTCAATTTTTACATGATAACAGGTGGTCATATGCAGGGCATCTATATCTTTGTTCAAGGCGGTGGTCTTTAGCATCAAATGACCTCGGACAAGAGGGTGAATTAACACAAGAGACACATATGAGCTGCCTGCAGGCCAAAACCAGTCAAAGCTTTTACTGGGAGAGAGGTCAAAGTCATCAGCCTGAGTCAGTGGGTGGCTGGAAAGAGATCAACAGGGCCATTTTCATCTGGCCAGCAGGTCAAAATTTTCACTTCTCTAATGAAATATCCCTCCATAAACTAGATGTACTAGAACAAATACTGGTACAGACATTGATGTTCATTACAGAAGAATTAAAGAACAATAATTTTGGTGACTGACTTTTCATGAAGATTCACCAGCAATTTAGCATTAGTGGTTCACTGTATAATGTCTTGACAGCTGTTGGATGGAGAGATGGGACCAAGTCATAGTTTTGAGTAAGTATCAAGTCTTTGCACTCAAGTCCAGAGTCAAGTCCGAAGTCCTAAACTTTGAGTTTTGAGTCCCAAACAAGTCATAATGTGCTCTTTTCCAAATGTAATGCAGTTTTATTAACAGAGAGAAAGGATATGAACTTTACAGAAATTACAATTTTTAAAACCACCATTTGTATGTGTGGCCCATGTGGGTAGTTAATGGGCTGAAAAATGGGCCCTATATGGGACTGTCCATCGGTTCCATATTGGCCCCATGCAAACTACCCACATGGGTGGGTTTGACCAAGTGGGCCCCACATGGGTCATTCTGGGGCTACCTGGGTACAAAGTGGGTATGGGTCCCAAAAGGGAATCTTATCGGGGGCGCACTGGGGTAAGTCCACTCATATAAGCAAATGTCATGGGGCCAATATGGAACCGAAGGACAGTCCCATATAGGGCTCATTTTTCAGCCCATTAACTACCCACATGGGCCCCACATACAAATGCTGGCTGGGTTAAAATAAGTGCAACTGAACTTTATCATTAAAAAAGAAAGTGACATTGTACTTTTATAGCATGGAGCACTATTAACTGGTACCACAACAAAATGAATTTAGTAGGTTTCTGTCCTGTCTTGTTGTGTAATGTAAATGTAAAATAGCACACAGAGTACCTTAATGTCATATATGTCACTGCCAGCCTTAACATACTTTTTAATCTTTAGGTTTGGGGCAAGGTATCGAGTATTTTCAAGTCAAAAGTCTCAATGCCAAGTGAAGTCATGAGTCACTGGTGTTTAAGTCCAAGTAGAGCTCAAGCTGAAACCTGCAGGGCTGAAAAATTAAGCCAACACAAAAAGTGCCAAGAAACTGCAGTTCCTTGAATGGCCACTTGAGGCTTGCTCCAAATTCATTCAATACCCATAGATCCCCATGTTAGAGTGCCCAACTTTACAGCAGAAATAAACATGTTTACAGCCTGGTACAGAAAATGGACCAAAACCATTTATGTACCAAGCTGTAAACATGTTTGTTTATGCTGCAAAGGTGGGTATTTAAACATGGGGATCTTGGTGTTTGGGGATTGACTCGCTTTTGGAGCCAGCCCGAAATGGCCATTTAAGGAACTGTAGTTTTTGGTACTCCTGCTTTGGGTTCATTTTTCAGCCTTTTCAGAGGTATCCACTTGTGGGTGACGTCATGGTAGCTGCGTCCATTATATTTTACAGCTTGTGGTCGACTTGCAAGTCTTTTTCAATTTTGTCACTTTGAGTTTTAAGGCATCAAATTTGTGACTCAAATCCATGTCATGGGACTTAAAGCTCTGTGGATTACCATGTATTTTGTTGCTGACACTCATGGTCTTTGCAAACTCTGGTGATCCTGACTGTTCATCTTGTGCCACAATGTAGTTTTCCTGACCTTGAACATTTGTAGTTGTGCTTTCATGATCAAAACAGGACTCTTAGTTTTGTTATGTTAATGGCATTTGCCAGATAATGTAAATAACATGAAATATGAAAATGCTCTTCATAGAAGCCTCTCATGTTGGTACGAATGAGGTAGGGAGGATGATAGATGAAGGGAAGGGATAGGGAGGGTGGGTCGAGAAATCTGAGACAAACAGAGCAGGATGGGTTGACCAGATTTAAGTGGGCTTAGAGATGTGGTTGAGGAGTGGCCCTGCTCCTGAACCTAACAAATTAGCTTAATTTGTGTGAATATAAAGTGTACGTGACCTGACATAAATTTATTATCCTGATGTGACTTAAGCTAAATGATCTGTCATGATTCTGGCCAGATTTGGTTATGTGAGGAGAGGCAATTGTTCTCAGAGCTGGTTGTCTGAGTAACAGGAAAACAGTAGCTTAAGTGACAGGAAACACCTTTTAATGTGTATTGGAAAGCTGTAGGTGTGTCAGCTGATACACTTGTTTGTCAGACTCTATAAAAAGTCATGATGTACTAATTCTTTAACTATTTTGCGAGTAAACCCTCAAATGTCCTATTTTGTGTTTTGAGTCTTTATTCTCCAACACGTCAACCCGATTTTCATTCCAACCAAAATTTAACATCGGTCAAGGGGGAGAGTCCAACATCTCCCTGACGTAATTTTGATGTCCGATACCAGCAGGGACCTTAGAAGTATGTACCTCTGAACACTTTGGGTTCAGAGGTAACCTCTTAATATACTATTGCACCTAGTTTTGAAATATTATTAGGTAGTATTTCAAGAGGAAATCCCCAGAGAGGGTTAGGGGTATAACTTGTCAAAGTTTAATGTGGCCTAAATTATTTACTCATGAGAAAGTCATGAGGGAGTTGAAAAGTTCCAGTAAGTTCAACTTGTGTGCAACTGCCAAAATAAAACACTTTCATTTGGCAACTGGCTTCTGAAGACCAGCTTCATAGAATCTTGGCAAAGATGATTGTCTGGTGTTAGAGAGATTTGACACCATTCTCTCACCAAAAATTCCCTCATGTGGAGGTTTTCAGCTGATGATAGCTGACACTATCTCAGACACCAATCTGGACTCACGCATACGTGTGAAACGGGGTTGAAATGTGAAGTCTGGAATGGATCTGGTGTATGTTTGTGAAAGACAAGCTCTGTGTGAGTGAGGCCGACTTTGGCAACATTGCTTCCATTTGGTAAAAATGGGACTGGGCCATTGTTTTTTCCTTGGGGTTGATGTGTTGACGAATCGTGGGGTTGTGCATCTTTTTTGAGCTCTGTTTGTTTTTTCAAACTGCTGTATGCATTATTAATCTCTACTCACTAGAGATGGTGAAGGTAGAGCAGAGATGGTGCTGCCTCTTCACTTTTCTCAATACGTTATCGACCCGAGGCCCAGAGAGTCTGTGAATGCTCTTGTTGAGGTCAATCTTTTTAAGGACTCCAATGCAGTCTTCTGAATTTTCATCTCTTTCCTCCTGGCTACCCCTAAAATGAATGATTTTGACCATATTTCCATTGCTGTCTCTTCAAACAGTTTGAGAAGACGTGACTTAGAGAGTTTTGACTTTAATCAAAGCAGGAATTCTTTGCCACATGATTTCCAGCACTCAGTAATACTTTTTTTTGACTGACATTTCTTTCACAGCTGTACCAGAAAAAATGGACTTCACAAAATAGCCAGCATAACAACCTTTCACTCTGCTAATAACCAAGTCAACAGGCCTGGCTTGAACTGTTTTGATGCGCTCATAATTAGCTTGTTGAGAGCAATGTGAACGCGATGACTCATCTGAATCTTTTTTTTTTCTCTACTACCTGTGTGTTATTTTACACTACTTGACCCCCCAAAAAAGGTGATGGAGACTGTTTATGTTTTGCAGTCCAAACATAGCAATATTTTTTGTGAAGCTCCGTCAAATTAAAATGTAATATATGGTCTTTTCACTTTTACTGATCTTGTACAGTTGCAGAAAAATCTTGATCAAGGGATATGGAAGGTGATCCAGATTTAATCCAAGTTCATGATGCACTTCTCACAGAACTCAAGCTGTCTCATGCAGAGTGTATACGTTTCTTATGAAAAGTAACGCACCAAAATTCACATGTATCCCACATAATGATGAGCACGGCCCAGTCTCACTCTGAAGTCATTGAAATCCAATGCTTGGACAGTGACTTGTGGTGTCAGAAACCAACGGAAAAGGCATCCTTTAACAGCGTCTGGCAGCACCAGGGAGGAAAAGAAACAAGACAAGAACAAAAGTTAAGGCGGCAAAAGTCCAACTGGGGCAGGCAGCAGGGGTGGTGGATGGGTCCAACAACCACTGACTTTCACCTGAGAGAGTGATGTTCGAATCCAAATTCTAAAGCCAAACCCTGTTCTTTTTTCCTAAACCTAACCACTTCCTCATGTTGCCTTAACCCAACCATGTATGTTTGTTGTTGAAGGAAAAATAACGTCAACTTGTGGTGTTATACAAACATAGTGCGTTTATTATTTCAGTAGAAAGAAAATCATTTCTATACAAAACTGCTCGTAACAAGGCCTGTGAATGATCTTGAGTAATCGCCTCATGCTGTCTAGAAAGACATTGCTGTTGAGTTTTTCAAATTTATTTCTGGGGCACTTTAAACACCATAAGCCGAGTACAATCTAGTTCCACTGTATTAGAGAGAAGGTAGACATCTCTGGCTGATATCACCGACGCTTGGCAACTCACACCAAAACAAAATAGACTGATAAACAGTGCTACAGGTAAAAGGAAAAATATGTTTTTGATTTTTGGGTGAACTCTCCCTTTAGGCACCAGTATTGTGTGAGGTCCCTCCTGCAATATACTTGAGCCATGTTTGCATTATTTTTGCAGTTAACCTTTACATGCACAGTATTTTTACATCACACTGTGTGTAAGATGAAGCGCCTTCGTTTTGGCAATGTACTCTCAGGACTGTTCTGGAAACAGAAATAACTTCTCAGAATAAGCCTTCAGTAATAGAAAGTACAGAGCAGCAATTTTATTCCAAACTCCACCAACAAAAAGTACATCTTCAATACTCACCCATGCAGATGTAGTCAAATTATTAACACAGCACCAGCTCTTTATCCATGACTCTAATACAATTCATTTGGGTCGAGTTATATTAGCATATTAATAGTTATTACAGGATTCTTTATTGATCCCTGAGAAAACCATATTTTCTCTTGTCTCTCCTTCTTCCACAGGGTATCTGATCAAATAAATCCAACACTATTTATAAAGTAGAAACGGGGGGTAATTTCAAAGTGCTTAAACAGAAGAAGCAATGCACCCATCTGTGAATAAGAGATTAGAAAAACTATCATTAAAATAAAATGATAAGATGGCTAGCAGGGTTCAGTGTGTTGCTCAGACTGTGATGTAATCTTTTAAGGGGGATTTATACTTGTGCGGCAGATCCTACACCGTCGCCCACGCTGTTGTGAGCATTTATACTTGTGTGGCGGTGTGTCTGTGTCACTCTGTAGTTACACCTCCAAAAACTAATCGGTGGCGGGGTGCTGTATAGTTGCTTCAAAACACACATTAAACACACATTAAATATGGCTTAATAGAGACAATTTCTAACACAAGTACACAAATCAGCTTCACTATAACTCACAGCAGTCACAGACAAAGCACTTGTCCTTTGCTGGAAATATTTTCCCCACAAATACAACATGCTAATGTTATTAGCACAAGCCTATGGCATTTTACATCGTATATATTAGCCTAGCGTCTAGCGGACTTTTTTCCTCTACTCAAATGGAGCCAGGGACAACAGCAACATTTAACAAAGGTAACGTTACAAAATTTGGCTCCATTACAACTCACAAGCTTCACCGACAACACAACTGTCTTATACTAAACATGTTTTCCATAAAAATACAACATGCTAACGTTATTAGCACAAGCCTATGGCATTTTACATTGTATAAATTAGCCTAGCAACAAGCAGAGATTTCCTCTGCTCATATGAAGCCAGGATAAATCACACACAGGATTTAAAATGCTATTTTGGTGGAGGCTTTATTGTCTTCACAATTTATTGTTTGTTCATCTGTGAAATTAAAGTAAATGAAAGGGTTGTTTCCACTGAGGGAAATGGTTTCAGCTTACAGAAACAGACAGGAGGTCTGTCTCGCTGCGACTTGTAGGTATATTTCAGGGGAGGTGCATGTCAGGCTTTGGCTCTGCGTCAACATAGAAGTGTTTGTTTTTGCAATTTACAGGCTTAGATTATTATTATTATTGTAAGTGTCTAATAACATTATGGGAAGGATCCTTACAGGGATAGACCTTTTTTAAAAGTAAGATCCTTTTTGTCTGAAACAGCCCTGAAATGGCCAAAGCTACCAGACTCCATTTAACTAAACAGTAATTTTAGAGTGTTTAGAGCCAGCATATTTTCACATCTCACTGGGTGAATCAAGGGTTAATTTTGACCAAACCAGAGTTAGTGATTGTTGAAACAATGGAAAGATGAACCAGATGGCTTTTGTGATATTTGTATTGTTTTTGTGGACTTTGAATGAGATGTCTTTTACGATGATAAAATTACTGTTTTTTTAAAAGGGAGTCTGGTGGGTTTGATGATGGCGATTTCGCGGCTGTTGCTGGTTAAACAAAAAGATCTATAACTGTAGGGATCTTTTCTGTATTGTTGTCAGACACTTATAATAGTGATGGTTGAAAGATGCAGTTCGTTCGTTCGTTCGTTGGGGGGGGGGTTATTGCTGTGGGGGGGTGTTAGTGGGTTCAACGACGAATCGCATTGCTGATTTATCGCATCACATGATCTGGATATTGTAACGTGGACCCAGAATAGACCCTGCACATATAAAGTTTGGTGTGGCCATAGCAACACCCTTTATAAACAGCAAGCCTGCCAATACAAGCAAGTGCTGATAGTGTGTTAGCTTCCTACCTTTCGTTTCTAACTGAGGGGGGTCATCAACACAACGTGAATTAGGAACTGGCTCGTTCACTTCAAAGAGCCGGTTCAAAGACTCGGCTCATTCGCGAACGTCACATCACTAACTTATAATGCCAATGTGAGCCTCTCAGTGACAAAAAAAACATTTTTAGTAGACGTACACTGAAGATGCACCGTTGCCCCAAGTAATCACAGTGCAGCCTGTTTCGCTGCTGCCAGCTGCAGCAGTCTCACTCAATACTAGACCAATTTCAAAAACTGTTGTTACCATCAGTCACTTGGACAATAAAACATGAGAAAGTAGGGTCCAAGTTGAAAAATACCAAAGTAACCCTTTAAGATGAAAATGACTGTATTTCAAAAATACTGTTGTTGGTTTATAAAGCACTGCATGGTGTAGGGTCCAAATACATTTCTGACCCTCTGCTACATTATGATCCATCCTCTCAGGTCTTCTCAGACAGGCCTGCTTTGTGTCCCCAGAGTCAAGACTAAACATGAGGAGGCATTTAGGCGTTTAGCTTTTACGCACCACAAACTGCACATGTGCTTCAGCTCTCATAAATCAAGGCTGAAAACTTTTCTCTTCTCTGCTGCCTTTTATTAAATCAAACTCTTATTCATTTTTTACACTGCACTGTACATTTTTCTATTTTATACCTGTCTTCATATTTTTAGCTTGTTTTTATTTTATTTTTTTCTAGCTCTTTAATTAAGGTTTTAATTGCAATTAAATTTCCTTTTATAACGTGTTTCTTTTGCACTTTGTTTTGATGCTTTTGATGTGTTATGTAGAGCACTTTGCCTTGTTGCTGAAATGTGCTATAAATAAACTCAGCTTGCCTGACAGAAGAACTACAAATAGAAATTGATTACAAGTTTAGCCAGAGAGTAGTGAAAGAGGGACAAGCTGAGCCAAAGTCAATGACTTTTTCAGCTGGTGAGGATCAGTATGCAGTACAGTTTATGATCACTGCATCGTCTGGTCAGAAGTCTCTCTTAAGGTAAGTGCCCTCAGCATCAACAGTGCCACGAACACTTCCACACTTGCGACAGCACTGATTTTTGCAGAGGGGACAAGGTGAACTCCAGAAGCCTTTTCATTGATGACTTTATGAGAATATTAATAATGCACCGAGGCACTAAGAGCTGTTCCAAAGAGTCTATATGAAAACCGTATAACATTTCTGAGTATGAAACAAAGCACATGCATAATGACTGGACTAATTTGACATGATGGGAAATGATGTATAACAACATCTCCATCGAGGTAACTTGTACTCAACAACTCACAAACAATGCTGCGGTTGTAACTCTGACTATAAGTCGGCTAATTTGTGATGCTCCTCTATCACAGCTTCTACACTTGTTTGTGTTATATGGTATTTAATTTAACTTTATTTAATTTTATGTAATTTTATGTAATTTAATTTAATTTAATTTAATTTAATTTAATTTTATGTAGTTATTTATTTTGCTTCAATGGTTTATGTCCTATGTTGGGTTTAATTTCTGTTTTTTTTTTCCTTCATTTTTTTCCCATTGATTTTGTGTTTTTGAACATATTTGGCGGGCCTTTGTTTGAAGTAGGTGTTGTTGTGTTTATGTTTTGTGACTGAATCAAACTGTGAATGATCAGTTGTTTTAGTCCTTATAGAATTAGTGACTGAGGGGCAATATTCTTTATTTTTTTACACCTTCATTTCAATATTTCACAGTTTCAGTGAATACAAAGAATACAAAAAACTAAAATAAATGGAACTAAAATAATTTGAACTAAACTAAACTACCTTTATTTTCTTTAATTGTAATGTATTTTATTTTTGATTTATTTTTTAGTTTAGTTTAGTTTAGTTTAGTTTGATTTAGTTTATTTTAAAGAGTTTATGATCATTATTTAAAAAGAAATGTAGACAAAAAAAGTAACACCCTATCAACAACTTGGGAGCAGTAACATTAAATAATAATACATAATAATATAAAACAGTGACGTTAACATTAGTAATAACATTAAACTCCATTACCCAAAAACTGCGAAAGCGCTGAACTACGGCAAGCCGGAGGAGGAACTGTAAGCCTTCGCGTTTCGACAGAAGGAAGCGTGTTCTGCTGTGGCGTCAGTAAAGCAAGTCGAAAAAGTTTTGTAAAAACGTTAGTTTGTTATAAGTAAACATTGCCAGAGTTTTGTCGTCGTGAACTTTAGAAAATGAACTCCAGAAAGTCATTCATTCGATCTTTACCGGACACTGAGGCAGAAAAGTTAGCTTTGTAAGTTAGCTTCAAAGCTAAAAACAACGGTAGCTAACGGCGTCTGTAAAAAGAGCTAGCTTCGTTACTTTCTCTCAGAGTTACACGTTGACTATCACTTAACAATGCAAAACCATGGTGGTCTTAAGAGAGGGAATGTGTCCTGGACTGGATGCGGATTTACTGCGTGACCTGCGCGCTGCTGATATTAAAACAGGTGAGCGTTTATGTGTCACTGATTTTAGGATGCTTCATCTGAATTAAAAACCAACAGTAACAAGAATGGTGTGTTGTTTCTACAGTGGAGGACGTGGTGTCATCTGACATTGAGGAACTTGCTCAGAGATGCTCTGTGTCATATAAGGTATTTACACTGACTTTAAATTAAATACACTCACCGGCCACTTTATTAGGTACACCTGTTCAACTCCTTGTTAACGCAAATAGCTAATCAGCCAATCACATGGCAGCAACTCAGTGCATTTAGTGATGTAGACATGATCAAGACGACCTGCTGAAGTTCAAACTGAGCATCAGAATGGGAAAGAAAGGTGATTTAAGTGACTTTGACGTGGCATGGTTGTTGGTGCCAGACGGGCTGGTCTGAGTATTTACTGGGATTTTCACACACAACCATCTCTAGGGTTTACAGAGGATGGTCCCAGAAAGAGAAAATATCCAGTGATCCAAAATGCCTTGTTGATGCCAGAGGTCAGAGGAGAATGGCCAGACTGGTTCAAGATGATAGAAAGGCAACAGGAAGTCAAATAACCAGATGGGCTACAGCAGCAGAAGACCACACCAAGTGCCACTCCTGTCAGCTAACAACAGGAAACTGAGGCTACAATTCACACAGGCTCACCAAAACTGGACAATAGAAGATTGGAAAAACCACATTCAGATGGAAGCATGGATCCATCCTGCCTTGTATCAACGGTTCAGGCTGCTGCTGGTGGTGTAATGGTGTGGGGGAGATTTTCTTAGTACCAACTGAGCATGGTTTAAACACCACAGCCTACCTGAGTATTGCTGCTGACCGTGTCCATCCCTTTATGGCCACAGTGTACCCATCTTCTGATGGCTGCTTCCAGCAGGATAACGCACCATGTCACTAAGCTCAGATCATCTCAAACTGGTTTCTTGAACATGACAATGAGTTCACTGTACTCCAATGGCCTCCACAGTCACCAGATCTCAGTCCAATAGAGCACCTTTGGGATGTGGTGGAACGGGAGATTCTCATCATGGATGTGCAGCCAACAGATCTGCAGCAACTGTGTGATGTCATCATGTCAATATGGACCATAATCTCTGAGGAATGTTTCCAGCACCTTGCTGAATCTATGACACCAAGAATTAAGGCAGGTCTCAAGGCAAAGGGGGTCCAACCTGGTACTAGCAAGGTGTACCTAATAAAGTGGCCAGTGAATGTATGTAGCCCATTCACTGAGATGAAGAGGCTTGAAAACTGTTCATGTTAGTTAACACCTTGGAAGTCGACCTTGCCAGATTGGATGGTCTCTTTCCAGTTCAATCATACTAACCCCACATGTAAGACCCATCAAATCCATCCAAAAAACCTGCACTGAAGCATTAAAGCTTCAGAAGTCCAGAGCGTAAGATTTTGGTGGGATTAAGTGGCGTCTGGTGGTGAGGATGGCCGTTTACAGCCAGGTGAAACGACTACTGATTAGGATTTCTTCATTATATATTGTTCAGGATGTTTTCACTGGGAGCTGAATTATCTGCAGAGGTCTCTTCTTCTCCAAAACAAAAAGACCAGGTGATTAAAACTGATATAAACTAGAGATGTACCAATACCACTTTTTCCTTCCCGATACCAACTCTGATACCTGAACCTTGGGTATCTGCCGACACCGAGTACCGATCTGATACCAGCGCGTAAAATAAAAATGGATGGGATATGAATTGTTTTATGTCTCAGCTCCTAAAACTCTATGTAAAATATTAAGAAGTAAATACATAATAGTAGAAGGAATGCCATAAAACTTTTTATAAATTATTATTATCCAGTGTTGACACAGATCAAGACACAGGTGCAGCCACACAATTTGGTAAAAAAGACATTTTAAAGGCTACAGTAGAATGCTTTTTTAAACTCCGCTCCATTTCGCTTGCCTGTAGTATGCATATGCGTAATGACGTGAGGCATTACATGGTATCGGATTAGTCATGGGCCGTACTCGATGATACCCAATACCGCATTTTAGGCAGTATCGGAGGCATTCCGATACTGGTATCCGTATTGGTACAACTCTAGTATAAACACTGAATTAAGCAGTTTCTTATGATCAGTGTTTCTCCTACACTGTTCAGCATGTCCCAATAGGTAGGAAATATGGCCCTAAAATAATATTTCAGGTTATTTTTACGATAACAATATTCTTGACAATGTGACAAATTATTAAAAGAAATATATTTATCATTAATCTAAGAACACAGAATTGCAACAAAATAGTGATATAGTTTTACAGTTTGCCTTCAGATGTTCAGTAAAAACAAAAATTATCTCATTTCTTTAGTTTGTGAACAACAACAGTAACTCATTTAAACAGCTCCCAAATACAAAAAATGTCCCCTGGGATCTATATATATATAAATCAACAGGTGATTTCCTTCTTTTAGTAAAATCCTAAATGATTGAGTTGTTTTTTTTCCACCTGGACCTTTATGCTCTGCCATTTCTCCTCTAATCATCACGCTGTAACCTGTGACAGGCTGTTATGATACCACAACTATCACACATTCACATATATAGAATTTTTTGTTGAGCTGCAAGCGTCACATAGGTTTACATTACCAAAGGTTTATGACAAAATCACCTGATGACACTGACTCCTGTGTGCGCATGGTGAGAGAGGAGAGGGAGAGACGCTGTGCTGCTGCCAGAGGAGCCGCTGAATGAGTTCCCTCTGAACGGTAAGTCACTAAAAGAGTCTGAGGCTGTGTCCAAAATCATTCACTACTCCCTACTCACTATATAGGGAATTGCCTATATAGAGGACTATATAGTGAGCTCATTAAAACACTTTCGGACACTACTCCGTCGCATAATTATGTATGTCATTACTGTCATTACTGTCGCACAATTAAAACGAGCTAGTGCGATGTCGTCTGGTGGGTTTTCGAAATAAATAAATTCATTTGTGTGATAAAACTGATAAAACTGAGCATATTTTCCCACAGGAATAAATAAAAAAATAAATACACCTTCAGTTCTTTTAAATCAAGACTGAACACCTTTTCTCCTTGCCGTTGCCTTTTATTAAATCATATTAGAGGCTTTTGATTAATTCCTCGCACTGCACCATAAGCTTTATTCTATTTAACTTTTTAAGTGTACTTGTGTCTCCGTTTATAATAACGTTTTTTCCTCTGTAAATCCACCCCCAACAGCCGTTTTATCACCTTCATAAAGGTCTCGTGCTCGCATAAAAAACAAACTGCCAAAACTAGTATACTTACTTTCTTTCCTGCCCTTTTTGGTCCTTTTACAGACAAGAAAACGTTGCGGAAATGCCAGCAAATGGCACCGTAATTTTGTTCCTTCTTACAATTATCAAAATTAATTTTGATAAGAAGAAAACACATTACCAGAGAGAGAAGGCTGAGACGTGCTGCTCTTGCTAGACTAGCAAGACGTCATAGAATCATAAGTGAAAAGATTATGTTAGGCCTGTACATTCATATATAAAATAAATACACAAACCATCATTTCTGAATTGTCAATATAAACTTTCAGTGTCAGACCAGTGGTCAATTTCCCCCTCCTGGCGAAAATTAAACATGACAATTTTGTTTTTCACATCACATGCAGCAGTGGTGTCTGCCGTCTGCTACTGGCGCCACCGCATTGCATCATGGTACATATTGCTTGGTTAGTGACCATCGGTTGTACACTACTTTTTGCGCTGCATTGTGGGATACTATGAGTCCACTATATAGGGTATATTAATTTACACTTAACATATGGACAGCACTACACACTATTTAGTGCACTATTTAGTGAGTAGGGAGTGATTTCGGACACAGCCTGAGAAGTCCGGGGCTGTTCATAAAACATTCAGGATGCCACAGTTTACTCCACACTACTGAAGCTGCTCCTCTTTTTGGAACCACTGCGGAGACGGTAGTAATTTCACTTTTAGCCATGCTTGTTGTTGCTGTGGGTAACAGTATGAGGTCAATATGTCAACAAGTTGAAATATTGCCAGTACCTCAATATGAACTTTTTTATATCACAAATCATACCGGTATTATCGTGAACAAGATGACATGGCACACCCCTGGCTGTAATTTTAAAGTTAAACTAATACATTGTAAAGTAACAACAGCAGAGCTCTCTGGATTGATCTCTGTCTCTGGCGAACTCGGTGAGTGGTGTTTGTTCCATCTCCAAGGTAACGGATATAAATGCAAGAGAACAAAGTTCAGTGCGTAATGTTATGAGAAAGTAGCATGTCCCGATTGTGTGCGTACTGCATGCAACAGTACATACGTTTTAAAGGCAGCTACAGTACATACTAAAAGTAAAAAGAAAAAGTACGTGATTCGGAAGACACCCAGTAAGTCTCTCTCTCTCGTATGCAGTGTTACAGAGATACTTACTGTTCATAATGTTATGTCATATATGACATCATCAACCTCAAAGTTAACTTCTGCAGTGTCTACTGTCTAGAATGTCAGTCCTGTTCAACGATAAATGGTGGGATGACCTCGTGCAATCAGATCAGTTGGAAAAGTGTTAAAGGTGCACAGTTTATTTTCTGATATTATAACTTTGGAGATCACATTTATATTTCACTCAAGGTGTTCCACTTGCCTGTACAAAGGGTTAACTTGCCCCAGGCAAGTGTCAATGTTGAGCCCTGTGACAGGAAAAAAACGCTTTGGTGGACACACAACAGCTACCAGGTAGAGTGCACTCACTGTACTGTAGTGATTTAGTTAATCTACAGATAACCCATGCAGATATTTTTCCACCAGTGACCAATCAGTTCATCAAAGAGTAGGTAGAATTTCAGTCGACCATGATTTTTTGTGGTTGCTAACAGCCCTAGTAGCCGGCCAACATGAAAATGAAATGTGCAGAGTTGAGAATATGGAGACTGTACAATATATTTCACATTTTGTTCCTACAGTTTCTCTTGGGGTTACAAAATTCTTTGTCCAGACTGCACGTACAGACAGTCTGACCACAGAGGATGTGTTACTGCCTGGGAAGCTCTCACTCATCTTTTCATTTATTTTTTTTACCAAGAAAGCCTGGGTTGACTTCCATGCCCTGTCCACCCACACAATTATCCACTGATACACTTTTATCTAGAAGGTCCTTCTGGGTTCTATCCTGATTATTTGCACTTTTATACCTCGGAAAAAGTTTGTGGGAAAACACTATTTATGATCTAAAAAAAACGATATAGTTTCCTGTTATCGGCCCATAAGGTCAGAACTGAGTTAGGCAGAATTTCTTTCATGATCTCTGCTCGCTCATTCTGATTCTCACAGCAAAATGATTTGAAACTGAAAGAGCTGACCTTCTCTTCGTGGGCTCAAACTGATAATGAAGGACTTTATGGCTGGCCCAATGAGGAAATTTTGAGTTTTGCCTTCCTGGTGGCTATAAACTTTTCTATTGTTTACTGCTTACTGGACACACACAGCTATATTTAAAATACTACTTTTATTTCCTATCAGATCCATTTTTACAATTTTTGCCACGTGACTTCTCTCTCATATCTACAGAACACACCGTAGTCTACTGCTTATTAAGAAAATACAATTAAACATACAGAAAAAAATAGAAAGCTAATGTGATCTTTTACCTTGAACCAACCCTGCGCTGTGAAACAGTTTTACCTGGCTTGTTAACCAGATGATCTGGTGTGCTGTGAGTGTACATAACAAGCCAAGTGGGAATTCTGCTTAATTAAGGGTAACTGTCTGTTATTTTAAAAATTGTATTTCACCTAATATAAACCACTTACACAATGAGAAACTCGTGCTGTGTGTGGGTGAAAGTGTGCCTAAGATCAACATGATATTGGTCAGAGCCTAAATCTCCCACATTGCGCTGCTCATGCCAAGTTTAAAGTGTGGGTGTCTTTTGTTTTCATTTCAATTCTTTCTAAGGCTGCAAAATAAAGGTATGAAATTCATTCATTACAAGGGAATAATGTTATGGAAAGTTAGGCTTCAATGATGAGCTGTTACATGTTACAATGAGGAGATGTGTTTAGATTAAGGGGCTTAATTAAAGGTTCAGTGTGTAGGATTTGAATGTATAATCACCTGTAAATAATTGTTGTGTTTTCGTTACCTTAGAATGGGTCATTTATGTCAAAATCCACAGAAAGCCCCATGTTGCTTTGCCGTGTTTCCACAGCAGCCCAGAATGGATGAAACCAACACTGGCTCTAGATAGGTCCATTCAAGTTTCGCGTCGACCACCATAGTAAGCAACCCATCTTTTTTGACATGAAAGTTCTTTATTCAGCATATTAACTGATTTAAATCATCAGGTCTGTTTGTTTTGGAGAGGAGGAGACTTGTGCTGATAATTCGGCTGATGGTAAAAATCTTCCTGAATGTCTGGATCTTAAGTTCTCAGAGAAAAAAGGTGAACACACTTTTTCAGGTGCTGGGTTAGCAGCCTGTCTCTGACAAGCCATACAGCATAGGAGAAACCCTGATTTGTAATGTGAAACTGCTTTATTCAGTGTTTTTACCGGTTTAAATCCCCTGGTCCATTTGTTTTGGAGAGGAAGAGACCTCTGTAGATCATTTGACTGGCAAAAAACCTCCTGAATGTCTGGATCAGATAACGGGTGAACACACATTAGCAGGCGCTGGGTGAGCGACCTATCTGGGACGCAGGAGTGTGCCATATCATCTTGTTCATGATATTACTGGAATGAAAATTGATACTGTGATACTTGCAATGTTTCACCAGCCATCCAGTCACAGTGGAGGAGGGATGGGACAAACACAGCAAAGACCAACCATTACAGAGGACAGATACAAATGCTGAACAGCAACAGCTGTTGTTTTTCAGCTGGATAAAGAAAGGCTTTGTTGGACTTTGTTGGAAAGTAACGCCAGCAATTGTCCAACCTAGGAGAATTCTGTCGGACAAGAGCATAATAACCAAACAGTCGACCAACTGACCAGAACTTCACAGCCCTACTGGCTACATATA
Source organism: Epinephelus fuscoguttatus (assembly GCF_011397635.1). Classification (NCBI taxonomy): domain Eukaryota; kingdom Metazoa; phylum Chordata; class Actinopteri; order Perciformes; family Serranidae; genus Epinephelus; species Epinephelus fuscoguttatus. The sequence continues at coordinate 16,362,657 of NC_064763.1, read as the reverse complement.
ATAAGCTCTTCACGAGTACAGTGACGCACATCCAGTTTTGCAAGGAGTTGGCACACTAGTCTCTGCTTTCCTTCCCGTCTCAACAAACAACAACACTAAATGTTGCATGTAAACCAAAAAAGTACAACGTAACCAAGTCTTACAAGTTTCCAAGAACTGCGGGTGGCTCTAATGATCATTGATGTGTGCCACTTTGCTCAGCTTCGGGTTGGCACAGCGATTTCAGCTTCCAAAAAATGCCAGCAAATTCAGGCGGACGGGGTTTTTGATGACCCAACACACTGAGGTTTGCAGCTGCCGTTTTGTGGATTACGAAATCTTCGCTACTGCCAGGGGTCGACAAGTATGAGCAACAAACTCTGGCCCGTCATTGTTGGACTGGAATAATTACACCAACAAGACACGGGCTGGTGTTTGGGAGCGCTGAACTCGACCACAGCAGTTTCAACATGTTATCTACGAATCTTATTTGGACTCCAGCGGTTTGCTTCAGCACCAAAAGACATCAGATTCTACACCAGGTAAAGCAGAAACTAGTATGCCAGCCTCTGGCTTAGAGCCTACTAAGCCCCCAATGACTTATTGGTTGTGGGAGCTAAGTACCACCTTGATGGCGATGATTTAAGTTGAAAGTCTATCACAGAATGAATGAAAGATTTCGCCCTCCATGAGATCATTACATTTTCGAATGTTCTTTTTCCCTTCACCGCCTGCAGCAGGTTCAGGTTCCCCCTAGTGGCCCAGCTAGACTTCCGGACCAGCTTGTTCAGCCTGCAGGCATCCCCTGAGCTGATCACCAGCATCCCTCTGGTGCATCACACTCCTGCTGTTGATTTGAACCATTGTTGTGTGCACACATTGCAGCAACTTGGAGGTCAGTGGTGGGCCATCTGCACCGACACATCCAGCTGACTAAAGCAGCCTGCTACAGTTCAATTAAAGCTGCTCAAGGCAAGGTTTCTATGTTAAAAAAAAACACACCTTTCTTATGAGCCCACATCCCAAATTAAGGCGCCAACATTCCCACTAATTGAGACCCAACAGATTTATTTTCCCTAGATACATTTCTGCTTTTGGACATGAACTCTGGCAGGAAATCCTCTCTGCCCAGAAGAGGAGACTAATCAGAATGTGTAAGCCTGCTAAACAGCCGTTGGTGCTCTTTCTACAGAAACAAGACTGAAAATTTGATGTTTTCCAACTCTGATCTATTTTCATAAAAAAGCACCACAGCGCAGCCTGCTCAGTGAACACTGTGTTTCATGCAGTAGATTGATGTTGTATAGATCTAGTGGATAGGGATGTCCCGATCCAGCTTTTTCACTTCCGATCCAATACCGATATCACAGCCTTGAGTTTTGGCCGATACCGATCCGATCCAAGCGCATATTATACATATTCACTTATTTTGTTGTCAGTCATGTTAGAAAAGGTTTGATCAAGCAATATTACTCTAACAAGAACAACTACTACTCGGGTTAGTTTGAATGATCCACAACAGCTGGTATGAGAAACTGACCCATTTATTGTTAACAGGATTAAATAAACAAACTTTAAACTTGAACATTAACATTAAATAAAAAATATAGCTGGTTTGCTTTGGCTGCTTTGGCCCCTTAATAAATAGAAAATAAATCAACACAAGACATCTTTAAAATGTCTAACATTGAAATTAAAATAGCAGCAAGACTCCACACACTTGTGCTTTGGTCCCCTAATAAATAAAAAATAGATTACCACCACGAGACATTGTTGACATTTAACAAGTGTTAGTGCAAGCCTGGTGCACAGGCACACAATATTGTACAACTGTTTAAACAAGCAATAGTCCATCCATGGCTCCAGTTTCACTAATTGTGCTCAAAACAATGCCATCAGTGCTCTTTACTTAAACAGTAAGAGTGTAAACCAAATAAAAATATCACTCTCAAAAAACCAGAGCAGAAAACAAATAGTCAGTTAACTAAGTTGACCGCTACTCTTCCTACCCTTCCCTCCGTGTGTGTCTGCCGTCTGCATGCTGGCCTGTGGATTGATAGTAAGTGCTGGAGTGGATCACTGGATGGACTGCTTGAATCGCAGAGCGCTGGGCTGGCCAGAAAACCTGGATCGGAGTCCGTGAAAAACTGGATCGGAGTTCTTGGATCGGCATTTTTCCATGCAGTCCGTTCCGATAGCAATGCACGTTTTTTGCTAATATCGGCGGACATCCCTACTAGTGGGATGTTGTCCTACTGAGGCATGGTAGGTACAGATGCTGGCGACACCAGCTGCTCAGCTGCTAGTGAGGGGAGGGGCTGTACCTGCCGTCTGCAGCGTGCTGTGTTCACTTCACTAAATATTTCCAAAGAGCGCTTTTTCCTTTATCATTTTTGACCAAAACTGGCAGCTCTGATCCTCCTGCAGCCGCGCTGGCCATATTACAGCAACAGAAATGTGTGCATGCATGCACAGCGACAACAACAAGCCGGGTTGCAGCGAGGACTCTGTGCCTGCCAGACGCTGCCTGCACAGCGCGTGTCCGTCGGACCCGTCTCGCACACCCGACAGGCTCTGAGGTGGCATGCACTGTTAGTATCGATACTTTTATAAATTAGTATTGTATCCGGATACAGCGTTTGAGTATTGATACTTTTGACTACCCTAGTACAGACATCAAATAAGCTTAAAACTGCACTCAAGCAAATTAATTCAAAGTTTCCTAGTAGGGATGGGAACTGAAAAGATTTTATTGATACTGATGCCATTATTGATTTTGCCTATCAGGCTGATTCTTTATCGATTCCCTTATTAACTCTTAGTGACTGAAAGAATGAGGTCACAGATAAAAGTGGCCAAAATGAGTATCGTCAGAAGGGTGGCTGGGCTCAGCCTTAGAGATAGGGTAAGGAGCTGAGACATCAGGAGGGAGCTTGGAGTAGAGCTGCTGCTCCTTCATTTCAATGAAGGTGGTTCACGCATCTGATCAGGATGCCTCTTGGGTGCCTTCTGTTAGAGGTGTTCCAGGCACATCCCACTCGTAGGAGGCACTGGGGCAGACCCAGAACACCCTGGAGGGATTATATTTCTTGTCTGGCCTGGGGACGCCTTAGGGTCCTCTAGGAGGAGCTGGAAAGTGTTGCTGAGGAGAGAGAAATCTGGGGTGCTTTGCCTGGCCTGCTGCCCCGACGACCCAGCCCTGTATAAGTGGATGAAAATGTATAGATGGATAAAAACACAAATCGAAAGATCTAATGGGGTAATAATGGTCTTTTTCCCCTTTTATTGTATTCATTTGCGTTATGTGATTCCAAACCTTCATCGGAGTTGCAAGGGATTATTCATAAAGTTCTCTACTTCCTTTAGAGATTTGAAGAAAAATGTCCCAATATTTTTTAAGAATTATTTCTGTCGGAGTTTTCTTTTACCAGCCACCTTTAAGTCCCAGGCAAACACCACGTAGAGCTTCTTAAGCTTTTGTCAAGTGACTTTTTCCAAGTGAAAGTGAGTTTGTGGGCAGGGTTTAATTATGAGAGGGATATAATCAAATTGTGTTGGGTTTTGATCACTCATAAGTGGGCGTGACTTAGCATCCATGGACTCTCGAATTCACAGCCTGATTAATCTGCTCACAGGCGGCCAAGTGCGGGAGGTGGCAGCAGTTGTTGGCAGCCTCGCCGTGTTCTGTGTATTAGGAACCACAGCGATTTAAAGAGCAGTACCACCCACCCATTATTAGATCTGCAGGCAAAGGCCAAAATATTTCCCTATGAAAATAAGAATACAAACACACACCTCCGACCCGTGATACTGCTCTGATAGATACTGTGACCCACAAACTAACAGTCAAGTGCAGTTTTATATGATGGGTGGGGTTGGCTGGATGCCCCATATTACTTTTCATTGGATACATTTATGTATGCGCCCTTGAGTGCAATATGAATCATCAGAATATGTATTAACATTCTGCAGGGGGAGAAAAGAGTGGGATTTTTATATCTGAATACACAGAGACACAGAATTAGAATGTAGAAAATGTATTTTTAATTTCACTCAATTTTTAAATTGCCCGTTCAAGTAGAAAACTTATGCTTCAAAGGCTTTTGAGTCATCATTATCAATGTGCAAGCTGATTGATTGGCCAGTGAAAATTCAATTATGTAATGTCTACTGTTCTTTTGTGCCATCACTGTGTGGGATCTAGTGCGAACGGTGGGCCGAGATGTTTTGGATTTTTATCCTCAATAAATAAAAAAGTTTGTAGTTTGTTATGGAACTTTTTATTCATTCGCTGGAGTGCAGATCTCATGCAGTTCTAAGCAGCCATGGAGAGATGAAGTCTTGTCGAAGTGATGAGATTTTGCAGCCAGTTATATTGGAAGAAGGTTCATGTCTTGGAGAGTCATGTTTTCACAAGGGACAAAATTAACAGCAGGAGTTTGTGTAGAAATGTCCCTTCTTTATCAGTCAGTAGATGTTTCTCTGTGACCTTGTGGTTAAGCTGTCCTGATGTGGGATGTGGTTTAGTCCCTGTCAAGATCGATGTTCACTCAGTGATAATTATCAATCTGCAACATCAAATTGACTCCATTATAATTAACTGTATGATGCTTTACTGTGGTGGCACAGTGGTGCGGTGGTTAGTATTGTCGCCTTACAGCAAAAGGGTTCCCGGGGGGTGGGGGAGCCCTTCTGTGAGGAGTTTGCATGTGACTGGTTACCGGTTACTTTAGTTTCCTCCCACAGTCCAAAGACATGCAGGTTAATTGACGACTCTAAATTGGCCGTAGGTGTGAATGTGAGTGTGAATGGTTGACTCGTCTGGTGACCTTTCTAGGGTGTACCCCGCCTCTCGCCCAGTGTCAGCTGGGATAGACTCCAGCCCCCCCCCAACAGGATAAGCGGTTACAGAAAATGAATGAATGAATGCCTAATTGTCACATGTGCCTGTTCATATAGTTGGTCAGTGTGGGTGTTTTACTGTGCTGAAATTCAAATAAATGGAGGGTTTCAGTGTCTCAACTGAACACTGATGGTGCTTATTTTAATTAGGCAACAAATGCCAAAGTTAATATGCTTGTGTAGAGCTGTGAGTATACTTGTTTGGCAATTAAAATGCCAAGATAAACACTAGGCATGGTTGGGAGGTATCAAATCAAAGTATTCTGGGACTGGAGAAAGCCTTTGTTTGTGTTAGCACTCACACATTTTAGAGTTTCTCCCATAGAAATAGAATAACAGTGACAATGACTGTGTTTTCAATTATTTCGCCCCTTATCTTTTGGAAGTGCCCACCAGAATCATTACACTTTTAAGTTATCAAACATAAAATTCTAATATTTGCTTGTTCCAGTATCTCAAGTGTCAGCATTTGCTCTTCTTCTCCTTCTTCTTCATCTTCTTCGTTTTCTTTGTCTTCTTCTTTGTCTTCTTCTTCATCTTCTTTGACTTCTTCTTCCAGGGTGTCTACAGGTCCTTTAAAAAGTCTTAAAATGTCTTAAATTCAGATTTAATGGGTCTTAAATATATACCATCATATTACCACAAAAAGTTCTCCAGCCTGACTTTACAATCATTGGATAAACCGAAGAATTGCAATAATAAATAGCATTTGTAATGGCAATGACATTTTGTATTCTTTTTAAATTAAACTTAAACTCACCCAATTGTTATCATTTTTCCTTGCTGTTCATTTTGAACTGACATCAGTGTGTTTACTTGGAAAGAGTACTTATTTCCTCAGCAGGTTTGGTCTTAAATGTCAGGTAAGGTGGTATTAAAAAGGTCTTAAAAAGGCTTAAATTTAACTTGGTAATGTCTGCAGACACCCTGTCTCCTTCTTCTTCTTCTTCTTCTTCTTTTTAATATTGTATAATTGAGAATATTTAGGTTTTGAGTTAGTGGCCGGAAAAAATTGAAGGTTCCATCTTGGGCTCCGGGACTCTGAGATGTGATGTTCTTTTTCTTTTTTATTATTAGAACAACACGGTACTATAGTCTATAATTAGATTGACGTTAAACAGTGAAGACAATTGATTAATAAGAAAACATGAGTGAACATTCTGTGTCCACCGAAGTGAAAAACAACAAAGGTAAACAGTACATTAAAATTATATACTTGGATGTGCTTTCTTCGACACAGGGGTGTAGGTGTAGGTGTGAGATGTGTGTGAAATGATGTGGACAATCATTTTGTACGCAGTGGTGTGTAAGGGTTGAGGGAGGGAGAGAAAGGAAAAATCAAAGAGGCGGCAAAATCTGATGGGCATTTTTCAGTATTTACCAACTTCTAATTACCTGAACAGAAGATCTTAAAACTAATCAATAAAGAAAATCAGTGTTTATCCCAGCACTATCCTGAACCATTACAGTTGTACACCTGCAATTAAGCATAGCAGAGTAATACAAGCATCGATTTAGAGCCTGAGCAGAAACTGCTCCATGTTCTGCACATATGCTCTTGGTGGTGATGTTTAAACTTTTGTATGTGTCCTGCTGGTGCCATAAAGGGGTCCAGTGGGTAAGATTACGGGGGTTTAGTGGCATCTAGCGGTGAAGATTACAGATTGCAACCAGCTGAAACTTCTGGTGAGAATTCCTCCAGTGTTCATCGTTCAGGAGATTTTCCCAGGAGCTGAATTATCGGGAGATGTCTCGTCCTCTCCAAAACAAATGGACCAGTGGTCTCAATTATAAAACAGTATGTCGCATCCATACTGAAAATGTATGTATGGACAAAAGCCAAAATGGCATGCACCAAAAAATAATTGGCAATTTCGACAATCAGGCTTCAAACTCACCATCTGTGTCGCCAAGTTCCCATCTCCAAAATGTTTGCAAGCATGGGTCAAAGTTTCTCCCATCAAGTCCGTTTTTATTAGTCACATCTTTCTTGTGGGAAGTGGTGTATGGCTCTTTCAGCCCTTGCTTTGTGTGTACGCAATGTTTATAAATGAGACCCCAGGTGATTAAAATCGGTAAAAATGCTGAATAAAGCAGTTTCACGTTACAAATAAGTGTTCCTCCGCCGCTGTCAGACTAGTCCAACACCTGCTAGTGTGTGCTCACCTTATTTCCGATCCAGAAGTTCAGGAGGTTTTTACTGTGAGCCGAATTGTTTGCATAGGTCTCTTCCTTTCCAAAATGAACGGACTTGGTGATTTAAACCGATAAAAATATTGAATAAAGTAGTTTCACATTACAAACCATTGTTTTTCTGTTGCTGTTTGGCATGTCAGAGACAGGCCACAAGCATAGCACCAGCTAACCCGTGCTCACCTTTTTTTCTGTGATAACTTGAGATACAAACATTCAGGAGGTTTTTATCGGGAGCTGAATTATCTGTCGAGGTCTCTTCCTCTCCAAAACAAAGAGACCAGGTGATTTAAATCGCTAAAAACACCAAAGAAAGCAGAGTCATATCAAAAATCTGTGTTTTATTGATGCTCTCATCATCGAGGGGCTGTAAGTATGGTTGCAGATGTGAAAATACGAATGGCCCTATCTAGAGCCAGTGTTTGGTTTGTTCGTTCTGGGTTACTGTGGCAACATGGTAACAGGACCCACTCCTAAAGTAGACATAAACAGCCTATTCTAGGGTGATGGAAACGCAACAACTCTTATTATCTTATACGCTAAAGAAAACATACTTACTATATTATGTTTCTGCTTATATATCCCCCTAAATCTCCTACACTGGAACTTTAAAGCCAAGGTTGCCCACTGTACTATGTTTACCAAATGGTGATATGTGAAGGCACAGAAAGAGCAGACAGTGTGGACATGATGACATTATCTCAAAAAATCCCCCTAATTGCATCAGAACAAGCCAAAAATTTCACCTTGTGCATTTGGATTATAATCACAATGGCCCAATTGGACAGAAAACTATCCAATCTGGCACCACTAGCCGAGGTAGATGAGTGCATGTTGTGTTGTGACTGTGCTGTGCTGCAGTTGTGTGGAGCCTCACACTGTATTCTTTGTATTTCAGGCTCTGTTTGCCATCCGCCGAGTGCTGCTGGCCCAACACACAGCTTTCCCCGTGTCAGGCGCTGATCTGTATGAAGAACTATTGAGCTCAACAGCCATCCTCTCCACTGGAAATCCCAGGTAAAGACAATTCTGCACACACAGCAGAGCACACTGCTTTGTCTTTTGAGGACTGGGGGATTTAACAGTGGGCTCAGTGCCACAAGAGCTTAAAGGAAGATTCACCTCCCAAATCAAATATGTATTCCTGAGGACAGTTCCCCACATATTGAATTAGAAGACATTTCCCCAGTGTTCAGTTTAGAGGCAAAAGTGATTTTGTGGCGATGCTTCTTTGAGTGTACAGCGGCTTCTTCGTCAGTGCCAACTGATATTACTTCAGATTAAAGTCTGTGACTTGTTTAGTGGTAGTAACAGCTGCATTTGGTGTTTTGAAAGTTGAAGGGCACGATGGTCTGTGTTGGGAAGGTTACAGATACAAGTTACCCTGTTAAAAATGTAAAAGTAAAGTAACCATTTTAATTGGATGGATGGATGGATGGATGGATGGATGGATGGATAGATGGATAGATAGATAGATAGATAGATAGATAGATAGATAGATAGATAGATAGATAGATAGATAGATAGATAGATAGATAGGTAGGTAGGTAGGTAGATAGATAGAGTGCTTTATGAGACAAATAAAATAGTAGACACAGCAATAAAAACATTGAACATAGGCTAAGACCAGATCAGTGTGTGATTAAAAAATAAATAATAATAAAATTGATTAAAGAAGGATAAAAACTAGACACACAACAGATTTACTGTAAAAACCCTGTAAAAGTATGTTGTTTTTCTTTTTGAACTTTATATTTAGTGTTTAGTTATTCAGATAACCGAATGTTCCCTGACATGGGACCTCTTAAAAATGATATATTAAAAATAAAATAATAATTAAAGCTGCAAGCAGCGTTGGGAGGGACCTCGGCCCCCCGCCGTCGTCCCCCAGCTCAAGTTGCAGACCTAAGCCATGTGACCTAATGAAACTTTGACATGTGCGATGATCAAACAACACACACACACAAACACACACAGGCCTGTGTCTGTCAGAGTGAAGCCATTGTTATGCTAATTAATGACCACGTACTTAGGTGACAGCACAGGCACTTCAAGTTCAGTTTGACTAATGACTAATGATAACAGAATCAGCATGACGCATTTGACACCACAGCAGCAACACAACCACACACACCACACTATCCAGGCACCGCTGTGATAGAAGTTAACCTGCAAGACAGTGGAACACAAAGGCTCTGGAGAAGAGGCCGAGTTACTGACATGCAGTACGGCAGTTAGTGATGAGCAGAGAGGGAGAGAAGGGAGAGAGAGGAGAGAGGGGGGAGAAAGAGAGACAGAGAGAGAGAGGGGGGACAGGGAGTGGAGTGTGTGTGTGTCTGTGTGTGTGTGAGTGTAATTGTGTCGCTAAAATTTGCAAATTATGAACTGCAGGTTGCTCTAAGGTTACATTATTTTTTTTCTCCATGTCTCTCTCTCTCTCTCTCTCTCTCTACATATATATATATATATATATATATATATATATATATAATATATCTCCCTGTCTTTCTCTCTCATACATACACCCACAATGAATATTTGGTATGTATACTCTGACTAGGAGTTAAAAATCAAAAAAAAAAATTAATATTTTTATGGTTGTTTTTCAACAAAGACAAAAAAAAGTCCTGAAGGGGACCAGTGTCTATTTTTATTGAAAAATAGAAACTGCCCCCCGAAATGATAATGCATCAAAATTGGTGTTGTTATTTATCATTCACATATCACAGACTGTGATAAATAAAATAAAAAAAATCCATCCAACATTTATTATATAGTTATTCTTAATTCATGTTTTTTTCATTAAAGTAACAGTGACTTCATGTAAATAAAATGGCAAATATATTGTGAAAATCCTCAAAAGGAATGAATATTAGATATGCATAATCTGAGAACAAGTTGCTTAAAAGATTTATGCAAAAAATTGTAGAGAAATATGTTAATATTTAATATTTTTCTGTTGTTCACACCGTTCCGAAGGGGGGCCCGCAGGGTTAAAAATGCAAGGTTCTTATGAAGGTGGTGTGAGCTTATAATTTGAAACTTGTAGACACAAGCCATGTGACCTAATGAAACTTTGACATGTGTGATGATCAAACTACACATCCATATTCATTTGAAATCATGTGACCTAGTGAAAGCTTGAGTGATATGTACCGGCTGCTTTGAGGATCTAAGTGCAGCAAACAGACACAAATATATACTAAGACCTACAAATGTTGAATTAAAATCTGATTGTATACATATGTGACACTAATCATATTTGTATAATAACAGTAGAAGTATGACACACACAGACAGACAGACATAGACGGCCGAGTTCTCAACATGAAGAGATTGTGAGAGAAGAGAAAGAGTTCAGAGGGTGTAGAGAGAGAGAGAGAGAGAGAGAGAGAGAGAGAGAGAGAGAGAGAGAGCAGCTTAGCAGCAGCAACATATGTCAGGTTATGCCACAGCCTGAGGGACAACCATCACAACACCCGACACACCTGTCTATATTTACAGTCCTTGTAACTCACAATCTACATTTTTCTTTATTCATTTTTTTTCTATATTATATATTGGTGTATTGTATTGTAGATTGGTGTATTTTGTATTATATATCATATATTTAATCTTTTTTTTATAGTTTTCTGACTTACTTTTATTATTGTACTTTATTTGTAAATTTTAATGTCTTTGGCAATATTGTTAATCTACAGTCATGCCAATAAAGCTTATTGAATTGAGAGAGAGAGAGAGATAGAGAGAGAGGGGGGGGATAGGGAGTGGAGTGTGTGTGTGTGTGTGTGTGTGTGTCTCTGTGTGTGTCCGTGTCTGTCTGTGTGTGCCATACTTCTCCTGTTATTACACACATATGATTATTGTCACATATGTATACTATCAGATATTAATATATACTTCCCACATGTTGTACCACAATAGCCAGAATCATAAGTCAAACTCAATTTTAAAAACTGTAAAGGGTTCTTATGAAGGTGGTGTGAGCGTATATTTTGAAAGTTATAGACATAAGCCATGTGACCTAATGAAACTTTGACATGTGTGATGATCAAATCAAACCTCTGTCGTGTTTATATTTATTTGTTTTAATAACACTGTGCACAAGGACCAGACTGTCAGTCTGTCAGATCAGCTCTGAAATGTTTAATGCTCATAATATGTAGGTCTTATTGTTTACATTTTAAAAATCTTTATGACGCTTCAAAGACGTACTATCAATGACTAATAATCTCTATCAATGATGTTATTAGTCACACTGATGGAACATAATTCCTATAGCCTAATATTGCAAATTATTTGTTAATATTTCTGAGTGAGCAATGGTGCAACATTGCAGAGTCTTTAAATTTACTACATCTGTAACTGAAATACTGTCATTGAATGCTGTTGAGTCAAGAAACAAATATCGATCAATCAATCAATCAATATCACAAATCACAATTTGCCTCACAGGGCTTTACAGCATACAACATCCCTCTATCCTCAGGACCCCATGAGACAGAAGGGGAGACAGAGAGAGATGTAGGATAGATGATCATGACAGTAGCTTACAACAACATTAATGAAAGCAATAATATTAAAATTATAATTCTAGCAATTGTGGTACAATATGTTGAATTAATATCTAATAGTATACATATGTGACAATAATCATATGTGTATAATAACAGTAGAAGTATAACACACACAGACATAGACGACCGAGTTAGACATGCAGAAAGGGAGAAAAGGGAGAAAGAGGACAGAGGGGGGAGAGAGAGAGAGACAGAGAAAGGGGGGGGGGCAGGGAGTGGAGTGTGTGTACAATATGTTGAATTAATATCTGATTGTATACATATGTGACACTAATCATATGTGTATAATAAAAGGGAGTGGAGTGTGTGTGTGGGTGTCTGTCTGTCTGTGTGTCTCTGTGTGTCCGTGTCTGTCTGTGTGTGCGCCATAATTCTACTGTTATTATACACATATGATTATTGTCACATATGTATGACAAAGTTTTAGGAATGAGTTTGGTAAATGTTATACTGTCATGTCTGTGTGACCACACACACTTCACTCTGACAGTGTGTCAGAGTGAAGCCTTTGTTATGCTAATTGATGAGAGCTGCATCTCACACACAGAGCAGAATGGCTTGAAACTTTCTCAAACAAATCCTTCCAGATGCCAAACCGTGGGTCCTCAGGACTGTCTTAAGTTACTGAATTTTTGCAGATCAGTCATTTCTTTGAGCATCACTTTTTGTCTTAACGTTCAAATATTACACTGCACAAATTCATCCTCAGCTCAAATCAAACCTCTGTCGTTTTTATATTTATTTGATTTAATAACACTGTGCACAAGGATCAGGCTGGCAATCTGTCATAGCAGCTCCCAAATGTTTATTGCACATAATGTAGCTTACAACAACATTAATAAAAGTAATAATATTATAATTATAATTCTGGCAACTATAGTACAATATGTTGAATTAATATCTGATTGTATACATATGTGACACTAATCATATGTGTATAATAACAGTAGAAGTATGAGAAACACAGACAGACAGACATAGACGGCCGAGTTCTCAACATGCAGAGAGGGAGAGAAGGGAGAAAGAGGACAGAGAGAGAGAGAGAGAGAGAGAGAGAGGGGATAGGGACTGTGTGTGTGTGTGTGTGTGTGTGTGTGTGTGTGTGTGTGTGTGTGTGTGTGTCCGTTTCTGTCTGTGTGAGCCATACTTCTCCTGTTATTACACACATATGATTATTGTCACATATGTATACCATCAGATATTAATACATACTTCCCACATGTTGTACCACAATAGCCAGAATCATAAGTCAAACTCAATTTTAAAAACTGTAAAGGGTTCTTATGAAGGTGGTGTGAGCGTATATTTTGCAATTTGTAGACATAAGCCATGTGACCTAATGAAACTTTGACAGTTTGTGATAGAAGTTAACCTGCAAGACAGTGGAGCACCAAGGCTCTGAAGAAGAGGCCGAGTTACTGACATGCAGTAACAGGACACGAGAGAGAGAGAGAGAGAGAGAGAGAGATGGGGGGACAGGGAGGGAGAGAGAGAGAGTTTGCTGACATATTGACATATCTCACATGTTCACATACTTCCTGTTTGTGGCAGACAAAGTTACAGATTGCACGAAGTATACATAATGTTGTATGCATCAAAAACACAGCATTTAATTTTTCTGTCAATTACATCAAAAGAAAGGTGTTTGATGAGACTACTGTGTTGTTGAATGTAACATTTCCTCAAAGATGTATATTCTTTCCTGATCTTTGTAACACTGTTACTGACTTGTACTTGAAATGAGGTGATTTACTGCAACCCTCCAGGTCAGTCTCTTGGGTTCAGAGACATAAAATTGATAAAATACATGGAAATACTTTTAAGGTCATTTTTAAAGTAATTTAAAACCTCATGTGTGTGTGACCACACACATACACACTTCACTCTGACACACAGACTGTCAGAGTGAAGCCTTTGTTATGCTAATTAAGGACTGCATGCAGCTCAGACACAGAGCAGAATGGCTTGAAACTTTCTCAAACAAATGCTTCCAGATGCCAAACCGTGGGTCCCATCTTCAATCTGAAAGCATCACCAGATAGATAAATTTGTTCTGAACGCAAACATATAAAGCTTGTATGTCTATGGACTGAAAAATGTCACCTTAATCACAGGTTTACAGTGTGTTGGCCCTCATCTTTTCTTCCAGAGATCATCATGAGGAGTTGTGTCCTGCACCTTCTAACGCTTCTAAAATCCAAACCGTTCAAGTTATGACAAAGTCCTTCACAAGTAATGTTCAGCAGGGGTAGAGCTGTAATTTGTGCAAGTTTGAAGCAGTTATGATAAACGGTGTAGGAGCAAATAATTTTTGATCGACAGAATTTGTGAAAAACGCCATCTTACATTCAAAGACCGACAGCTCACTTCCTGTTGGAGTTAGGTCAGGGGTTGCAGCGCGACATTTGTAGGTCTTTATGAGATGAACGAGACAGTTTTGGTTTGGTCTTTCTAAGTGGTTCCTACCCATCGCACCGGGCATTTTAGTGTGTCTAGGTGGCACAACAAATCCTCAGGAGGTTTTGGCGCACATCACCTGAAACGCTGGCCATAACATCCAAACCAGTCGAGGATTGAAAAAGTTACGCACAATAATTGATAAGGACACGTTGAAGAATAATGTGTGCGAGTATGAAGCCGATACGATAAACGGTGTCGGACTAGTTGATTTTTAAAGGAATTTTTTTTTTTTGAGGAAAACTCTTATTTTGAAAGGGAAATATCTCACTTCCTGTTGGAGTTAGGTCATGGGTACGAGCGCGTGATTTGTAGGTCTTGATGAGACGAACGAGGCTGTTTTGGTTTGATCTTCCTACGACGTTCCTACTGGCTGCAGCGGCCATTTTTGTGTTTCTAGGTGGCGCTAGAGAGCCCATTTTGGCACTTTTCAGATTAATTTCGTCAGTTTATAAAATTTTTCGCCAGTCCTGACAGGCATGCCAATTTTAGTGAGTTTTCGAGCATGTTTAGGGGGTCAAATTCCAGTTGAAAGTCGCGTACGCTGAAAGAAAGAAAGAAACAATAATAATAATAATAATAATAATAAACACTACAAGAACAAGAGGGTCCTCGCCCTTTCAGGCCGAGGTCCCTAATAATAAAAGTATGTTTTGAGGAGTGTTTTAAACGAAGACACCGGGTTCCTCAGATAAGGAGCTCCACAGCTACAGGGCTCTAACAGAAGAATGCCCAGTTTCCTTTTGTAATGAAGCGTAGCAACAGTTAGGTGGGTCCTACCTGAGGAGTGCAGGCAGCAGCTAGGCTCATAGGGAGTAAGTAAATGTACAATGTATGTTGGAGAAAGGCCGTTACTTTCTTTCTTTTTTTAAAAAAAAACAAAACAAAAGATTATTTTTGAGTGCTTTTTGCCTTTAATGGATAGGACAGTGTCTGAAATGGGGAGACAGAGAGAGAGACAGCGGGGACTGACACGCAGCAAAGGGTCGCAGGCTGGACTTGAACCCGCGAATGCTGCAGCGAGGCGATGCCTCTGTACATGGGGCGCCGGCACTAGCTGGCGCTTTTCTAACAAATGTTTTAAACTGGGCAATAAAGCTGTCAGTAAATAGGTTGTGTCAAAAGAAGTTGTTCCTGCACAGTGAAAAGATGCAACAGAAACAGATATGATACAGAATGATATATTCTACATACAAACTTTTTACCACAAAGAATATATTTGGACGTACTCTAACCCCTTTGTAATCACCAACCTTTTGATTAGCAACTGTAATTTAATTGCATATTTTTTCATACTAACTATTACAATTGCATTTATTTTGTAATTAAAAAGGGTTTTCATGGTCATGAAATTCCTGGAAATAATACGAAATTATAAAAAATTTTTGGAATTAACATAATGTTTTGGAAAAGTTATTTTGGCTGTTGTTTAAAATGTGTTGATAAAAATCCCAAAACATATCTTAACATTACCTGAAATACGTTTCTTGTATTTTTAATTTGAAATATAGAGTAGCACTCTATTGCCGTTGAAATGTTACTAGTAGGGCTGCCCCTGCCTAAGAATTTTTCTAGTCAACCAACAATCTTCATTTAGGGCCATTAGTTGACTAGTCGCCTGCATGTTTAAGATATTAATTTAATTATTAAATGATATATTTTGGGCGGGGCAGCACAATGGTTTTAGTTGAAGGTGTGAGAAAGAATACTATCAGTAACATTGTTAACACTGTGCTACATTACAGAGGAATACAAAAGCGTACTAATGAACCTTCATTAATATAGGCCTATATTTTATCTACAAGTGCACGTCACACACTGAGCGAGCCGCCTGTTAATGACGCTGTGGGCTAATGGGCATGTAGCTACTTCCATGTTTCAGATGATACGTCATGTTTGTAGTCGACCAATGAAGATGAGTTTACATATCACCTTGGGTTCGTCCTTCACCTTCTCAAAATGATCCCACACTTTGGATTTCCTGCCCGACATGTTATTAACTAGCCTGTGGAATAAGCGCAGGTACCAGCCCTGGAAATTAACCTGACTCCTGTCTGACTGCTGAGCGTGGACACTTCCTGTGTCTGTCCTTTCAAATTAAACTCCCACATGGTCCACTCATATAGGTTTTGATTTATTCTGAGACGGCGCAGCTTCTAAAAGTTTGTTTTGTTTGTTTTGTTTTTCTGCGACTAAGCGACCAATGAGATCTTGCCGACTAATGACCTTTCTGGTCAACTAACATTTTGTCGACTATTAAGGGGCAGCCCTTTTTCGCTCTGTTGTCTTATACACACAGGCCTTAAATACACACACATGCACAAACAGGACCTATACATGCATTTAATGGAGAGATGTCAGAGTGAGAGTGCTGCCCATGGACAGGCACCCTGAGCAGTTGGGGGTTTGGTGCCTTACTCAAGGGCACCTCGGCAGTGCCCAGGAGGCGAACTGGCACCTCTCAAGGCTACCAGTCCACACTCAATATTTAGTCCAGACAGGCACCAAATATGTAAACCCTCTGATTCCCAAACCAGGTCCTTATGGACTGAGCTACTGCCGCTAGTTTGCAGTAGGAATGTCTAATGAGCGAGTGAGGTTAGTGAACACTAGCAGTTTGATTATCCTCAAATGCTTGGGGAAGTGCGTGTTTAATAATGTATGGCCTTCGATGTATGGCTGTGCTGGATTGTAGGCTTCACACCGAAACATTTTGACGTTAGTAACATGGAGGAATCGGCTTTGGTCAGCCATGATAAAGGGAAGAAGCATCAAGACAACCAAAAGGCTGCTCAACAGACTGCCAACAAATGGCGCATGTTTTATGTCTGCTGTAGTCAGGCCCGATAATGTTACTGCTTAGTGTCTACTGTATGTGTAGATTTATTCTATATTCCATGCTACATTTTCGTAACAATGCTTGTCTCAGGGTATAGCACGCTGGCTTCATCATTGCACCCTATGATCTCTATATAGGACTACCTAAACTACTTTTATAGAGTCATGGAAATGGGGTAAAATATAGTGGAAAAGTTATGGAGAAGTTTTGGAACTTCTTTGGTAAAAATGTGTGGGAACCTTAAATTTAATTACCTAACTCCATTACATGTAACTAATTACTCCCCCAACCCAATTTGTGCGTAAACTGCCATTGTTGGAACAAGCCATGCATTTATAAGCCATTTCTGTCGGTTTCATCATGTTTGCAATTTTCTCTCTTAAGCTGTGCAGACCAGCACAAACCATCAACAATCACATGACAACCTGTAAAATCAATAATATTGTACATTACAAGATGTTTTGTAACCAGATTCCTTTGCATCGATTCATTTTTATCAAACTAAAATCTTTTAAATGTTGCTGAAATCCAATTTGCATTGAACTGTGCCAGCAGAATATGCATCTGGAGCATGGTTGCTGTGGTTAAAAATACAGCAGAGCGATAGAGTGATTTAGAAATGGCCCGTGTGCTACATTTTAACAGCCAGAGCCGACTTCTTCGCTTGTTGTTCCATTTGGCTCGTGAACGCAGCCCAAAGTGGCTCCTGATATATCAGCTGCATTAACTCAGCCCCTTGCCTGACTATTTTCCACTAAAAACAACAAACATCACAGACAAGTCCTTTAAAACATTTTTGCGGTACATCGAAAAATGAAAATTTAATGACCTGAAAGAAACCAAAAATTCCCACTGCTGCCAGCGTGGCATTGTGTGACAGCAGTGCTTGGAATTAACCTGCAAAACTGAGACGCAGCATCCCCTGAAAGGTTTGCCCAGAGATGTGTGCTGGCATCACAAGATTCAGTTATCTGTATGCAGTCGTGGTACAAAGTGTAGCAGATAAATTCACCACTTTCTGAAGGGAAATATTCTTTAGCCAGGACACAGGCTGCTCTGGACAAATCTGTGAAATGGGCCAGCATGGCATAATTTATAGGATGGTACCTTTTCTACAGTTAAACTCACTGTTTCAGCATAATTAATGACCACAGGTGTTTTTTTTTCTCTCCATGGCTCTTTTTAAGTGGTTTTCATAAATTAGTTAGTGCTTTGGATTAGTGATATGAAAGTGAATCAGCCATGTCAGTAAAGGCGGTGTGATTTGTGTATCTTGGCTGCTCTCTACTGGCGAGAAGATGAACTGATGGATGATATCTGCTGTCCACGGTGTCACACTCTGTACAGATAGTGTGGTTGTGTGTGGTTTATCCAGAGACAGAGTAATGAAACATACACTTAGTTTCCAGTCCATTTGGTATACTTAACTAAAACTAACGCAGTCTGCCAGCCTTAATGATTATATTTAGTTATATATGGTTCAGTTCTTGTTGAAAATGTTTAAGGGATGTGTTGATTCAACCTCATGGTTAGTTTGGAGGCTGCAGGTTATATGAGTGGTGTTTCTAATATTTGGCACCCTTGTTGATATAGGGTGGGCAAAATATCAGTATAATGCAATACAGTTCAAAAGCACCACAAACTACTGCCTACGTGCTGGTCCTATGCCCATTGGACAGGTCTTGGCCAGGTTAGGACCTCATTATCATTACAACTGTTGGTATTATCATGTATCCATTGTATGGCTGCCCCCTAATAGTCAGCCAAACGTTAGTCGACCAGAAAGGTCATTAGTAGGATTTCATTGGTCGCTTAGTCGCAGGGGGGGAAAAAAAAAGTGAAATTTATTAAGAGCTGCGCCTTGTCAAATTAAATCAAAACCTAGAACCTAGAAAATTGTATTGAATATAGATTGTATTGACGTTAGAAATTTCAGTATCATGACAATTCTAGTGTGTATGTATGTGTGTGTGTATGTGTTGCATATGTGTTTATGTTGTGTTTGTCCGGGGGTATCAGATAACCTGTCAGTTCAATGGTGTGTTTAGTGTAGCAGCCGGGGGGAGTTTTGGCCACAGTACTTGATCCCCAGATATGTATGTTCCGTATATGTCATATGTTGTTATTGGTTGTATACATCACTTGTCTCATTTTAAACAAAACAAAACAAACAAATAAAAACCCACAGCCTGCAAAATGACCATAAAGTTTAAATAACATCTCTCTTTAACACTCCGAACCAACCTGAACATTATAGCTGTCATGGAAGTAGGATTTATTGCAGGGCTGTTTTTATTAGACTACATTAGTTTCAGCGAGGTGTACCTGTCAGAGTGTGTAATATGTAAAGGATTTTGTAGAGTCTCTGAGAGACTGTAAGATGTTGATGTTATTTCCTGCTTTGCTTACAAGCTAATGCTGAAAACAATATCCATTATATCAGCAGATAACTATGATGTTTTTTCTAAAAACAGCTCTGTCAGAGAGGACGTAGCCTGAATGACATGATGCAAACATTTGACTATTTACATTTTCTTCATCATGTTGAGTGAAGGCAGCTTGCTTAGACTTTTCCTTCCTAAAGCCAGAAGCCCTGAAGGCTGTAAACAGTGTTAGGACTTCTCTTCAGCTTTCAATCACGTCTGCTGCGAGACACCTTTTGGCATATTATTTTTATGTCTCTTTCCCTTTCTTCTTCCAGCTGTTTGATATATGCTCAGTGAATGAGAGCCTCGAGCCCAGAGACGGATAAAAAGAATGTGATGGACATGGACTTTTTCAGTTTTTGGTCTTATGTCAACCAACTACGAGAAATGTCAGAAATTCAATAAGAAATCAAAAGAGATCAAAGAAACCCTTCCTACTATTACATAATAAAATAATCAGATGCATTGTTTAATCTTTTAATGTAGTTCTCTCCCTGTTTAAGGCCATAATACCTTTTTTAAAATCCACAGTACTGTGAACAAGGGAACCTTCATGGACTGTCAGATTTTTCTGTTCCTAACTAATTACTGTTTTTAACTGAATTCCCATCATTAAGCTGTCTACTTTAATGTCACATTCACATATCACATATTGTTGGGTTGACTATTGGTGGTTTCACATAGTATTTACACATAGAGATTTTTTTATAAATAATCACCAGTAATGTGATTATAATGACAAATAATAGAACAGCTTGAACAGTTTGGTCCTGTTTTGAAGCCTCAAGTTCAGCATTTCGGCCATTGCTATCTTAGTTTATTCAGAGCCAGATGTGACCATATTTGGATGAGTGGTTGGACCTGTGGAGGAGTTAGGGGTGGATCTGACTCACAGATCACTACCAGGATTTAATCCATTTGGTCTGATAACATTTTGAAAGTCTAGGAGAGCAGCACAATTAAATCCCTTTATCTCCATTCAAATTAGTGGAGTGCTAAACAGAAAGTTAGCTATTCGGCTGGCAAAAGTTAGCCACTTGGCTGAACTCGTCCATCGTAAGTCTCCAGTGCTCTCTTGGCTCCATAATATGGAAGACAGAGTGATTTTGGCTTCATGCGCCACTGTGCAACTTTCATAGGAACAAACGGGGCCCCGCCTCGAATGCTGCATCCAAGTCTCTTGATACATCCATGTTTTTGTTACTGTCAAATATATTATCACCAAAACTTGTGTATCGTTTTAAATGTTACAGAAAAAGTGTCAACACTCCCAGTGTCATTGTGGAGAAAAACATTTCTTTGGCAGCACACACTAATGCAACTTGCCTTTCACAGACCTCCCTCACAGACCTCCCTCACAGCTCACATGCTAACATACAAAATAGTATAATCATTTATGAGGAGTAATAAATGGCTCTAATTTTTTTTTTGCCACAGAGAGTATCAAACAGACTTTACACAGACAAGCAGAACAAAAGCAACACAAACGTAACAAACCTCATCAGATAACCAGCAGCTGTGGTGCTTCCTCATACTAACAGTGTGGATGGTAAGAGCTGATGGTTCACAGCTGTCATCAGTTTGTCTATCATGTAGCCTTCATAATATTTTTTGCCAACACCTGATAGTATAATGACAGAGATATGATAATGCCATGCAATGTTTGGGTGTGATCAAGTGATACGGTTCAGCCTCAGTCACTTAACACCTCAATGACGATGGTAGATTGTCTCCCGTCATGGCCTTTTCATGAAGAATATTATCATCCACATGCTGTGTATGGAAGGAAATATCTGTCCACAAGACTCAAACAGTCTTTAAAAAGAGCCCTGCGTAGAAACAAAAGTAGATTAAATCTGTCTTCATTGCTTCCACTCCAGTTACTAAGATAAACCTTTAGGTCCAAGGACTGCACAGTATTCTGATCTCACCAATGAGTGTAGCCCATGAGAAATCAGCTTTTCAAGGACAATCACTTTCATCCTTCTGAGGCCTTAGAAGAACGCAACCTGGTGTTTTCATCAACAATGCAACCCTCTCTGCTCCATTGCCAAAGGAGGCAGAAATAATGCAAGTATGTCCATCCCCACCAATTCTCCTCTTCACAATCACACTGTGTGTGATGAGAACCACTATTAACCAACCACAGGCTTCCCAGCAATACTTAACCTTCAAGCTGGAGGACCTTGGCTACGTAGATTTGACTGCATTGCTGTCACATCCATCATCACGTGCAGGCAAACATGATGAGATTCAACAAAGTACACAGATCACCAAATGTCAAAATAGACAAATCAAAACATTCCTGTACTGAAAGAACAGATGGTTAAAGCATTATGACCACAAACACTACCTTGGTGATGATCAAAATAAAAGTGTGCAATCAACAGTGTCCTTTAAAGCTGGTGCCAATAGAAGTATCTACATCTTTGTAAAATAAATCTAGAAATTTCTAATGCTCCAGTGTTTTATGTTGTAACATATCAGAATCTTTCCAAAATGAAATACAGGTGTCCACTAAATTATCACTTAAAGAAATTCTTCACCTCCAAAATGACCATTTTTATTATTAGTTACTCATCCTGTGTTTCATTAAATTCACAAATAATTGTTGTTGTTTTTTTTCCCCTTGCTTTCTCTTTAAATTGAAGTCATGGGGTCCATGTTTAACAACAGTTGAACTATTAGGTATGCACAATAAAATCGGTACATCATCAGTATCGGCAGATATTGGCTTTAAAATGAAATATCTGAATCGTACAACATGTTTTTTATTATTTTGCACAAAGAATGAGTATTACATACACTGAAAAGTATTGTATTTCATGTACTCATCTGCTGGTGGGCCATCATGATAAGAGTATACATGCATAATATGATGTTAATTCCACTACAGAAAAGACTTGATAATCACTAAAATTAGGAGGGGAAAAATTTGGATATATCGACATCAGTATCAGTTATCAGCCAAATCAGTTGTTATTCATCGGCATATTGGATAACAGCAAATAATCCAGTATCATGCATTTCTAAAAACTACATAAAAAAACCTTCCAATTACAAACTCTCACCCAACTCTTGTAGTATAATCCAAGTCTAATTTATCCAGTCATATGCTCAGAACTTCCAAAACATGCATCCATTTCCTCCACGGGGAAATGAACTAAAAGTGAGATGTACCTTTGCTCTATGTTCAAATACTATAATTAAAACTCGCTCTGATTTTCTATAGGAAGCATCATTGTCCGTTGGTAGTAATGCACCACCGAAAAGGGAAAGGGGGTTGTTTACCACAAGGTTGTAGTCATTGTAGTTTTTTAGCTCAGCGAAAGTGCCGGCTCGACAGTGCTGTGTGCGCTCCTGGAGGAAGGGAAGTTGATGGCAACTCCTCTTCGGAGGAATTCTCCCGCAGTCGCTCATCGCACAAAACTAGCCCATTTTTACTCACTTGTAAAAAACCTCTATTCTTATTTTACTTTTCTGTGTCACTTATTGTTATGTTCTTGTTTAAGTTTTTTATTTATTGGTATTTTTTCTGTCCTTATGCTGCTGCAAAACTTAATTTATCCTCTGGGTATCAATAAAGACCCGTTCTATCTAACCTTAAACTATAAATTCTCACTAAATAGAATTGAAAAACGAGAAGCCGCTGTTTCACAATAAATAAGTAAATAAACAAAAGTATAAATGAGTATGTTTAAGTATATTCCCTCACTGTAAACTCATATCAAAGTTTTCACGTCACAGTCCTAAATATTCCTCAACACTGAAGTAGGGAGTTTCAGAGATGAATTAAGAAAACTCTATCTTGTGGCCATTGTTTTCTGAGAAATCAAGTAGTTTCCATCAGTTTGGTATAAATATGACTTTTCCCGTGAGCTTCAGCTGCATTTGCTTTAGTATGAAGCCAGTCGTAGGAGCAAATCAGATTTGCACCCTAGTTGCTGAATTTATCCAAAATGGACCCAAATCTGAAAGTGAATTGTTTTTACTGCTGCATTACTTATCATCTTTCTATGCAATGTAGTCTCTAGAACCTGCTTACAATTAGTGACTCACTCACACAACAGAAGTATACACTCAGTGGTTAGATGTTTCTTTTTTATCTATACGTTTCTTGGGAGTTGAATGTACAAAGGGTTGTATCTTAGACTTCTTATTAAAGAACCAGATGATGCTGTTGCTCGTCTTTTGTACTTATGATTCAACTGGAGGAGTTTCATGGCCCTTCAAGCTTTTAAAGTGCCTCAGCTGCCAGTCATGTAACAATGTCTATGCAGGAAGTAATGAGAGTTTTACCTTGAGAATCCTGGACATCATAAATTACTCCTTCCACTTCTCAACTCCATTGTGGAAGTGTGAAACATACCAAAAATCAGCAGCTGAAAAGGAGAACATGGGAGAAAAAATTTATCTTGTGAAGACATTGCTAAACACTGTGAGGAAAATCTTACAATGCATTTACATCAGACAGTGCAAAAAGCTCTGATCAATGTAGTAATCCACAGCTGCAGAGTTTGAACGGGCTATTATGTCGTTTTTGCTTCTTCAATTTCCCATCGACTGTAATGATGGACGCAGCAGCTCTCCAAGCATAGATATTTATTCCCATCTCTCTCTAATTATATTGATAGTACAAACTAAAAGTTTCCTTTTACCTCATGTTGTTCACTTGATTACAGCAGTAAATGCATAAACAAGTGTATAGTATACATTTAACTATGCATTGTATGTCATTTTATTCTTTGCTGTAAGTATATGTAAATTGGCTTCAGTAGACACACCCATTAGACTTGTAACTAACAAACAATCCCATCTACACACACACACACACACACACACACACACACACACACACACACACAGACTATAACACCATGCATTCCCCCCTTTGCGAAACCGTAAAGTTCATGCCACCCAACACACAGTCTTTAATCAGTCATTAACAATAATTGGGAAAGCAACTAATGAAGTGAAATGAGGGTTAGCATGATAGCATCAGCAAACTGTTGTTCATTTTCCCTACATATCTAATCGCTGAACTTTGTTTAGCCTTTCAACAAAAACAGTCGTTTCAGCTTATTAGTAACAATTTGCTATTAGCTGTGAAGCTTCTGTACTTTTTATAACATAATATTAGCAGCGGTGGATGAGAAACTCGGACAGAGCAGATTGACTTATCACTTTTCTACATGTTTACATGTTGCTGAACAGCTGTATATGATAAAGTATTGACTTTTTCTTCAAGGAGGTTTTATTACACTCACAGTAACAGGCGTAGAAATGGCGCAGTAGCCAGGGCTCACAGACAGCAGGAGGAGTGGCTGCTGCAGCACGATAATAAATTACACCCAATTGTAAAAACAGATTAACGAGGTTTAAGCTTCACACATTCGTGGGAAAAAGCGTGTATTAAAGATTGATCTCGGATTTTGTGAATCGGTATCGGGTCATCCAAATGAAGATCAATTTGAATCGGATGAATCGATTATTTTAACCCAGCCCTACTCTTGACTTTAGCTCTTTGTTTACTTTCCTCACTTCTGTTTTTCTTCTGTTGTGGGCTGAACAGAACTGCCAATATAGTGACTTCATTCACTGACGTAGATGCTTATTCAATATACTGAATCAGCCAAGAAAAACGAAAAGCAGACAGGCGCTGTAAAGGGATAACAGTGCAGGACATAGCACTCCAACTCGTGGGACAAGCGCCCATCAGCGGCCCAACACTGACCGACGGCTGACCATCAGCTTGGTGTGTCAGGGCCTTTACACTAACCTTAACCTAATTAAAATCAACTCTTAACCCTTAAGCAGGCCTTTGAAGAAGTGAGGACTGGTCAAAATGTCTTCACTTTACAACAGTGTCCTCACTCTGTCGGTTAGAAACGTGTAGGTCCTCACTATGGAGCAAGTACCAGTACACACACACACACACACACACACACACACACACACACACACACACACACACAAGCATGCAAGCACACACTGAGATTAATGGAAAGCCAACTATTTTTTGATAGATTCAATTTGAAAGACGCAGCCAGTGGCTGAGCTTGATAAGAAGCAATGAAACAGCAGCTGAAATTAGGAATTGGCCAGACATCCTACGAATAGTCTGGAACCTAATGCAAGCTCCGTTTGTGTTATGTTCGCCCAACTGCAGTTTTTGTTGGTTCTACGGATGTGCGTGGACTTAATAGTTTATTACATGGGGTGGCAGGTGTGAGTAATGAATTGTACCTTGTTTCTTGCAGCTTAGATAAACTGCTGGATTCAGGCTTGTATACTGGAGAGATAACAGAGCTGTCAGGAGGCCCAGGAAGTGGCAAATCTCAGGTGAACATTTCCTACCTTCTCTCTCCATCACTGATAATTTCAACCTCATAAATTCCTCCTTTTTAGAATTCCCTCTCCTCCTTTAGAATAAGAATCTGTACTCTGGCTGAAATAATACTTTTTAGAGTTATCGTTTAGCAAACACAAATTAACCATGCTATCTTGAACTATTCCCTGTGTGCTTGTCATGGCTTCTAGGTGTGTTTCGGAGTTGCTGTGCACATTTCTTACCGGCTAAAACAGAGTGTAGTATTCATCGATACGACAGGGGGGCTTACTGCCAGCCGCTTGCTTCAAATGCTAAAAGCTGAAACAAGTAACTCAGAGGAGCAGGTAAGCTGACAGGGACTGAGTTTCAAAGTAATATTGGATGATGTGTAATATAAGATGATGTGAAATAAACTGTCATTTTACAGATGGAAGCTCTCCAGAGGATCCATATCTACCGTTTGTTTAACGTCTTCTCTTTACTCGACTGCCTGTACAGCCTTCGCGGTGGCGGGCTTCAGCAGGTTTGTTTGCTGTTATATTAATGCTTAAAATATACCAACAATCCCGTTTTACCCGGGGAACCTTTGAGAAAGACAGATGAAATTTTCAGCAGTCTAATTTTGTCACATTTTGTATTAGGTGTGTGTTGGCGGTGGCTCTGTGAAGGCAGTGATCGTGGACTCAGTGTCAGCTGTTATCGCTCCTCTACTGGGAGGCAAACAGAATGAAGGTGATATCTCTCTCTGCGAGTCCATCATAGTGCATCATACCTGAGGCTGTGTTTACACCTGAGCCTGTAAACTCCAAATGTCTGTAAAATAAATATCACAACAGGATTCCCACACATTCTGCAAGCATGACATCCAAGTTAGTTCCAGTCATAGAGAGTGTGAAAATACAACAGAAACATTAGTGCAATCATGTTAAACCTCAAACCAGGTCATTTAGAGTGAAAAGTCAAATTTCTGATATCAGTTTTTAATGGAGCTGATTTCATTAACCTTGGAGCTGCTTCAACTGGAGTCTGACCTCTCGAGAGTCAAAATAATTAAAGTTCTTAATCCAAGTGAACCTAATTCAACTTCATTGCTAACTATTGGTTTATAGAAAGCTCCAGAACAGCAATCTAATTAAGCAATCGCTCAATACAACATCCAAAGGGGGGGATCTAAAATAAACCTTCCATAAGCACCTGTGAACAGAAAGAACAAAAAGCTAAAATCTACCAAAAGTGAGTGTACAGAAATAGCAAATTCATAAAGATTTTTGTTTAAAACTATGGACACTTTTAACAAAAATTACTGGTCTGTGGAGACTCATTTATTCATGAATATAATCACACCTGAGCTTGAGCTTTGAGAAGTTTGTTATTAGGAAAATACGGTTAATTTACCATCAAGCAGTTTCTTGTTCTCCACACCTGAGCAGCTCTGGTCAAATAGATAGTACACAAAAAAACCACATCATGATACAGGGATATTTTGAAGTAAAGTTCTGTAGAGGGGCCGAAAATACATTTTATTATTGCAGTCTATCAGGCTGTGCAGTGAAATAGGCAAAAAAAGAAAAAAAAAAGGCTGAAAAACAACAAAAGAAGGTCTTTCATGTTATTTATACCCAATTTATTGAATTATAGTCCTATCCTTATTTACAAACATTTTTATATTTGAACATGTGCAGCCTGTTGTATAGAGATGTTTTCATATATTTTTCTTTAGTAACAACAAATGCTATACATGGGATATTTATCTTGTAATCTGCATGGACAGATGAGTTCAGCACTGTTCATCAACTTATATGACATACTGTATAAATATGACAGCAGTGACAGTTGAATGTTTCCATGGCAACGGGTAAAACTGTCTCGAAGGCTGTTCATCAGCAGCTTGCAGTCTCTGTCCTCACAGACTTTCCTGATGACAGTAAATATGTGGGAAACACTGCATATTCTCAGAATATTCACCTGGCTGCTTTTATGTCATTTAGAACATCTTGCCCATTTCATTTTCTAGAGAGCAATTTCAGACCTTGTCATTGATGACCTCACAAATTTTAGTTTAGTTTTAGCACTAATATTTTTGAGCAGTTGTAGACTGTAGGAATAACATGTATGAATTTAAAAAAAGACAGTAAAGACAAGAAGTAAGAACACCTAAATGAATAGAAAAAAAATCATCTAAAGACAAAACAAGAAGCAAAAGTGTTTAAAGAGTTTCAGATTAAAAGGAAGTTATGTGTCTAGTTTTCAGCCCTTATTTAAATGAGTTAGCAGTTTTTTTTATTGATGTGTCCACAGAGATACAGTACATTCTTACATAGAAACAGATCCCATTCAATCCAACATAACATTTCCAAATTTTTTGTTAAGTCACACCCACTGTATTTCCTTTTAAGAGTCCTCCGTCATTGAATATTGAAACTAAAGCCCCGTTTCCACCAAACACTTTCAGTATGGTACCTTTGGAACAACAGTAACCCTTCAGACATGGTACCTAGACCTTAGTGTTCCCACTGCACACTACCCTTAAATGTGGGCAGGGTTGTTGTCACTCACTGCTCCGTCCAGCACTCACTGTATTTCCTCATTAGCGGTGGCACAGATGGAAGTCTTCACCTCATTCATCGTCCACAGAACAAGGCTGCATGCCAACATTTTCAGAACAAAATAGAACAGGCTGCAGTGAGAGTCTCTTTCCATGGGATATTTAAAGATAGGGGGTTTGTGCATTTAGGCCTTCTCAGGCAAGCTCAGGGGTTTAGTGTTGCTGTAGCCCTCAGAAAGTGAGGATTAGAATATATGCAGTTCACATAACCCGGCTGAAGGTAATATATATAAACGCTTGAAGATCATTACGAAAAGTGTTAGTGTATGTGTATGTTCCACCTTAAAAGTTGCCGGCAGTCAGCCCAGTGAATTAAGTTTTTTTTTCTCCAACTCCAGCTTGGTGGAAATGGGGTTTTAAACTCCAGTAGCAAATGACAGTTCCTAAACAAATGAGTTAGCAGTTTTACTAGCTATTAAATCCTGATTGGTTCACCTAAGTATGTGGTATCGCCTTTTTCCACCTCAGCCCACTTTAAACCAGCGAGACCAGTAAAGACAAAAGCACTAATGCAGAAATCTCTCATGTGAAATAACTCTAAAGACTTTGGCTGAAGATGTAGGACCCCATCGCTCACAGTAAAAAGCTGATTGAGAAAAAAGATATTCATGGCCTTTAAGGGATCACCAAAGTAATTGCAATTCATCCTGTGGGGACCAGGAACCTCCACACTAAATCCCCCGTCAGGCTGTCTAATACTTTCATTCTGGTCCAAAGTCGTGAACTGACTGTCATTGCCATCCTCTGAGCTCCGCTGTCAGCATGGCTATAAACAAAATGAGCCAACCATAAGAATATTAAAGACAGTAAATGTCACAACAATGATATCTGTAGCTTTACTTACTACTGTTGAATTGCTTAGAAAATGCCATAAAAAAAGACATTGGGAGTATTCTGCACACGAACCAACCTCTCTACAACTTCCTTTGCCTCCAGGCATGTCCTTGATGATACAAGTGGCAGGAGTTCTTAAGACAATGGCAAAGGACTTCAATGTTGCTGCTTTGGTAAGGATGACACAGTCCTTGACGTGTGCTACTCTAAATGCGTGATGCATTTCCAGTGTCAATCTAAACTCTCCGCCAACCCTTTCACACTTCCTCTTGTTATTGCTTTGAGACATGCCATGAAAACTAAACATTTTTTTTCCCACTTTTGTTTCAGGGAAGAAAAGAAAATCAAGATAAAAACAAAAGGCTACTGATTTCTGACAATTTAATATGTGCAACAAAAATCCGTTTGTTAGTTCAGGTGTATGACTGGAGGTTATAATTATGTAAAGTATGAACTAATCATATTAAAACCAGCATGCACCAAAGTAAATCTGCCTTCATCTGAAATCATCAAGTTATTTGAAGTGAGATAAAGATGATTTGATAGGCTGTTTGATGCTCGCCTTTGATTAAAAGTGGGACAATCTGTCTGTCCCACTTATATATTTATTTTCCTCTTCTAAAGCTTGTACTATCTCTCACAAGCTAAACCAAGCCATGAAACAGAATGAAGAAATGCTGTGATAATCCCCAGATAGGTGAAAAAAACACAGCAAAAGATTAAACATAATGCTGTCTGGGCCTGCAGGTTACAAATCATGTGACGAGAAGTGGCAGCGGGGAGGTGCAGCCAGGCCTCGGTGTGTCGTGGAGTCACATCCCCAGAACCAGGATCCTGTTGGAGCGAGTAGGGAGGGCTGCGGCCGTCAGCCACTCCACTCTGCGCTCTGCAACGTTGATCAAGTCTTCCAGACAGGTACTACATTCAGCATTGACTTGCACATCATTCAGCTCAGTATTGATTCTGTCAAAGGGGCTTCGTTGAGAGGTAAATGTCAAAACATCTAGGTAAAATGGAGACTTGAAAGTTATGTTTGCTCGTGTAAAACAGGTCTGGTTTGATAAAGAAGCTCTTTATTTCCATTTAAAAGCAGCTCCAGGCAAGATTTTTACAGGTATGGGAGTCTTATCATTCTAATTGACAAAGACATGCTGTGACAGACAACAGCCTCATTCTACTGATTTAGATCCAGGACAATCGGGCAGTTTCCCAAAAGCAGCTTTACAGTTGTGTATGGACAAATGTCCATCTACAAAAAGCAAAACTGAGAGTGAGCACTCCAGTTAAGTTAGTTCAGTTTGGCTCCACCACTATAAAACTTTAGAATCTGTAATAGACTGAATGTCACTGTTTACATGAACTGCTCAGTAGAACATCCCAACATCACGTACATAAAAGAAAATGGCGCAAAGCAAATGCTGCCTCAACTGGTTAATTTTGGTCACCTAAAAATAACCATGAAAGTGCAAGCTAGGGCTGGGTAATATAACGACTATGTACGATATACCGATATATTTTCAAGCAAGGTATACATTTAGACACCACCATTCATATCAGGCAAGTACCTGCAAAGCAGTAATTCTAGTTGTAGGTGGTTCTATTCAGGTGGCTAAAATATTTTGGCCCCTGTCCACAGCATTACATCGCTTAGCTTCTGTGCAGGTAGATTTAGTTTATCAAAGATGCTAACAAAGCAACGCAGTACATAAAGAGGCACAGCATAAACATCAGATGGGTCAAACCACCATGTGTAACTTGGATATATAAAGGTTGCATTTACGACTGAAAATGGAATAAACAAGTTTGTTGATTGCACGTCTCCACAATTGAAATCAGTTGCCAGTTGTCTCCTTGGAAGTGATTGTTGTTGTTTGCGGGACACTGTGGTAATTTTAGGATTTCTTTTAGATGAAGTTCATATTTTCACAGAGTTGGAGACAAAGGCAAACCTACAGCAGAACAGACAGTAGGAGCTTTTGCCTATAGCAAATACATTATTGGACTTTCAGTGAATATTAATGATAACGGGATGAAATTGATATTATTGCTGGAAACGCTTCTATAGTCTTTGTTAGTTTTTCCTCCTCTCATAAATAACTGTCCACAAAGGCATCAATTATACATGTTCTGTTCTGGAGTTACAAAAGAGGTCCGTCAGACGAAACAAAGAAGCACTTTGACAAAGCACATTCAGAATGAACATAGCCAAAATGAATGTTTTATATTGCAGCAGAGTTTTTTTTTTTTTTTTTTTTTTTTAAACTAGTAAATCAACACTGTCATCTGCTCTACTTCTTAGCCTTGTCACATCAAAGAAGACTTTGACTTGCAGTGGTGGAGTCGCTCCGCAGAAGGATCCTCAGGAAAGAGAAAACTGGATGAGACTGATTCCTGATGAGAGCCGACTATAATCCTATGACCAAAGGTGCGTGAATGTTTCTGCGTCAAATTTGCAAGAAAATGTGTCTTTGAAGTTTTCTCTTTTTCTCCCCTGTGGTTCTAGAAAGCACTGTGCAAGTACCTGAATGATTGCTAAACTTCATCCCAATTAAAAACACCATTTAGTTGGTTACATCACAACACAGGAAATATACTCCATCTAGATGCTCTTTTAATCTACTGCTTCAGCAAGGCCTTTTTTGTGGGCATAGATTATACACTACTTAGACTTATAGACAACTTTGCTTCTCATGGCAAAGTAAAGATTTCGGCTGGAGATTTGTTTTTACCTGTTAAAAGGGAGGAATACAGAGGCAGAAAAAAATCCTTTCTTGTGTGCTTCTTTCAGGCCTTTCAGTGGAAGCAGGCCGGGTTCATGTGCAGTCTGCCCCCCCAGAGCTCAATGCATTCAAACATTTAATTAAAGCACCTCATAGCCCAAAGCATCTTGGGGATAAAAAGGCAAATCTGAATTATCCTCGAAAGCCATTCAGATGCAGGGGGCTGCAGCAAAAAACCTTTCTGCATCTCACTGGATTGTGCAGAGTCTCATGATTTGGGAAGAAAGCAAGATGTATATGGTTTAGGAGGAGTAAGCCTTCCTAAAGCAATGAATGTCTCTCATACCAGGATGTCCACTGGGTTTAAAAATGTAATAAAAGTTGATCAGTCTATTTAGCAACAATTAAAGAGATTTAAATGCCATTTTCCAAGGTATTAACTTTTAACTGTTTTTATCATATTTTGGACATCATACTATACTGTGATTTTTTTCATCATATTTTGGACGACATACAACACTATGACTTTTGGACGTCATACTATACTATGACTTTTTTTTTTTTTTATCTTAATTTGGACGTCATACTGTACTATGACTTTAATGACATTTTGGATGACATACTATACTATGACTTTCTTATCATAATTTGGACGTCATACTATACTATGACTTTTCTATCATATTTTGGACAACATACTTTACCATTTTTTTATGTCATAGTATAGTATGATGATGATGATGATATAGTATGTTGTCCAAATTATGATAAAAAAGTCATAGAATAGTATGTCGTCCAAATTATGATTAAAAAGTCATAGTATAGTATGTCGTCCAAATTATGATTAAAGTCATAGAATAGTATGTCATCCAAATTATGATTAAAAAGTCATAGTATAGTATGTCGTCCAAATTATGATTAAAAAGTCATAGTATAGTATGTCATCCAAATTATGATTAAAGTCATAGTATAGTATGTCGTCCAAATTATGATTAAAGTCATAGTATAGTATGTCATCCAAATTATGATTAAAGTCATAGTATAGTGTCATCCAAATTATGATTAAAGTCATAGTATAGTATGTCATCCAAATTATGATAAAAAAAAGTCATAGAATAGTATGTCGTCCAAATTATGATTAAAAAAGTAATAGTATAGTATGTCGTCCAAAATATCATAAAAAAGTCATAGTATAGTATGTCGTCCAAAATATGATAAAAAAGTCATAGTATATGATAGTATACTCTGTACATGTAGTTGGTAAAATGTGGAGCAGTATGTTCGAAGTTCAGGAAGGTGGCATCATGTGTGCTTTATCTCTTTCCTTTCTGCATGCAGCTGCAGGATAAATTGATGCAACACTCAAAGCACAAATTGTAGAAAATAAATGGGAGAACGATGTAACTCCGACATTTTTATTATTTCATCAGCATGTTGTGTATTCCAAACGGCAGACAAATTTAGTTGTTCTCAGTTCATGGGCTGGGGTCTAATACCTTGCAAAATGTTCCACTTGGCAGTAAAAATAATTCTGCTGCATATTCATTTTAGTGCTGTGATTTAGTTGCATGATGTCTGTGTAAAATGCATTTCATGATTTAGCTGCTTAAACTACATTTCTTAGGATAACTCTACACCTACAGTACAGTGTCACCAGTAAATTGGCTACATCTATCCCCAGTATTCAAAATATTCCAATTACTTAAAAATGGCAAAAACTAATCCCCCAAACTAAGTGTATTTTTCAAGGGTAAAAAACAGGAAGATCTTGAAAAGAATAAATAGGTATGACCTGAGAGCAGTGTGTGATCTGGCTTTGTGTCCAAACATGGATTTAGAGTTAAGTTACACTGATGTGCAGTCTCTTATAGACAGGTTAACACACGGTATAAAATGTGTTCTGCTTATTTTTTATTAACAGGGAGGTACGATGCGCCTCTTGCGGATGCATTCCCAGATCCAGCTGGGTGACACTCTCTGGGCCTTGCTGTCCTCTTCAGGTTCAGCCAGTGTGTGTGTGGCTGAGGCGGCGTCGTAGTCTGGGACCAGGTCACCATCATATGCCACAAAGTACCGCCTCAGTTTGTCAAAGTCCTCGACTGAGACGGGCAGGAAAAGCTTCACCCCACTGAAGATGTCCAGCAGTGTCTACACAGAAAATACACATGGTCAGCAGAGGAAGCACTTTGTACATATTATTCAGTTAATTCTTCTAACCTGTTTAGAAAAGAAAGTATTCACACTGTAATGATATGAATGTGAAGATCAGGTGTATTTATTTTTCACTACAGTGTTTTTGTCGGACAAAGACATTTTTGTTTAACTTGCAGAAAAACCCTGTCCTCCTCAGTACTTTTATAAAGCACCATGCCAATCTGAGTTGAATATGTGATAGCTAGATCACTGCTAGTCTTTGTTTAATGACTAGAGACCTATTGTGGACCAACCTTGTCATTTCTTGGCTCCAGTAGTTGAGAGGTTGGCTTTGTCTTGGTTTGTCCATTGCTGTGAACACTTTCACTCTTCTTCATCTGGCAGGAAACAAACCACCCTTTAATCACCTGCAGCTCAACTTTACTCATTCAAACTGTCTGTCAGGGTTAAAGTAATGACGTATATGTGGAGCAAATACCTTCTTGGCACTGGGTGCTTCTGAGTCAGGAGTGCGAGGTCGGGATTTCACCACCTTTGGTTTAGGTGTGCTGCTGTCTGTGAAGTGAGTGCATGTCAATGATGATATATCGAATAAAGTAGCATTTGCAGTACTGACATCCCACCTATACAACTCTTCCTGATTCATTTGTTATATATTTTGGTCATACTGTACTGTGACTTTTTTATCATATTTTGGAAGACATACTATACTATGACTTCTTTTTTTGTATCATATTTTGGAAGACATTCTATACTATGACTTTTTTTTAAATCATATTTTGGAAGACATACTATACTATGACTTCTTTTTTTTTTAAATCATATTTTGGACGTAATACTATACTATGACTTCTTTTTTTTATCATATTTTGGACGTCATACTATACAATGACTTCTTTTTTTTATCATATTTTGGAAGACATACTATACTATGACTTTTTTTTTTATCATATTTTGGAAGACATACTATACTATGACTTCTTTTTTTTTATCATATTTTGGAAGACATACTATACTATGACTTTTTTATCACATTTTGGACGACATGCTATACTATGACTTTTTTATCATATTTTGGACGACATACTATACTATGACTTTTTTTTTTTATCATATTTTGGACGTCATACTATACTATGACTTTTTTTATCATATTTTGGATGTCATACTATACTATGACTTTTTTTTTTATCATATTTTGGACGTCATACTATACTATGACTTTTTTTAATCACGTTTTGGACGACATACTATACTATGACTTTTTTTTTTTTTATCATATTTTGGAAGACATACTATACTATGACTTTTTTATCACATTTTGGACGACATGCTATACTATGACTTTTTTATCATATTTTGGACGACATACTATACTATGACTTTTTTTTAAATCATATTTTGGAAGACATACTATACTATGACTTTTTTTTTTATCATATTTTGGAAGACATACTATACTATGACTTTTTTTATCATATTTTGGAAGACATACTATACTATGACTTTTTTTTTTATCATATTTTGGACAACATACTATACTATGACTTTTTTTTATCATATTTTGGAAGACATACTATACTATGACTTTTTTTTAAATCATATTTTGGACGTAATACTATACTATGACTTTTTTTTAAATCATATTTTGGAAGACATACTATACTATGACTTTTTTTTTAAAATATTTTTGAAGACATACTATACTGTGAATTTTTTTTAACAGATTTTTGAACACAAACTATACTATGACTTTTTTTTAAATCATATTTTGGACGTAATACTATACTATGACTTTTTTTTATCATATTTTGGAAGACATACTATACTATGACTTTTTTTAATCATATTTTGGAAGACATACTATACTATGACTTTTTTTAATCATATTTTGGATGACATACTATACTATGACTTTTTTTTATCATATTTTGGAAGACATACTATACTATGACTTTTTTTAATCATATTTTGGATGACATACTATACTATGACTTTTTTTTATCATATTTTGGAAGACATACTATACTATGACTTTTTTTTTTATCATATTTTGGAAGACATACTATACTATGACTTTTTTTTATCATATTTTGGAAGACATACTATACTATGACTTTTTTTTAAATCATATTTTGGAAGACATACTATACTGTGACTTTTTTTAATCATATTTTGGAAGACATACTATACTATGACTTTTTTTTATCATATTTTGGAAGACATACTATACTATGACTTTTTTTTAAATCATATTTTGGACGTAATACTATACTATGACTTTTTTTTATCATATTTTGGAAGACATACTATACTGTGACTTTTTTTAATCATATTTTGGAAGACATACTATACTATGACTTTTTTTTATCATATTTTGGAAGACATACTATACTATGACTTTTTTTTAAATCATATTTTGGAAGACATACTATACTGTGACTTTTTTTAATCATATTTTGGAAGACATACTATACTATGACTTTTTTTTATCATATTTTGGAAGACATACTATACTATGACTTTTTTTTAAATCATATTTTGGACGTAATACTATACTATGACTTTTTTTTAAATCATATTTTGGAAGACATACTATACTATGACCTTTTTTTTATCATATTTTGGAAGACATACTATACTGTGACTTTTTTTAATCATATTTTGGAAGACATACTATACTATGACTTTTTTTTATCATATTTTGGAAGACATACTATACTATGACTTTTTTTTAAATCATATTTTGGACGTAATACTATACTATGACTTTTTTATCACGTTTTGGAAGACATACTATACTATGACTTTTTTTTTTATCATATTTTGGAAGACATACTATACTATGACTTTTTTATCATATTTTGGAAGACATACTATACTATGACTTTTTTTTAAATCATATTTTGGACGTAATACTATACTATGACTTTTTTTTAAATCATATTTTGGAAGACATACTATACTATGACTTTTTTTTTTATCATATTTTGGAAGACATACTATACTGTGACTTTTTTTAATCATATTTTGGAAGACATACTATACTATGACTTTTTTTTATCATATTTTGGAAGACATACTATACTATGACTTTTTTTTAAATCATATTTTGGACGTAATACTATACTATGACTTTTTTTTATCATATTTTGGAAGACATACTATACTGTGACTTTTTTTTTATCATATTTTGGAAGACATACTATACTATGACTTTTTTTTTATCATATTTTGGAAGACATTCTATACTATGACTTTTTTTTAAATCATATTTTGGACGACATACTATACTATGACTTCTTTTTTTTTATCATATTTTGGAAGACATACTATACTATGACTTTTTTTTAAATCATATTTTGGAAGACATACTATACTATGACTTTTTTTTAAATCATATTTTGGAAGACATACTATACTATGACTTTTTTTTAAATCATATTTTGGAAGACATACTATACTATGACTTCTTTTTTTTTAAATCATATTTTGGACGTAATACTATACAATGACTTCTTTTTTTTATCATATTTTGGAAGACATACTATACTATGACTTTTTTTTAAATCATATTTTGGAAGACATACTATACTATGACTTCTTTTTTTTTTAAATCATATTTTGGACGTAATACTATACAATGACTTCTTTTTTTATCATATTTTGGAAGACATACTATACTATGACTTTTTTTTTTTATCATATTTTGGAAGACATACTATACTATGACTTCTTTTTTTTATCATATTTTGGAAGACATACTATACTATGACTTTTTTTAATCATATTTTGGACGTAATACTATACTATGACTTTTTTATCACATTTTGGACGACATGCTATACTATGACTTTTTTATCACATTTTGGACGACATGCTATACTATGACTTTTTTATCACATTTTGGACGACATACTATACTATGACTTTTTTTTATCATATTTTGGACGTCATACTATATGACTTTTTTATCATATTTTGGAAGACATACTATACTATGACTTTTTTTTTATCATATTTTGGACGTCATACTATACTATGACTTTTTTTTATCATATTTTGGATGTCATACTATACTATGACTTTTTTTTATCATATTTTGGAAGACATTCTATACTATGACTTTTTTTTAAATCATATTTTGGACGACATACTATACTATGACTTCTTTTTTTTTATCATATTTTGGAAGACATACTATACTATGACTTTTTTTTAATCATATTTTGGAAGACATACTATACTGTGACTTTTTTTTATCATATTTTGGAAGACATACTATACTATGACTTTTTTTTAAAATCATATTTTGGACGTAATACTATACTTTTTTTAAAATCATATTTTGGAAGACATACTATACTGTGACTTTTTTTTATCATATTTTGGAAGACATACTATACTATGACTTTTTTTTAAATCATATTTTGGAAGACATACTATACTATGACTTTTTTTTAAATCATATTTTGGACGTAATACTATACTGTGACTTTTTTTTAAATCATATTTTGGACGTAATACTATACTGTGACTTTTTTTTATTATATTTTGGAAGACATACTATACTATGACTTCTTTTTTTTTTATCATATTTTGGAAGACATACTATACTATGACTTCTTTTTTTATCATATTTTGGAAGACATACTATACTATGACTTTTTTTTAATCATATTTTGGACGTAATACTATACTATGACTTTTTTATCACATTTTGGACGACATACTATACTATGACTTTTTTTTTAATCATATTTTGGACGTCATACTATACTATGACTTTTTTATCACATTTTGGACGACATACTATACTATGACTTTTTTTATCATATTTTGGACGTCATACTATACTATGACTTTTTTATCACGTTTTGGACGACATACTATACTATGACTTTTTTTTTAAATCATTTTGGATGTAATACTATACTATGACTTTTTTTTATCATATTTTGGAAGACATACTATACTGTGACTTTTTTTTATCATATTTTGGACGTCATACTATACTATGACTTTTTTATCACGTTTTGGACGACATACTATACTATGACTTTTTTTTAAATCATTTTGGATGTAATACTATACTATGACTTTTTTTTATCATATTTTGGAAGACATACTATACTATGACTTTTTTTTTTATCATATTTTGGACGTCATACTATACTATGACTTTTTTATCACGTTTTGGACGACATACTATACTATGACTTTTTTTTAAATCATTTTGGATGTAATACTATACTATGACTTTTTTTTTATCATATTTTGGAAGACATACTATACTATGACTTTTTTTTAAATCATATTTTGGACGACATACTATACTATGACTTTTTTTTAAATCATATTTTGGACGACATACTATACTATGACTTTTTTTTAAATCATTTTGGATGTAATACTATACTATGACTTTTTTTTATCATATTTTGGAAGACATACTATACTATGACTTTTTTTTATCATATTTTGGAAGACATACTATACTATGACTTTTTTTTAAATCATATTTTGGACGTAATACTATACTATGACTTTTTTTTATCATATTTTGGACGTAATACTATACTATGACATTTTTTTTATCATATTTTGGAAGACATACTATACTATGACTTTTTTTTTTATCATATTTTGGAAGACATACTATACTATGACTTTTTTGACATGCTAAACTGTGATGTTTTTTCAACATGCTATACTATGACTTTTTGTTAACATGCTATACGATGACTTAACATGGTTAACTATGACTTCTCAACATGCTATACTGATGTTTTTAACATGTTATACTATGACTTATGACATGCTAAACTGCCTTTTTTTCGACATACCATACTGACTTTATTTAACATGCTATACTATGTCTTTTTCAACATGCTATACTCTGACTTTTCTTTTATGACCTGCTATACTATGACTCTTTTTGAACATGCTGTACTATGACATTATTTTGGACATGCTATACTATGAGTTTTTCTTAAGACATACTACTGTATGGCCTTTTTGACATGCTATACTTTAATTTTTTTTGGACATGGTATACGATGACTCTTTTTGAACATGCTATTTTATGACTCTTTTTGAACATGCTTTAACTATGATATTGTTTTAACATGCTATACACTGACGTTTTTCAACATGCTGTACAGTGACTTACTACTGTACTATGTCTTTTTTCCTGGCATACTATACTGACTTTTTTCGACATGCTTTACAATGATGTTTTTATAACATAGTATATTAGGACGTTTTTTACGATATACTAGGACATTTTTTGACATGCTATACTAACATTTTCATGGAATACTACACTTTGACGTTTTTATGATAGACTATACTATGACATCTTTTCTGACTTACTATATATTACATCATTTATGACATACAATACTATGACTTTTATAACATACTATGGACATTTTTACAACTTTTTTTTGGATGACATATGGTTCTATGACTTTTTATGAGTTTCTTTTAAGACACATCATACAATGACATTTGTTAATGACAAACTATATTAAGTTTTCTTTGACACTGCACAGGTAAAACAATCAGTAAAAAGTAAATCTGCCTCATTACATGTTTGTGATTTCAATATTTCAAAACCCAAATCAAACTGTTGAAGAAGCAGCATTTTTCAAAACAAAAAGGTATGAAAATAGTGACACTCATTCAGCTCATTGTTTGAGCTGAATACTTACTGGTCTTTTTGGGTGTAGCACTTCCGTGGGACGAAGACGACGGGGAGCTTCCTCCGCTGTCCCCTCCTGATGAGCCCTTGTCATTATTAGATGTAGACGATCCAGCTGTCACTTTAAAGTCAGAGTTCTCCTTGGATATGCGGTACAACTCCTGAGCAGAGTGATGAAATGACAACATGGGCTTCAGCCAAAAGATGTAATGTTATGTGTCCCAAAGATTGAGGACCTGTGTTGCATTCAAATAATTTAGCGCAGGCGTTTTAGTGCCTCAGCCAATATTTCAGCTCATTTGTCAATGTTTGCAGGACAACTGACGGCAAATTTGGTTCTCCACATTTAAATCATTCTTAGCTTATGCAGTCACATTGGTGCACTGTTAAATAGCAGGCTAAAGTTTTTCACTCCTCCCATCACCTATACCACATTACCTCCCCTCTTTCATCCAACTTCAATCAGATATGCAGATGGATATTGCAAGCAATTAGCAGCAAACAATCCAATTACACACCTTGGGTATTCAGTAACAAATGACTTACTGATTTCTAAAGCATCTTTTGTGATTGCCATCTCATTGAAACCTATTTATTTGGTGTCTGTGGTTAATTATTTCCCATGGTGCCTTCAGTTAACTGCATTTAAGAAAACATTTTCTACAAGTTATATCCTTGAATGAGCAGTATCTGATTCAAAGTTAAAAGTTTTATTTTCTTCACTCTTCTGCGGTAAAATTGCACACAACTCATTCTTCCTGCACTCGGGAATAACTATACTTATGAATAACATCGGACAATGGCATGTGTACTAGGGCTGGGCCATATAACAACTAGGTGCAATAAATCGATATATTTTCAAGCTCCTGTCTATGTTTGTAAGCTGAACCCATTTCCCTCAGTGGAAACAAAGCTTTTATTTACTTCAATTTCACAGATAAGAAACAATAAATTGTGAAGACATTAAAGCCTCCACAAAATAGCATTTTAAGTCTTGTGTGTGATTTATCCTGGCTTCATATGAGCAGAGGAAATCTCTGCTCATCCCTAGGCTAATTTATACAATGTAACATACCATAGGCTTGTGCTAATAACGTTAGCATGTTGTATTTGTTGGAAAATGTGTCCAGATAAAGACAAGTGTTTGTCTGTGAATGCTGTGAGTTATAGTGAAGCTGATTTGTGTACTTGTGTTTGAAACTGTCACCATTAAGCCATGTTTAATGTGTGTTTAGAATCAACTAAACTTTATAGCACTTCA
This sequence comes from Epinephelus fuscoguttatus, assembly GCF_011397635.1. NCBI lineage: Eukaryota > Metazoa > Chordata > Actinopteri > Perciformes > Serranidae > Epinephelus > Epinephelus fuscoguttatus. The sequence goes on along the minus strand of NC_064763.1, from coordinate 16,320,673 downwards.
CAGAATACCTGCTGCAGACTACAGTCCCTGACAAAAGTCTTGTCACTTATCCTAGTTGTAGGAACAACAAATAATAACCTGACTAGTAGTTGATCAATTGGGATCAGAAATATCTTATATGAAAGGCAAAGGCCTTTAGATTATGCTTATTATACCAAAATAAAGTTGTGTATTCTTTATTTTGATCACAGTCTGCTTTTATAAAACTTCTTTTGACATCTCAAATGTGGCTTTGTGTAACGCCAGCCAGCCTGTAAATACCGAAATATGAATTTCTGTCTGTATTGCATAGCCCTAATGTGTACTTTAATCAAAATGGTGATATCCTACTCTAAGCTGGTCCAAGTTGGTGGCAGTCTTCCAGTCCTTGTCATCACGGATGCGCGTCATGCGGGGAAAGCGTATAGAGATGCCATCAGCGGTGTGCATTTCTGATTTGGAAAACTCTGCGCCTGTGATCTCCCAGACAGGTGCTTGCTGCAGGAGAAGAAACACAACAGCAGGTGAAACATAAATGACACGACAGATATATGAGTGCTTTTCCATTACATGAGGGAAAAAAAAGCAATTCTAACTTTGTTCAAATGCCACGACTATCACGGTTTAATGGTAGAAGTTTGTGGATTTCATTACAAAGTTCTATTTTCAGACATGAAAGCCACACGGGTCATTTCAATCTGATGTTTTCACTCTCTGAAGTTACAGTTTTTCAGTAAATATGCACTTCCCAGCTCTGCAGCAAGCGTGGTCATTAACTCAATATGTTTGAGAGTAATTTATTTAGAGAAATTCCTGCAGAAGACATATGCAAGAGATGCTTTTAACTTACAACTTCATTTGAAGGTCTGCAGTGCCCAGATATACAACTGGCTGTGCAGGAACAAACTCGCTGGGAAATGTGCTGAGTAGTGAGAACTCACCTGAGGATCACGAATAATGAAATCTGGATAATAGTTCTTGATGATTTTCAGCCAGCCTGGGATTTTGCTCGGGTCCTACAAAGAGACACACACACACACACACACACACACACACACACACACACACAAATGATTAATCTTTGAGTTTATTACATCAGCTCAATATTCCAGGCAGCCCTCTAAGTGGATCCTCTCTGACCTTGCTGATTTTGATCACATCCAGCTCTTTTTGGAGCCTGGCCAGCATGGCATCATCGTAGCCTCCGGAGCACTTGGTGACTGTGCACCATTTCTTGGAGTGTGGGTCATAACAGCCCATTAGGAAACTGGACATGATGCCCCCTGGTGGGAGGAAGAACACACATGCCATTAGGAGAGAAATTAAGGAAAGTGCTGCCGGTGGAGACTCTGCAAACCCATTACACCGTCCCTCCTCTGGCTCTGAACAAACACTCCTACACTGTTTAATTTCACTTAACTTCCCAAAACTATCCTCCTCAAATCCTCTTGTAAAGTCTTTTTTTCCAGCTGTTGTTTTCTTTGTCCCACAGTATGTAATGACAAGTGTTTTCATCTGCTGCCGCGGCTCTATTAGCTTGTCTTCACACTGCATGAGCTGTCTTCATTAGCCATGCTTTTGAGATTTGTACCTTTGTTTTTGCATTTGTTATGCTTCCATTGTGTTATATGCTCATTACCCAGCCTCCACAATGGCTCCCATATCTTGTCGGCATGTACGCTTTATCCAATGACATCCTCTCCTTATGGACCATCTTCCATCTGCATGGTTCTCACATAAAATGCTGCTATGCTGGATTCTGGACTTTTGTATTCATGATGTTACAGAGTTGTATTAATGTTCATTTCACCATCCTGTCTGAGTGAAGTTCAGTCAGGATCTTTACATATTTTTGGATCATATTTGAATCCACTACTCTACAAGGATGCTATTGTATGTTTTAATAAAGGCACTGTGGATATAATCACCATATTAAGTGTCAGTGCAGCTGAAACTTGAGCACAAAATGGCCCCCCTGATCATTGGAAGAGTTTTCATAATAGCATTATTAAAAATTCAGTGTAATAGTAAAACTGTCTCGGTTAATTAATTTGGATGTCTCCAGAGTCACACTGCTCATTTAACAGGAAGTGGGAAGGCTTGGAAAAGACACGCAAGTCCCCAGAAAACTGTCCTCAGAATATTTTTATGAAAAGTACAGTGCAATGTCAATTTCTTATGGAAAAAACATTGCTACAAAGTATTGTAAAGTAGCTAAACGTAACATAAAATGCAAAATAAGTTGTTCGAGTGAAAAATGGAACTACATAGAATTACAACTACCTGTCATGTAAATTTAATTTATTTATTTATTTTTAATGGTACTATTAACTTAATCATTTCAGTGACTGATTTGATCTGACTAACTTTTATATCTTTTCTTTTTCCACGTTGGTCTGTGTAAGTCTAACTTTTTGTTTTGCTTTGTTTCTCTTTGTGAGACCATGTTGTCACGTCATGTTGTGATCTGAGCTCTGTGTGTTATCATTTGCCTTTAATTAAAAAACAAATCAAGTGGATGGTTGTGGCGTTGCAGACCATTTGAGCCTTTTCCATAGAAGGCCCCCAGCACCACCAGGTCAGCTGTGTCTGCCATCGCCCCTTCGTTCAAGTAGTCCTTCTTCACCTTCAGCCAGTGGCGCTTCCCTGGTTCATAGGAGCCCTGAGACATAAAGATATACTCAACATGAACACAGCATAACTCCTGCATTGTGTTCACATTCTTTCCACTGTTATGTACGTTAGATACATGTTCCCACCGGTTTCCTTCCATGTAGAACAGGGCTCAACAATAACGATTGCCCGATTGCCCGGGGCAAGTAAAACTCAAGGTCGGGCATGTAAACTAACAACTCACTTGCCCAGTCGGGCAAGTTGCTCAAAATAGTAAAAGTTAATAACTAATTGATAAAATAAATGTATTTCTAAATGTACTCCTTCTGCTCTGATGCAGCGGTCTCTCTGCCTGAAGTCACAGGCACACGCTGTGTAACAATGTCCTGCCCACAGCCCCCATTGATATTATTTTGCGCGACGGACGCTTCATATAATAACATAACAATATACTATTTATGGTGTTATGTCATCGTGTCATTTCTGTCTCTACATGGTCACGCGTTAACAATTCTGCTCTGCTCTCTGTATCGCACACGGCGGAGTTCTGCCACACACACAGGTGAGCACGCTAGAACGGCTCGGGCCGCATTTTCCTGACCAAACCTGACCCCAAGCCCGGTGCAGTTTGTCAACTGACAAAGTTATTGTTATGGACATTGTAAATAACCATCAACACACTGCTGTTAGGCACAGGCAAACACGCTGCTCGCAGCGCGGCACTCATTTGGTGCTGAGCTTGTGTTGCGTTCAGGCATTGTCACGTAAATAACAACTTCCAGCACTTAAATAGGTCATAGCACAAAACAGCAGCATGTCTAGTGACTTTTTACTTTTATTATATTCAATAAAATTGTATGTTCCTAAATCTTGAGACAACTCATATGTAAGCTAGACAGACATTTCACCTGCTCATTACTGTGCACACAGGTACTGTATGTACTTAGTCCTAAAGAGCCCTTCTGGTGCCAGTAGATACATAGAAACATTCCAGCAGGCTGTGCTTTGCAAGCATACAAAAAAGTTTCACGCATGTGAAAATTATTTTTCATGCGTGTGCTTCACCTCCGCTGCTGCAACTCCATCCTAGGGAAAACACTGCTGTGTGCGTTTTGTGCAACAGTTGGGTGTGGTAGTCTACTGGTAGAGTAGAGAGAGAGCTAAGTAGCATTGAAGTAGAGTAGAGCAGGGCAGAGAGATGGAAGCAAAATATATTAAACCTGGTGTTAATACAGCAGAACTGGAGAGAGGGGTGAAAAATAAATAGAGTTGGGCATGGCTCAAGTAGGGCGCAAAATTATAGACGGAGAACGATTGACAAATTTTTCACTTTAAGCCCTGACACTGTCATTACAGTAATAACTGCAGTCTTTGTTATTTGATAGCTGCTTAAATTAAACAATTTTTATAGGGCAAGTAAAAACTGACTTCGGGCACTTGCCCAACCGGGCAAGTGAAAAAAAAAACAACAAAACCTTAGCGCTGAACCCTGTAGAAATAAAAGGCGACTAACCTTGATGTCTTTAAGCACCAGGCCTTCAAGTCCCTCTCTGATGACACGAGTTATCATGTTAGCCAGATCTCCTGCCCTCTGTCTCACACACACACACACACACACACACACAAACACATCATACCATATCATGAACTATTACAGATGTATGCATGTATACAGGAGAGAGTCAAATCACGAGTTTTACTTACAGTGACGTGTTTCATCTCTGAGAAGAGGATCCTGTTGGTGACTTCTGTCATGTTGTCATGCAGGAACTTCCTGCGCTCACACAGCGGCCTGGAGAATAAATATGACCACAGTGGATAAATGTAAGACAGCTTGTACTATTTAAAAATAATATCCATTGTTGTTAATGTAAACTAAATTTGTGACACAACTTTGCTTGTCCGGGGCTGATCATATAACATTCAGGACGCCACGGTTTATTCCACACTACTGAAGCTGCTCCTCCTTTTTGGAACCACCCTGGAGTCTGTAATAATTTGCTTTCAGCCATGCCTGTTGTTACCGTGGGTAACAGTACGACGTCAATATGTCAACAAGTCAAAACAGTACGGGTAACACAATATGAATTTTTCGATTCATATTACAAATACCTGTATTATCGTCAACATTATAATATGGCACACAACTACCACAAAGACACAAAAAATCCTTCAGTTTTGAGGTGTTTGTTAAAGTCTGGATGAAGCATTTATCACGTGTTAAAACATATATGATTTCATCATGTGTTATCCTTTGAACACTGGAATGCAAACATGTTTTAAAGACAATGAATCAAATGAAACACATTACCTCTCCATGAGACTCACGCCATTGAAGTAGATACAGTCGAAAACAAAAAGGCACACTTTGGCATCTTGAAAGGCGGCTTTCTGGAGGGAGAGGAAAGTCAGGTGTGACAACAATGACCTGCTCAATTCATTTTTTTTTTTGTTTAAGAGGCTGTGGTGTTCTCACCTTGTGTACACCCAGTGTCCCAAAGGGCAGGGGTTTACTGGTCTTTGTGTCAATTAGAAGGACTTCAGCATCCAATATCATACTGTGGCCTCCAGGGAATGCCTGAGGGATGTAGTCCTTGAAATGGGCCACCTGAAACATCAACATGGACACACACGCACACGCGCGCGCGCGCGCACACACACACACACACACACACACACACACACACACACACACACACACACACACACACACACACACACACACACACACAGGGGTTAGGTCTGAGCAGAAATAAAAAGTACTACAGCAAGACTTCAGAGACTGGCACCACCCCAGGTTTTTAATTGGCTTCACAGGTTAAAAACTGTCTCAATAATAAGGTGCTTTAACCTGAGGTAGATTAAAAAATGACAAACAATGAATTCAGACTACAACACAGCTGATCGTCTTTATTTGGGCTTGTATCCATGTTCCATGATCTGAACAGTTTGACAGTCTTATCATTTATCAGAATAGGAAAATGTGACAAAACCTGGACTATTGTCATTAAAATCCATTCACACCTCCACAGAATGTTATCCTGACAGTGACACAAAATATTCAGCGCACAAAATATTCTGTTTTTTTTTTACCCTTATTCTGAAAAAGACAATATTCCAACTCAGCTGTTTACATGGCTGAAGAAAATAAATATTCCAGTTAACATTCAGCCCCGCATACTCAGATTAACGTGCCCTAACATGTCATTTATCATGTCAAAATATGGTAAAGCGGATTAACTGGAGCTGCTTCTGCCATTTTGCTTCTTTGTACCTTTGAGCAGAGATTCCACTCTGCTCTTGCTCAGCTTCACAATTTATCAACAGAGAAAATTCTCCTGCAAGAACATGTCGAAAATGTTGTGTGTAAAATAGTGTAAAATACTTGTGGCTTTCTGGATTCAGAATGTGCTGTGTACATGTTCAAAGAGTGCTCCTACAATCTGAATATTACCGCCATATCACACATGCCTGAGGGTGCTTTCACACCTGCCCTGTTTGGTTTGATTCAATTGAACTCTAGTTCCTTTGCCCCCTTAGTGCGGTTCGTTTGGGCAGGCGTGAACACAGCAATCACACTCATGTAGCGCAAAAACATCTGTACCGAGACCTTCTTGAAGAAGTGGTCTTGGTCCGGTTACAAACAAACTCTGGTGTGGTTCGTTTGTGTTGAGAATGTGTTCCGACCTCGATCTGAACCAACTGCAGTCACATGACACACTGTTTTACTTCCTGGATTTTTCTCACATGGAAATTGTGACCAATCAAGAGCAGCTTTCTCACTCAAGGCATTTGATCTGGTCCGCTTGTAAATGCTGCCGTGAGAACACAAACCAACTCTAGGCAATTATACCAAAGCAAGACAACTCTAGGTTTGAAAGCACCCTAAATCAGAAAATGATACATTTGGAAAAAGCCCTACTTCTAAATATCAATTTGGAATATGCTGTTTACATGACCCATATCAAATTCTGACTATTGTCTTATTCGGAATCATAGTGAAACATTAGTGTTCATGCAAATGTAGTCAATCACATAAACTGCCTTATTACAGTGGCAGAGGGTTCATTATTTTCCATTTTGCTGATGGGCAGTATGGGCAGAGCAGTCACAAAGGATGACATGTCTAAAGCTAGCCAGGATAAAAAGACAAAAACCTGGCCACACTATGAGAGAAACTCGCCAGAAGAAGCCTCAGGAGGGAAAGACAGTAGTTGTGGTTCTTAAAAATCTGCTCAGAAGCTAAGTGACTGAGGGGCGTGCCTCCAGGTACCGTCATCAATACTGATGTGTGGAGCTTGGAAACAGAGACTTTTAACATCATAAAGTCTGCAGAACTGTGAGAAAAGCAAGAAAGAACAAAGCAGAGACGCCTGCATAAAACGGGTGGAGGCACACTGCTTCTACATTTCCAAAAGCATTAAAGCTCTGAGGTATTTTTATCCTGGTGCCTGCTGTTCTTTACTGACGTTTACTGCGGCTCAAGGTTGCTGTGAGGTACACATTGTGTGCATAGCAGCAGCCTCTAGTGGTTTGAAAGGCCCATGAACATGATGTGGAGCTATTTATCCCTGCATGTTTAAGGCTCCCAGCCTCACGCTGAGAGAGCAAATGCTGGAAAATCACTGTGGGAAATGTCTAAATTTCACGCTGGGAAAATACCTTTAAGTTGCTAATCCTGCCGGGGCAAACCTGAGGAGATTCTATTCTGACATGCATTGTCAAACTAATTGGTGTACAGCCTCATGGGTTGTGTGTGTGTGTGGGTGTGTTTGAATCTGTACTGTATATATGTGTGTGTGAGGGAGACGTGACTGACTTTGTGTGGTAACACTGGCTTGAGGCTGCGGCTGAAGTAGCTGAAATGGTCTCCGTTTTTGTGGACCTGCACACGTTCTCCATCATACTTGATCTCAGAGTACATCCCGTTGGGGCATTTCTTCATGGCGTACTCGATGGATTTACATGCCTCCGCCTGGAATCACAAAAAGGAAAACAACAAGTTCTCAGCAAGGAACCAAACTCTAATACATAATGACTTTTCATTAAAAGTTTCCCCTCATGGCTCCCGTGGCAAAAGTCAGCCATCTTGTAGGCTGTGCTGTCGATAGAAATTCAACTTTTACAATCCTGAAGGGATCATTTGTTTTTTTTTTTAATGATTTGAATTTCATTGTTTTTTGCTTTTGGCCATTATTCTTATCAATAATGAGAACACTGTACTCACCAAGTTAACTGCTGAGATATGGGAACATAACTGTGCCATAACTGAAAATAAGTCTAACAGGTCAACAAACAGACAATCAGACAGGTTGAAAACAAAACACCCCAGGTTATATCAGTATTTGGAAGAGAAAAAGTAGTTTAGATAATGTAATCTGTCGAAATTACTTACTTGTTGAGAGATGGGTCAAAATCTAAAATTGGAAGCACCAGATGTGGGTAGATTTTCCATTTGGGGAGTAAAACCGTGCTGAGGGTCTCTATTGTGTTTTGGTATCATTTACAGGCGTTGCTGCTCTTCTTCTGTAAGTGTCAGTTTGACGCACACAAACAGACAGTCTCAAGCGCTCCTAGTTTTGCTGCGCTGTTTACCATGTGGGACATCAGCTGATTCACTAAACCATCACTTGGGGCTGCTGCTACTGTTAGGCTAGAGCCGAGTGGCATGAGTTGCGCCCATACCCAAATTGTTATCTGCAGCACTTTGCCATTTCAGGTTCTGATCTCAATATTAAAGCTCATTTTATTATGTATGCAATATAACAAAGGTGTGACCTCTACTGAGCCAGCAAGATACCGAGAAGCTTGTTCATGCTTTTGTTTCCAGTCGTCTTGATGACTGTGACACTCTGTACACTGGCCTACCTAAAACTGCCACGGCAAAGTTAGAGACCATTCACAATGCTGCTGCCAGAGTTTAACAAAAACTAAAAAGAGAGAACATTTAACTCCCGTTTTACGTAACCTACACTGGCGCCCAGTATCTTTCAGAATTGATTTTCACGTCCTTCTATTGGTTTTAAAGGCTCTTAATGGCATCATTAAGAGCCCATCATTTTATGTCCCTCCACGAACCCTGAGATCCTCCGCAGCTGCCCTTTTCCTGTACGTAATATCAGTACAAAAACCTTTGGGAATGCTTTTTTTAGCTACTACACCCCAAATTATGGAACACCCTGCCTTTAGACATTAGACTTGCTGGCTCAGAAGACAGTTTTAAGAGACAGCAGCCCGCCTCGTTACAAGAGGAAACCGGGCACTTTCTGTTAAGAGTCTCACAGCTGTGGAACTCCTTACCCGACGTCAGAAAACTCAATGTCTTTGTTTTAAACATTCCTCAAAACATTCTTTTACAGGAAAGTTTTTTTTTTTGAACAGCAAATCTATTGTTTGTCTAGATCCCACTTTTATTAATCTTATTTATCTTTTATTTATTCATTTTTGTTACAAACTTCGTTTTATCTGGTCTTATCCTATGGTCAATGTTTTGCCCTATGTATTTTATTGCTGTTTATATCTTGATGGTGTATACAATTTTATCTGTCTCATACAGCACTCTGTTAACCTGGAAATCCAAATGCCCTGCCTCAACAAATTTGAATTTGCACTGCACGGGCATCTGGCCCCGACGAGCAGAGCCCGGTGAATCACCATCGGACCAATCAGATCAGTTGAAGTTAACAGCCAAGATGGCAGCTGCTGAAGGACCGCGTCCATTCAGTTTAGCTTCAGAAGAAACGCTAAGCCAACTACACTTATCTTTTTCCTTGAGAGAGGAACAGGAGACTGCCCTAGAAGCCTTCGTTTCCAGGAAGGACGTTTTTGCTGTTTTACCAACGGGATTGGCTATCGTGCTATCCAATTGCGTGCGGCGGCATTTAATATGCCTCAGTTAGTGCCACCCCTTGGGTAGGAAGAGTGTATTGGTGAGGGCCAGACTCAAAATCTTTCTAGATTTGAATCTGGATTTCCAGGCTAGCACTTTGTAACTGTGTTTACAAAAGTGTTATACAAATAAAGTTTATTATTATAATTACAATTAGCAGTTTTCTGTTTTAATATTTTATTATTGAATGTGTTGTATATTTTAAGGTTCTATCGCTTTGCTGTGTTTGTATCTGCTGCTGAAACTTGCTCAATATTTTAAAATAATTAAAATAATAATAAAATAAGTTGTTCAATGTATTAAAATAATACATTTTAAAAGATGTAATATACAAAAATAAGACAGCTGAGAAAAAGACAACTCTGCATCTTGAACTAAATTCTTTGGTGGACACGTGTTTGTCTCAATAACAACATAAAACCTAATTTATCCTTCTCAATATTCTAACAGTGTTTTCTGGTAATAATGCACCATCTTACTGATCCATGTGACTATGTTGGCAATGTGACTGCACATCCACCTGTGGCTCTTAGTACAATGACTGTATTTAAAAGCTCACCACCCTAAAATGCACATGTCCATACTCTAATCTAACTACACGTGTCTCCCTTCCGAAAAGGCCAACTAGTTGTAATAGCAAGTGATGTGTCTTCTTATTATCTCCTGTAAATTTAAGTTAAAAATAGCTGGAAGTTTGAACTGAAAACACTGACGCTGGAATCCTGTGGCAAGTTGGGAGCTGGACCGTGTTGTTCATTTGTAAACTTAAATGTGACATAGCTGCAGTGAATTCCAATGTACGTTCATATTGTGTAATTAAAAGTCTGCTGCGTAATGTGCAATTTAATGGTCTGTAGATTTTTTGGAAAGCACATTTTAAATCGTGCTGAATTAATAGCTGCATTTATAAAGCAGGATTCTGGATAGTCGTGTTGAGAGTCGAGAGTTATCTGAAAGGTCCAGCTGCTGCCTGTTTGGTTGTCTAGTCAAGAGAAATCAACTGGAAAGAGTCTGAACATCATATTCTCTTCATCTCTGAGTTTTCCCTTAATGTGAGGGAATCTAGGGACCTCATTCAATCTTCTGGCGGGCCAGTCGCAGGCAGTGACACAGCTTAACGGTGAGATAAACAGTCCCTCTTCTCTTACTGAACGTATGTGTGGAGGCAGGTTTGCTTTGTTTTGTTTCGATGTGTGGCCATTGTAGTCTTAACTGAACAAAAATGTGCTTCTGTTAAAGTGCAATTATTAAAAAAGTGAAAGAAATGTGTTTTATCTGAGTCTGTTTTTTCGTGCATACAGCAGTTTAAAACTGGAGCCTTTGAGCTAACATTTATTAAGAGGTCTGACGCTGCCTTTGGAATTAGAACAAAGACATCTCATTACATTACTTCAACTATTCAGAAGGTCATATCTTACTTACAACGCTTTCTTCTTTGGCAAACCAAAGGTATTAAAGCAACAATTACTTTCTTTTATTGGAAATCTATTTCTAATTTAGTGGGTTTATATTTTCACAGATAATCCACATACCTTGTCCTGAGGCAAAAACAGATTATTATAGGATGGCCTACTGCTGGATATATAATGTATAATGAATTAGCAGTTAAATAAAAGCATTGCTGGGAGGACACATGTTCATTTGATTGATTTCACATGAGCACCTCGAGTATCTCTGTACCTCAAGTAATCATTTAGGTGGTCAGGTAGATCAGATGTCATTGGTGTTACAATCTGTAGTCAAGTAACTGGAGAAACACTAGTCGAAACAAAATGTTTTAGCTTTGTGTATTTCTCTAGAACTAAAGTTGCTCAGATAAAATTGTTGGGTCTGATAACCGATCGCTGTAAGTAGTATCGGCTAATGCCAATTACAGGATTGATTAGAACTTTGTTAATTCTTTACTACTACAAGGGCTGCTCCTTAAAAGTCGGGGACTCGACTCATCAGTCAGAGACCCCTTAAGCTTTGAATCCACACCATACACGCGCGCGCGCGCACACGCACACACACACACACACACACACACACACACATATACATATACATATATATATATATATACACACACACACCAATCAGCTGAAACATTAAAAGCAGAGCAATGCATTGTCAGGTAAAGTGAATAACTTTGATTATTTTGATCCAATGCATTGTTCTGCTGGGAAACCTTTGGTTCTGGCATTCATGTGGATACCACCTGACATGTTCCACACACTCAAAACACCACCCCCTCATGGCAACAGCACTCTCCAATGGCAATGGCCCCTCAGCAGAAAAAAGCAGCATGCCACACTACAAAAACTATTTAGAAACGGCCTTTCCAACATGACAAAAAGCTGAAGGTGTCGAACCGGCTTCTAAATTTCCCAGGTCTTTATCTGCTCAAGGATTCTTGTGATGTGCCGGTACCCCAGATGTGCCTCTAGTCCAAGGTGGGGCCTCGTTGGATCGGACTTGGCGCTGACCTGTCGAGGCATGGACACAGGATCTCTGGGAGTGTCCTGCGGTGTCTGGCACCAGTGCGTTGACGGCAGATCCATTTAGTCCAGTGGGTTGAGAGGTGGGTTAATGCCACGCGCCACAGGTGCTCATTCAGATTGGGATCTGGGGAATTCGGAGGTCAGGTTGACACTCTGAGGTCTTTGTCACATTCCTTGGGCCATTCCTAAGCGAGGTTTGCAGTGTGGCATGGTGCATTATCCTGCTGGGAAGCGCTGACCAGACCAGTAAAGCCATATTAGCGGCGCATAGAAAATTGTCTTGCATGTTTTGCATCATGATCGGCTCTTACTTTCAGCCTTGGTAGAGACCGATCAAACTATTTAGAAATAAATATCAGCCGATAAAAACGTGGCCCATCAATTTGAGCACCCACATCTAGAACATATTTCTAAATGCATGTGACTTTATCGAGGCAGTTTTTTAATGTGTATGAAAACTTTGCCTTTCCTATTTAAGTCAAAATCCCTCACTCTGTTTGGTAATTTGATTTCCTTTATTCAGTCAGCACTGCACTGAATCATAAAAAAACTAAACACATCTAAGAGGGGAAACTATTAAAAACAGTGAGCGTGAGTACATTTTTCACATTTCAGTGGTGGTACTCACCAACATGGGCTGAACTGGGGTCATGAGCGAGGCCTCCACAGTGAGGAGTTTCCTGGGTCCTGAGCCGTTAGACACCTCCTGCTGATTCCTCAACACACGTTCAATCACGTCACCCAGATTACGCGAGGCCTTGAAGGCATCATAAGCATTTGGATCCACAGCATCCAAGCTGCATAACAGGCACAATGAAAGAGGAGGTCAAGAGGAGTATGACAACTCACCCATCAGCACTGACAGTTGAAGTGAATAACGTCGATCATTTGTTACAGAGCAGTGTTCTGCTGGCAAACCTTTGGTCCTGGCTCATGTAGATGCCACCACCACCAAAACACTGTTGCAGACCAAGTACACCCCCTCATGGCAAAAGCACTCCCTGATAGCAGTGTCATGACACACCACAAAAACTGCTCAGGAATGGCCGGAGAAACGTGACAAAGAGCTCAAGACATTGACCTGGTCTCAAAATACTCCAGATCCTGATCCTATTGAGCATCCGTGGGACGTGCTGGTATCCCACCTTGCAACCCACAGGACTCAAAGGATCTGCCACCAATGCCCTGGTACCAGACAACACAGGACACACCCAGAGCTCCTGTGTCCACACCTCAACAGCTCCCCAGACACCCCACCGTGGATCGGACTTGGCTCTGACCTGTCGAGGCATGGATGCAGGACGACCATGGGTACCAGCATGTGCCATGGATGCTTGATCACATTGTAATCTGAGGAATTTGGAGGCAATGAGGGGTGTACTTCATCTGTGTTTTGATGGCTGGTGCATTTCAGGTGAATCCACATGAATGCCAGCGCACTGTAACAAGATGACCAATGTTGTTCACTTCACCTGTCAGCTGTTTTAATGTTGTGGCTCGGTGTATAACCTTTCTTCAAAGCGATGAAAGAACAGCATACATTAATTTCTGCTCAGACGACAAAGACACTTACACATGTTTTGCTCCAGAGTTCATCTTCAAGTCATGTTTAATAAGCCGAATGATGCATTTCAGGTCATTAGCGGTGCATCTATAATGAAAGAGAATGCAGATTATCACCGGGGTAAAATTATGAAGCAAATACTGCAGTTTTACAGCATTTCATGAAGCAGAAATCCAGCTGCTTATAACTGCATCACTTGGTATTACTGCATTTCTCAGAAACTGTTAGTAATTCAGAAAAAAAATCTGCTCTATCAACAAGCAGACTTTTTGTCAGTACAACACAAAACAATGTTTCTATCTGTTCACAGCTAGAAAGATGTTACTTATGACAAATAAACATAATCCCACTCTGGCATCTGCTACTGTGCAGGGTAGAATGTCAAATACAGATGTCGAGTATGTGTGTGTTAGACATGCCTGAGGCAGACAACCAAAAAACTACAAAGAGGAAAAAGCGGTGCAAGCAAAACAAGTGGAGACAAATAATGGCAACATTTACAAATACTGGGGAAAGAAATCAGACAGCCTGTCTCCGCAGCTTTTACACATTTTGTAGTAAACTGCTTGCTTTTAAAAATCGATTTACACATCACTGACAGGTCTAACACCGACAGAGACGTCATGTGAAGAAAGACAAAAGACAGGACCAGACATGATGACTTGGGTTTTTAGAAGAACTAGTGTTGGTATTGACACATCAGTCAGGTACTCAGCCACAGATCCTTCTTATCATACTGAGCATGTAATGTTTGGAAAATGGGTCATAAATCCTAATTTCTTTTCTTTCTTTTTTTTAACAAAAAAGATTTAGCTTGACTTAACCAGTTGAATAGAATTTGGCTGTTCGATACGAATATTTGATGATTTGTTTCTTTTTTTCTATAAAGACTTTGAGGGTGATGCTGAAGTCCAGGTAATACAATAAACAAGCCAAGTTAGCCATTCAAGCTAATACGTACTAATTACAATAACGGCAGAGCAGAAATGAGCAACAACATTTTTTGTTGACACCAAACAAATATATCAGATATCAAACAAAAGTCAGAGACAGTGTCGTATATTAAACTGCTGTGGGCTGTAAATTCATCATTTCTAAGCAGAAGATAACGTTATCACAGAGCCTGACCGGCCAAAGCCTCTCTTCCTCCAGGCAGCTGCCTCCTTCACACTCAGACTGACCCTAGGTTTGGGCCTGAGGCTGCCTGTTCCAGAGGGCAGCAAGACACAGAGGAACACTCACAATGCAGCTGAATCTGGGGCCAAAATATCCCTAAAGCCCTGTTTCCACGTAACACTTTCGGTATGGTACCTTTGGAGCCAAAAGTAACCCTTCAGACATGGTACCTAGACCCTGGCGTTTCCACTGCAAACAGTACTCTTAAATGTGGGCGGGGTTGTTGTCACTCACTGCTCCGTCCAGCACTCACTGTATTTAGACAAGCTCAGGGGTTTAATGTTGCCCACTGGAACAACGCTCTGCAACTCTTTTTTCCCCTCAGAGTGAGGATTGGGATATATGCTGTCCTGTCGAAATGAATATATATAAAGGCTTGAAGATCCACTCATTACTAAGAGTGTCTGTCATATAAAAACTAAAGTGATGGTCAAAGTCGTCACAGTGAAATTTAAGGTGTGTTGATGGATTCACGTCATCAACTCATGCATTGAGTAACATTACAAGTTAACGTTCCACCTTAAAAGTCACCGGCAGTCGGCCCAGTGAATGAAGTTATTTTTTCTCTGACTCCAGCTGCTGAGAGAGGCAGCAAAACATCCTTTCATTTTATAGTTACAGTTTATTAATAGAACTCTCCACAGTATGAACAGTGGTTACATGAGCCTCAAAACCAGACACAACTCAGCCCTGAGCAGAGTGACCATCTGCTATGGATGAATCAACAGACTGCAGTGTTCACAGCTCCACCTTTTAGTACCAGATCTGTGTGCTAGGTACCCCAACAGAGGGGGGACCAAAAATGGGGACGGTGGGGCGTCAGTGGCTTAGTGGCAGAGCAGGCGCCCCATGTACAAGGCTGTTGCCGCAGCGGCATGGGTTCGAGTCCAGCCTGTGGCCCTTTGCTGCATGTCACTCCCTCTCTCTCCCCCTTTCACACTTAACTGTCCCATCCATTAAAGGCAAAAAAATGCCCCCCCCCCCCCCCAAAAAAGGGGGACGGTACAGAACGGTTCCATTGGTACCATCCACAACTTTTCACAGTGGAAACAGAAAAAAGCTTACCAAACTGAAGTGAACCGTACTGCTCCATGGAAATGGGGCTGAAAGGTACGCTGCTTAACTTAAAGAATCTCAGTTGACTGAGGGGTTGTTGACTGATGATTTAAATCTTCGACACCAGTCACAGTACCGTGACTCGTTATAAATGTCTGAGTTGACACTGGACAAAGATGGGGATACAGTGAAGTGACATAAGGAACATTATTAACCTTAACCTTCATGCATTCATCATACTGCAGATTGTGCTGCTTCTTCAAGTCATTCAACAAGTTAGTTGTTTTGCTTTGCAGCGCAGGCACAAGTCTCAAGCACTCTTTGCATATGTATTTGTTCTCTCATAAATCCGAATAATTCCAAACAACAGATTATGATGGCAAGCATAGCTACATGACAGCTTTTTAACAGTGGAGGCTGGCTGGTCGATCAGAAAGGGCTTGAACGTTTTGTATGACCTGAGTATGTGTTTTAAATGTCAGTATCCCAATTGATCATGCTGATTTAACTGCAGACGACCAAAATCACGGTTGAGATTAATATTTAATTAATTGTTCAGCCCTATCTTGAACTGTTTTTACAACAGCAGGTCCGCAGTACTAATCATTTTACTAAATTACCTTTATTGTACTGTTTTACTACCTGACCCAATTACTATGAAAATGATGATGATGTATTGCATTACTTTTTGGCAATATTCTCCAGCTCAGTCTGCTGCTCATCCTCCTTGGTCAGCTGGGAGAGGCGGGTCAGTGAAGCGTCCACTTCCTGGATGGTCAGGAGGCTCTTGGAAGCCGCTGGAAATGATTTACTCTCCTCGAAGAACATCCTCACTGTCTCAGACACATCGCCCTTCAATTTGACAAAAAAAAAAAAAAAGGAGACATCCAATATGTTTGAAAGTGTCATTTTTGACAATTAGTTTCTTTGTCATCATTTTTAAGACACAGTGCCAAGAGACTATAATTGGCCCAGAACAAAATCCCCTGAGAAATTTATTTTCAGTCTAAGAATGAAGGCTTTGAATAATCACTGACATGAAGGTTTTTAGTTCTAAAATAAAACACGCAGCATATGTGGTTTTACGTTTGAACATTAACAAAGTGATACGTGTTGATGTGAGAGCATGAGGATCACAGACCTGCTCCAGATCGCGCACCATGGCTTCCTGGTCGCATCTGAATATGCGGCTGAAGAGTTTTACGATCTGCTTGTCATTCAGGTTGTAGACACTTTTTATAACGCCTGGCAGCAGCAGCTTCACTGTCAGGTAAAGATCTCCATGGAACTTATCTGGGATGGAAGAAAAGAAGATTAGCGATAGATATATAGCTGTACAAATCCTGGTTTTCCATGCAAAATAATGAACAAAACCTGATTAAAACACCAACCTCCTCCTGCGCCCTTCTTGAGGAACTTTTCAATGATCTGCGTCTTGACGTTGTAGCTGTTGTGTTCAGCCACCGTGGCACAGAGCTTGCGAAACTCTCTGAAGAGGCAGTCCTTGTGCTGGGGGTCACAAAGTTTGGTGGACAGGGGGCTGCCTTGGCTGACACTGGCAGAGGAAGAGGATGGTCCCGGGCTGCTGGAGCTGCCAGCTTTCGCAGCTGATGGAGGAAGTACATGTGATGAAACCAACTTTACAAAGCGACTACATCAGGTACATTCACAGCCAAGCTCCTGATTTTAACAGATCCATCATAGAGTCAGTTACTATGGAAATTTGAATGCGCAATAACAGGAATGAAGTAGGAAACATTGACATTGTGATGAGCAGGAATTTTGGCGAGCAACAACCTTCTCTGTCAGAGATTTTTCCTCAAAAACAATCTGACCTTAAATGTACCTTTAAGTTTCAGACCAAAGATTCGCAACAAGATGAAACCATTTCGGAACGTTGCAGAGAAAAGTAGCTGCCTGTTCCAACACATCTTGTCACAAATCATTGGTCTGAAATGTGCTTTACAAGTTGGGCTGAACATTCTGGATTATAATGTCTGCAGTTTCTCATAATTAAAAAGCCAGTTCACTAAAAAGCGAACGTGTTAAGGACTCGTTCCTTCATGTGAAATAAATGAGACAGAGGTGGAGCATATTGTTCTGACTCTGATCCATGGTGTTCCTTTCAGCTGTCTCAAAATGAGACAATCAACCTTTTTGTCATGATGTTCCTTGCTTCAGCTTTTGTTGTTTCATCTACTGTGAAATAACTTTAGAGCAAATAAGAAACCACCTGACCTGAGACATCAACACTTACCGGTGAAGCCTGAGAACTTGCGTGGAGCGTTGACAGAGGGGTCAGCAGGCGGAGCCATCAGCTGGCCACTGGTGTTCATCTTGGCCTGCACCTTTTTCTTTGGACTTGCATTGACTTTGGCCATCAGGTCTACGAGACAAGACAAATGGCTTTAGAACAAATAAGGAGAGATTTGACATGAGATACCACACACACTATCACATAGGGCTGGGCAATATGACTTCAAATCAATATCATGATTAAATACTTACCTCGATTATGATAAATGAACAACTATTGCTCAACTATTAAAGCTGGGATATTTTTTCCATTGAGATAGCGCATATCTTATCTTTGTGATTTTAAAATGACTGAAGGAAACACAAACAGATGGACTCTATGTTTATTTACTGAATATTTC
This sequence comes from Epinephelus fuscoguttatus, assembly GCF_011397635.1. NCBI lineage: Eukaryota > Metazoa > Chordata > Actinopteri > Perciformes > Serranidae > Epinephelus > Epinephelus fuscoguttatus. The sequence goes on along the minus strand of NC_064763.1, from coordinate 16,302,256 downwards.
GAACAACTAAAAATCGAAGCACACACGGCTTGAAATAAACACGACATGCGAAGAAGGTCACATTTTAGTTTTAATACAAAAAGCAAGTTTCCTGGAAACAAAAAAAAAAACAAAAAACCTCCATTTCTGCAAACAAAATAAATCATTTTAAATACTGCCATGTGAAAATTGGAAAATAACTGTTTTGTGGCTGCTTTGTTGAGGCACTTGTTGCTGGGTGCTTGTCAGTCTTTTTCTTTTTCTGAGCCATGCACTGTTCATATTCGGTAACATGATTGTGCTCCAGGCGCTAAAAAGATAGGTGGTATTACCTTTGGTTGCTGAAATGGATTTTCCGCAGTGTTTACATTTGATTTCTTTCTCTTTGGTGTAATCTTCATGAAAGCCAAAATGTGTCCAAACGACAAACACGGCATTTCTCTTTGGTACAAGTTCCTCAAGTTGCTCAGTGTTTGAGCAGAGTTACGGGACTACACAGGCAGTGCAACGTTTTTCAGGGGACAATTTCGCCCATGTTGGTAATTTCGATTTTTTTCCCTTTTTTCCACTTTTTTTTTTTTTTAAATCTGTTAATACTTTTCTCCACTGTGTGTGTTCATGCATTGTAGCACTTCAGAAGGTAAGTTTCGATTGCCAGGCCCTACTATCACACCTGTATATCAATGCATACACAATCATGTACAATACATACACACATGTGAACAACTGTTGTGCTGTTTTTATCCTGAATCTGTTTTGTAAATTTCATTGTTTAACTACTCTAACCTGAAAGCTTTAAATTAGCTTCAACACAAGCCCAGGTACAACAGCACAACATGGAAGAGTAGCATCACACTGTTAAATCTGATGTGAGCATATCCTGAGAAGACGTTCCCATCTATGATGCGCTCTTGGGATGTCAGGCCACATAATTAATTTTACTGGTTGAGCAGGTAAGCTGGCTTTAGGTGCAACAAAGTGAGACACACCTCGCTTTGTGTCGCCTGAAATACATTAACTCCTTTATAGCTCACCAAGCAATGCCAAATAACTGGGTATCAAAATGTAGAAAAAGCAACAGGAGCAGTACTTGTTTCAGATATACAGTACAGGCCAAAAGTTTGGGCACACCTTCTCATTCAATGCGTTTTCTTTATTTTCATGACTATTTACATTGTAGATTCTCACTGAAGGCATCAAAACTATGAATGAACACATGTGGAGTTATGTACTTAACAAAAAAAGGTGAAATAACTGAAAACATGTTTTATATTCTACTTTCTTCAAAATAGCCACCCTTTGCTCTGATTACTGCTTTGCACACTCTTGGCATTCTCTCCATGAGCTTCAAGAGGTAGTCACCTGAAATGGTTTCCACTTCACAGGTGTGCCTTATCAGGGTTAATTAGTGGAATTTCTTGCTTTATCAATGGGGTTGGGACCATCAGTTGTGTTGTGCAGAAGTCAGGTTAATACACAGCCGACAGCCCTTTTGGACAACTGTTAAAATTCATATTATGGCAAGAACCAATCAGCTAACTAAAGAAAAACGAGTGGCCATCATTACTTTAAGAAATGAAGGTCAGTCAGTCCGGAAAATTGCAAAAACTTTAAATGTGTCCCCAAGTGGAGTCGCAAAAACCATCAAGCGCTACAACGAAACTGGCACACATGAGGACCGACCCAGGAAAGGAAGACCAAGAGTCACCTCTGCTTCTGAGGATAAGTTCATCCGAGTCACCAGCCTCAGAAATCGCAAGTTAACAGCAGCTCAGATCAGAGACCAGATGAATGCCACACAGAGTTGTAGCAGCAGACCCATCTCTAGAACAACTGTTAAGAGGAGACTGCGCGAATCAGGCCTTCATGGTCAAATAGCTGCTAGGAAACCACTGCTAAGGAGAGGCAACAAGCAGAAGAGATTTGTTTGGGCCAAGAAACACAAGGAATGGACATTAGACCAGTGGAAATCTGTGCTTTGGTCTGATGAGTCCAAATTTGAGATCTTTGGTTCCAACCGCCGTGTCTTTGTGAGACGCAGAAAAGGTGAACGGATGGATTCCACATGCCTGGTTCCCAGTGTGAAGCATGGAGGAGGAGGTGTGATGGTGTGGGGGTGTTTTGCTGGTGACACTGTTGGGGATTTATTCAAAATTGAAGGCACACTGAACCAGCATGGCTACCACAGCATCCTGCAGCGACATGCCATCCCATCTGGTTTGCGTTTAGTTGGACGATCATTTATTTTTCAACAGGACAATGACCCCAAACACACCTCCAGGCTGTGTAAGGGCTATTTGACCAAGGAGAGTGATGGAGTGCTGCGGCAGATGACCTGGCCTCCACAGTCACTGGACCTGAACCCAATCGAGATGGTGTGGGGTGAGCTGGACCGCAGAGTGAAGGCAAAGGGGCCAACAAGTGCTAAACACCTCTGGGAACTCCTTCAAGACTGTTGGAAAACCATTTCAGGTGACTACCTCTTGAAGCTCATGGAGAGAATGCCAAGAGTGTGCAAAGCAGTAATCAGAGCAAAGGGTGGCTATTTTGAAGAAAGTAGAATATAAAACATGTTTTCAGTTATTTCACCTTTTTTTGTTAAGTACATAACTCCACATGTGTTCATTCATAGTTTTGATGCCTTCAGTGAGAATCTACAATGTAAATAGTCATGAAAATAAAGAAAACGCATTGAATGAGAAGGTGTGTCCAAACTTTTGGCCTGTACTGTATCTCTACTGATGTTTGATTCGAGTCACTCAACTGCTGCTCTTTAACTGGTTGTGCAATACTGTACAGGTGAGTATGAACATTGCATTGCAGCCTCTGGTCACTTTCACTGACTGCTGATTGTCCAAAAGTGTTCACATTAACAGGAAACTCTCTACAAAGATCAGAGGTCATGCTCCTTCGCATCTCTACAGTGAGTGTTGGAACTACATACAATCCACAATAAAAAGTTGCATGTACAAAAGAAGTCAAAGTAATTTTAAGCGAGTGCCTGTTGTACCTGAAACATGTTTATTTATGAGCTCCTTGTCTTCGTCCTCCAGCTCCTCCCAGCCCTCCAGATCTGTTATGTCCTCAATCTTCTTGGTGGTGGCTCTCGCCCTCTCCAGCTTCTCAAATATGCACTTCACATGATACCACTCTTTCATCTCCCCTGCAGACTCGCTAAAGGGGTTCGGCACAATCTTCCCTATGCGCACTAAGCCTTTTGCGATTTTGTCCTTGCATTTCTTACATCCTGCAGTGCCACGTTTGGCGTATTCCACGAGGAACCTCTGCTCCGCCATATCTGGCTGGCTGGAGAAAGGCTGGCGTAGGGAAAGCTGGGGAGGATCGTTCTGGAGGAGCGTGGATACCAAGGAGGAAGGATGGATTTGCCGGGAAATATTTAACACATGAACGCTTGGAGATAGATGTTTAAAGCATGAAGAGACAGAAAAGGCTCTAGACACTTTCCAGAGCTGCTGACACCTGACAAGCGTCCCAAGAGGCTGTAGGCTGACACAGGAAGTCTTGTGAGCTAATAAAGACAGCAGTCTGTGCATCCAGGTGTGACGGTGGAAAAGTTACAACCTAAAGAAAGGCAAAGGGACATACTGGTTAAAGATACAATTAATGTACAATTTACATTCAATATAAAAGTTGCTCTGACATACTTAACATTACTGGAACAATCAGCTGGAGTAAAGGTTTCATATCAGCACTCATTCAACTCATTTGCAGTAGCGCTGCTTCCCGATACACAGAAGGGACAAAGTCAGCCCCAAAAACTGAGTCCAAAGGAAATCATTGATTTCCATAAGGTTCCGGACATCATGACCACACAAACGTGCATACATTACTTAAACTCATCGGAGTGTTGCACTGGGATCACATGACTTGTTTCCATTATCACGTTTCTATTACAATGTTTTGATTGGTTGAAGTAACCTCTACACCTGTTTCCTCATTACCAACAGATGTGTTACCAAACCAAATGTCGTACATTGAAAAAGTCTTCTTAACTCATCTGTCAATATCTAAATGTATTTGTAATTAGCGGTTTAGATCATATTTAAATGTTTTAATGTTGATTTTACTGAAACCATGAGCACCAGAGACGACTGTAATTCATTCAGATTTACGGTTATGATGAAAAACCAAGTGGTGACTCCCTTCCTCTGAAGCAGAATGTGTCCATTCCTTGATTACACGGTTAGTTATCCATATTCCTTCAGTCCTTAAGTGTCTTTCATAAAAATCAGTATTAGTTATGAACATTGTTTTAACAGGATAAAGCAGTGCTGTGAAAGTATTCCAGGTGCTGTAGGTGTCATAATATAACACATTATTCATAAGTTATTCAAAGCCAAGTAATATTCATTCTGGATCAAATAAGCAATTTGATTGTATTTGCCATCTTTGCTGTGCAATAGTTTTGTGTAACAGGAACTAAAGGCCTGTCCCATATCGAGTTCTGTGATTTAAACAAATAATAGTCCAGGCTACCAAGTGAAGTTTTATGGTATTTCTCATTCATACAGGTAACCTCTTTGTGTCATTGTATATATTGTAAACGTCAGCTGCACTTATTTGCACTTTACTGTATATTTTGCATTGGATTGTTAGCTAGTTATCATATTTTTAACCTTTTAGCAAGATTACATTTTTTTTAATTTTCTGTCTACTGTTAACTACTTTCATATTGTACATTTTTTAACCTTACTGTGAGCTGGTTCCGAAATTTTGCACCTTACTGTTATCTAGTTTAGTTTGTAATATTTTGTTTTTTATATTTGCTATGCATTGCTTTTCTACTTTGTTATGGTAGTCCTCTTATACTGCATGCTTTGTACCTGCACTCGTCTAATTTTGTATTGCAACTACTGCACAGCAATTTCACTCGGTATACATAAAGTTCTGTTTTATTTTTTTGTTTGTTTTATCTTATTTTAGTGACACAACGTTAACTAGTACAACAGCTTTCTGATTTTGGTAAACGTCTACAGCAAGGCACAATGTTGGTGGACTGCAGCTGAATATAACAAAGGAGATGGTGGTGAAACTACTTGCAATTAAATTTTTGCTAGATAATCCCACCATACCTGACCAGAATGCCATTACAAAGTTCTGCAATAAAAACATCATTGTTGGCAGTCTGTACTGTTTTACATGCTCCACAGTCATTACAATTTTGCAAACTTAACAAAAGGTGGTGGAACTTCGGGTTTGCAAAACGTTAAACTCACAAGTGCCTTTTCGCCATTTCAACAAAAATTAGACTTTATCAGCAACCTTGCATGTATGTTAACCGTGATAAAGTTGTATGTAGGTTCAAACGTTACATACACGTTAGCAAGCTACGCGTCTACTGACACGAAGGCAATTGTTTGGCTAACTAACGTTGGTTGGTTAGCTTTAGCCAAACACACTCTGTTCCACAAACACGAGTTGCAGACAGCTAACCCGGCTAGCTACCAGAATGCTAACCACGTATCAAAAATGAGTGAAAGTCTTGTTAATATCTCTGCACATATTTAGCCACGGTACCTTGGAGAAGCTTTGAAAAATACGGGAAAGCGGCTGAAACTGCTAGCTCTCCTCATTGTTGTTAGCCAACGGCAAACCAGTGTCAGTTACACGCCAATTACATTATGAAGATAGCGCATTTCCGGTTTGGGTTAACAAAATAAAAGTAACCTTACGAAGTAGTTGGTGTCCATTACATTAAGCGTATTTCTAATCGAACATGCAATCCTTGTGTACTAACCGTAAACTGCTGCCCCACCTTGTACACGACTTTTAAACTACGTAAGGTGCATTACTTATTTCAACAGATGGCACTTCTGCTTTATTTTGAAGGATAAATGTCACACTTCTGGTAGCTATCTCTCTTGTTAAATGCCATTAGCTAAAATGCAGCTAGCCTGAAGCTAAAGCCAAAGGGGCGACAGCATGGGCTGCTGTGGCTTCACAATGCCTGATGGGGTCGGTGTGGTCGGTGTTATTATATATCTATGGTCGGATGAGGGAGAAAGCTGATGATACATCCGACCTTTAAACAATTAGAGGAAGTATCTACCGCCATCTGCTGAACCGGAGCTTCACAGCTACATTAAGAAAATGACATCAGAAAATATCACCCTATAATGGATAATGCACTTATAATTTTACCATCTACATGACTGCAATAATTAAATAAGTATATATCATTTATAGTATACATGGTACAACTATCTATCTATCTATCTATCTATCTATCTATCTCTTAAATTAAGGCAAAAAAACAGGCTAAAAGAGAGCATCCTTCTTAAGGGTTTGGTTCAATTGCATCTACAATTATGTAAAACCCTTTCATTATTTCAGACATTTTCTTTGGTGTAACAATTAACAAACATCTAGCGAATATGTTAAAATGATAAAAGGGACTACCTACCAAAAATTAACACTCGCAAGTTTGTTTGTTTGTTTTTTTTAAAGTGTTAAGCTCTTTGATATGGCCTACTGTACATAAATACATGCCTCACCTACGTTTTGCTTCCTCCTCATTCATGTTGAACAAGTCAGGGCAAAGTACTGGGCACAGTCGGTTTGTAGATATAACCTGTGACGTCATCAAGATATGGCATTTATTTTTTCAGTGTGGAATAACAATGAAGTTTGGGTCTGATTTAAGTTCTCATGCTTTCAGCACTACTTCACTCATTGATTTACTCTAAAATATATAATCTGTAACTATGATGATCTTGGCGAGTTTCTGAACTATGTTGTTAACTTCTTTATTTTAATAAATTCTTCATTCATAAACAAAAGTTTTGGTATTTTTTTTTAATAATTAGTAATACTTTTAGAATATTAGCAAAAATATTTGATGAAACCCCTGACGTGAAATGAAATGGGATTTTTGTTTGTTTGTTCTGTTGTTTCTTATCTCCATTCTTACTTTATTTATTATTTATCTGTCATTGCAGTTTGTTTTCAGCTCTCATGAATTGCCGTCTTCGTTTTATACCTGACGTTTTATACCTTTTTTTGTACATTGTATGGTTCGATAAAAATTTCCTTAAAAAAGTATTTTCATTATTTTTAAATACATAAACACTGAACACTAAAATATTTTGATAGAAAAACAAAACCATTTCTATAAAGTCCATCAGTTATGAAAGACCACTGTGTTTTTCAAATATGTAATGTAAAATACATTTATCAGAATTACAGCCTATCACTGGCCATGCCCGTAGTCTTTAAATAAAATGCATGCACAAAAGCATTTTAATTTTATTTCTGATGTTTCCATTAAATAGTATATATTTTTAATATAAGAATAATATTAATACTACTACTACTAATCCCTCCAGCGTGTTCTGGGTCTTATTATTCTTATTAGCATTCTTCTAGTCTTCCTGGGGTCCACTCACAAAACAACATTAAAAGTACATCAATTTAAAATCCCACAATATCAATGAGACAATAGAATTAAATATCAACCCAAAATTAGGACAAAAACAGTGTAAGAAAAACAAAATTGTCACAAACTCACTGCACAACATAAAATAAATAAAATTCACAAAAATGTTCCAGATTATTATTACTATTATCACGAATACGATTATTATTATTATTATTATTATTATTATTATCGTTATTATTATTATTGGTGACTTTAACTTCTACCAAAGTCATTTTCTGGTAAAATATCTGTACTTATACTCGAGTGTTGCTTTCAGGTGCTTCATCCACTGTGAAAACCAAGAAACAAGCCTATAAAGACGTCAGTTGCGCAAACCCCGTTGCACTTATATTTCCGAGGGTACGTGAATGCAGCAAAAGCCCTCAACATTTTGTAAACACGCTGAACGTTCTTTCGTCGTCTACGCATACGGCGTACGGGGCAGCGTCACTCAATGCGCGGACGAGCAATTTCGAGCGTACATTCTACGGAAATACCGAAAAGGCGGCGCTACGACGCTTCTACTTCGCAGTGCGGGTACGCGGAGATGTCGGCGGGGAGGATCCAGCTACAGTATTGACGTTATTCCAGGCTGTACGCAAGAGCTATTTCTCATCAGAGCTGCAGTGAACTATAGAGCAAAGAATGGGAAGGAGGATACGTGGTGCTTTTTACGCTGAAAGTCTGGCTGTCTCCACCGAACACCGACTTTTGCTCTTCAGCTGCATCTTCAGGAGGGACTAGCTTCGGGACAAGCGAGCAAGCTAGCGAGCAGTAACGTTACAGGCTAGCTTCGCAGCGGAGCTAGCTTGCTAGCTAAACTGCTGCCTTATTGTGGCCCGCAACGAACCTCCCAGCTAGCATCCGTCGCATGCACAGAAAGAAAAAATGGTGCGTATGTGTTGCTTTGTTACATGTAGCCGGCTATTTCTTCTGTGTTACAGTCCGATCCCTACTATGTCACATTTGTCACACTGTTGTCACATCTTGGAACCATTGTCAGAGGGCCAGGTAGCTAGCTTATCGTGCTACAAGGTTGACAGCTCCTGTCACCTGGCTGCGGTCTCTGGCATGGAGAAAACCAAACACAGCGTCTCGTTAAAAGCACTTTCAAGTTATAGATATCTTATTTAATACCAAATGTTTTCACGTTGCATAGCGTGATTTGCAGCCTGTTTGGAGTAAGGAGCTCCATATTGGATGATAAATAAGGGTATATACATTTTGTTCCAACTAAGCGTCAACTCTTGAATTGTTACTGAACGCTGCAAACACTCTTGGTATTTTGGAGGAGGGAAAGTCACAAGTAGAAGTTGGAAAACCAGTCTTCCTTCATGTCCTGAACGTGAAGTATGTTGCCTTAAAGATTATGGCTAAAGGTCATACACAGGCAGGTAGCTATAGTGTGTACTGAGTGAGCAGTGATGACGAGATGTCTGTCAGGACAGCTCACACACATGCAGAAATTATTTGTAATAACACTTTAAAAAAAAAAAAAAAAAAAAAAGACACGTCAGACTGTGGGCAGAGGAGACTATTTTTTAAAGTCTCTCTTGTTTTTTTTGTTTGGTTTTTTTTTTTTTTTAAGGACAGATAATGTGCACATTGCAAAGGCAGCAATCTGTATCCAACATAGAGGCGAGATACAGTAACGTCCAGTTCAGACAAAATACAGGGAAAAGGAAAGCAGCAAACAATACAAAAAAGTACACATGTAAACTAGGGCTAGGGCTGGGTATCACCACTGATGTCCTCGATTTCCATTCACAAGGTCCCGCTTAGATTCGATTTCCCATTCAACTCAATTTAATTGGATATATTTCAGTTATAATACCAATTTTTGCTAGAATATGAAAGAGATTCTCAGAGCACTAATACTGTAAATTTAACAAGGAATCATTTTAAAAAGAGTAGGCACAGAGTAACTAATTATATCATAACTAAATGATGTTTCTAGAACAGCGACAGTAATATTAAAACTGCAAAGTCACAATATAAACTCAATATCTCACTGGAAACTAAAATGTTAATAAAGTGAATCATACTCCTGAAATCACAATACTGAGTGAACTATAAGATTAAACAACTCAGACATCAGTCAGTGTCGGTCCTGTTGTCCTCTCTGCTGATGAGGAGAGTCATTGCCTGCAGGTCACATCACAGGTTAAGTTTTAAGATGCAAGACAAACTGAGCTAAACCCTGAGACATTAACATTTAATCTTGTTAGGTACAATTTGCTAATAGCTGGAAAGCTCTGTGCTTGTTTATAACATAATATGTGTCACGGTAGTACAGTTTATATTATGGTGTCAGAACGACCCTTAAAGGAATGAAAATATAAATTAAACTTGAAACCATTTTGTTAATGGAAGTATGTGTACAAAGTCTCCCTGTTTGAAAATAACTGAAATAAATGTGAGATTCTCCATTCAGTTGCATTGCTTTTTCTTTCCAAAATCGTAGATAAGCAAATGTACATGGTATGATTACTGTCAACTCTTATAATACGTTATACCCTAAAACCAGTTTATTGCTGCAACCCTATTTGTAATTTGATTAACTGTGACTGAATTAATAATCAAATCTGCTCACTTTGATTTACAAGGAACTTCACCACATCATCGTCAACACTGCAAGCTAGAATATTGTTATTGTTGAGATTAGATTTAATCCTTGCTCAGTTTATCCTTAAAGTATCACTTTATGAAGTACATTTAACCCTTGGAAACCATGGAAAACATGGGAAGAAGGCATTAGCAACAAAAGAGGAAATTACACCCAAAAAAAAAATAACCTAACCTGTTACATTGAGCGATAGGCCTACACTAGAAGGATGCAGTCGAAAACATAGCTAGATTATCATATGTAACTAATTACGTGCCTTACCCTTACTGATAAAAAAAATTCTACTAATTATACTCAGAAAAACAGGGCTTTTTTATTTGTCAAGGGAATGCAATACGCTTCCGTAGAAAGCGGCACAAGAAAAGTGACATTGCTCCAGGTTTCAAAGGGTGAAAGAACCTTAATCAGGCACAATACATAATATACTGTTTACATGTCATTAGTAACCATGTAAAATCTGTAAGCAGTCATCAGATACTGACAATTCAGCATAAACTACCTCTGATTTTTGTGTAATTTCAACCCTAAATCTAATTCAAATCTCTGATATTCCAGATGGCTACACACTTTCTACCACATTTTCTGGCCCATTTATTAATGCATCACTTTTTAAAAGTACACATGTGGACAAAATTGTTGGTACCCTTCTATTAAAGATAGAAAACCCCACAATGGTCACTGAAATAACTTGAAACTGGCAAAAGTAATAATAAATAAAAAATTACTGAAAATCACCTAATGAAAATCAGACATTGTTTTAGAGTTGTGGTTCAACAGAATAATTTGAAAAAACAAACTAATGAAACTGGCCTGGACAAAAATGATGGTACCCTTGACTTAACATTTTGTTTCACAACCTTTTGAGGCAATCACTGCCATCAGGCGATTTCTGTAACTCTCAATGAGACTTCTGCACCTGTCGACAGGTATTTTGGCCCACTCCTCATGAGCAAACTGCTCTAGCTGTCTCAGGTTTGAATGGTGCCTTCTCAAGACTGCATGTTTCAGCTCTTTCCACATATGTTCAATAGGATTTAGATCAGGGCTCATAGAAGGCCACTTCAGAACAGTCCAATGTTTTGTTCTCAGCCATTCTTGGGTGTTTTTAGCTATGTGTTTTGGGTCATTATCCTGTTGAAGGACCTATGACCTGCGACTGAGATCAAGCTTTCTGACACTGGGCAGCATGTTTCGCTCCAGAATGCCTTGATAGTCTTGAGATTTCAATGCACCTTGCACAGATTCAAGACACCCTGTGCCAGATACAACAAAGCAGCCCCAGTACATCACTCAGCCTCCATGTTTCACAGTTGGTACCGTGCTCTTTTCTTTGTATGTTTCATTTTTGTATCTTTGAACAAAGAGTTGATGTGACTTGTCAAAAAGCTCCAGTTTTGTCTCTTCTGTCCAAAGGACATTTTCCCAGAAGCTTTGTGGCTTGTCAATATGCATTTTGGCAAATTCCAGTCTTGGTTTTTTATGATTTGCTTTCAACAGTGGTTTCCTCCACGTCTCCCATTCAGTCCACTTTGGCTCAAACAGCGACGGATGGTGCGATCTGACACTGATGTACCTTGACCTTGGAGTTCACCTCTAATCTCTTTGGAAGTTGTTCTGGGCTCTTTGGTTACCATTCGTATTATCTGTCTCTTCAATTTGTCATCAATTTTCCTCTTGCGGCCATGTCCAGGGAGGTTGGCTACAGTCCCGTGGACCTTAAACCTCTGAATAACATGTGCAACTGTGGTCACAGGAACATCAAGCTGCTTGGAGATGGTCTTATAGCCTTTACCTTTAACATGCTTGTCTATAATTTTCTTTCTAATCTCTTGTGACAACTATCTCCTTAGCTTTCTGTGGTCCATGTTCAGTGTAGTACACACCATGATACCAAACAGCACAGTGACTACTTTTCACCCTTTAAATAGGCAGACTGACTTATTACAAGTTTGAAGACACCTGTGATGCTAATTAATGGACACACCTTAGTTTAACATGTCCCTATGGTCAAATTATTTTCAATCTTCTCTAGGGGTACCATCATTTTTGTCCAGGCCAGTTTCATTAGTTTGTTTTTTAAAATGAAAAAAAACCAAAACAAAACAAAACACTGTATAGACTCATACAGAGGTAATCCCCCTCAATCATCACTTCTGACCCACTGAAAGTGTTTGACGGTGTAATTTTCTGCAGACACTCTGCCCTCTGCTTGTATTTTCTTATTTTCCATGTTTGGGACGATTATGGGCGTGTAGCCCCACAGGCAAGGTCAGGGTTAGTGACCAGGTGCCAGACTGTACGCAGCAGGCATCCAATCGGCACAGCGCCAAAAAACACAAATACAGCGAGGTGAATCTAGGGCCGGCAAGCATGTTTACAAACAGTCACTGACAATCCTGCATAGTTTACCTTTAAATATTTTAGTTTAACCTAAAACAGACTTAAGTTTTGAGAGTCAATATTAGACCCAGACTGTTATGATCCATTGTTCAGGTTTTATAATGAGTACATGAGTACAGGTAAAGATTCAAAGTGTCTGTGCCTGCTAATTATTTACCACTGTTGTTAGAAATCCCTGTGACACATGAGATTAATGCCTAAATGTTGGCATGTTGTGTATTTGTCCACATGCAGGTGTACCTGTTAAATCCTATAGAGAACCTGAGAAGCTACATCAACAACCGTCCACCGCTGGTCATTTTTATGATCAGTGTCAGTGCAGTAGCCATCGCCTTCCTGACCATCGGGTATTTCTTCAAGATTAAGGAGATCAAGTCTCCAGAGTTGACAGAGGTGAGTCACACCCACACGGTTCTTTAAAAGAGATGAAATTACACAGTCTGCTCCATTAAAAACCTCTCAGGTACCAGTAAAGCGTGGGCGCCGCTGATGCTAAATGTCAGGTCGTGACCTTTATGATGTGCTTTGTGCCACAAGGATGTATTTGCCCAAACTTTTGGAACATGTTGCATTCACGCTGTGACCTCGTCTCACCCAGTTCAGTTTGTAGGGCTAAAAGAAGCTTGTTTTAATATAACAAATACCAAATCAAGTATACATGACTGCAAAGATTAAATTGGAGAAAGTAAAAGTCAAAACAAAACCAGTCAGTGCAAAAACAGAGGACTTCCAGTTCACAATACATGGAAATATACCTTTGCATGTGGCTCTGCATCGGAACCATATGCAAATAAAATGAAATGGATGGATTGTAAAGGTACCAGTGGATATAGAATAAGTAGGTTGAGATTTGGGCTGCGTATGTTTGCGAGAGTGCCAAGTGGTATTGAAACTTCTCCAGTCAAAAAATACCTGCATTTGATCCATGAGAAAATGACTATTTATATGGTTTTGTTTTCAGTCAGTCACCACAAGCATTCCTCAGTTTAATGTGACGTGTGTTTGGCCCCCTGTTGCAGCAGCTACAACCCACACACAGTCTCTGGTGTAGTTAAGTTGAGCAGTGTGATTTGACAGAGTTGGCGGGTCAGCATGCCACCAAAACACTTCTTAAGTGCTGTATCGTAGGCAACTGGACTTGCTTGAGTTTCTTGAAGACGTATCACCTCTCATCCAAGAGGCTTCTTCAGTTCTAACAGACTGGTGTTGCAGGCTTTAAACTCTCTGCCTGTGACACCGCACCAGTCCATTAAGCCCAGTTCAGACCAAAGATTCACGACGAGACGAAACCTAGTCTGAGCTCGACTCACGCCGACTGAAGGCGTCACCTGTAACTCAGCTGGTCAAATCACCGGCAGCTGGTTTTAGAACGTAAAGCACGTCACCTGTTTCAGCAGCCAATTGACTTGTAATGAAATCCGCTGGTCAAGTCAAAATGGCCACAGACAGCGACAGCCAGACTGTGTTCGCTTGCTGTGCCAGGTGCTCCGTCCCTGCTGAGCCCTCTGTTTCCGTCCTCACAGTGTGCTGGTGTCGGACGTTGGGTTTTTCACCATTTCATCACTACTATAAATGCAGCTGTATCCAGTATCTCACTATCACTATCCTCATTCATTTTTTAAGAGGCTACAAATTGTATTCGGCCACAAAATAAACCTGAATAGCTGCAATTCAGAACCCAACTACAGAGAGTTGTTGACTAGAGATGATACACCATCTCATCTACTTGCATTGGTGTGAACCGTTTTTACAACGTTGCAGAACAGCGCGTTGCAAATAGTTTCCTGTTTCAACTTCGAATCTTTGGTCTGAACTGGGCTTCAGAACTGAAGAAGCCTCTTGTATAAGAGGTGAAATGTCTTCAAGAAACTCAAGCAAATCCAGTTGCTTACGATATAGCACTTATAATTACCATGACCTAGATGACAGAATCTTCACCAACATGTGACCAACACACTTGACAGTTTAGCTTTTCTACACACCGGTGGTGCCTGGTGGCATTTTATGCAACTGAATTCTTCCATTCACATGATGGGTGTCAAACGAAGTAGAAAAAATAAAGGTATCAAAAGAAGTGATTTACTGGTATTGGCAGGGTCCCAATTTAACACCCACTTGCTTGAGTATTCTCAACATATTCTAACAGGTTCAACAACTAAAACACACTTCCTCTTTCAGGACTGGAACACCTTTCTGCTGCGCTTCAATGAGCTGGATTTTTGTGTGTCAGAGAACGAAACAATAAAGCATGGTCTGAACGAGTCGACCACACCAGAGAGCATGGTCGTGACCAGTGGCCAAGCTCGTTCCAGCACCCAGGTTCCCCTCCTGCTGGAGGACTCGGGTCCCATCAACATCTCAGTCCCCATCACCCTCACGCTGGACCCCCAGCGCCCGTTTGGAGGGTACTCTCGCAATATCACTCACCTGTACGCCACAGTGCTGGGGCAGCAAGTTGGCCTGTCTGGTAGGTTCTCTTTCTCATCATCGCTGGTTTGTGTTTGTCCCGTAGTCACTGTTCAGAAAAAAGCACTTTGTGTTTAACAGGAAATCATTAGGGCTGTGAACGGGGACAAATAAATATTGAAATGTTTTTTAAAAGTCAGAGATACAGCAGCAGCAAGTCAAAACCACAGAATTCGTAACAGATGATTGCGCAGTTTGTCAAAATTGATTTTGGGGAAAAATCCCACAAATCTCTCACACCAGTCCGCTTCCTGAAAAAAATTCACACACAACATTTCTTGTCACCAACAGTGTAGCCAAACGTCTAAACAAAACAGCTGTAGTTTGAAAGACGTGCAATTGTACCATAAAATAAAGCCTTTATTAACCGTTTTAAAAAATAATGCCTCACGGCCACAGGTTGTGGATATATCACCCCTTTCATGCATGAATAATGACCACCACAGTCAAGATTTTTTAAATTCCTCTTTAGACATGACAAAAACGTATTCTAATACTGTTTAATGCAGTGTAAAATTGACCCTTGCTCCTGACTCCTTGGCCTCTCCCCTCTCTTTTTACTCCTCCCTCCTTCACTTATTCAGCTCCTTCCTCTTGACTGCTCAGCCCCTACACACGCCTCCCCTGTCTATCTGTAAATTTTTTTAAAATGAACATTTTCCTCAAAAATAATGTTTGTTACAAAATGTGCCAGTTACATTCTAATAATGTAAATCGGTTGATTTAAAGCCAAAAAAGTTACTGCAGATGCTTTTTCAACAACAACAAAGTTGCCAGCCATGCATGTTGGAATAGAATAGCCTTTATTGTCATTGTGTGTACAATGAAATTAAGGTGCCACTCCAGTCAGTGCAACAAGAAACAACAATAGCAATAAAATATATATCAATAGAATATAATAGAAAAAAAATATGTACAAGAGAAAAATATGAACAAATATACATTGTCCAGTTTAGTGGACAGATGATTAATTGTAATGTTGTCCCAACATAACAACTGTAAAAGACACTTAAACACATGTTGATATTTGGTAAATATATCTGTAAAAAGGTTATGCTATCATCTAAGTTTGCACAACCATTTCTGTGTACTTCTTTTACTGTATACTATTTTCTGTATACCATTTCTATATACAGGCACAGGTTATTTACGCCAGGTGTGGTGCAGTAAGGTAGTTTAGTGCGCATGGCAAAAGGAGACTGTCGACTTCGTTGTGTGTAAAAGACAACACAAAGTTTGATTCGGATCGTAGTAAGTTTTTGACCGTGTCACACAGTGTTGTAGTATAACAACAGGTAATGCATGAAAATGTATAGATATAGGACTTTGAGTTGGTAATGGACTGTACAAGATATAAGTTTGGAAGGACTTGGCCAACCTTTTTTTTTTTTTTTTTTTTTTTTTTTTTTGCCTTTTTTGTATTCTCAATAAACCTCGTTCAACTTTTTACCTACCTCGTGTGAGAACTGTGGATCTTCAGAAAAGGAACAGAAACAGGAGTCAGTCAATCTGGGCGCTACCCTCATGGTCTTTTCTGATTCAGCTGTCAAGAGTGTATAGCGGCAGGTTGTGTCTGACGTTGCTGAGCAACCTTAACAAGCATCATATAGCCTATTTACCTGAGATCCTGAGTGCAGAGCTGATCTTCTTCCAGGCGCTGTTTATAAGTGTGTAGGCCTATTGTCAGTGGGACATATGTAAAGCTCTGGGTAGCCCTGCACTAACATGATTAACTTTTCCGTATTTATCAGACTGAATATTCACAGAAGAAGGGAAAGATATCTGTTGGCTGTGATTAGTTTGTAACCTGACTCCTGTCTGACTGCTGAGCGTGGCCACTTCCTGTGTCTGTCTTTTCAAATTAAATTCCCACATGGTCCAGTCATATAGATTTTTATTTTCATTAAATCTGTTTCCGTGTCCATAAGTGCTCTCCAACACAAACTTTGTTAGGATACGTATAATGAGTGCATTTCAACATGTTATTCAACACTCTAACAACAGAGAAAACTTACATCTCTATCTCTATTTAAGGTCAGGTAGTTTTATTTATCACAGCACTTGTAGTCACTAATATTAATCCCACTGGAATTGGCTTTATCGGTGTTTTTTGGCTCCTTCCTTTGAGGACATTCCAGCCTCAAACACCTGCTCTGTTGTGATTAACGCTGATTTGCTCTGACTATCTCTCCCCTTTCCAAATCAATATCTCGCTGTTGTTCCTGAATGTATATGACTCTCATATGCTGAATTTTCCAAAGACAGTCCTTCCCTTGTTTGTCTTCCACTTTATGGTGCTGTTATATTGTTGTTACAGGATTAGCAGCTGGCCAACAACATGTACCCTTGTCTTAAATGTGAAAGCCACTAGACTGGATGAACAAAGTCAATACGGAGCTATGCAAATGTTTTGTTGCACCGAGCAAACAGTCCTGTGTAAATTGACAGGAGGTGAACAGAGTGTACCAAGACATGTTGACTTCCTCTTTTCAAGGAACCTCGCAAAGTCAATTAATTGTTCATAACAGCTTTTCTTTAATTATAGTAGATATTATTAGTAGTAGTAAAATTATAATAGTATTTAAAAAAGTATTGTGTATGAATATGTATACAATTTTTTTGTTAAACAGACCAGCATATACTGCAAGACTTCACCAATAGGATTTTGGGGGGAAAGGCAATGAGCTACTTGGTAGGAAATGTTCCTCAAATTGCCAAAAAAATAAAGAAAGAAAGAAAAAACCTAGAGGAAAAAAAACTGTATTTATTGCTCTCTTTTAAAATTATGTTACAGAATTATATATAATTATTAAATATAAATAAATATAATTTTATTAAATATAATTATAATTTTTAATTTCTGGTCATTTCCAGGTCATTTCCCTCTGTTTGTTTTTAACTTTATTCATTTCTTTTTACTAATTTTCTTGTTTCTAATTTTGCTCTTTTTACTAACTTTTTACTTTACTAACTAATTTTTTTGGGTCATTTCTTCTTTCGTTGCTCATTGCCTTCTTCCTATGCTTTTGAAAGAAATCAAGCCAATGTGCTCAGGTTTCAGAGGGTCAACCAAGATTTTGCAGCATTGCTGAAACAAGGCATTGCATACAAGACTTGGTGTGTTTTATGCAAAAAAAGAATTCAACCTCAGCAAGGTGGACATCAAGGCAGTGGATTCCCACATGCATTGTGAGAAACATGAAATTGCCAAGAAAACCGGCCAATAAACGGCAGGTGTTTCCCAATTCTGTTCTGCTCTCATCTCCGTCATGAGTAATTTTATGTTACAACATTGTTCCTAATCTCAAGTAATTAGTGTCCCTTCATGTTTTTTTCCTTCAATTTTCATTATTTTAACATTGGAATTAAATTTTATTCCAAGTGTCGTCAAAAAAGTTGGGAAAAGTCTAGCTTTAACTGTAGGAATTAGGGGTGTGCCGTATCATCTTGCTCATGATAATACTGGTATAATTTTTAATATGATGAATTTGAAAAATTCATATTGTGATACTCGTAATATTTCAACTTCTCGACATATTGATGTCATACTGAGCGACAAGCATGACTGAAAGCAAAATTACTACAGACTCTGCGGTGGTTCCAAAAAGAGGAGCAGCTTCAGAAGTGTGGAATAAACTGTGGCGTCCTGAATGTTTTATGAACAGCCCCGGACTTCTCAGACTCTTTTAGTGACTTACCGCTCAGAGGGAACTCATTCAGTGGCTCCTCTGGCAGCAGCACAATGCCTCTCCCTCTCCTCTCTCACCATGTGCACACAGGAGTCTGTGTGGTCAAGTGATTTTGTCATAAACCTTTGGTAATGTAAACCTACGTGATGCTCGCGGCTCCACAAAAAATTCCATATATGTGAATGTGTGATAGTTGTGGTATCATAACAGCCTGTCACAGGTTACAGCATGATGATTAGAGGAGAAATGGCAGAGCATAAAGGTCCAGGTGGAAAAAAAACAACAACTCAAACATTTAGGATTTTACTGAAAGAAGGAAATCACCTGTTGATTTATATATATATATATAGATCCCACGGGACATGTTTTGTATTTGGGAGCTGTTTAAATGTGTAATTTTTGGTTGATTTTATTTTGTTGAACTATTAATATTGCAACAGAATCTGAATCTCACAGTTACTGTTGTTGTTCACAAACTAAAGAAATGAGAGATCATTTTAGTTTTTACTGAATATTTGAAGGCAAACTGTAAAACTATATCACTGATTTTGTTGCAATTCTATGTTCATGAGTTAGTAACACTTTTTTTTTTTTTAACTAATTTGTCATATCGTCAAGAATATCGTTATCGCAAATATACCATGAAATATCATTTTATTATTTTAGGGCCATATTACCCTCCCCTAGTAGGAACCCCTTGGTCATGGTCAAATCTTTACAGTTAACAGGAATCACAGTTTATCTGTAAACTTTGTAAACGCAGCAACAAACCTAATAAATACCACACATTAAATAAATAAACAAAAATTCTTAGCAAAAAAATTGTCCAAATAGGGATTTGAGTTGCAGCTCAAACTGTAAATTTAGAATTGAAAAGGAAAGATCACTCCTATTGTCATCGATCAGTCTAGGAATGTATGATATTGGATTTGTTTCCGATATGCTGATATGTAGCAACTCATTTGACCGATTACTGATATTGATATCGATGTATCCACTTTTTTTCCCCACCTAATTTTAGTGATCATCAGGTCTCTTCTGTAGTGGAATTAACATCATATTATGCAGGCATACTGCAGATGGAGACATACAATATAATGCTTTTCATTGTATATAATAATCATTCATTCTGCAAAACAAGAAAGTGTGTTGGCCAATTCTGATTCATTTTAAAGCCGATATTGGCCAGTGACGTACTGATATTATCAGCATGTTGGCCGATTACGATATTTCATTTTAAAGCCAATATTGGCCAATATAGATGACTTGCCGATATTATCGTGCATCCCTAGATCAGTCAGTGTCGGTCCAATATCAGTATCAGATTGGCGCATCCCTAATATATTGTATATTAAAAATTATTTTGACACTGGGGTAGCTTTTCTGTGTAAATGTTCATCTTGATTCATGCCTGTTTAAAGTTTTCTAATACTTTTAAGTCTACATCCTTTATGTTATGTGTTGAAAGTAAACCAACACCTCCGCATTTTCCAAAATTGACAAACATTGTACTTCATGTGGTATCAGAGGGTCACAGGAGTTTTGCTAGGATTGGATGTCACTGGAGTCATTGTGGAATGTACTGAGCTGTAAGATCAAATTACATTTCTAGAGAAAATAACCTCTATCAGGTATGACTGGAAAAATTTAATGAATATGAAAATGAAGAAATGCAAATTCCCTGTCAGCTGTTTGACTTTGCCTGTGAGAACCGGAGACTCACTGTCCATGCTTGTCTCCCTTAGGATGTGCACTCGTGTTAACACAACCACATCTATCCTCAGTCACACCCAGGAGTCCACTCAGTTTGACTGATAATCCTCTAATCCCCTTTGCAGTTTGATAAATATTGCATACGCCTGCAAAATCAGCCTATCATTCGTTATCAGGGGAGTAGCTTGGTATGCTATCAAATAGTGCTGCTTTGGCTCTGCTTGGTTTCCCGCTGTAGGAGTTGTATGCATGCTGTTTAGCCTGTTCTGGGCTCTAATAATTGCCTCAGAGCTAAGAGGCATCTCTCTTTAACACCTGATCTTGCAGGTCATTGTTCTCATGTCAATAAAAACAGAGGGGGATGTAGATATGCAGGTTACATGCCTGTGAATTGTGCTCATCGATGAGTTTCGTAGAAATGTAGCTCTGCCTAAAAGCAACAAATGTTCACAGTAAGATTTTTCTCTCATGTTAATTTCCTAAGAATCTGAAATGCTCTCATTGTATTTTCACATGTTTTTGTGTGTAGGCCGAGAAGCCCATGAAGAAATAAACATCACTTTCACCCTGCCTGTATCCTGGAACTCAGACGAGTGTGTACTGCACGGCCACTGCGAGCAGGTGGTGTTCAGCACTTGCATGACCATCACAGCGGCCAGCAATATCTTCCCAGTCACAGTGTGAGTTGGACTGCCTCCCTGACTCATCAGGACACACTTTATATCTCTGCCGAGAGCTGGGCGACACCGACAAAATGAAATACAGTATCCCAAAGTTTTTGACTCAATACCTTCATATCATTTGTGACAATATTTTGTGCTTTTGAACAATGTCTAGTCATAGCAGTTAGTTGGTGATATGGTCTCTGAGAAAAAAAATATTTTCAGATCGATCACCTACACCTGGCGCACTGCTATTTGGATGGTAGATCCGGCAAATTGGAGGAGTGAGCAGTTTTCTGCAAAGAGTCATGCAGTAAGAACAGTCACTGCAGCACATTTAAGCAGCAAAACTAGAAATTGTATTGATAAGCTTGACAGTGGAAACAGAACATAACTTTTAGCTTCCGAAATAAATAATGAACTACTACTACTGCTATTACCGACACTGTGTACGCTGGTTGTGAAAGTGACAACTGCATCAGAATGAAACAAACAATCAAGTTTGCTGCGCTGTGCGCTGGGTGTTCAACCCAGACACACTAAACCTACTTCAGAGAACTAGCAGCAACGGAAGCCAACTGTTGCATCACATTGTGTTGCCTGTGTCCTAGCCAAAAAGTTGCACATGAACACACCGCAAAGACTACGGCCAACAGTCAACCAGCACGTATGTTCTTTGCCTGCATGAGAGGAAATAACTCTCCGCACCAGCTGACAGTGGTAGTCTGTAATCGTCATTCAAAAAAGGGAAACCAGAAGGTTGTCTTGATGCTAATTAGCCATTTAGCACATTAACAACACAATCCAGTGTTAAAAGAACAGAGATATTTACCGTGTGCCAGTGAACAATAACACAAGCAGTAATGAAAGGTTTCTGCTAAAGAGCTCAATGGCTATAGAAAAATAATTTTACCTTTTGTCTCACTCCCTCGACTTTAGCTGTTTACTTTCCTCACTTCCGTTTCTCTTCTTGTGCGCTGAGCTAAACTGCCTTTAAGAGTGATTTCATTCACTGATGGGCTCTGCTGTTTCCCCTAACGATTCAACATGCCAAATCAGTCATAAAAAAGCAGATGAGGGCCAATGGCCTAACATTGACGGATGGCAGTTTGCTTGATGTTTCAGGGCTTTAAGATTGAGCCCACAGTGATTTTTTTTTTTTCCCCTTGGGGTCAGATTTCAGATATCATTTTCTGCGGTCATAACCAACATAATGTGAAGCGTTCAATGACAGCAGTCAACAGACATTGCTCTTTGTTTTGGTTTGTAGGCAGCCGCCACACTGCGTGCCAGAGACATACACCAATGCCACATCTTGGTACAAGGTGTTCACCACAGTCCGCGACTCTGATACCAAGTACAGTCAGGACTACAACCCCTTCTGGTGTTACAAAGGAGCCATCGGCAAGGTGTACCACGCACTCAACCCAAAGCTTACTGTCATCGTTCCTGATGTGAGTCACTGCCCGCCTTTTTTTCTACAACAATTGACAGGTTTTAATTTACAGACTTCCTGGTCCTAGTGTGTAATGTTGTTATTCCCATGTCTAAGTTAACGTTCACAGGGGGTAATTAATCCAAATGATCATTATGCAGGTGAAGGACTCCATTAAGTTCGATCCAAGAAAGTAATAAACTGCACACCTACTGAGATGCACCCTATGATATGTAGGAATGTAAATGCCAAACCTGCAGTTACTCTGATATTTATTAATGTCTTTTAAACTCTTTCCCACCAGGACGACCGTTCCCTCATCAACCTGCACCTGATGCACACGAGCTACTTCCTGTTTGTCATGGTCATCACTATGTTCTGCTATGCAGTCATCAAGGGGCGGCCTGGCAAAGTACGGCAAACCAACCCCGACTTCTGCCCTGAGAAGGTACAACAGACACCAGCAGTGCTATATGACGAGAACAGGTAGCTCCAGCAAAGCATTGATGACCAGTGATTGGTCAAAGACATGATCCAATCACTCTGCTGACTCTCTAACTGTCCAAAATATGTGGACTTCTCTGTGTAATTGTTTCTTGGCACATTCATTCTATAGTATCACATATTGACACTACCCTTAATACTACATCAACATAATTGCTAATTATTCTTTGACTAGTTATGATTAAAGTGATTATACTTCGTTCGCCACACAAAAGCCATAAACTCTGGCAGCACATTGTTACGTGCTCCTCGATGTGGCTGATTTATGCGTAGTTGCATCTTGTTCCCAGTGATAAAGGAAGATTGTCCTCTTCAGTCTTAATGCTTGCTGTGGCCCAATACACACAACACCTTCTATCAGCCACTGTAGAGGAGCCAGCTCACACAAGTTTGGGGATTCACAATGTTAAGATAGGTCATCAGGCTGTGACTCATCATCTGAGTCAGGCCCAGCGTTTTGAGTGTCACACTGTGTGAATAACAGAGCAAATTATACCATTTTCAATACAGGCAGGTGGGGGTAGGGCAAAGCTGAAGCTCTGCAGTTCATCTCAAAGAACAGCTCCACGAACTAAACTCCGCTCACTCAGTGATATCACTTTTCATTTTCCCTAGCTGCTTCACAATAAAAGCCGTCTGCTTATATGCTCGATGGTAGAGTTGGATCAATTTCTGGTTTTGCCAGCGTGGTTACACTGGTTTGATTTTAGGTAAACTGGCTGAACTGGCTTTCGTCCCTATGACACATTCTGGCAAATTTACAACTAGCCTACATTAGCAACCTATGCTGATGGCTGCACAGTGCTAAATCCAACTTGTATTGCATTAGTAATAAGCAATATGACAATTTGATTAACATTATACTGTATTTGTTCATAAACTGACGAACAGAGCCACAAGTGTCTGACAGGCCATGTAGCGTTTACTGCCGAGCCAAGTCCAGCAACTCAAAGGAGATCAAATTTCACTAAAGGTGGCAGGCGGGGACATGCACACGCTACAGGTTCACTAGAAAGTTCTCATGTTTTATGGGGTAGTAGGAAGAGCCATGGCAGTTAGTCTCAGAAAATAAAACAGCACCAATATGGCAACATTTTAAATTGGGTGAGCTGAAAAACAGACGAGGCAAGTGTGTCAGTCATCCTGCTGATGGTAGCACTGCTT
Organism: Epinephelus fuscoguttatus; assembly: GCF_011397635.1. Lineage (NCBI taxonomy): Eukaryota > Metazoa > Chordata > Actinopteri > Perciformes > Serranidae > Epinephelus > Epinephelus fuscoguttatus. The sequence continues at coordinate 16,278,180 of NC_064763.1, read as the reverse complement.
CACTCACTGCCTCTTCTAGGTTCTCAGTCTTTATTGATAATTGGTAAACCAGTATAGAGGTGCATTACCGCCACCTAGTGGACTGGAGTCTCTACACTCTCAGTCATTGGCTCTCTCAAGCCCCCTTTACCAGTAGATCGCACTACAAAGTCCCTCCTTAATGCCGTCTTTGCATTTTTACACAGGACCAACCAAACAACAACAGTAGCATCATGCCACTCCAGCATGTGATCTTAGACCACATACTGGCATCCCTGAATTAAACGAGGTGTGACAGGCGTGACAAGTCATGCCACAGCATCGGCCTCCAGGGAGACATAAACATACGTTGGCAGCTCTTTACAAACAATAACAATGGCAAAACATGGCAAAAAGGGTAAGGAGCTCTCGAATGTCATCATTTTCCCAATTTGCAGACATTTACGGTAGCTATTGTTTTTCTTTGAGTTAGCCGCTAACTGCTAACACCTACTTTAAAAATCTCCTGTGGTGGGTCACGCACACAGCACGTCGTCAAAACGTTACACCTGTGCTGCTCATGGTCCTGTCCTGCCCGTTTCGGCACTGCTACTACAACAACAACTCTGTCCCCCCATTCAGCCATCATACCTATATACAGAACAAGGCGGCGGCATTATGCCGCAATATTGCCACCTTGAACAGGCAGTGTAAAAGGGGCTTAAGTCTCATTACGTTCCACATGGAAGCAGCTGCAGAGTAAAGTGTGACACCTGGTGGTAAATTTGGTGTATTGATCTGATCCGGTGTTTGGATCAAAATCAAACCAGTCTGAATGTTTTATTTTTTCCCTGTGCAACACTACTGGATGGGAACTTTTAATGTGATGCAGCAGCAGGAAATGTTGGGTTTGCGTCAGCAATAGCTTAACTTAGAGCTGCTATTGGCTGAAATCGAGCAGATGTTAGCTACACAGAGCTAAATTTGGGATAATGAAACGTCTGGGTTGAGATGCTCTTTGCTTTAATAGTGACATTTTAGAGGCTTTACTCTCCAGTTGATTGCAAAAAATGATTTTAATGATTTCTTAACAGCAGTGGCTTCTTCATTACTCACTGAAGAGACCTAGAGTTCCTATGCGCTGTTAAGTTTTAAGATTTGAAATATTATATTAAGTCACCATTTTAATAGTAATATCAAGAATGACACTTTTGCAAACAGCACTGCACGCTGTTGTAAACACAGTAGCTTCTTGGGTCAAAATTACCTCACGAAATCTGATCAAACTTAAAGAATCTTTTCTGTCACCTTCTATTCATCTAATTTACTGCTCCTGTCTTTATTACGTGTGTGTTGTTTCAGTGAAGGATGTATAGCCCTGTTTCCACTTGCAGTATGGTACCTTTTGAACCAGAAGTAACCCTTCAGACATTGTACCTAGACCCTAGAGTGTTTCCACTGCAAACCATTCCCTTAAATGTGGGCGGGATTGTTGTCACTCACTGCTCTGTCCAGCACTCGCTACCGGTGACACAGATGGAAGTCTGCACCTGGTTTATCGTCCACAGAATGAGGCTGCATGCCAACATTTTCTGAACAGACTGCAGTGTTCACAGCTCCACCTCCACCAGCTCTGTGTGCTAGGTACCCCAACAGAGGGGGGGACCAAAAATGGGGACAGTACAGAACGGGTCCATTGGTACCATCCACAACTTTTCACAGTGGAAACGGGAAAAAAAAGTGTACTGAACTGAACTGAACCATACTGCTCAGTGGAAATGGGGCTTAAGATGATTTACCTACATGCAGTAATTCCTGTTATGAGTTTGTAATCTGCACTAAAACCCATTTCTTGTGTTGCAGGTGGCATTGTCAGAGGGTTAAAAAGACATCAGAGAGCTATGTCAGAACTTACCTGTAACATGGACAAACTCAAAGAAACAGAAGAAATATAAATAAACATACCAGTTGCCTAGTGAACCCTGGAAATAAATAAGGGACACAAAAGCTCTGTGAATGCATTACTCTTGCAATGTTGGGTTTTTCCAACCAAAGATATACAAGTGCCTGTATCTGTCGTGTAAATATTTGTAGGAACTCTGATATTCTGTGCAAAACCTTTTTTTTTCCTCTTTGTTTATTATTATTTTTGCCTGAGTCCCCTTGTGCCATGTCAGAACATGCAGTACATAAACACGGCAGAAGGCCAGATCCAAGAACAACACAGCCATTTTTCTAGTAGTCATTCGGCCTCATTTACCAAGTAAAAAAGAAAAACCACAGAGTAGTGGGTCACAAGACACGTTGGCATTTATCAGAGTTCAGTTATGAGTTTAGCGTGTTGTGTTTGGATATCTCCGAACCGTCTGTAAACAAAGTATTTTTATCTCCCATGATGAGAAAACATGATGTTTAGTCCCTTGAAATGTGTTTAAGTGCACTAAACATGCTTGACTACTCAGGTCGAGATAAATGCTCGAGGATAAGATGCTTGCGACACATTTATAATTAAATCTTCAATATGCACTTGTCACTGCAGCTTCAAAAGGGAAGGGAATGAATTTGGCACTTTTCTCTGCACTAGGCCCAACAAACAGTGTAATTAAACGTCTGACCAGAATTTGGACATCGCATTAAATCTGTTCAAACGTAGGAATTAAATAACGGTTCAGTGTGCAGGATTTAAGGACAAAAATTGGCAGAAATGGAATATAGTATAATAAGTATGTTTTCTTTCGTGTGTAATCACCTAAAAATAGAAATCAGCGTGTTTTCGTTACCTCAGAATGAGCTGTTAATATCTAGAGGGAGCAGATCCTCATCCACAGAAATCACCATGTTGGTTCTACAGTAGCCCAGAACAGACAAACCAAACACTGACTCTTGTAGGGCTGCCTCAGACAAAGAATTTTCCTAGTCAACCAATAATGGTCATTTAGGGCCATTAGTAGACTAGTCACCCTCATGTTTACGATATTAGTTTCATAGAGAAATACAAAAGCGTACTAATGAACCTTCATTAATATAGACCTATATTTTATCTACAAGTGCACGTCACACACTGAGCGAGCCGCCTGTTAATGACGCTGTGGGCTAATGGGCATGTAGCTACTTCCATGTTTCAGATGATACGTCATGTTTGTAGTCGACCAATGAAGATGAATTTACATATCACCTTGGGTTCGTCCTTCACCTTCTCAAAATGATCCCACACTTTGGATTTCCTGCCTGACATATTATTGACTAGCCTGTGGAATAACCGCAGGTACCAGCCCTGGAAATTAACCTGACTCCTGTCTGACTGCTGAGCGTGGCCACTTCCTGTGCCTGTCCTTTCAAATTAAATTCCCACATGGTCCAGTCATATAGGGTTTGATTTATTTTGACAAGACGCAGCTCCTGATAGAGTTTCTGACTAATGACCTTTCTGGACTATTAGGGGGCAGCCGTAGACCCTAGAAAGCAGTATTTGCGTTTTTAAGTCAGCTACCATAATTAGCAGCCCCTCGGCAGTGGGTGCGCCGGAAAAACACTGATTGTTTTAACGTGAAACTGCTTTATTCTGCACTTTTAGCTGTTCAGACCTCTGCAAATAATTTATCTCCCGGTAAATCTCCTGAACGTCTGGATTTTAAGTTATCAGGAAAAAAAAGAACACATATTAGAAGCCGCTAGGCTAGCGACACGTCTCCGGCATGCCAAATAGTGTCGGAGAAACGCTGATTTGTAACATGAAACTGCTTTATTCAGTGTTTTTACCGGTTTAAATCGCCTGGTCGGTTTGTTTTGGAGAGAAAGAGACCTCTGTGGATAATTGGCTCCCGTTAAAAACCTCCTGACCAATAAACACTGAAGGAATACTAACCAGGAGAAGTTTCAGCTGCTTGCAAAGTGCAGTCCTCACCACTAGATGCCACTAAATCCCCCCAAATCTTACACATTGAACCTTTAATAGAACTCCAGTTATATAAGCTCTGTCCCAGATTATCAGCTATGTTCCCTGTTTGTCTGCAGTGTCAGTAAAGGTGGATTAAAGTATTTAGATGATTGCACTGTGCACATTAATATATAAACAGAACACAACACCAACAGTAAAGTTAATGAGCCCCATTGTCTCGGTTTGTCTCCTATTCGGCTTATCAGTAAGTCCACTTTAATGGCAGTTAAATAAGCTGTGGAACTTCCTGTGGTCCGTGTTGAAAATTGTTTTTGTTTTTTACTTTAAGACAAATAGATGTTGTCACACTTAAACAATGTGATTTTTCTGCCTTTTGTTTTCCTTCCTCTGTGGCTTCATCACTCACCTGCCTCTTGTTTTGTTTTTTGTTTTTTGTTTTTTAATTTGCTGCCTGTCGCTCTGCAGCAGTTTTGTAGTTTTGGCTTTGACACTAAATGTTCAGTACTTCTTTGTTGCACCTGGATGAAGCGAAACATTATCTTGCCTTACCTACAGTGGACTTGCTTGCTTGAAAACAGACGGAGGAGATCGTCTTTTCTCCTTCCAACATTAACTCGCCGGTCCCTTCTTCCACAGCCATGCTTCTCTTTTTGTTTCCTATGATGAGCCTGTGGTTTGAAATCAAACTTGTGATTTTTGTCCTATTAATGTAAATTGTCAAGTGGCCCTGGAGTCATTATATTTTAGGATGCTTTTGAATTACTTGTGCTTTAATTTTTAAGTGAATCATTATCAGTTGCACGTGTTCATGTGTTTGCATAGTTAGTGCACCTTTATATTTCTTGCACATTTTGTTTTTATTTGCTCCTGTGATTATTTTTTATTTTGTCCAAGGTCACATGTAAACAGTCTGATATTGAACTATATAAACTTTGTTTCAGTTTGACTCCTTCTAAAAATAAATATAATTATATATTAGTATATAATTATATTTGTATAACTATGGTAATATATTTATGATTAAATCATTTAATTTTTATTATTTTGTAGGACAACAAAAACGTGCAAAAACTTGCTTGGTGTGCAAAATGTGTGTAAGTGAGTTTGGGAAATGTTTAGATAAATAAAGGCGGCCTTAGACTGTGATTATCTGAAAACGCCCGGTATTGACAGGATACACTGTAGAAAAAAAGTTAAATTATCAAATGCTTTTAGAGGCTGCTGCTAAACAAAATGTTTAAAAATTAAAGTAGTGCAAAACCAATAAATTTACAAACATTTTTCTTAAAGTTTTTACGGAGAAATACCCTTTTTTTTTTTTAAGAGTTTTAAAGTTTTTTTACAGGTAAATTATTAAGATTAGGCATCTTCAGTATAATGATGGCATTAAAAGTTTTACAGAAACACACTTACTTTACATTTTTATCCTGAATTTTAACGATTAAATACCTTCAGTTAAGTGAAACACTGTCGAATGACCGACCAAACAAAAACCATGAAACCAATAAATTTCTTGAAACTTTCATGAAAGGTTTTGCAGAGTACTTCTACATGTAAAGGCATTTATTAAATTTTCAAATCTATATTTACTCGAGTGCACCTCCCTGACTTCCTGCAAAATTTAGTACATTTCCCTGAATTTTTGTGACTCGTGTTGTGCTGAAACCAACTGTAGCTTTAAGAATTTATGCTTTCCATCATTCATATTTTGAGACTTTGACAATCATTTATTTTAAATGTACTGAATTATATTCGCAAACTGCTCTAATTAGATTGCTGTTGACGTTTAAATTTTGAGTCACCGACCACTACCTGCTGTGCTGTTTTGACACAAATATAAAATCTATTAATTATCAGATTTGTCAGATCGTTGCTTGGAGCAGACGCCGTGTTAAATCCAAACCTCCCAAGAGAATAAAAACAGTCTAAGTCCACCTTTAACGCCTGTTATGTACGACTTTTTTTCAATAGCAATTACTGATACATTTTACTTACCTCTATGTTATAATTTTGTTCCATAATTGATGTACCTGTTGAATGTACTTTTTTATATAAGCAGCATAATCTAAATCTGAGATGCAAGAATTCCAAGTGATTTTAAACTATGATGTAGTTTTTTCAGTTTTAAAAGGCTTTACTTGAATTGTGTTTTTGTTTCGAGTGGTATTCATATATTATAAGGTTTATCCTTTTCGTGGCAGAAATGAATCTCTTGTCACATTATTGTATCGAACACTTTGTACATTTATTGTTTGATTTCCGTGTGTTCCTTGGCGAACGAGTGGAAGGTTGTTGATACCTTTTTCTTTCCATATTGAATGATGCTAGGACAAGTCTTCCTAATTATGATGTGTATCATATTTGAGCATGGATCTGCTGCTTCTATCGTCATCACTTGCTCCTGTGCTTTCACGCTGGGGCTCATGCTTTTCTTTTATTTTGGAAGATCTGGCAGCTCTTATTGGACGGTTGGAAATTTTGAGTGTTGGCTGGGGAGCGTGTGAGGTTTGGCAGGGTGTGTGTGAGTGATGAGGAGTTGAAGATGTGAACGAAGCATGCCGTTTTCTTGCCAAACCATCACAGTTAACGTTGGTGACTCGCATTTCCCTGCTTCTTATCCCTCCTTGTGTGATTTATTTTGTTCATCTTTGGTTAGATTGCATCACTATAATTGCGAAATGCCTTAACATTGTACAGTTTCATTTAAGTTTTCTTTCTTTCACATATCATATATTGTAAAACACACCAGCTTTACAGAAATAAAACCCAAGCAATGCTCATTTTATCACATGGGAGCTACGAGAAGCTCACATTACCGTGCTTGTGAAGTGTACATTTCGAGAAATGGGTTTGAAAAAGGAGCAGATGCTTGGCTGTTGGTGGTTTTTCAACTACTCCACTATATCACTACAGACTGGAGTAAAAACAGAGGAGCCATGGTCTCCTGAGTTGCATCATCTCTCAGCGTTCTGGGCTTGACATTAAGCAAAACACACAAGTCTCCGATATAAGGCTGCCATTTCACCTCGTTATCCTTTCTGTCATGTTCGCAGCGCTTACAGGCAAGTATTAAGCCAACTCTGTGCCTTCTGCACTATCGAGCTGCATCCTCCTCCCTGTACATACAGTAGATAGGACCGTAGGTTTAATGTGGCTAGGACGTCATTCGAACCCTTTTCCTCTCCAGTGGAACTGCTGTAAATGAATCCAAGTTTAAATAAACTGTCTCTAAAGTTCAACATCACTTTGTCCCTGAGCCTCTTTCTCTCAGCCACACATCACTGTTTCCACAGGGAGATTAATGATCTGCCACAGCACATTAATTGAACTCATTTCCTGGGACTGATAGTAAAATGCCATGGAAATATGGGCTGGAAGTCCAGTGCTCAGGCTCTCTCCGTAGGAGTTAAAGGGTAAGGATGGTGTATGTTGTTAGGTAACAGATACCCCCAAAAAGACTTGTCTGTGACTCTAAGCAACCAAGTCCACTGATTTCTACTGAAGATGCAAATCTACAAACAGCTTACAGATATTTAGCTCAGGAGTAAATATTACATCTGTTGGGGATTATTTCAGCTGTGAATTAATACAGGGTTCCTGCAGATCCTTGAAAATTCTTTAGAAGGCACTGAATTCATTCATCTAAAATAACTAAGTAATGAGTGCATTTGCAGGTTATGATGATGTCACACTGAAGTTGACCTTTGACCTTTTGGATATAAGATGTCATCGCTTAATCATTTTACCCAATTAAACATTTGTGTGAAATTTTGCCATAATTAATGTATGAATTTCTGAATTATGGCCAAAAACATGCTTTGTGAGGTCACAGTGACTTTGACCTTCGACCAGCAAATTCTAATCAGTTCATACTTGAGTCCAAGTGGACATTTGTGTCAAATTAAAGGAAATTCATTCAAGGTCTTCTTGAGATATCATGTTTATGAAAATGAGATGCAAGGTCACAGTGACCTGTGACCACCAAATTTTAATCAGTTCATCGTTGAGTACAAGTAAATGTTTGTGCCAAATATGACGAAATTTCCTCAAAGTGTTCTTGAGATAACGTTCACAAGAATGCAACGGGCGAGGTCACAGTGACCTTAAACGTTGACCTTGGACCACCAAAATCTATTCAGTTCTTTGTTGAGTCCAAGTGGACGTTTGTGCCAAATTTGAAGAAATTCCCTTTCCCGTTCACAAGAATGGGATGGACAGACTGGTGGATGGACGATCAACCCAAAAACACAATGCTTTCAGCCACGGCTATGGCTGCTGTGCAGGCGTAAAAACAGGAGAAAGTATTTCTTTTAAATATTCTAAGGGAAGATACATTTTGAAATCTTGAGGTCTATAGGGTTTAATGTGAATAAAATTCATTTTTAATGTATCTCTAACAGTTTATTTTTGCAGAATTTGTTACATATTAACATAAAATGCATTTTACTCCTCATTTTATTCATTTTTACTTTATTGCACTACTTTTGTTGATTGTGTACAAAGTTTCTTAATCAATGTGATGGCATGAACTGTTCCAACATACCATCATATATTAGCTTAAGTAAAAGTAACTTTATTTTAAAAAGTTGTCTGTGTGAAATCTTTGTATTTAAATGCCTCACAGCTCCAGTTCTATAATAAATACATATTTTGATATTCATATTGCTTTGATGTGTACAGCAGATATAAGGGAAGGTATTAGTGCAAATGTTCTGGTCTGCTTCAGGTTGGGGCCTCTGAAAAACTAAAGTCCTTTTGAGGATTTGTGCCTGTACTAACTATGTCCCACCTGCCTCCATCTCTGCTTTCAGCCCATTAACTTCTGTCTCCCTGACTGTGGTGGATCAGTCGAAAGGTTATTTCTGATAAGACCACTGGAGGACATCTGAAATTTTACCTTGTGCTTTTCCAATTTGAGAAATATCACTAAAGTTAGATCTTTTATTAATTTCAAGAATGTTCAAGAGTTATTCATGCTTTTATCACTTCTTGTCTGTATTATTATATCTGTTTACATGCCCTCAGCAAAACATGATTACACATCTTCACAGTGTCCAAAATGCAGCCACCAGACTTGACACCAACACTGGCGGCCTGTCCGTTTTCGAATTGATTTTAAAATTTTTGTCTTGACTTTTAAGGCCCTGCATGGTATGGCGCCGAGCTACTTGGCTGAGTTTCTGAATCATCACTCACCATCCCATAACCTCAGGTCCTGTGATGAGGCTCCGTTAGCTAATCCCCAGTCAAGGCTGAAGACTAAAGTCCTGATCAAACAGAAAGTGTTTCTGTAGCTGGTAGCAGCTTTTTGTAATTGTTTTTAATTAGAGTGAAGCTTTTTGCTTGCTGTTTTTGCGTTTCTATGTGCCCAGAGCTACACGGCCCGATGATAGACAGCCGGTTACCAAACTGGCCCTGAGTCATCCTAAAATATGCTTGCAACTGGCCATCACCGATGCGAAGCTCCTGGACCAACTGGTGGTACTCCCCGTGATCCACCTTCTTCTTTTTTTTTTTTTTTTTTTAGGGTCTCATGTACCCACACAGATCTCCGTTTATCTGTGCCCAACAAGCTATTTAACTGACAGTCTCTCACCCTCAACCAGAGCTACAAGTACCCTCTGCCTCAACATTTTAGGAACTAGCTACTGATCACTGTGAAATAAATTTAAAAAACGGTAGATTGATAACACAGGAAGGTTAGGGTAAGGAGATGATGGGGTAGTTGCCTGGCAACAATAAAAAGGTGCAGCAGGCATTTGAGTGTGTCATCGAGCCGGAGGGTGACGGAGCGTTTGCCGTTGAGACTCCAGCCCTTTGGAATAGCTTACCTTAAACCTTATTAGGGATGCACAATAATATCAGCATGCCATCGGTATCGGCAGATAGTGGCTTTAAAATGAGCTATCAGAATCGGTCAACATGCTTTTTCTTATTTTGTCCAATGAGTGAATATCACATACATTGAAAAGTATTGTATTTCATGTCGCCATCTGCTGGCAAAAAAACCCAGTATCATGCATCTGTAATTATGGTTATTATTTCCAACAATTTCCACATTGTGAGTTTTCAGATATCTTACACCTTTTGAACATCTACTGGCTTCTATTCATTTCATCAGAGTCCGTTTGAAGAAATGTGAAACCTGCTACTCACCTCTGCTTCGGTCCTTTAAGGTGTAGGGGGGGGTTGATGTGTTGTGGGCAGAGAGAATAAACAACTCTGAAGTCCAGAACACTTTGTTTGATTAATTCTCTACGTATTTGGAGCCATTTTAAAAGATTTACTTCTTCAGCGGGAGCAAACAGGCTTGCCAAAATTTTGCGAGACAGCTAATGCAGTGTTGGTTTGTTGACAACATCAGGCTTATCCTTTACGACAAGGACAAGCACCAGACAGACTTTTAAATTCATGGAACACTCTTTTTACTTTTGATAAAGTTCTTCACAAACTTTATACATTATAGGCAACAACAACTACACAAAACACTGAGGACAGAAATGAGTGCATACTAACAAACAGTTGATAACAGTCTATAAATACTGAATTCTAATTCAGCATTAATGAGAAATGATGTACATGAATCTGTTGGTGGGCCTGAGTGTATTTACACACAGTGTACTGTATGTATTGAACCGTGATGTTTAAAACACATAATGGGGTGAAACAATGACTAATTTCCGAGAAAGGCCCCCGACTACAAATCAACCACTTAGCAGCGCCGACAATCCAGTCTGTTACAGCGTGTGTGGGAGGAGGCAGAGAGGAAGAAGACAGTAAGGGAGGACATCAGGCTGCGGTCATTATCCTTCATCTGTTTGCTTCTAATATTGGACCGAGATTGTTTGATGAAACCCACTGCTTGTCATTAGCTTTTCAATGTTATTTTTACAATCTTCATGTGGCTCAGAAACGTGTTGTGAAAGCCAGCAGGCAGTGGAGTGATTAATATTACAAATCAAATCATGCTGGAAATTCACACAATTCCCACAAAGATAAGAGGGAGAGAGATAAAGCCAGACTTGTGTAAGAGACAAATGTGTTATTAGCACTGTGTATGAAACAGTAATAGTCCGGGGTGGGGGGGGGGTTCAAAGATAGGACAGACTAATATAACTAAGAAAATACAACAGTGCAGGGTTCCAATGGTCTTGAAATTCCTGGAAAAGTTATGAAATGCAAATGATGTTGGCTTCATCACACCGTGACCTCCAGCATGCACTGGGGCGGCTTGCAGCCGAGTGTGAAGCAGTCAGTATGAGAGTCAGCACCTCCAAATCTGAGGCCACGGTTCTCTGCCGGGAACCGGTGGATTGCCCCTCCGGGTTAGGAGAGAGTTACTGCTTCAAGCGAAGGAGTTCATCTCGGGGTCTTGTTCACAAGTGAGGGTAGAATGTAGTGTGAGATGGATCGCAGTTTGGTGCAGCTTATGCAGTGATGCGGGTGCTGCTCCGGTCCGTCATGGTGAAGACGGAGCTGAGCCAGTTAGCACAGCTTTGGATTTACTGGTCCATCTATGTCCCAACCCTCAGCTATTGGTCATGAGCTCTGGGTAGTGCCCCAAAGAATGAGTTTGCGGATACAAGCGGTGTAAATGAGTTTCCTCCGTGGGGTGGCTGGGCTTAGCCATAGAGATGGGGTGAGGAGCTCGGACATCTGGAGGAAGCTCGGAGTAGAGCCGCTGCTCCTTCATGTCAAAAGGGGTCGGTTGAGGTGGTTCAGGCATCTGATCAGGATCCTCTTGGGCACCTCCTGTTAGAGGTGTTCCAGGCACGTCGTACTGGTAGGAGGCCCCAGGGCAGACCCAGAACACACTGGAGGGATTATATATCTTATCGGGCCTGGGAATTCCTTATGTTCCCCCAGGAGGAGCTGGGAAGCATTGCTGAGGAAAGGAATGTCTGGGGTGCTTTGCTTGGCCTGCTGCCCCCACGATCCAGTCCCACATAGGGCACATCCTTGGAGGGTCACACAGAGGGTCATAGCCAACGGTACCTTGACTACTGTACCAGGTACCAGGATGAAATCCTCAGAATGATTGTTAGACCTTATGCTGGTATAGTGGGCCCTGGGTTGCTCCTGGTGCAGGACAGTGCCCGACCTCATGTGGCCAGAGTGTGTGGGCAGCTCCTGGGTGACGAAGGCATTGATGCCACTGACTGGACCTCTTGTTCCCCTGACCTAAATCCAATTAAGGACCTATGGGATGTTATGTGTTGGTGTATTTGATGTCGCGAAGTACCTCCACAGACCGTCCAGGAGCTCTCGATGCCCTGATCAAGGACTAGGAAGAGATCCCCCAGGACAACATCCACCATCTCATCAGGAGCATGACCAGATGTTGTCGGGAGTACACGGTGCATGATCTGCCCAGCACCAAACAGAAGACCAGCCATGTTAGCTACAATAGTGAAAATAGTGAAGCATTAAAGACACAGATACTTCTCTCAGGAGCTGATGGAAAGCAAAGTGGGGGTAAAATGAGAGCGAATATTTGATTTACATTCAACAAGTGTCCAGAAACCTGACTCTGAATGAATGATAATGTTGCTCTGTGCCTGCTGGATGTGTTGCTCAATCAGCTGTCAGATCAACTTCATAAAGGTGATAAAATGTCACTATCTTGTTTCCAGCTTGTTCTGATGCCTGCACGTTGCCAAAAACACATATTAAAGCAGTTTTGAATGCTGCAGGAAATGTCATTAATGTCCTGCCTGTGCAACATGTGGCTCAGATAATTAAACACCAAACAATCTACACTTACGACCTGCAGGGACCCTGAGTCATCAACATATCGGTTTGAAGGTCCCCTCTGGAGGTGATGCTGGGGGCAGAGTGGAGGCACAACAACAGGCCTTTTTCACATCAGAATGTTGTGACATGTTGTAGCAGGAGAAGCAGGTGTAATCAATAACACTAATGATAATTTGTATAATGCTTTAGTGGGAGGGTAACTGGGACGCTGAATGGAACTGAGCCCTGACCAAGGAAATTAATCACACCTGTGTTTTTCTGCAACAATCACAAAATTAACACACAATCAAGTGGCCACTGCGTGTATACATACACAGTATTAACATGTGATACTACATTTGATTTACTATTAAAGACTCACAGCTTTCAATCCCGGGTCTTCTCTGTCTGAAATGGTGTTTATCTCTTAATCTGTAACCAGGAAATCTACAAACGTTTAATATTATGCCTTTCTCAGATTGTGAAAAAGGCACATTTGCTGTTTAAATCTTTCAGTTTTCTTTTAAACCTTCATCAGGAGCAGGTAAACACCAAGGCTAATAAAAAACAGGTGTGCCAGCTGATTGCTCAGTTGCATCCATTAGCCTGCTGATGTCACAGGACACTGTCTACCACATTTATTTCATTTTATTTTTTCCAGTGACACGGGGAGCAGGAGCTCACTGTCACAGACTCACTTCCCCCCTGTGGATACTAAAATTGAATTTATTTGCTGAAGCAGAAGCTCCACGTTGTGCCCACCAGAGGGCAGGGTTAGCAGACATATGGGTGACACAGAGGCTTTCTGTATATATTGATTTCTTCTCCATCCTCATTTTAATGATTTTCTAATAAATGGCTACTGACATTACTTTGGGCAGACGACGCAGCTTTTACTGGATGTTTGGAGGGCAGAGACATCCATCCATCCATTTCTGTAACTGCTTCTCCTCGCAGAGGGCTGGAGCCTATCCCAGCTGACATTGAGCGAGAGGCAGGGTACACCCTGGACAGGTCGCCAGACTATCACAGAGCTGATACATTGACATTAGACCGTGGGAGGAAGCCTGAGAACCCCGAGAAGACCCAGGCCGACATGGGGAAAACAAGCAAACTCCAAAGAGATGGGTCCCTAGCTCGGGTTCCAGGGACCCACTTGTTGTGAGGCAACAGTCCTTACCACTGCACCACTGTGCTGCCAATAACAGACACAATTTAAATTTAAGCCAAAGTGAAAAACTTGTAAATTACTGTTTTGTCATCAAATGGGAACTATAACCATTTTTAGAATGTAGAAAGTCTGGAGCTGCTCCACAGACAATGAATTGGGAAAGATGATACTTAGTATCTTTACATGCACAGTTAAAGGGAAATTTCGGTTTATTTCAACCCGTCTCCTATCGTCCTAAATTTGGTTCAAGTGACTAGTGACATAGAAATAATAGTTAGCATGTTACCCGTTAGTCTAGATACAGCTGTAGCGTCAGACCTGTTAAAACATAAATGAACAGGCAATCTTCAAGTGCAAAGTTAGTCCACTAAACAAGCTTTTTTTCCCACAAAGACCGCCTCATATCGTTAGGATAAATGTCAGAGAACATATAGAAAACGACATGTAAACGTGTTGTCTTACCTTACCGGTGTGCTGCCATGTTTGTTTATCCCTCTAGCTCTGCTTTCCAAAGTGCAGCCGAAATATAGCGAGAACAAGCAGCAATTTCCCTTTAAGTTGAGCTATGGACTACTGTCCTTGTCCCAGTATACAAGTACGGGAGGGAAATACGACAGGTGGTGACACGCCCCCCTTTCAGCTTGTTAGCACTGGACATTTTTCCAGTTGACCTATTACAGCACAGACCAAACAATCGACAAACAAGTTAGCTACGGTTAGCTAGCGGCAAACTGGTACCATGGTGGACAACTTTACAGCTCTGTACATTTCATTGGTTCAAAAATGCACGACTCTGGATGTACATTTCGCCATGTTGTTACCAGTTTCTCCTGTTATGCATTTAATGCTGTTTGACTTCCAGGTCAAAGCCTGGGGCGTAAACTGTGGAGCATGCGCAGAGCACCTCAGCCAGTTTGGGTCCCATTGACTGTATACATGCTGGAGTAGTTTGACTTATGCTCTCGTTGCAGAGGGGATGCCAGCTACAGTGGCTGACACAAGAACATGAAGGGCTCTTTCTAGAGCCAGTGTTTGGTTTGTCCATTCTGGGCTATTGTAGAAGCATGGCAGTACAACATGGCGATCTCCATAGACGAGGACCCGCTCCCTATGTAGATATAAACGTTCATTCAAAGGTCATGAAAACACAACAATTCTTAGTTTCAGGTGATTATACCCTAAATTTCTACATTTTTGTCAGTACATCCCCTGAATCCTACACAATGGACCTTTACGTTAAGTAAAACCCACCCACACAGTTAAACATGCTGGTTAAAGCGTACTTTACTTTGGCTGAGAAACAGGAGCAGAACACTGAGCCTGTTGCTTCTCAGTCCACAGAGTGACGCACTCAGCCTCTAACAGCTCAGGAAGGACACAGTTTGTCCCTGAAAGCCATTTATAAAGGAACAAAGAAGTCTAAGCACTAACTTCTTCACTTTTCAAACACTGTCCTTCAACGTTTGACATAATGTTGATTTGTTTTACTTTACGAGACCCAGGGAGAATAAAAATCTGTTTTTTCAAGCTCATGTTACGACACGCAAAGAGGAGAAACCAAAAACACTGACTAAACTTTTGGGGCCTTGATTTGGGTTTAATACTCCCCACCAACCTCCACCGTAACACCCGTGGGTGCAGTTGGTTCCTGCCTCAGTCTAATGACAGGAGTTGTATTCAGTCATTAGAGCCGTCCTGCCTTTGAGCAGTAATGCAAAGCTAAATGCTTGAGCCTGCGGATGTGAGAAAAGTTAGTTCATATTGTGCCTGTGTGCCAGAACTGTGTGTAGCTAAAATTAAGCGCAGAATTTCAGGCGTCAGTAAGGGCCATTATGAACAAGCATATTTGAAAAGGTCAGTCTTACCCTTGACTCCCTCATTTACACAGAATTCCTGGGTGATGGGAGTGGCAGAGCCTCCTTGGAGCGCTTGTTAGGAGACCATTAATCAGATTTCTCCAGACATGGCATGCAATTTCCCAGAGATTGTTTATCCTTTTCTTTTTTTTTTCCATTTATACTGCAGCTCTGAATAACAAGAGCATAAACAAGAGACTGCTTTAGGACTCAGTTGTGTACAAAGTTGCTTGTTAGTGTCCAATAGATTGCTAACTGTTGTTTAGCAGAGGAAAACAGCAGCCAAGGAGGACATTGGAGTTAAGACAGTCCAACACAAATTTACCCCCACCCCCCACCCCCCCACCCCCGGAAACTAATGATCAAGGACACAGCTGTTAAAAAAAGAAAGAAGCGGCTCATTCACCAACAGATAGAGACTGTCAGAGACATCAGAGTGCATGGGCTGACTGCAAAACGGACTGAATACATTGAAAATGAAACTCACAATAAAAGTTAATGGGCTTGAAGATCAGGGAGGTTGGCTCGGGAGGTGAATTATTTACTGAATTTGACCAAAATCATTACGTAAAGAGAAACTTTTAGAATAAACTTTTTCCTGTTTTTGTCCTACATACTGGGAGTGCACTTCCTGTCACAATATGCAACCCCTTGGAGGTCCTCAGAGTTACCGCAGGGAGGCCACCAAATTGACCAACACATTCTCACTGCAACCTCGTCACATATCGATATTTTGGTCATGGACTTTTCATGACCTTTGACACGCAAGGTACTCTGGTGTTGGTTGTTGACGTCCGGGGTCATTGTGTCAAGTTCTGCCTATTACACACATTGTCTGTTTTCAAAATACATCTCCGTTTTCAGTTTTTTTCCTCCAATAACAGACGCATGTGGTTATGTTTTGCCAACTCACACGTGGTTGCGTTTAGGAAAAAAAGAACAGGGTTTGGCTTTATAATCTTAGGGGAGACGAGCACCAGACTCCCGGGGGAAAGTTGATGGTTGTTGTACCCTACCACCAGCCTACTCAGACTTGCACCGCCTTAACTTTTGTTCTTGTCCTGCTTCCTTTCACCCTGATGCCGATGTGAAAGGGCAGCTTTTTTCATCAGTGTCTGATGCCGGAAGTCACTGACCAAGCAGCAGATTTTGACAACTTCGGGGTGAGAAAAGGTTGAATTGACCCTTCACTAAGTCCTGTCCCTTGAATGCAGACTAGCCAATCATAGCGTAGCATCGAATAATTAATCACAGTAAAAATAACGCCTTAAAAAATAAACACTGATTAATAGTGTTCTGTGGTGCCCTTTGATCCCGGTGTGTCATTGAAGGCCACAGTCGCTCACATGATGGAGGCAGACGACACGACACTGCTTGGCCCCATAAATTAAACATTAACATTTAGAAAACACCCAGATTGAACTGTTGATAGGTGCACCCTTATCTGCAATTTCTGAAGAGCATTAAAGCCTGAAATATCAACTCAACACAAATCATTTAGCAGCGAACCCAGAGATCCGAGCTAGCACAGCTTCTGATGCTAGCGCTAGCAGCCAGCCTCGTCAAGCCACACTCGACCAGGTGTTCAAACGGAGTAAGTCTACCTGTGAGCGACTAACTCCCTTACAAAATAAACTGTAAAGGACTGCAGTTTTGGTGGTAGAGGACAGGGGGACAATTGTGTCCAAAATCCAGCAGCTTTACTACAACACATTTGCCAAAATACTTTCACAGGAAGAGTTGATGTATGTATGTTTTAATTGTTTAACAGCCCTAATAAATATGAGTCTTCCAACAACCATTAATTTAATAGTTTAGTATTGCATGCACCATAAAAAGGTTTGTTCCCACCTGGCGCTTTAGGCCCTTCACGTACTGTAGGCCCAGTTTATTTATACAACTCAGTTTTATACTATAGTATAAGGGTCCCTGCTCCATCTCTCTTTCAGCTAAGGGGTCCTTGGCCTGAAAAACATTTAAGACCCCTGCCCTAGATAAAGCCAGAATCCACTCTACAAGTCATAATTTAAAGCATACTTCCAATTTATTACAACTTGGGTCTTATTTTCATAGTTTGACCACCATTTCTATCAGTTATGATAACGTTGTGCTCATCAGTGTTATTGCTGAGATCTGAAAAGTCGGACGAGGTAAGAAACTTGTGCACTCAGATCATCAGACAGGTTGTTAACAAACCAGCATTTTAGCCAGGTTATCTTAACTATTTTATCTTTTGTCAAAGCTGAAAATGTTTGGAATAACCCCTTAGTTCACAGAACAACAGTGTGCTCACTGTGGCAAGTACATTAAGTCAAGTTGAACCAGGAGGTCATTTACTGTTCGGCTTTCTCTGCTAAATAGCTAACATCGGTTTGATTGACTACTTAATGTTTGCCACAGACTTCTTTTTAGCAATGCTGCCACGTACCACATCTCAGCAATTAAGTTGGCAAGTACATTGTTATTATGACTGATACAAATGGTGAGGCGAGACAATCTGGCAGGGAATGAGTGGGGATTGGCCAAAAGTACAAAGTTTACTGAGCTTGTATTCTATCTTATGGTCTTCATGACTTTGGCTTGACTTTCAATGGCGTTTATTTGGCAAGCACACTTATGATGTGCTGTTGTGTGTAGCTTTGTATTGCATGTCTTCTTCATTCTTTGTAGTATACTTTTACTTTGTACTGTTTGTTGTTGTGCTGCTTTTTTGTGTTGACCTGCCAAGATGCCTGCAGAAGCAAATTAGCTTAAAGGTTCTGTACGTAACTTTAAGAAAATCCTTGTCATTAGCATGGATGGATTACCGAGCGGGCCTACGGTGCACATACAGTGTAGCTTTACAGCTAGTTGGCTAACCTTAGCTTAAGTAATGTTAGCTTGTTGGCTGCCCCTCTTGCTGTAACTTAGCTAAGCTGGCGTTGGTTGCTTTGTAGCTGATTAAGTAATTTACAAACCAGCCCTGGGAGTTTGGATGAATTGGTTGAAGTTAACTGCTCAATACAGTATTTAGCTACATTTGTTAGCTAGCAAATTGACTGCATTATAGAGCAACTCAATTGACGCCATTTATTCACAAAAACAGATAAGAAATATAAGTACAGTTCATAAGAAATAATGGAGATGTGAAACGGGACCCTGATAAGCTATTGAAAGCTTGAGAAAAGAGGCCCAGACATGAAGCAAATTGTGGTATAAAATGTGTTTACTAACAAGTTTTGTAGCTAGCTAAAGCAAGCCAATGTTAACTAACATTAACCAGCCAAAACCACAATATCATAATATTTTACATCAGTTTTTTCTCTGGTATTTTTTCAGCACTGGGGGTCACTGAATTTGATGCTTTACTGTTTATCAGACCACAAATGAGACAAGAATTAAGTCCGGAGACGAATGTTCAGTTGGCAGCTGTAACAGCTTGAATTCAGCCAGCGCAAACTTCAGCCGTACATGATCCGTCTCTCGGCTTTCACCGCAAAATGTAGAGAAAATGCTGCATTAGTGGACTCAGTGTTGGGTGCCGGGTGTTTGTCGACGTTAGTCAACGCGGTCTCACCCCAAAGTCGTCAAAAACCGGCACTTGGTTGGTGACGTCCAGTGTTTAACGGGTCCATGTCATTGGTCCGACAGCCCACTGGTCCGACATCCCATTAGTCCGACGGTCCGCGGTGCTGAGTGGCTCCCGGCGGGCGTATTTCTGCCTTGATGGTGCGCCGTGACCGGCTCTGGGTCAGCTGGGAAAGGCTTGAGGCGAAGCAGGCTCACAGCTTATGTGTTTGTCACCATGATCTTTTCCTGACCCTAACCAAGTGGTTTTTGTGCCTAAACCTAACCAGACCTTAAGGACCAATGGGCAGTTCCCTGTTTAACACCAACGGAAAAAGCCGTATCAGCTTGATACGTGGGCAGTCACCATTATTGTTTAATAGCACCCAGCATTGCCAGGGGAAAACGCAGCAGGACAACAAGGAAAATTTAGGTGACGAAAGTCCAAGTGTGGCTGGTGGGAGGGTGGTGGATGGGTGAAACAACCACCAACTTTTACTCAGGAGGCCAGTGCTTGCTTCCCCTGTGATTGTATAGCCAAACCCTGTTCTTTTTGCCTAAACCCAACCACGTGCTTCTTTTGCCTAAACCCAACCATGTCCACGTGTAGGCAAAATGTAACCATGTGCATTTGTTGTTGAAGGACAGAAATGTCAATTTGCAGTGTTGTACCGACGTGTGTTTATTTTGAAACTGTATGCAAACTGTACATTCGGAAGGTCAGGTGATGGGAATGATGGGAAAGGGATTACTGCAGGGCAGGAGGATGTGGCTGGATGTGGGAGTCAGGAGACTGGGACAGGTGGAATAGTCTGAGGGTTTTAGAGAAGTGGGAATGTGGCTGACGGGACAGAAAGACAGCATGGGCAAGAATAAACACAGCTGAAGCGGTCTGGTTCTTACACATAAAAAATGCAGGTGCAAACACCCTGATGCAGTGAGCATAGAGCAATAATCTGATAGGTAGGCAGGGTTGCACTTTGCCACATCAACAAAATAAGATGCTGCACAACAAGCGCAGTGACCTCACACTGACAACATGGCGATTTTGTCAGTGCATTTTCCCCTTTCTGTAATTTCACGGTACACCATGTCATTGCTCGCAGTAAAATGAACACTTGAGGGGAAAGTAAATACAAATTGGGTGATGTGGTGTAATTTTGGTGTCCCTCTTGATCATCTTTAAGTGATACAGGTGTTCTGAGCATTTTAGTGCCTTAACTTGTCAGAGACACAGACATACACACACATCTCCACGTACACATCAAAAATGCAATTTTGATAATGCTGAGAAGGTAGACTGTGTATTGGACTAGATTAAGGACTGATTTTTTTCCTCATATCTGTCACACCACAGCAGCTTGTAGGATGTAAAGTCCCTTTCCTTGCTGATTAACTTCATACAGTTATCTGGAGGTGGCACACTCCAATTTGAAAGATGTTTTCAAAGTGCAGCAACAGGCGGCAGACTCTTGTGAAATTATCAACTCATGGGCTGGTGCCTGGTTTTCAACATAGAGAAACTTTAAAGTTTACAGCACAGTTCTTCATCTCTACCCATGGCCCAGGGGCCCAAAGTGTCCGCCCTGACTCTCACCTGCAAAATGTCACTCAAATTAGGACCAAAAGGAGACTCAAAATGACCACAAAGAGACACAAAATGACAAGGAGATGCAAAGCAACCACAAAGACATTCACAATCACTACAAAGAGACTAAAAATGACCATAAATAGACATAAAACCACTACAAAGAGACACAAGAAGCCCACAAAGATACATAAAACAGCCACAAAGAGACATAGAATGACCACAGAGACTCAAAATGACTATAGGGAGATGCAAAACAGCTGCAAAAAGACAGAGACTCACAACTACGAAAAGGGGCAAAACAACCACAGAGACACAAGATGTCTATAAAGAGATACAAAGCAACTACAAAGAGATTCAAGATAACTACAAAGACACTTGATAGGACCAAAGAGACCGTAATGGACCACAAATTAATATAAAACAACTACAAAAAGTCCGCAAAGAGACACAAAATGACTACAGTGGGATGTCAAATAGCTCAAACTGATTGCAAAGAGATTCAAAACCAAAGAGACACAAAACAACTACTAAGATGTGTAAAACAGCTTTAAAGAGACACAAAGATTCACAGCAACTATGAAAAGTGGCAAAACAACCACAAAGACACATGATGAGGATAAAGAGATGCAAAGCAACGGCACAGAGATTCAAATAACTACAAAGAGACTCAAAAGGACCACAAATAAACATTTATTATGCACAAAGAGAGACAAAAAAACAAGGAGATGAAAAACAGCTGCTAAAAGACACAAAGTGAAAACAAGGAGATGCAAAGCAACCACAAAGAGATTTAAAATAACTACAAAGACACTAAAAATGACCACAAACAGACATAAAACCACTACAAAGAGACACAAGAAGCCCACAAAGATACACAAAACAGCTACCAAGAGACACAAAACGACTACAAAGAGATGCAAAACAGCTGCAAAGAGACACAAAGAGTTTCACAAAGACTATAAAAAGGGGCAAAACTTCCACAAACACAAAAAACTTCAAAGAGACACCGAACCACAGAGACACAACAACCAAAAGAATCTATACAATCTGCGTCTGGCTCCTATATAAGAGAGGTGATGGGGCCTTCTGCATTGTCTTTGCTCTGGGGTCCATTGTCTTATATTCTGCCCATGGCCATACATGAGACATCCTGAGGATGATCTGATGAAGAAAATCACTCTGTTCTTGGGACATGGGATGTTTTCTTCTTGTTAACAAACCTGAAAGCATGACGAAATGACTACATTTAGCAGGCTGTGTTTTGTTAATCCAATAAAGCTGCAATTTCAATCATTTTCTTAGAGGTTCAGAAAGAGTCTGCAGTAAACAGTAATCCTGTCACGTAAACAGGATCGCTGTGAAGTATTCAGTTTGCAAAATCATCTAGACACAGACTATTGTCTCACAGTATTGGAAATAAGGCCATCATTTTGTGAATATAAATGCATAACTGAACGCAGCCCATTCAATCGCTTCAGTAAAATGAACAAAACTCTGTGTGAACACCTCATTATTTCTTACAAAAACATCTCTGTCATTCAACAGCTACATTTCCAATGAGGTGATGACATGCCATCAATATCTGAAATGAAATTGTTCGGTGTGCATCATTACCCACAGAAAACCCAGTCACCGGGCTGTTTGTGTTTCCAGAAACATAAAGTCAACATCAGAGGGGAAGTCATCTGCTGTGGGAGACACATTTAGTGTGCAGTGTATTCATATTTGAGGTGCTTTATATTGAAGCCTTTGGGACCCCAAGCACATTAATTTCCTTTTGGGAGAGATCGGTCTGGATGCTTCATGACAAAACTGTCAATGAGTCACCGCAGGGTGTGCACTTCTTTCAAAGGGGGACTGGAGGCTTTATAAAGCTGTTTTTAAAACAGCTCATCTCTGGTCAGAGTTACTGAAGTCTGGTGTGGAAGCAGACAGAGATAAAACACAACAGTGGTGTTTGTTGACATATTGTGGGGAACACTGACACTCATCGAGGGGAAACGTGTGAAATTTAAAAGATATCTCTTGGCTCAGAATCAAAATGATGATGAATTAGTGACCTTGACTCATGCTGTTCACACTGCACAGCTTGGATTGCATGTAGTATTATAGGGGACATATCACACTCATTTTCAGGCTCACTGTATTCGGAATTTTATAGGAACATGTTTACATGCTTTAATGGTATAGATAACACTTTATTTTCCTCATACTGTCTGTGCTGGAACACCTGTATTCACCCTCTGTCCGAAACACCCAGCCCAGTCTGCTCTGATTGCTCCGTGTTTCTGGGTCTCCCATTTCGTGGCTTCTCTGCACCGTCATTGTAGCAGTGGCATGACTGTAATGGAGAATGGTGGCACTCTCTACAGTGAAAAATCAATACTAAAAGCTTTTACCAAAACCAAAATATGAAAGTCGGACATGTTACAGCAAAAGTCTGATCCTAAATCAAGGAAAAATTAACAACACTGGCAACCAAGAGTGCATGTTTCCCTGACATTAGTGTGTAGTTACATGTATGTTAGCAGTAGACTCTCAGACTAGGGAATGACTGTAACAAAGAATAGCAGCATTTTTTTGACCATTAATAATCACCCCCAAAAGTTTCTAAACACAACCAGACATGTTCCAGCAGGAATCTGATTAGAAATTGGGGCGAAATTAACATGGGCAACTTTCACGTTCAATGTGGTTAGCATGAAGCAGTGTTCTTGGAGCTGGGAATAAGTGTAAGTGAGTATAGTGGCACTTTGTACGTTTGTAAAAATCACAAATAAACACTTCTAAACCAAATCTTAACAGTCGGAAAAGTTTCCAGCAGGACTATGATCTGAAACCACGGAGAAAATTACATCAGCAACCAAGACTTAATGTTTCCATGACTTTAGCATGTAGCTACATGTAGCATTGTGCCTGCAGTGGGGAATGACTGTGTACAGCAGTACTTTATACTGTGAGAAATCACCAGTAATCCAAAAATCTTCACACTCAGACATGTCCCAGTATGAAATGATCCATGACCTTAGCATGTAGCTACATGTAGCACTGCATTGCAGTATAGTGGTACTTTCTACCATGAAAAAATCACCAATAAAAGCATTTAAAACCAAAATCTTCACAAACATACATTTCAGCAGAAACATGATAGAAGTTAACAACAACAGCAACCAAAATTTCATGTTTCCCTTAGCATGTAGCTACATGAAGCAGTGTGTGTAATTTTAACACTTGCAGAGGCACACCAGGAGCAGATGACCATACAAAGAAATGCATCACAAGCCGACATCAGCTCGTCTTGAAAATAGAAAAAAACGTTTACCTTTACCTCATGACTTGAAATTTTGGCCACGTTTTATATGAACCTCTGGCATTGTAACCTCATATATATATGGCATTATATATATATGTATAATATATATATATATATATATATATATATATATAGTATATATATATATATATGAGAGGAAATAAGGTATGTAGGACAATAGGTCCCCTTCACCTCATGATAACATAATGCAATCATCTCCCTATTGACATTATTTGGCACATATTACAAAGTACAGACAGTCAGGCTAACGGCTGCATCATTATTAATTATTGAATAGTCTACAGAAAAGGGCAGGTGTCTTCCATTTCAATATTAAAGCTCCTCTCGGACTGTGCCCCTCTGATCGTTAGGTGGCCACTCATGAGGTATTGTGCTGTATATGTAAAAAAAATAAAAAAATAAAAAAAAAGCAACGAAGGGAAGTAAAGGATGACTTCTTTTTTCTTCACACAACTTCTTCTGCCACATGTTACACATACTATCTGCTATCCCACATTTGCACAATTCATTGCACTGAGAATAAAGGTACACATTAAACACACCTGCAGAGACATCGGGAGGCAGTGGGATTCAGCTGGGAGGAAGATCTCAAGACAAGCTTTTCACTCTGCCCTCGAATGAACCCATTCAAAACGGGTATAAAACACTTTAGACAGGGTTGGAAACTATGTTGTAGGGACTAGATCATTTAAAGCATAAAGAGTCCTTAGGTTTGACAAATCTAATGTAGCAGTATGACAATATGAAGAGTAGAAAAATGGGGTTTAAATGCATACTGGAGACAAAAAGGGCACTTAGAGTATGATGCCAGGTGAAAAGGGAGTTGAAGACATCTATATCTCACATTTCTTTGCAATAACCAGCAGCGCTTGGATTCCTTTGGTGATAAATCATTAAAGCTTTGTTGCAAAATCAAAATTGAAAATGAAAACGACCACGTCTGCCAAAGAGGAATCTAAATGTGATTTCAGGTGCTTTGTGTCTTCATCCCGCACCTCCAAATTGTAACAGTGCTGATGCTATTTGCCAGGCAGCCGATGCCTGTGGATCTTTTAGTCTTTGTGTTTTCATAGAAAGGGTTACCTGGTGCTACACTTGTGTTTACTGTTGACTTGTCTCACTGCTTAGTCGAGATAATTGCCTCTGAGTGGCTGGGCATTAAGTACCCCAGAGTCCAGAGTCACACACTGCGATCTTTCAATGCATTGTGCACAGAAAATCATGGTTTCACTGTATGTCTCTAAAGCAGTCATTGTGCGCGCGCACACACACACACACACACACACACACACACACACACACACACACACACACACACACAGGCCATTTGTCTTGTCAAATCTACAAAAAACCTTTTCCCATAATGAAATTTTAGGAAAGTGGAAAGGATCTGTGTTTTTGAAGGCCACAAAGGATAGGTTCTTTTTTGCCAAATAAAGGGCTGTGCATATGCAGAACCCGAAGTTTCCCGACAGAATATTGAATTGGAACAAGATGATCGGTGTTGATCACTTAACCTGTCAGTTGTTTTAACGTTTTGGCTGATCGGTGTAGGGTTGACGTGATAACCCTTAACACACATAACGTTATTCATCCCTGCAACAGGAAATACTTTTTCCCTGACCTGATATGAAGTGTGTGTTGCACATGTGAGCATTTTTGATGATCGTCTCTGTCTAGTCCTTTCGTCTTATCACATTTAACCATACTTGTCTTTGTTTTTGTTGACGGGCAGTGATGGCTGATTTTGAGCCATGAGCGATAACACAACAAGACAACACCTATGTAGCCTACAGCCCTGTGGTGGAGAGTCGTGTTTTGCCTCCAGCTAATAAACTGATGTCATTGTGACGTCGGCTCCTAGAGGGTCTATACAGATACAGATGATGGCGTACTCGCTCATCATTCTGCAGCAATACGGCTGAAAACACGGAGAAAGAAGAAAGAAATCGAAAACAGACTCAACAAAATACCATCACGTGTTGAATGGGTTTATCTAAAGGCGTTTATTTTTCTACTAAATACTGTAAACCTTGGTCAGGTGGAGCTTGGCTGCAAAAATATTTCAAAGACAATACATTATTGACAAAAGTTTGAGAACCATCACCTTATCTGTCTGATGGGAACGTGTACAGAGGTGTACAATATCTAAGGCCTCTAAATACAAAGCACAAATACTATTTTACTACAGTCTTTGGATTTAACAGGGATTTCTCCATTTGTCAAAACAAACTGTTCCACTGATGTTTCCCTGTTTGTCTGAATGAATTCTCCAGCTTCTAATGACTGGCAGGAAATCCTCAGCATGTATCCTGTGGGGATGCCATGCCTCAGAGTGGAGGAGGATTTAATTGAGGCCACCTGTTCAGAATTCACCAGTCGTTTTCTGGAGGTTAAAGAGTGGCTTTCCACGGCAGTGATGTTAGTTATCCTTTGCTGGTTGATTACACATAAAGATAAGGATTTACTCTGTGCATCCCTGCATGTTTAGAACATATAGAATAAAATATGTAGGTGGCATAGACTGAATAGAAAAAAAGCTCCATCTGCATGAGCTCAACCTTCATCACTCCTCTTCATCTTGTGTCAAATTGCGGTATAAAACTGATCAAACCACCTGTTAGCTTGAGTGCAGCCTCTGAATTTCAATTTTACAAAGCTTTATTTGTTGCTGGCAGCTAACACAAGAGGGTGCTGCATCATCTCTTCACTGCAGACATGTTTGCTCTGTGAATGGGTGAGGTTAGAGTTCTTGGTAAACCTGCAGGGAGGGACTCTCCTGAGAGACTGTGAGTCTTTTTACTATGCAATGTGAGTCACAGGAAAAATGTTGAGCACTTGTTAGCATGTTAGAGGGAGAATTTAGGATTTAGGATTTTGAGTTAAAAGCTGCATGTGCATCTTTGCTCTGGAAGATGAAAGGACTTTATCATTTCCTTGTTATTCTTCTTTGAATGTACAAATGTCTTTGGATGTTTAATGGATCGAGTGACATCGATGTACGACATCAGGAGAGGTGTAATTCTACATGAAGGTCTCACCTGTTGTTCAGCTTTAACAAGACATCACCGTGTCACAGTTAATTATAAGTCTCAGTATCAACCACGTCTGTGTACAGTGGTGAAATGTGACAATATGTGCATTAGACGAGTGTGAAAGTGTACAGCGCCGCAGATTTCCACTGACACCCACAAAAAATTGCAACAGATGGTGAGCAATTAAGAAACGTGCGATAACATCAGGGCGCGATCGCAAACGGTGAAGTGGAAATGTGTCTGTGCATTTAAACAGACAGGTGCGCATCAACGCAAGGGTAGATTAAGGTGCTCCTGTTGCTTGTTATGTTGCTGGGTAGTTTGTGTGGAAGAGAAATCAGGATGTGATGACAGAAGTGAGGAAGCAGGGAGGGGTGGCATTCATCATTTCCGGGCCCAAGGGGAGACTCTGCCTTGAGAGGCCCTGTCGACAGTGACTTTCACAAGAGCTTTGAGTCTCTGCCCGAACCCGATTGGAAACATTTCTCCTGGGTTAAATCAGGTCGGGCTTATGCCAGTTTTGGTGGCAAGGTGTTAGAGTATTTTATCTCCAAATGACTTGACAAACAGTTAAGTCTCACTTTAACAGGACTTGGCACTGTGCTGCTCCATCTCCAGAGTACACTCTGCTGCTCTGAGACTGTGGAGCTCTGAGCTTAACAGTATATTCCAACAGCTGCCTGAATTTATGAACAGTCAACACAGTCTCACCCCCAGCTTGTTAAATACTGACGCTTGGTCAGTGGCCCTTGGTGTCAGATACCGATGCACATAGAGTCCCTTTGGCAGCAGCATGAGATGATCTGAGTGACTGTTGTGGTATAAAGAGACACAAAGTCTACATAGGGTGGGTGGGAGTGGAGCTGGATGGCCAGACTTTCACCCGGGAGACCGCTGTTCGCCTCCCATGTGTCCCAAAAGTCAATCAAGTAATTTTAACAACAATGTAGAGTGCTAGTACATGGAGTACGCTACTGGAGTGATGTATTCCACATGACGAATGTGATGCATGTCATGTAACATTACATTACATAAGTGATGATCGTACTTACTTTAAGCCAAACCATGATGTTTTCTTCTTAACTTAATGACAAATGCCGAAACCAGGCTGTTCTCATAAACTGCTTTTAAGTTTTCCTATGAAAAGTAACGCACCCAGTAGTAAGGGGGAGGCAGGTAGGGGGGGTGGATGGGTCACAAAAATGCAGACTTTCCCCTCAAGACAAATGTTCGGAACCGTGTGAACTTTGAGTCATTCTAAGGTGTGTCCTCACCATGTTTCTATTCCTACACCTAACCACAGTAATTTTAATTGCTTAAACCTAACCTCCATAATTTTAGGTTAAAGCACAAAACGTCATTTGTGGGGCACTAATTTGTAGGATATCATACAAACCGTTCTATGTGGATACGTTGCCTAAACCTAAGAAAGTAAATCCATTAGCTAATGCTTAACAGGTGTGGAAATAGCCAAAATAATTTGTTAGCAGTGTTAAATAAATATCCGTTAGCTGAGCTAATCGGCAGAGAGTGTCCTCTTGATAGGGATGTCCTGGGGGGAACTGCCCATGGGTCCGACAGCCCATTGGTCCGACATCCCATTGTTTCGACCATATTAAACCCATTGTTCCGAAGTCCCGTTGTTCCGAAATCATCATGATGCCCTGTGGTTAAGGTCTAGTTAGGTTTAGGCACAAAAACCACTTGGTTAGGGTCAGGAAAAGATCATGGTGTGGGTTAAAATGAAAAAGAAAGTGACAAACACATAAGCCGTAAGCCTGCTTCGCCTCAAGCCTTTCCCAGCTGACCCAGAGCTGGTCGCGGCGCACCATCAAGGTAGAAATATGCCCGCCGGGAGCCGTTCAGCACCGGGGACCGTCGGACTAATGGGATGTCGGACCAACGAGCTGTCGAACCAATGACATGGACCCGTCCTGGGTAGGGAGCTAGCTCACCTCCTGTTGGACAGTTGAGTCTCTAGCGAGGGTTCTTCTGGTACCAGGTTTTGCGAGGTGAAGTGCAAAAGGATGGACGGAATGCGACTGCGCAGGGTATTTATAGTTCTATGGGAAGACGGGCCTTCCCTTGCCTGAAACAGTCTCACTGGCCTTTACAGGCATTTTGAGAAAGGTTCCTCAGGTTGGTCTCGAGAGGACGCAATCCCCATACTTATGTGTTGTACCGAGTGTACCAAAAGGGAACAAAGGTTTTTACCTGCAGTCTAAGTTTATTTTGAAAAGAGACTGCATCAAGTTCACTACTGAAAATTGACATGCTGGAGGCGCCCCAGACTTTCATAATTTGACTTTGAGGGCCAGTGTCAGTATATGAAGAGTTGGGAGTGAGAATGTGTTGGAACGGTCCACTTTGTGCCCAAGTGTGCTCTGCCACTCGGAGTAGCTATTTATGAACGTAGTCTGTGCCACAAATGTCCGTTACTGCACTGAAAGGCTTTAGTTGACTTTAGTTTGTAATAAATGTCAGGTCGTGCTTGGACAGACACTATGCAGGTTCATGTGCTGAGTTTTGGGGCCATGATCGAAGCTCATCATAGATGTGTTTAAAAAATTCAAATATACGGCCTTAAAAATGTGATGACACTTCACTCAAATTGTTGATTAGCATGTTGGCAATTAAAAAGTCCTCAGATACAAAAACATCCTGGACGTGAATCACAAAGCATCGAGTCATGGCTCATTGTGCAGGTGAACATAGCACCAGAGGTACACACACACATGCACACACACGAGTCTGGCACGGCACTGGATCTTCCCTCCCACTGACAGATGGATGGGGTTAATATCATAATTAAGCACCTCGGCCGACGGTTCCTGTTTACTGCTCGGTTGCTAGGCAGTGACATCAGCTGATCCCTCCCTCCGTCCTCTCTAATCCCTTCCCTCTCCCTCACACACACACACACACACACACACACCACTCTCTCTCTCTCTTTCTCTCTCTCTCTCTCTCTCTCTCAGATAGGCAGCGCAGACGTGGGCAGAGTGTGGGGGTATAGGAAGAGGAGAGAGCGGGAGGGTAGGTAGTAGTGTGTGTGAGGCTGTCAGACAGCATGGTCTGGGTCTGAGGACAGCACAGGAAGACGCAGCAGCAGCAGCCTCCAGATCTCCATGTAGACCAGTGTGGTGACATCCACAGCTCACCTGGACCCGTCCACCCGTCAGCACCCACCCAGAGCAACACCCACCTCTTTCTGAGAAACAAGAGGAAGGAGAGGAGGACGAGGGGGGTGGGTCTGTTTATCTTCTTTTTTTTTTTTTCTTTTCTCAGTTTTTTGGTCTTGGGAGTAGGCTCCGGGCTGGACCGCATGCATGACACAACGCAAAGGCGAGAAACCCACCATCAGCATCCAGGAGCACATGGCCATTGACGTGTGCCCTGGCCCCATCCAGCCCATCAAGCAGATCTCCGACTACTTCCCCCGTTACCCGCGGGGCCTCCCCCCTTCTGTGCCCCACCAACTGGTGGCCTCTACCCTTTCCGGCTCCGCGGCCGCCACCTCTGCCACCGCCGCTGCCGAAAGTGACCGCTCCAATGAGGATAAACCGGACCGGGCTTGTGCCGGAGCCTCCGCCTCCTTACAGGCCACCAAGAGGGACGAGGAGCCCGACGTGGAGGGATACGACTCAGATGACTCCAGTGAGTGATGATCTCTCTTCTTGTCATCTCCTACTGTTTACCACAGTGTTTTCCAACATGTCCTCATGTGTGCGTCTATCCCTTTTAGTTCTCCCTCTCCCTCTCTCTTATTACTGCATCTCCATTTTTGCCACCGGTTGCCAGGCATCCTTCCAGCTGTGTGGCTTTGTGGCTTTATCTGTCACCTTTTCTTCTCTCGGCTCCCTCGTCCATCTCCTTCTATCTCCAATCACCTGCTGTATGTGTGTGTATGCGTGTCCCCGTGTGTGTGTGTGTGCTGCAGCTAACTCTTTCCCTCTCAGTCGACAGACAACTGTTGCTGCTGCAAAGAACACATCTCCCTCCTCCTCCTCCTCCTCCTCCTCCTCCTCTGCTCTCCTCCAACTGAAAGCATGATATGTGTGGTTTTATTGGAGCAAATGACTGCATGTGTGTGTCAACCGGTGTGTATGTGCGCATCATTCATATCCCCAGTGTCTACAGGGTGCTCAGTGTGTACTGCCGATCAGTCTCACCAGGCTGAATGATTCATGGCTTCTTGGTGAAGCTTCATATTAGTCGCAGTTTTGCGCTCAGCGGAGTCTGACTGCATCTGTAAGCTCATGTGTTGGCTGGTGGGAAGACAGGCAAGTTCCAATTGTGTGAGCGTAGTGTCTGTCTGTGGTAATTTCCAAAGCATAAAGATGCGTGTGTGTGTGTGTGTGTGTTCATATCTGTCTCCATCACAGAGGGGAGGCTCCTTTGAGAAAGCCATTGCTGAATGTCATTCCTTTAATCTAACAGGTTTGAGTGGATGAATAATAATGGGAATTAATAACATGCAGCACAGCTACTGGAGCAGTAACAAGTCAACGAGACTGAACAAGATTTCTGCGTCCTGTGAAAACCATTTTGGCTCCCAGCAAACATTTTCACGGAGAGATGAGATGCCACTCTGCAGCAGCGCTGTAGTAAATGTAATGCCAAAATGAAAGCTGCTGCTACCGGCATCATTTTTTATTTCTACAAACCTCAGTCGGATAAATCAGTGAAACAGCGAAAGAGTCTCTGTTTTAGCATTTGGCTGCCTCTGAACTTTGCCCGGCTACAGCTCGCTCTGAATGTTGCTCTCAGGGTGCACAGAAACACACCACTGCCTCACAGTGTGTTTGTATCAGACTCTCACCAGAGCTTGGCTGTGGGTGCTCTCTGCACAAGAGACTTGTGATTGCAGGTTAATGTGTGACAGCAGTGCAGCTTCCCTAAGAGTTAATCCATGCAGAGCGGCATGCAGTTGGTTGGGCTTAGGCCATCTCTAATCCAGAACTGGACAGGAGGGGGGATGGTAGGGAGCAGAGGCGGGTCGGGCCTGGCAGATGTTGCTCTATAAACTCCGCCAGGCAACCAGAATTTCACTCAGTCTGACAGAGAGATGTATTCCCCCGAAACTGTGAGAGCAGTCCTCAATTAGCGGGAGACTTGACCTCTGTAGCCTTTTTTGTTTTTCAGCAGTCACAACATGGCGTTTGGAAATGTCTTTGTTGGTGCAATGTGAAGTGTTTGGGAATTTATATTATCAACTGAAGAGTGATACTTCTGGTCTCTCTCAGACTAGTAGCACACTGCTAACTTAAATCCACAAACTGCAGCTATTTCTGTTGCCTTTCAGTTGAGACATTTGTTACAAGGTGAAAGTTCACTATCACCCAGATACAAATCCATATTTTATACACTTTAAGACAGTTTTGGCTAAGTACGCTGTGTGTATCTGTTAGCCACATAAGAAATCCATCTTCCCAGTGCCACATGTATGATGTATGGACAGATTACTACAAGGGCCCCCTGGGCACAGGCTCTCACCTACAAAAAGTCACTCAAATTAACACGTACTGATTATAGACTTTATACAAATATGGAAGTAATAACAGCTCCCTAAAAGTGAAGCCAAAACATCTTCATCACCCCCTGGTGACTGGCTGCAGTATAGGTCAAAAGCCCCGCCCTCTCCATGTTAGCAGACAGGACATGGTCCAAACTAAAAACCCATCCCAAAGATGGTTTCTGTCATCTCAGTTGGTCCTTATCACGCTGATGTTTGTTAAAGTGTTTGTTTAGTTCTGATAAGCTTGGTTATTAATAGTAATTTGATGTTAAAAAAAAGTGGTTTGATGTCATGATTGACAGCTGTGTGAGCCAATCATTGTGCTCCTAACCAATGGCAGTGCTCTCAATTGGTCGGACGGGTGTATGGGCAGGAACTCGATCGCAACTGGGCAGACTCTGGCTCCAAATGACGTCACCAGCACAAGATCAGAGATCATGTTAACATTCTACAATGCAGTGCTGGACAGTATTATTAGATACAGCATGACATCATGGTCGTTAACACCACAACCATGGCGTCTGTAGTGATGCGGGCGCTGCACCGGACTGTCAGGGTGAGGCCGGAAGGCGAAGCTTAAGATTTACTGGTCAATCTACATCCCAACTTTAACCTATGGTCATAAGCTCTGGGTAGTGACTGAAAAAATGAGATCAATGGGTTGTCTGACCCATTAATGCATTCACATACAGTGGTTACCACTTTGTATTAAAATCTCCTGCTTACATTAATAATAGCGTGATCATACAGAATATTTAAATAGCCTTGAGCTTTGAAAATAAATGAATATCCTTGAACACAGAGGGTCAGGCAGAGGATCAAAATCTGATATTTATGAGATATGGATAAATATGTGTGGGTCTAATAAACAAATATTGAAGTTAGCACAACAAACAGAATATTATGCGATCAAGTTACTATGACGAGTCGGTTCTCGGCGTGCTGGTCAGCTACAGCAGCAACGCAGAGAGAGTTATGCATAAGAATGGGACTGCGTGTGGAACTTTTTTTTGAAAAATTTCCTTCAGGACAATAAAGTCTATCTTATCTTTAGATGGCAGTGGTTGCGTCAAGGACATGTTGGCTTTATTATTGTACAGTGGGGTGAAGGAGAGATGCGTCGTCCATCTTTGTATAAAGGCTATGGTACTGAGCAGGAAGAGATTCAAAATGACAACAAAGAGATGCAAAGAAACTAAAATCAGACACAAAATAACAGCAGAAGACACTAAGTTATCTCAAAGAGACACAAAACTACTGTGAGAAACAAAACGAAGAGGCTAAACAACTATAGAGTGTATGCATCTTGCTCCGATGTGGGAGGGGTGGGGGGCCTTTTGCATATCTGAGCCTAGGGGCCCATTGTCTGATGATCCCCCTGGCTACATGCTAATCTGGGTGGGACACACTGCAGTCCACAAGGTGGGATAAAGCACAAGGAACCATGAGCTACTTCCTACCTGTTGCTTTTGTGCAGCCAGGCGTACAGTAGATAATTCAGGTCGTCCATTAGTTTCACGGCTAGTGGTTCGATCCCTGGCTCTTCTTGTCTTCATGTCAAAGTGTCACCAAATTGTTCCTGATGAACCGGTTAGCCAGTGTGAATGAGAGGCAAATTAAGTTAAGTGCTTCATCTGTTAAGGTAAGAAGTCATGATAAGAGCTGTCCATTTACAACTGCCTGCTGTTATCAGAGGGGCAAGACCCCAAAAGTGGCGACTTTGACACAGTGCCTACTGATGCAGCTCTGATTAGGAGAAGTAAGGGTTCAGTCTTCTTAAAGGTGTTTGTCAGATACGCGAAAAGCATCTCACGCCTCCCATCGTACAGTTACTTTCCAAAATAGACAATCTGACAACGATGTCATACACAGTGATCGGCAAGGTGTGTGGAGGTGTAAAAGTAGGCAGAGTTTCTCAAGCTCTCCTTTTCTAAACTTTTCTCATGTACCAGGTGTACCAGGTGCAACATGATGAATCCTTTGAGGAGAGACTTACAGAAAGTTTGCGCTATTGTCCCCATTTGTGCAGTACAGCATGCAGAGACTACAAAGACATGCCAAGACACAGTTCTTGGAGTGAAATAGGGGAATGCAATCAGGAACATAACAGGAGCAGCTGGTGAGTGTGGCCATTCAGAACAGAACACTTTTGCCTTTAGACAATGAGGCACGACACAGCTTGGGAGCTAGTGTGAAGCATACTGAGGTCGTAAACAATACATATACAATCTGAAAAGACAGATGCAGCCGGCAACCAACCAGCACAACAATTCTGCACCTGTGTAAGAGGAAATAGCTCTACATACCAGCAGACGGCATTCGTCTGTAATCGCCATTCAAAAAGGGAGACCGGAGGACTGTCTTGATGCAAGTTAGCCAGTTAGCATATTAACAACACAATGCAATGTTGAAAGAACAAAGCATATTTACTATGCGCCAGTGAATAAGAACACAAACCATCAAGAAACTTTTCTGCTAAAGAGCTCAGTGGCTGAAGAAAAATAATCTCACCATATGTAACACGTTTGTTTTGGTCTCATGCCCCCTTGACTTTAGCTCTTTGTTTACTTTCCTCACTTCTGTTTCTCTTCCCGTGTGCTGAGCTGAACTGCCAATGAGAGTGATTTCATTCACCAGCAGGCTCAGGCATCACCAACGGCAACTTAACATGCTGAAGCAGCCGGAAAAAAAGCCAACATGGGCCCATGAGTGGCAGGGGTAGGGCAACAGACGCTAACCAACACTCCAACTGACTGACAACCGACAATCAGCTTGGTGTGTAAAGGCCTTAGAGGACAAGTAAGTGCATTTTACCAGTGGGCTTGTGGAGATCCAGGTCATTTTATACTCGGAGGTCAAACTTTTTAAGGCTTCATGCACCTCAGAGCAACTTTCAAAGGAGTAAACAAGACCCCGCTGCATCTAGTTCTCTTTATACACCCATGGTTGGGATGTTGTTGTGTGCATAAAACTACTGGAACTTTAACGTGGTGTTGATGCAGATGAGGATCAATTACACTGCAGGCTTATGCAAACGTCAAAACCACAACTCCTCCCCATCCTCCCTGCTAATAAGGCAATTAGACACAAACATCTGCTGGAGCATCATCTTAATGATTTTACAATCACCTGAAGAGTCATCGGTGATGTAGGATAATTACCATGTCAACTCCACTTCCAAAAAAAAACAAGGCCAAAAGAGGAAGCAGCATCAGTGTAACTATGGTAGCAATTAACTGTAAATAAAAATATTGGATGGATGATCCAAAGTCTGAGTCATCTGTGTGCTTATCATAAGCCTCACCTACGGTGTTGATGTGTCTAATGTAGGCAGGCACTTAAAATAAATAAATAAAAAATGAATAACAAGTGGCTGTTTGGGTCTGATGCAACATCCCAAATAATCCCAAGCTGCTGCTGCTGCTGCTGCCAAGGGAGTTAAAGGAGAAACATAAGGCATATAAACAAAATACTACTGCAGCAGTACCAGTCTGCTGTAAGAAACGGTGCCATAGACTCAGTTACTGAGAGCTGCTGAGCATCTTATAGAAGAAGTCACTCCACAGCACATTAACGTAACAGGTGATATACCTGCTCATCATCACGGTTTAGTGTCAGTCAGATTTTCAACACTCGTTATTTTGCACCAACGCTCAACAGTCACACAGTGAGCCACTGTACAAACATCCTCCTCAGTGGTTCAGACTGTACTGCAGTGTGGCATAGCAAAAACACACATGATTCTGTGTTGAAAAACTGTGACTGAGTGAAAAGAGAGCCTCCATTGTTACTCTCCATCTACTTGGTGCTGGATGGAAAATATAAAGAAAAAAAGCTATACTACACCAGGCAACAATGCCCCACTATAATCATAATCATAATCATTAACAACATAATCATAATCATACATAAACTTAACAAATTGGCATTTTAATTCCTACCATTTCGAATGTTGCGTTCACATGAAATCAGGCAAAGGGCAAACACCTTGTGGACAGCATGGGACGATTTGACACTGTTTTGCTCACAAACAATGGAATAAAATATACTAAATAAAATAATTTTGTCCAGTAATGCCCAAATTGGCCATGTTTTCCATTTTTTTGTATGAAGGAACTACATAACTTCTAGTTGTAAATTCCATTGTGGAGGACGGCAAAAAGTTCAAATATCTTAACTTTAAACGGCAATGTTGTCTACTGTTTTCGTTGCTAGTATACTCAGCCAGTCTCTCTTAATTTTAGCATCCTGCCCTCGTCCACTCAAAAGAAGACCACTTCTTCAAGAAGGTCTCGCTCTGGTTGTTTTGGTGCATACCCGAGTGTGATTGCTGTGTTCATACCTGCCCAAATGAACCACACTTAGGGGGCAAACAAACTTGAGTTCGATTGAACCAAACCAAACAGGGCAGGTGTGAAAGCAGCCTTAAATGTCTTAAATTTCTCCTGGGGGAGATCCCCTAGACCTCATTGAGGGTTACATCCCATTAATTGTTTCTTAAAACTGGTCCACCCAACGTTAAATAGATGACCATAGCCCTGTTTAGTGGATATTCGTTGAGACCTTGTAAAGCAAACAAATATAATCAAAATGTATTGAGTCATAAGCTTGACAGGTTGATGCTGTGCAACACTGAGAAAAGATTGCTCCGTCGATTTTAAAGCAGTACTGAAAGTCTTTCTGAAGGACAGC
The DNA here is from genome assembly GCF_011397635.1 of Epinephelus fuscoguttatus. Taxonomy (NCBI): domain Eukaryota; kingdom Metazoa; phylum Chordata; class Actinopteri; order Perciformes; family Serranidae; genus Epinephelus; species Epinephelus fuscoguttatus. The sequence continues at coordinate 16,240,848 of NC_064763.1, read as the reverse complement.
TGAAACCAAGCCTATTTGATGAAAGCTCACTTTTAAAAGTCGGGAACACGTCGTATTAGTTTTACAGACACAATAGCTTCTACTGGCAACAAGCTCAGAAGAATAACAGCAATGGAATTGATTTTATAACCACTTTCTCCTTTCTTATCAGCTAAGCTTGATTCCAGCTTCATCTCATCTCGGAGGGTTAGTAAAGTTTTAACAAACTTGTTGTTGAGGCTTATCTCACCTCATACATATGAATCACACTCTGAGGTAAACTAATTTCTCCCCTCCCGGCAGTGCGGCAAGCAGCACTGTGATCCGAATAAAAAAGCAGCTTCAGTTTGAATTTGTTTGAGCTTGAAACTAACTTTCACCCTGTTGCTGCATGAAATGTAAGAAAAGGAACTCTCCTCTTCCTGTTGTTTGTGATTTTAAAAGAGGCAGCGCTGCCCCAAATTGGCTCTTCACAGTCCTGCGGGACTTGATCCAGTATCTGCGTGCTTCCTCTTGGGGAGGAGGTGGGGGAGGGTGGAGCTGTGTGGCAGTGTCCTCCTTCATGTACCAAACCACACAGGGATATCTCAATCGGTGCTCTGAACCTGCTGGCTCATCTGCATAACAGCAGCATTTTTCTGATTCATTGTGACTCAACCTTGATTTTAATTGAAAGAGAAAAGTGCATCACCCACCAAGTGTCCCAGCTCCCCTGCGAAGAAGGGGAAATCAAAACCAATTAGACATCCAGATCTCTGCCACGTCAATTAACAGCTGTTTGTAGTGGGTGTAGAGGGGTGCGTCCCCACTGCAGCCAGGAGAAATGACCGGTGCGACCCACATGACAGAGCAGGCTTCTGTGTTTCTGCGAGATAAGCCTCAGAGCCATGTGTGTTGACAGGACTAGTGCAGGTTGGTTGAGGGGGGGAGAGTTGGTAATGTATGCACACACAGGTCTCCCCTGAGATGTCTCGCTCTGGCAGTACTGCTGTCTCTTCAGCACAAGAGTTGAGCTATAGTGTTTGCTTGTAGTTGTCAACTGGTGAGGAGAGATGCAGTCACAGTGGGAGAGGGGTGTCGAAAACAAAAGAAAATGATCTGACAGAAAGGGTACATAAAATCAACTAAAGCTATATTTTATATCTGAATGTTTTTGAGGTTAATGGGGATTTAATTGCCAAATTTGACATAATTTCTTCATAAAAATGTGTCTCCTGACATCTTTGGAGTTTTGACTTAAAGCCCCTACAAGGAACTTTCATTTTGAGTTAATTTTGGACAAAAGCAGTAGTGTTTTGCTGGAATGAAGCCTATATTTCCCATGAGCTCTAGTGCGTATTGTCGTATTGTTGCGCATGTGTTTGTTTTGGGGATGAATAAAACAACAAGATGGGAAAACTTTGCCCCCGCTCCTATCAGGGATCCCAGCTCACCTCTGCTGCACCCCAGCTCCACCTCTCCGGCGTAAGAGCCACCGCTGCCGGGGTAAACGCAGCGGTCGGCTGGTAAGGATGAAAGCCTGTTTGGCGAGCACTTCCACGGCTTCTTGGCCTGAGTATGGCGCGGTGCCTCGCCTCTTTATTTCTCGGCATTCACTGGACCCTGTCGATACCTGGCTGGTACCTGTCGTCGGCCTGGATGAGGTGTTCCAGCCCCGTGGCCCCTGCTCTCCTCATCCCCACTGGCACGGGGTGAATCTGCGCAACCTGCGGCCTCTGTGTGTGGTTCCCCGGACAGCTAACGCCGTGGACCCACCGGCTCCTGCCAGGATTGGGCTGGTAAATGCTAGATCGCTAGCGAACAATATGTTTATCCTGAAGGATTTCCTGACTTCCCGAGGATTGGATTTTCTCTGTGTGACTGAGATGTGGCTGACTGTTGGTGAGTCCAGTGCTTTCACAGAACTTTTACCTGATGATTGCTGCTATTTTAACTCCCCACGGATGTCGGTCAAGGAGGAGGAATAGCGACTATTTATAAGAGTCACTAAATGTAAGCAGCTAGGTAAGATGAAGTGTGTCGTCTGAGTGCCGTAAATCACTTCGTCCTGGATGCGACCTGCCGCGGACCCGGACACAGTTTCCTAAAGGTATGGATATACACTATATAGAAATAGCTTATCTTCACACCGATGGTCTCATTTGCTGTTGTAGGTCACGCACAGACATCAGCAGAAATGAGAGACTTTTGCATATCCGGTTAAAAGTTCCTTGTAGCGGCTTTAAATGAGATAAACAAAGGAGTGTAAACACAATTATAATCACTGTGAGCGGTGGGTCTTGTTGAGTTTTAATGCCAGCAGTGTTTGTCAGCGTTTAACAGCGATATATATGATATAGGGATGAGGGAGTACACCATTACCTGTATCTGTATCAGTAGCCCCTTTTGGACTGCCTCTTCAAGGCAGGAATTACATGCTGTTATGCCGCCTCGACATTCTGTTTAAAAGGTACAACCACGGAATGGAGGGACAGAGTGGTCCCTGTGTCAGTATAAACAGGACAGCCAGCAGGACGGGATCATGGGCTGTACAGGTGTGATGTTTTGACAACATGTTATGTGTGCAACCCTCAGTGGGAGATTTAAATAGTAGCTGTTAGCGGCTAACTCAAAGAACAAGATTCAAGAGCTCCTTACTCTCCAAGCAGAGGACGAGATCAGCCGCCATATGAACTGAGACAGTAAAGTGTGTCATATAACATACACTGACGCATATGTCATGTCACACAAGAGGCCGATGCTGTTGTGTTATGCGGGATTTGAGCTTCTGCATCGAATCAACACCATACCTACGGGGTAGGCTCTGTGTCGATGTAGAGCCTATGCTGAAGCCTGACACTCCGTTCCCACCAAAAGATTCATGAGCGTCATAAGCAGCCAGCAGCCATTCATTTTCAATGAACACTCGCGACGAAGAGCGTCACTCGCGTCGGCTGCAGCGAGCGACAACGATCAGCGCGATGCCAGCGACCTGAGCGTCAAGCTGAAGTTGAGAGAAGCTCAACTTTATGCAAATGAGCAGCACCGCCGCCGAAGCAGCAACGAGCAGCAGCCAGTTGCAGACCGTGAATATTCTCAAGGTGGGACAGTGAAAGAAAGAAAGAAAGAAGGCACCGCCCCTTGGCAGCCTTCTGCAAGCCCTGCCAGAGCTGCCAGGCAGCGCGATGCCAGCGACCTGAGAGACCGCTGGCGATTTTGAATCTTTTGGTGGGAACGCACAGTGACGTGCGGCAGTTGCAGCAACGCAGACCTCCTGTCTATCATTGGAAGCTGAAACCATTTCCCTCAGGGGACCCAAAGCTTTAATTTACTTTTCTTTCACAGATAAGAAACAATAAATTGTAAAGACAATAAAGCCTCCACAAAAAAAGCATTTAAAGTCTTGTGTGTGATTTATCCTGGCTTTATACGAGCGGAGGAAATCGCCGCTCATTGCTAGGCTAATTTATACAGTGTAAAATACCATAGGCTTGTGCTAATAACGTTAGCATGTTATATTTGTTTGGAAAACGTGTTTAAAATGACACAGTGGTTTTGTCAGTGAACCTTGTGAGTTGTAATGGAGCCAAATTTTGTGAGGCTACCTTTGTTAAATGTTGCTGTTGTCCTTTGCTTCATATGAGAAGAGAAAAAGTCTGCTAGCCGCCAGGGGTAATTTATACAATGTAAATTGCCACAGGCTTGTGCTAAAAACATTAGCATGTTGTAATTGTGTTGGAAAATGTGTCCAGATAAAGATGAATTCTTTGTCTGTGAATCCTGCGAGTTAACGAAGCCGATTTGTGTACTTGTGTTTGGATCAACTAAATTTTACAGCACTTCACAGAAACCCCACCCCCTACCAGTGTTTTGGAGGTGTAATTGCAACAGACACACCACCACAGTATAAATACTCACAACAGCATAGGCTTCATGTGTAGGTTATGACATGGTCATGACATTGTTATGGGTTGATCAGAAATTGTTTTTATGATGTATTAGAAAACTACTGATATTAAGCTTCATATAATTTTTGATCACAAAAGTAGGAGAACAATTTAGCTACCTAAATAAGGGTTTTCCTTCATCACGAATAAGGATATTGACACATTTTACGGGAACAGTACTCATGCTCATAAAACGTACATTATCCATACCAGATAGTTGTTTTTACTCTGAGTATTTGGCTCAACCCTTACATGACAGACTTGTAGGGGATCAAGTGGGATTAAGCAAAATATGAATCCACAATTGATTTAATTCAAAATAAAATCAGGGTTTTTTTTTTACAAGTGTTCATCTCACATTGTCTCATGTCTATAGAGATAATAGCAAAAGAGTTTTTCTCTAATCACCCATACACAATGTAAGCAGCCTCTTCAGCCTCAAACAATCCTAAATTCAATATTTTGAGATGTGGATCATTTATCAGATTACTTTGCTATATCTTCAATAAGTATATGATTAACTCTGTTTGTTTAACACGTCTAGATGAATATAACTTAGACAAAAAAGTGAGGAGGGCAATGACTTCAGATCAGGACAGGAGGAAATGAGTTTTTTCTGCAGAATCAGCCATCCTATTGTAAGCTGTGCTGGAGTGTGGCGCTCTATCTCCTTTCATGGCCACAGGGAAGTGAAGAGCTGAGGGTGATGCAGCAACCTCATCTCCTGGTGCCTGCCAGATCTTTACACCCCACCTCTTCCTAATCCTGTCAGACACAATAAGATTTTTTTTCTTTTAAATCAACCCAAAGCGGTCCAGTCACCAGAAGAAAATGTTGGAATTGCACATCTCTGCACACTGAACTTTATATACAGATCATATCATGATGAAACTAGTGATTTACACCCCTAGTGACTTCAGGAGTATATCACTTGACTACTGTGCTTTGTGACGTACACGAGTAACTACGCTTCATGGTTGAAAATTGAACACCAATCTCAACCACCCATCCCTCCCTCCCATCCTACTCAGACTTTCTCTCTCTTTCTAAAACGTTATTGTCGCAGATGGGATCACTTTGGAGTTAGCTGAAAGTCTGGTGCATCTTGTACAGTCGTTGTAAGAAGCCAAAGGCCACTGACCAGGCTGCCGTATTTGTGATTAAAGAGAGTGGATTGCAAGGACATGATGTCCCGATGAGTTCTATGCAATGAGACTTACAGATTTAAAATGTGAAAAAGGCTGTACTGATACTGGATCAGTTCTCGCTATCAGAAGATATCCTGAGTTTAAATTATGAAATTGGCATTGGGAGGGAAAACGTTGGACTGGTGCATCCCTACCTGGTTGATCAAATGGCTGTCCCCAACTAAGAATTTTCCTAGTTGACCAATAGTGGTCATTTAGGGCCATTAGTTGACTATTCACCCACATGTTTATGATATTAAATTTACTTATTTAATTATATATTTCGGGCGGGGCAACACAATGGGTTGAGTTCAAGGTCGACTAAGTTACCAATGAAATCTCCGTCTAATAACCTTTCTTGTCGACTCGCATTTGGTTGACTATTAGGGGGCAGCCCCAGGTGAGAGAAGCATGTCTTACCACAGTAGTTCAAGATTCAAGATTCAAGATTCAAGATTAACTTTATTGTCTCACAAAGTGAGAAATTTGTTCTGGGCCATTCGCCCATGCTGCAGCCACAACACAGCCCATACAATACAATACAACACAACACCAAACATACAATAAATATGCGCGTTCCATATCGTACAAGTAGCAGTACAGCAATCACAAAGCACACAACACCACATCACAGCTGGTTGTGATCACAAACTCAGCATACTACATCTAACCACCCTCCAGTTAGATGGGGATGAATGAGGTCAGGTGTGCTTCAGACCTGAACCCTTCAAACCGTAGAGGTTAGTACAGCAGTGTGTTCCTCCGTACAGGATTTAGTATGAAGCTGCTCTTTAAAAGTTCATTAAAATTTACTCGGGGGCTCTGCCATTTGTTGCCTTGTACATAATTAAAATAATTTTTTAAAACTGATTATAAAACAAACTGGGAATCTGACTAATGAGGGTAAGTACCTCTCTGTCTGAGGCCCAGTGAGAGCAGCTATCCACAAAAACCTGATGATGTCAGAAAAAGAAAGGGCAGCCCCATTCTGAGGTGCAAGAGAAGAATAATTTCCTACGTCCCCGTGCACCATCCCAATTTACAGTCAGAGTCTGGGGATTTTTCACATGATTTTTGTCTTTTCAGAGTATTATAAGACTTGCAGCACAAAATCACAGGCTAAGATGTTATTGTATGTCTCTTCAAACCACAAATACGTTACATTTGTATGTTTCATATGTATCATATCAACATTTCTAAAGTGATGTAGGATAAGACCTAACTTTGCCATCTGGAGGTGGAGAAGACTGCGGATAGCGTGGCACCAGAAGGCTGCAGACCACTGCTGGAGATCAACAAACAACAAACCGATTGTTTTTTCAATATCATCCGCCTGCAGAGCCGTAGAGCCTCCATTTTAGATGTGCACATGCACTAGCTCGAAAGGGCGGGGTATCTGTCAGTCATATTTTAATGTGGCCAATCAGAGGCCCACAGTCTCATGACAGTCAAAAATGTATCAGTTTTTAATTCAGCCAATCACTTCACAGTAGTGGCAGTTGTCAACATTTCAACTAGTTAGCTATGCTAGTGCTAGCTAGTGACTGCGTAACTTCCCAGTCATAATGGAACATAGTAACTAGTAAAAACCACTGCGCACTATAGATGGAACATCGCAAGAAAGCATGTTCTTTATTTAAATTATCAGACAATGAATCACAGTTGTTTGTTTCTGGCTGCCAGCATTAGGTGGTGTAGCTAGCACGCTAGCTAAGTTGCCTGACAAGTTGTCTATTTTCACACAAAATGTAGATTAAAAATGTTCCCGTCTGTTGATACTTTTTTGAGGGTTAATGTTAGAATTGATGGCCCAGAAGGTAGGGGCATGAAAGCCCTGGGAAAAAAATGACAAAGGCCCCGGCTCCACATCCAGGGCTGTGTGGAGACTGGAGAAAAGCCAACAACAGAACCCTCTGATGTCCCACCCTCCACCTTGGTCTTGTCGGCTGCACATCCTTGATACAAATCTCCAGTTCCACCACATCCCAAAGGTGCTCTATTGGACTGAGATGTGGTGATTGTGGAGGCCATTGGAGTACAGTGAACTCACTGTCATGTTCAAGAAACCAGTTTGAGATGATCTGAGCTTTGTGACATGGTGCGTTATCCTGCTGGAAGTAGCCATCAGAAGATCAGCAGCAATACTCAGGTAGGCTGTGGTGTGTAAACCATGCTCAGTTGGTACTAAGAAAATCTCCCCCACACCATTACACCACCAGCAGCAGCCTGAACCGTTGATACAAGGCAGGATGGATCCATGCTTTCATGTTGTTCACACCAAATTCTGACCCTACCATCTGAATGTCACAGCCAGGGGCGGGCTGAGGTTGAAATTCAGCCCAGGAGCTTGATTTGGAGAGGCCTTTTTTCCGATCACATGACAGACGCAAGTGGAACCGTAATTTTAACACGAATACTTTATTTGCAATATAAAAACAATCTAATGATATTAAACACAACACACAGTAGAGTGTATTGAATATAATATAATTATATGCAAAAACCTATTGCCAACCCAGTCCTGCACACTGCACCTGTACCTGCCACTGTTTTTTTTGGTGGTTCCTGCTCCACTTTCCTCCTTCTTCTCCTCCACCTTGTCTTCCATCTCCTCCTCCTCCTTCTCCTGTCCCTCCTCATCTGTCTCTTCCTCCTTCTTGATAAAGCAGATTAATGATTTATGCACATATGGTGTAACATTGCTCATAGGCTACCTTTAATGTTCTGTGTGCCATGAACACATCCAAAAACACAAATTAGAGTTCTCAATGGACCTGAAAATGACAACCCTACCTTGCGGGTTTTTAAGCCCAGACCCGACGCAGCCGATATACCAGCATTAGCCTAACTGTCTGCCTGAACAAAAGGAACCTGGCCCTACCCAGCCCGAGTCATTTGCATATTTTTCGGCCCGAACCCGCGGGTCCGGTCGGGTTTGTCAGGCCGACCTGACTCATCTGGGATGATAGGGCCACATAGGCAGTGCTTGCTAACCGCTCGTATGTCCCCTTAATATGCAAAATATTGTTGGACGTGTTGTTGGTTCAGAGATGGTCTTCATCTCTTGCCTTTCTATCATCTTGAACCAGTCTGGCCATTCTCCTCTGACCTCTGGCATCAACAAGGCTGGATATTTTCTCTCCTTGGGACCATCCTCTGTAAACCTTGCCTGAGTGTCAGACTGAAGCTCGCAGAACCTTCAGTCTGACATTGCCTCCACTGAAGGCGATTTGCAAGGGGGAGGGAATTTGATTTTTCCCTAACCAATCAGTAGAGATCAATGACTCACCCAGAATCTGACGTCATTAGTATCCATGCCTCGAGGGTGCCGAAAACAAGCGAGCATTGCCCGTTTAAAATGTCTCCGTCGTCATGCACGCCCAGCTGCATCGCCGTTAAATCCAGTTTAGCAGCTTCCTTAATTTGGTCCTCCATTAACGCGAGTAGTGGCGAAATACCTCGATAGCATCGTTAATGTGGTTTGTAGGATCTGTAGCGGTCGCCATTGTTGCTATCCTCACCAGTTACCCACCGGGGTACAGCTTGACATCAGCGGGGCGCTGATTGGCTAATCGCTAGACCTGCTCCCACCCCCGGCGTTCATTGGTCCGTCCATCGTTTGGACGAGATAAATCGCAAATTCATTGCACTATGCCAGACCAGAGATGCAAGCCTACTCAGTTGAGTGGGCAGGGTCTATGGTCTGGAACCAGGCTACTGTAAACCCTAGAGATGGTTGTGTGTGAAAATCCCAGTAAATACTCAGACCCCTTCTGGCCCCACAGCCATGCCACGTTTAAAGTCACTTAAATCACCTTTCTTCCCCATTCTGATGCTTGGTTTGAACTTCAGCAGGTCTTCTTCACATGTCTAAGTGCATTGAGTTGCTGCCACGTGATTGGCTGATTAGCTATTTGTGTTAATCACCAGTTGAAGAAGTGTACCTAATGAAGTGGCTGGTGAGTGTATATGTAACATAATAGTGATTTTTTTTTGACTGGGTTGAACAACGCAGACATCAAAATCATTCATGTGCCATCAGCAGAATTCAGGCACCAGTGCTTCATGCTAACTCTTTAGCATACTGCAGAGTGACAAAAGGCACACACAGTTTCCAGAGAGAACACAACATGCTGGGAGCAATTCTCCAAAGAAGCTGCCACTTGGCGAACAGTTTAGCAGTGACGTGTCAGTGCTGTTGGTGTCTGATCAATGGGATAATCTCCTGAAAACTCAGTGTATTCCTTTAAGGGTAGAGGAGGAGGAAGTGTGCGTCAAGCCATCTGTTGCCTCTCCCAGACCAAAAGCCATTTCCAGACCTTTGCAAAACAGAGGGTGGCATCAATCCACTTGAAAACGTCCCCTGAGCCTCATAATGCTCAGTTCAATGTAAAGAGTGATTTCAGCGCTGCCGTGCCCAGCACAGTAGAATCCTATTAAGAGTCTATCTGCAAGCTGTCATGCAGTAGTAATGAGTCACTGTAGTGTCCCATGTCTTCCTGTGAATAACCCAGCACTAACAAAGCGGGCCAGATTGTCAGCCTGTTCACATTATGGGTTATTATTACTGGTGCTGTCTCTCAACAGGAGCCATGGAGTGTTTTAAGTTAGCAGCAGCACTGCTTCATCAGATACAAGCTCTGCCTCCGCCCTCCCTTCATCCCACTAAGCACATTATGTAATGATAATGCCAGCTATTACACAGATCCATTTGGCGTCTGGGGCTGTCATCAGTGGGGAGAAATTTTGTTTGGCTTCAGTTTGTCACACTTTGCGTGCACACATTGAGAGGGTGTGTTTAAATGTTGCTGGTGATACAGGGGCTCTTAAAAGCTTTGGTTTTTGAAATGCAAATTCTGCCTGCTTTTTTTTTTATCTGTTAAATCTACAGAGTGTGTGTGAAAGCGGCGCTTCATCCCCCTTACTGAGAAGTCACTCCATTTGACTAAATTAAATTCTTGTGTCTGATCACTTCTCTGCCCACGCCAAGTGACGAATCAAAACTTAACTAACTTACCACCACTGCACTGAGTGGGCACTCTGTCCACAGAGAGCTCAGTTCACCAGTATTAGAGTTTTAGCCTCTCGTCTCTTTGGCATCCTTTGGTGTGAAGCATCAGTGTGCTGTGTGCAGTTTAATGAGAGGCCATATTAAAGGATATCTGGGTACTAAAGTTCAAAGCTTTCAAATTATTACCTCTGATCCCTATTTTCAGTAAAGGCCAAAGTTACCCAGCGCACTTAACAATCATTTCTACATGTAGATTTAGTGAGATCCATCTCAGACCCTATCACAACATATACTTTTTGTCCAGTAAGGGACTGATTCTTTATTTATAAGAGCAGAGGAGTGGCTGGGTGTGACTTTCACCAAAGCTATAAATATTTCCTTTTAACCACCTAAATTACTGATGGACAATGCATGACCCTCCCTCCACCATAAATTAGATTTTATAAAACGTAACCTTTCAAAGTTAAAAAGTTAAAGACAGTTTCCTGGAGTTGAAAAAAGCGTTGGTTTTACACTTTTTTGTGGGTTAGTTTTTGCAAATGGGTTATTTTTGGCCAAATTTTAAATGAGACACGCAGAATAAAGTGATTTTGATGAAATATCACTATTTAAGCTCAGATTTGGTTATGTTTTAGTTGCTTTTTTTTCCCTGACAGAAGCATTTGTCCCAAATAATGTGTTCAATGACTGATGAAAATTTCTGTTTTTACAGTTTGGCCCAAAGGGTGAGCTTAGCTTTGATCGAGGGAGCTTTTTGTGAGTCAGAGGACAACACTTGTTTTTCTTAGGCCCCAGTCAAACAGATTACTTTTTTTGTAGCCTGCAGCATGTGAGGGTGAAGTGTTTTCTCGCGCTACGTGCCTCACGGGTGTGCACCCTGAACACCTCATGTCAAAAAACTTTAGAGCTGAGAAGCGACTAACATCATTTACGTTTTTTCCATCACCCTGGCAAGATCATCCTGATGACATGAGATCAACAGCTCTCTGTATCAGTCTGGACTTGATGTCCATTGTCCACAGACAAATAATGGTTAGGCTAAGGACAGATGATTTGGTGGTTGCCTAGCAACAGTAAAAAAAAAAAAAAAAAAAAAAAAGATGCAAGCAAATTGCTCTTTTCTTTTAACTGTAGGCTTTAAGAAAACAAAAAGGCAGTGCTGTGTACAAGCAGCAACCTCCAGGGCTGGAAAATTAAGCCAACGCAGAAGTGCCAAAAACTACAGTTCCTCAAATGGCCACTTGAGGCTGGCTCCAAAAGCGAGTCAATCCCCATAGTTCACCATGTTAAAATGTTCAGCTTCACAGCAGAAACAAACATGTTTACAGCCTCGTACAAAAAAACCCAAACAAAACAGTTTTGGTTTGTATAGCTAATTTCTCATTCATAACAGCTGTACAGGAGATTAATTTTTATGTAACTTGGCCTCTTAAATTTTAGTAAGACTTAAAAATATGCTTAATTGAGGGCATAGCCACTTGTTGTGTCACCACAGTCAGATCCACCCTTTACTCCTCCACCTTCTCGTCCAAATTTGGGTGGGCTATATGGGCCTCAAATAATTTTGCAGTATTTCAGGATATTTTTGTGATGGCGATATTCTTGATGATATGACACATTAGTAAAAAAAAACGTTATTATTAATGTAAGAACATAGTATTGCAACAAAATAAGCAATCTATTTTTACAGTTTGCTTCAAATATTCAGTAAATACTAAACAAAAATTCTCTAATTTCTTTAGTTTGTGAACAACAGTAACTCAGAGTGAGATTCAATCAACAGGTGATTTCCTTCTTTTAGTAAAATCTTAAATGATTGAATTGTTCTTTTTCCCACCTGGACCTTTATGCTCTGCCATTTCTCCTCTAATCATCACGCTGTAACCTGTGACAGGCTGTTATGATACCACAACTATCACACATTCACATATATGGAGTTTTTTGTTGAGCCGCAAGCGTCACATAGGTTTACATTACCAAAGGTTTATGACAAAATCCCTTGATGACACTGACTCCTGTGTGCGCATGGTGAGAGAGGAGAGAGAGAGACACTGTGCTGCTGCCAGAGGAGCCGCTGAATGAGTTCCCTCTGAGCGGTAAGTCACTAAAAGAGTCTGAGAAGTCCGGGGCTGTTCATAAAACATTCAGGACGCCACAGTTTATTCCACACTACTGAAGCTGCTCCTCTTTTTGAAACCACCGTGGAGTAGGTAATAATTTTGCTCTCAGCCATGCAGTATGACGTCAGTATGTCAACAAGTTGAAATACTGCAAGTATCACGATATGAATTTTTCTTATGATATTAAAAATTATACTGGTGATATGGAACACCCCTTGTCCAAATATGGCCACTTCTGGCTCCAAAAATCCAAGATGGCGATGGCCAAAACGCCAAACTCAATGCTTCAATACAGGAGTCCACAAACTAGTGGATGACATAATGGTGGCTCCGTCCATTGTTTTATACAGTCTGTGGGTGCACCTGGTGTTTTCCAAACTACAAAAACAGCTCTGTCTAATCGGAGCCTTGCTCTCTTTTTTCTACAAGTTTCTCTTGTTCCCCTGAGAAGATGTTGAACTCAAGTTCTTTGAAGGCGTCGGCATGCAACCTCAGCTGGATCAATATAAAGTCTCTTCTCCGCTTCTCTGGACTCTTGGAAGCCACATCTTAGTATTTCAGTCTTTCAGTTGCTGCTCCCACAGGAGGGAAAACTCAATGAGTGGTACAATACAGCTCTGCTGTAGACACACCGCAGACCACAGTGTCTGGCCTCTGAGAAGAGTGTTGGGCTTGAAATGCTTGCTGAGCTCACCTGGACTAATACCAGCCAGGCAGGAGGGTTTCCTTGTGTGGGTGTATTGTGTGTTTCCTTTATTGTCTGCTAAAGTGGATTTGATTTCCTCGGAGTGGGGGATGTTTGTCTTGCCAGATGGTATCCAGACAACTGCAGGCCTACAGATTATGTATGTAATCTCTGATCACACTGTACTAATGTAACAGAGATGTTACATTTATTTTCATGGTAATTTGATGTATTTTCATTTAGAATAGGATGAAGTGGAAGTGGAAAGGCAGTGGGCTCATTAAAATCAAAAGGGTTTATCCCTTTGGGAGCATGAATGTACTACACTGTATGAATCAGCCTCTCAGAAACATATAACAACTGACTTTATAGGGCTGTTTCTATGCCATGAATTGGTAGATTTAAATGTTCGGCTCTGTAGAACTTGCAGGTTTGGTATCGAGTGCCCTGAATTCTAATGCCAGTGAAAACTGGTGCAGTCAGTACGTCTGTTTCCACCGACCTGTTTTTATGTGCATTTTTTAATTTGGGCATTAAAAAAGTCTGAGCTGCGACGCCAGAAAGTCAAAATATTGCCAAAAACCTTTGATGCTTGGCTGAGGTGGAGAGGTTTATGTGTCAATAAAAACAAAATGCAATAAAAACAGAATTAGCAGTTACATCACGACAGATAAAACATGATTTATTTGTCTCTCAAGATGCTTTTCCTGCAGGAATGAATCCTAAAACTTGAAAATGAGTTTGCATTTTTGAACTCCTGGTTCCCTCATCTCGAAGTCAATGGATTTTTTTGAAAGGGTTTTTGGTTAGATGCCTGAAATTGAGCATAGCGTTAGTTCGTAGTTTTGGTCTCTTGTTCTGCAATGATTCAATGAAACCCAGTGTAAGAATAAGTGCCACCAACTGCTAATCTCGATGCACTCAACTCCTAATATTCCCACAATGATACTGAATGGAAACTTGCATTCATTTATACTTCTTTTTTTTTTTCAGATTTTCTGAAAATTTGGTTAAAATTTGCATAACATTTGAGAGGAAACCTGACCTATGTCTTACATACTAAGTTGAAGTTTCGTCCTGAGGGTAGAGGAAAGGTCACATAATGTCCACAATGCTGTTCATCCTATGGGGAGCATGAATGTGCTCATTAAATGTGTGCCCATCGAATTGATATTTCTTCTTTGCAAGTGCAAATTCTGCCCTCATGGTGCTGCAGGTGAGGTTGGTCCATGAAAACATTAGGAAACATCCCTTACGCAATATTAAGTCCATGTCCATCCACAGCTACGTCCATGGCCAGCAGTTGTCATGATACCTTTATCTGGACTGAAGTTTAAGACACCCAGCTACATGCAGGATTGCACAGTATGTACTCGGAAGTAAAATGAATAGGGCTTTGATTTAAATTAAGAAAATATGTGACATTTCAGTGCTGTGAATAATAGTGTATATTACAATGTGACAGATTTGATAGGGTTAAATTGAACAATAAAAATCCTAAGCAGCTGCTCTAAATTCAACAAAGTAATAACCCTGCCTCATTTGGCAGATGAGGTGAAACTAATACTACAGCATTACAAATCAAGCACTTCTCACAGTATTGCATGACATTTAATTGTCATGTTGAGCATTAAAACCATATTTAGTATGCATGGTGTGTCTCCAATAAAATTCATCAAAATATCATCACAGAGAGGCTTACATAAAGATTCATGACTCGTCCGCTGCTGGCAACCCCACAAAGTAGCAGAGCTTGAGTCATCTTTTTAGGGAGCTACGGGTCTGTAAAAACTCAGAGGGCCAAAAAAAAATTACATTTTTCCCTGAGCGTCCACTTTTATCAATAAATGCAGGGGCGGTCTTGATGGTGTTACTTTAAATCCTCTAAACCTCCACTTTAGGTGAGGAGGGAAATGAGGAGGAGTAACTGCACCTCACATCACCGGAAAAAGGTTGGTGGAAGAACTTCATAAAAACATGAGCTGATGTTATTGTTGCTGCATGCTCACAATTAGGGTGTCCAAAATATTCATTTTCTTTAGATTGTAAAATGCAGCTAAAATACACAATGCGTGCAACAGGTGGAAATTGACACCTCAACAAATGACGCACCAACGATACCTAGTGCGTAATATGTAGAGATGAAAGTCCACTGATAAACGGATGATATGTGACAAGTTGGGAGTGAGAATGTGTTGACTATGTATTCCCATGGCTTTGCTCACTTTTCTCCAAGACTCTCTGTCTTCGTACAGTAAATGATAAATGGGCTGAACTTTTTACACAACATGTCACATTCACCCATTCACACACACAGTCACACACTGGCTGAGGCTACCATACATGGTGCCACCTGCTGCTCAGTAACCATTCACACTCACTCACACACCGATGGAATAGCCACTGGGTGCAATATAGGGTTCAGAAAGGATACTTTGACACACGGACTGGTGGAGCCGGGCATTGAACCCCCGATTTTCCAATTGCTGGACAACCCACTCTACCTCTGAGCTACAGTCGCCCCAGCCACAGTACTGATGTTGAGTCATAGAGCCTCAGGTGCACATGGATGTCCTTCATTTCTAAATCTCAGTAATGTCAAGAGAGTTTTTAACCAGATCTCAACGTGTGAAGGTCAAAAAATTTTAACTCACATAAATCCCTCATGTTCACATCATTCACATTGCCCTGCACAAATCTGCATCTATTTGTCTTTGCACTGATTTGTATGTAGCCTGCCAGTTGAAACACTTCGCGTTCAGTATGAGCAATCAATTAGAGTAATTATAATGACTAGATTAATAAATCTGTGGTCTATTTCAGTGGTTCCCAACTTCTGAATGGACTACAATTGACTCAAAATACGTGTCAAGTTTGTAAAAAACACACTTTATTTTGAAGCACAGTGAATTTCTGGCACAGCGCTTTGATTTTGAAGTGCCGTTTCCTGCTGTAGAGTGAGTGAATAATAGTTAGCTACTTATCAGAGACAGCAAACTAGCTGGACGACATGGCCAAACTAAAGTATGACTGAATGTATTTAACTGTGTGGAGAAATCTGGACCCTGTGGCTGGACCAGTTGGGAACCGGTCTGGTCTATTTAATACTATTGGTCCACTGATCCCAAATAAAGAGTATAAAACACTTGGATAGTATGACAGAATATTTGCATATGGCACAACACTTGGCTTATGTTATGTTTAAGGGGTGTTACCTATGCTAATAACAAAAAACTAGGGATGCACCGAATATTCGGAAACCAAATATATTCGGCTGAATATTGCAAAAAACACACATTCGGTATTCGGTGGAATAAGTGAAAAGCAGGGCTGAATAATAGCGACGTTTTGATAATGCAATCAAAAAGCGTGCGGTGACGGATGGAGTAAAATGTCAGCAGTGTGGCGATATTTTACTCCGTCCGTCACCGCACTCGCATTTGCGAATAAAAATAGTTTTGTGCGAGCAAAATAAATCACTCAGCACGCTGTGCGAGTACAGATTTCAACCAGCAGCAGCAATACGGCAGCCATAGTGCTCTGCGGCGCAAGATAAGGCTTACCGGTGACAGAGAAGTCCGGCTCCAGTAATTTCCTCTTCTTGGCGTCATGACTGCCCAAAAGTAACTGGACAACCGAGCCGTGGCAGCACACAGGTATGTGACGTGTCAGAGGAGAAACGAGCCTTTCACATTTCTCTCTTTCTGGCAGGTAACGGCCCACAAACCTCACCGCACTTTAGGGACTGTTCTTTACTTGTCAGAAGAGGAGGGTGGCTGGTTGCTTTTTATTTTATTTATTTATTTTATTTTGATCCCCCCTATGTTAATCACTTATTGATGCTGTTTTTGAAGTATGAATAAGTCAATAAGTAATTTATTCCATTGAAATATCATTGATGTATTATAGAAAAGTGATTTATCTTTTCATAAATGACAAAAGGCACATCTGCCTCATTTTTGTAATGGTATCGTGATACTACTCAGAACCATGATATTTTCATTGGTATCATACAGTGGGTCCCAATTTTGGTACCGTGACAACACTAATCTGGAGGAGGTTCATCTGCAAAAACTAATGAACAACTAAACAACGGTATTCAGTGTTCGGTATTCGGCCAAGCGTTTAATTTTATTCGGCTTTGGCCACAAATTTTCATTTCAGTGCATCCCTACAAAAAACTGAGCAGCTTCGGATGGTCTGTCGCGGCTTTGTAAGCAGCAACAACAAAGGCACGTGGTTGGGCTTAGGAAAAAAGAACAGGGTTTCGCTTTAGAATCTTACAGGAACCCGAGTGAAAATTGGTGATTGTTGGATCCACCCAACCAACTTGGACTTTTGCCGCCTTCACTTTTGTTCTATACTGTCAGGTTTTCCCCTGATGCCACTGGATACCGTTAAGCTATAATGGCAACTGGCCGTGAATCATGCTAATGCTTTTTCGTCAGTGTCAGACACTATAAGTCACTACCCAACTGCCAAATTTCAACAACTTCTATCTTACTGCCGCAACAGGTGCCATTCAGCTGAACAGGTGTCATAACACTGCGAAAGGCTTTATTCGGCCACATTACACACTAACATCACCAAACAGCGTATCATACTGCCACTGAAGGTGGCTTTTGGCATTGATGTCTGATGCCGAAATCACTGCCAAAGCAGTAGTATTTGACAACTTCAGAATGAGAACAGACTGGAACGTTTGGTGCATCTGTAGTTTCTCTTATTTATTCTGTTAACAGAATACTAAGGAAAAATATAAGAGAAATTTTAGAGAATGAGGCCCATTGTCCTCTAAAAGAAAGCAGGTATGTTACTGTCCATCCTATACAAAGAGACCTTTTTTAAGATTAATTTCCAGCAGCTTTCAGCTCACAGTTTGTCCACCAGTGCAGCTGAGAAACCAGCATAAATGTGCTCTGCAAATGTTGACTTAATTGCCTCTGCATCTTGATGTGCATGCTGGGAAATCACTGAGACCAGTTGTGGTACACCCTGTTCTTTGGCCATGAATGATAAATTCACTTAGCACTGAGTGGTCGAAAAAAATAAATAAAAATCACCGCTATCTATTCTTACTCGCAAAAATCCATTCAAATCCCACTAAGTGCATTCTTCTCAGCTTGTTGAGATTAAATATTTGACTATGGGACTCTATTAGTTCCAGCTGTTCTCTCTGCTGCTTCATATGCACACCATCACTCATCGTGATTTATATTCTGTCTTGAACTGTTTCAGTGTGAGGATGGATAGAAGCTCTGTACCGACACTTAGTGCTCCCTTTGATTCACGCAGATACTTTGAGGTGTCTGCAGCAGCGTTGCCTTCCTTTATGCACCCTAAGGTTTAACGTGATAATGAAGCATGGTGCTGTAAGCCCTTGTACTATTCTCCAGCGCATTAGCAGCAGCAGTCAACTTGAGTGCGCATCATAAAAACGCACATCAATAATCCTTTAAAATGTAAATCCCCAGCATTGAGTGTAAATACAATCCTTGTAGTAGACGTGCTGTGACACTGAGTGAACATTTGATGGAACATAGTGTTTGGAGTCGGGGTGTTCCATGAAAACATCGTACTGTAAAGCCATCAAAGTCATCATTATTCCCTGTATTTGATCACAGCGCAGAGTATAAGTCGCCAGCAGAACACCATTTTCGATAGCTTCCATAATTTCTAAACCACTTCAGGGGATTTTACAGTAAAGGCCACCACAGGGCCTCCCAGGTGCTGCTGCACAGAGATCTTTTTCCTTCTGTGCTGAGAGCCATTGCAGTGGAGAATAGATGGTTACAAATGTCACCATTGTTCTCCAGCCAAGTGAGTTAGTAATTCCAAGCACTGTCAATACAGAGTCGTCCATGTTTTAACAGGACTGAAGTGAAAGAACAAAGTGGATTACATCAGACAGGCAGGCTTCTTGGAGGACGATTCACTCTAGTAAAGTGCAAGTGTCTCAAAATTGCACGTAAATGTAACACTTGAGTCAATGTGCTTAGATAACTTTCCAGCTCTGTATACACAACCAATTCAACAGAAAAAATGTTGGCATTTAAAAGATAATAAACTCTGAATATGTTACATTTGCAAATTATTATGGTCGACATGTGGTTAGGTCAAGGTACAAAACCACTTGGTTATGGTAAGGATCATATTTTGGCTTCAAATAACCGGTTCTAGGGGCACATTTCCCTCTAGTAACACAGTGATGTCTCTGCAAAAAATAACCACTTTCCGTGATACCATGACAGCTGGAAAAACAGCAACAGGTCCTGAAAAAAATACCCAAGTTTGTTGTTTTAAATCTATAAAATGGCAATAAGTCGCTAACTACAATTACCACCTTGCAGTTGTATGCCTCCACTCACCAGTCAAGTTACACTTACAGTTTACATCCATGTCTGTGAAAACATGGATGCTTCACACACGCACAGGAGATCTATACAACCAGCACAGTTTCAAGGTGGACATCCAAGATTAGAGTCACCAATTCAGTATCTGACCAAAAGTCTCCCCTTTTGTTCCTGAGATATGACACTGAATAATGACCAGAAAAGTGTTTTTGCATGATGTCACAGTGAAGCTGACCTTTGACCTTTTGGATATAAAATGGCATCACTACATCATTTTATCCTATTAGACAAATTATGACAAAATTTCACACAAATGTCTATGAAGGCCAAAAACATGTTTTGCCAGATCACAGTGCAAACTCTTAGGGCTGCTGTGAAGTTGTGCCTACTAAGGGCAACAAAAAAGTTTATATTGGGTACGTCGGTACAATGGATAACCAAGAAAGGATGGCAGAAGAAATATCTGCACACCAATCCAGCTGAGCTGGATGGCCACAAAAAAGGTTCACAGGCTAAAATCAATGCCAGGAAAGATCAATTTATGCAGAACATCCATGCACAAAAAGAAGGGTGCTCAAAGTGCAAAAAAAATAATCAAAAATGATAAAAACAGCAGCAAACATTTCAGTCTTTGACTATCATAAGTTTTCTGTGGCCGTCCAGCTCAGTTGAATTAGTGTGCAGGTATTTCTTCTGCCATCCTTTCTTGCCAGATCACAGTGACATTAATCTTTGACCACTAATATCAGGTCAACCCATCACTGAGTCCAAGAGAATGTTTGTGCCAAATTTGAAGAAATTCCCTGGAGGTGTTCTTAAGATATTGCTTTGACGAGAATAAGACTGATGCAAGGTCACAATGACTTTGAACTTTGATCTCCAAAATCTAATCATTTCATTATTGAGTCCAAGGGAACATTTGTGCTAAATTTGAAGACATTCCTTCAAGGTGTTCTTGAGCTGTCACATTCACGAGAATGGGACAGACGGATGGATGGTCAATCCTTAAGACATAATGCCTCCCACCATGGTTATCCGCTGGCACAGAGGCATAAAAAGCACCCATGTAAGGGGGCTTAAAAACCAGCTGGAAACACAGCAATGACTTGCTAAAATTCGGGGCCATCCCTTTGTTCAGACCAAAATTCTGAAGTCCTGGGGCCGGTTGCACCAACCGTCTTTACTACACCTGGTCGTAACTCCTAAGACGGTCTTTGTTAAGACCAGTCTTAAGGAGTGGACTTACGCCGGTTGCACCAACAGGGCTTACACCTGGTCTTAGCTACGCTGGTTTTAGCTGTGCGCATCCATGTGAATGCCCCCGGAATGCCCCACGCGGCCTGCCTAGAGGGGCGCGGTGACGTTAAATGATGCGCTGCTGAATCACCCCGTGTGCTTGAACATTAGAAAAATGTTCCATTGGACCAAAAGCCCATTTCTCTAACAGCACATTATCCCAAAAACAAACATCTATTGCTCCGAAGTCCTGTTCCTCCAAAAAATGCACACTCCCTGCAGTTAGACAAAGATAAAGATAAAAAACAGCGACTGGCCAGCTCAGCGTAAAAGTCCGTAGTACAGGCAGGCAGTCCACAAATGCATCCAAGGCACTGTAGTTAAAAATCCTTTAATAATACAGGGATAAAACCAATGCATTTCAACTACAGAGTCTTCATCAGGGTGATTTTTACACCCTGTGCCTGCCTGTAGTGTAGACTTTCACACTGAGTGAGCTGGCCAGTCATTGTTTTGAATCTTTATGTGACTATTTGCCCCATCATTGAAGAGCACCTGATTATTTACAACTAACTACATAGTGCCTTAACCCACTGCAGCACTCCCTATTTTTTTCCATCATCACCAGAAAAAAATACTTTTATTGTATGTTTACATAACCTATGGATGCATTACATTTATCAACAACACTGTGTTGAATATGTAGGGTGGCTTAGGTACAAAAATCACTTTGAAGAAGAAGAAGATCGTGTTTTGGCTTAAAATACCCAAGTTTGGTGGCACTAACGTTGCTTATAAAGTAGGGAGGAGTCGCTAAAAAAAACAAAACCTGGATTTGGTGCTTTAAACGCCACTGGAAAGAGTCGGACCTCATCCCAAAACATCTGGAATCTGTGATGTAAATGCAGCTGGGAAGCTGAAACTGACGGCAGGGAGTGTGAGTTTCCAGAGAAATGAGATTCTGCGTTTGTTTTTGGGGCTGCTGCAGAGGGGGTCTGCCCATTTTTCCTACAGCCCATTGGTCCGACATCCCACTGCTCCGTCCATATTAAACTCATTGTTCCGAAGTCCCGTTGTTCCGAAATCATCATGATGCCCTGTGGTTAAGGTCTGGTTAGGTTTAGGCACAAAAACCACTTGGTTAGGGTCAGGAAAAGATCATGGTGTGGGTTAAAATGAAAAAGAAAGTGACAAACACATAAGCCATGAGCCTGCTTCGCCTCAAGCCTTTCCCAGCTGACCCAGAGCCGGTCGCGGCGCACCATCAAGGTAGAAATACGCCCGCCGGGAGCCGTTCAGCGCCGCGGAGAGCTCCCCACATAACCTCAACCCCAGAGTTAATAACAGGAGGTTATGGTGTTTCATTCTCTCCTCTCCATGACACTTGTATCTCAACCAGTAGCCTACTTTTGTTGCGTTGCTGATCCTCTATGGTACACAAATACAGTAATATTCACATATCGGAACAATGGGACGTCAGACTAATGAGGGGTCGAAACAATGCTACGGCACCGTTGCAGAAATGGGCTTTGAGTCCAGTTTTTCAGACTTACTGGGCTTCAGAATTGACTCTTCACTGAGTCAGACACTCGGATGCAGACTGGCCAATCATAACGTAGCATCAGACCGGCTCAGACCAGGGTCCAACAACAACATAGCTGTGCTCCATTGACTCTAATGCATCGTTTCAGATTTCCTTCATTTTCAGGCAGGTTTTGTGGATTTGGAGCTAAATGTTGTGCCTGGGGCACGTCGTGTATTAATGATACTCGTTACCTGGAGAGGTTGGAAAAAGATATATGTTTCTTCCCTGTTCCAAAACCAAAATCAAACCCTGAAAAGTGTAGGGTTAGCTAGCTAGCTACTGAAGATATAGCCTACTGAATGTATACACATGTTTTTGCTTTTTAATGATTATAACAGTGAAACAAAGGCCGACCCTGCTGTACAGGAACCAGCGAAGGGAAGCAGGAAAACTTTGCTGATATTCAACCAGCTGTGTGTCATCACATTGTGCACAGATGAAGGTTGTCTGACTTCCCCTGGAGATCCCTGCCCATCCAGCGGCAGAGGTCAGGGTGCTGGTTGCGGTCGAAGCCAAACACCGTTCATCTGCACACACTGCCATGCCACACAGCTGGTTCAATATAAAGTTTCCCTTTATAATCTTTGTCTTGTCTGGCGATCAGCAGTGATGTGGTGGTTCACTTTTACACTGTGATCTGTAGCCTATAGTTCGGCTTTAGCTTCTAACTGTCTTTGTCTTTTTAACCTGTTGTTGCTGCTGAGTCAGTTTGACATCCTGAATATATCCTTCAAACACAGACTGTAGACCCCTCTGTCTGCTTCTCTCTGGAATCACTCTTTCATTTCTCCAAAAATATGATTTCTTCAGGGAGTGCAGTTAGTTACAGTGTGGGCTCCATGTTTACTCTGAGAGCTTGTCAGACCATCACAAAGGGGTGGGGCTTAGTGAAGGGACAATTTTGGGCCATTGGACAATGGCATGGCACCTAAAATACAACTGGTCCTGTTGTTCGTTGGTCTCAGACAGTGACAGTTTGACAGGCATCTCGCCTAGGTAACGCCACAATCCACTATAACAAAGTCTGCTCATATATTATGTCACTTTAGAAGCGTTGATAAGATTAATACGTAACTTGCAAATTTTACTTATTGGTGGTTAGCAGAAAAGTACAATGCCAACATTTTCTCCTGGCAACTGGTGTGGTGTAAAAGTAAACTTGAACATAAAGAGTGGAACAAAGAGCCTGCAGCTCCTCGCTTGTCTCCACTCGATTAGCATTTGTTCTCATCCCACCAGGTAGAAATCTGTATCTTACTGAAAAGAGCAGCAGAACAAGAAATCCCACACAGTGCTCCAAACAATAATTCAGAAGGCAGCATCATCACAGCATTTCCAGGAACTGATGCTGTGAGTTTTCAAAGGTTTGACTCCCTGCAGGGCCTCATCTTTCTGTTTGTTCTGACTCATGATGGCTCTGCCAGTTCCTCCTGAACTGTATGTTAAAAATCTAAAACCTACAGTAAACTCCTGCACAAATGAAACTAAGTAGGTATAAAATATTTCACCCTGTCTTTGTCTTTACCATGTAGCATGTGTTGATGGAGAGAGCTTAACAAACAAACAAAAGGTTATTCCACAGGCTAGTTAATAACATGTCAGGCAGGAAATCCAAAGTGTGGGATCATTTTGAGAAGGTGAAGGACGAACCCAAGGTGATATGTAAACTCATCTTCATTGGTCGACTACAAACATGACGTATCATCTGAAACATGGAAGTAGCTACATGCCCATTAGCTCACAGCGTCATTAACAGGCGGCTCGCTCAGTGTGTGACGTGCACTTGTAGATAAAATATAGGCCTATATTAATGAAGGTTCACATACGCTTTTGTATTTCTCTGTAATGTAGCACAGTGTTAACAATGTTACTGATACTATTCTTTCTCACACCTTCAACTCAAACCATTGTGTTGCCCCACCTTAAATATATCATTAAATTAATATTGTAAATATGCAGGCGACTAGTCAAGTAATGGCGCTAAATGATGACTATTGATCGATTAGGAAAATTCTAAGTCTGAGGCAGCCCTAGTGGTGACCAGTTGTTGTTTTTTCCATGCACAGTAAGTCGACTGCTCTCGGATGCCTGTGTGGCTAAAAGTAAAAGAAATGTCACTTCTCATAGCAGTTTTTAAATATCAGAGTCCTAGTCCCCTACCACAGGAGTATTTACAGAAAAGAGAGCCAAAGAGGAAATGGGAATGCTGCCTCACAATCTGTAGGCGGGGAAACTGACAGAAAGATAAAAATACGTTCAGTATATGTATACAAAATGTGTCAAACAGGATGGCAAACAGCCCGAGTACTATACCGACGTTGTTGCACAAACATCTATTTTCTCTGACATAAACTTCTTCATTCAACAAAGTAGGATTAGAGAATTGTGAAATATGTTGCAAGTTTAAAATTGAAACAGCCAAAGGATTTCTTTTCGTTTCCATCAGCTCCTTAATGTTATGCCACTAATAACAGAGATCTACACATATAGCACAGGGTAGGTTACTGCAAAACAGCCTCATTAGCAGAAATCAATATTTGCATCAAGCACTGTAATATTTTCCACCCTCTGAAATTACATTAAAATGAACAAAACCCACAGATACAGACCTCCGAGCTTTCAGCACACATTTAATTGTATAATTGAGTAGAGAAATGAAGTTCTTTCATCTCCTAATGTACCCATCTAGCTCTCTCAAAGTCAGACCCTCATTACACTGAGGCTAAGCTCTCTTTTAAGCGCAGGGAACATGAAGACCACTCGGTGCTATCATTGGTAACATGCAGTGGATTCATGACTGAGGAACAACACACATCATGTGCGTGCAGCCCATACCAACCAGCTGATTGTGCCTTCAAAGCGAATCAGACTTTGGCTTGATCCAGTGTGCTCTGACGCAGGGGAAGCAGTCAATATCAAGAACATGAAGTGTGATAAATAAAGAGTGCTGCTTGGGTGTTTGAATCATCCATGAGATCTCACTCAGGGTAAAGTACTGAATCACCCCTGCACTGACCAAATGTGTCTTCATTTCTTAACATAGCAACCTAATCGCCACAATAAATGTTGGCATTTTACATTTCTGCAAACCACGAATATGTTAGATTTGTTTTATATGTCATTATATTTCAGTTTTAAATTTTGTGTTGTGTGTCCTGTGTTGGTCAGGGTTAGGAAAACATCATGTTCTGAAAGTAAACAGTTTGGTCACTACAAACAGGGCTGGATATGTCCCAAACTCTCGTTAAAAATACCCTGTGTTGTCACTACAAACATGGCTGTAAATATGAAAGCTCTCTTCATAAAAATTTGATTTGGTCACTACAAACAGGGCTGGCAATGTCCCAGCCTTGTTAAAAAATATCTGCTTTAGTCGCTACAAATATGGCTGCAAAGGTGCAAAGATTTTGTTAAAAAAAACTAGGGCTGGAAATGTTCCAAACTCTCATTAAATTATACCCTGCGTTGTCACTATAAACATGGCTGTAAATATCAAAGCTCTCTCTTTTTAAAAAAAACTCGGTTTGGTCACAACAAACACGGCTGGACACGTCTCAAGCTCTCGTTAAAAAAAATCCCTGCCTTCATAGATAGTTTTGTTAAAATACACAGTTTGGTTACTACAAACACGGCTGGACATGTCTCGAACTTTTGTTGTAATTGTCCTACTCTCAAAAAAGTACCTGCTTTTGTAGCTAAATTATAAAAAAAAATAAAAAAAATACCTGGTTTCGTCGCTACAATCATGGCTGTAAATGTCACAGCTCTCTTTAAAAAATACCCGGTTTGGTCACTACAATCATGACTGGAAATGTCCCCAACTCTCGTTAAAAAATACCCATTTTGGTTTGTGCAAACACAGCTGGACATGTCCCAAACTTTTGCTGTAATTGTCCTACTCTCAAAAAAGTACCTGCTTTTGTAGCTACAAACATGGCTGGAAATAGCCTTAACTCTTGTTAAAAAATACTCAGTTTGGTCACTACAAACATGGCTGTAGATGTCCTAAACTCTTTTCAACCCACTAAGTTGCTACAAACATGGTTGGACATGTCCCAAAATCACATTAAAAATACCTGGGTTTTCTTGCTACAAACACAGCTAGAAATGTTCCAAACTCTCATTTAAAAATACCCCATTTTTTCACTACAAATATGGCTGTAATTGTCCCAACTCTCCTTAAAAACCCTGCGTTTGTAGCTACAAACACAGCTGGAAATAGCCTTAACTCTTGTTAAAAAATACCCAGTTTGGTCACTAAAACACAGTTGGAAATGCCCCCAACTTTCACTGAAAAATATGTACTTTTGTAAGTATAAACATGGCTGGAAATGTCATGAAAAATACCCAGTTTAATTACTACAAACATGGCTGGATATGTTTTAAATTTTCGTTACAAAACACCTGCTTTTGTCGCGACAAAACACAACTGGAAATGTCACAAACTCCCATACACCCAGTTTGGCAGCTACAAACATGGCTGCTAATGTCCCAAAATTGTGTTAAAATATACTCGGGTTGGTTGTTACAAACAGGGCTGGAAACTTCCTGAGAAATATCCAGTTCAGTTACTACAAACACAGCTGGACACACATTTTCATAAAAAAATACCCACTTTTGTCGCTACAAGCATGGCTGGACATGTCACAGCTCTCTTTTAAAAATACCCAATTAGTCACTACAAACACGGTTGGACATGTCCCCAACTCTCATAAAAAAAAATACCTTGTTTTGTGGCTACAAACACAGCTCCAAATATCCCAAACTTTCATTAAATACATTGAACAGTGGTCTGTTGCTGTCTGCTGCTTGGCAGCTGTCTCATCCAGGTGTCACAAAACACCAGTGTTGGGGGTCATTACTCAAAAAAGTAATGTATTACACATAACACATTACTTAGGAAAAAGTAATCCCTCACTTTACTTGATTACTCCCTGGAGAAAGTAATTAGTTACAATACTACTTACATTACTAGTTACTCTGTAAAATTGCCTGAAGTGCGTTGTCACGTAATTTGCCAGTTAATGTTGTAGCATTAAACCTTACATATATGTAACAATCCTAAGGTATTCATTCACTGTGCCCCCTCACTTGTATAAAAGCATGTTTTCTCCCATCAGTGTAATTGTAGCGATGACTGAAATCCATTATGCTATTAGGCTGTTGCATGAGGTGTCAGGCCAGAGCTTCTTGTTCATTGCACAGCTGGTTCACAAGGTAGGCCCCTAAGCAGACTTCCCTCTTTCTCTCCTTAAGTATTTGCAGGGTTTCCGCCACAGAAGTTGTTATGCCAGGCAGGGGATGGTTACCGTGTGTAAAGGACGTTACAGTTATAAACTGAAAGTGTGTTGCAGCACAGAGTAGCAGAGTGAAACGTCTGTCCTCGCTCCTGCTCTGTGCTGTAAATACATGAAGCTGCTCCCATGTCTCCCCGGGTCTCGGTGCTTGTTTGCGGCAGAAACTCTTCCATCCTCTGCCTCGTACCCGCATCTGTGTTTGCCGCTGACTGGCTGGACACAGAGGACGACCCACTGGCAACAGCCTGAAGCCTGTCGTCACTAACTCTTAAGTAGCCTAAGGGGAAGATCTAATGATGCAAGTAACGACTTAAGTGTTTGATTAGTAACTATAATGTGATTACTGCATTTAGGGACAGTAATGCCTTACACTACTCGTTACTGAAAAAAGCCAGTTTTGGCAGTTACCCCCAACACTGCACAATACACAATATCCTCCTCCTCCTGTTAAGAAACTCAGCTCATATACATATAATCTGAACTACATCATTTTAGAAATGTTGATATGAAGCATTAAAAAGAGAGATTTTATGTTCTATGAATGAATGACTTTCAGATGTATTATTTCGGCATTAATACAGTTTAACCGTGTCTAAAACATGTCATTGCAAACAGTCAGGGGTACAGACAGAATCTCCCACCACCCCATATGCTTATCAAGACATCAGACACTAACCCCAGCATTTGAAACTGTGGTATATAATATTACCCATCTCAAATACTGATGTCGTTATAGGCAGTGGCTTTCAGTGATATGAATATTGGTTTGAAGCTTTTGTGGTATTAGCAGTACAGATTTTTTTTTTAATGGACGGAGAGGACTTTATTTCACTACTGACAATCCTGACCAGTGATTTTAAAACTAAATTTATGCAAATTAACAGATTATGATTTTTAATTTCATCAAATTAAGTTAAATTAAACCCTTAATCCTGTCTCCTAGAAATTACGTTTGTTTATTGCTAAATTGCGTAATCCCTGCCAGCATTATGATCACAATCAATGTTACTTTGAATTAATGAAACAATAGATTTATAAACTAATTAATGAAACACTTTATTCATATACCAATTAACACTTTTGCAGCTTGCCAGGTACATTAATTAGCAACATTTCCTCATTGTGTTAGAAGGAAACGTAATTTGCTCGGCATTATATTTCCCTAAAAACCATATTTGCTGTTTCAAATTAGTTGTACAAAATCAGAATTTCTAAAGGACACAGTTGAAAGCCTTCATACACAGCAAGGTCTTTGTCAGTCAACTGAAATATGAAATACAAAAGCAAACAACCAGCAGTGACATGTGGTTATGTTTCAACAGATATGTTTACTATAATTTGTTGTTCTCCTGCATCTTCAGGAAACCTTTTCCTGCCTGTAAAGCATATTATGGGAAAATTGCACTCTAATAGGCTGTGCAAAGATTCAGTTAGCTTTGCAGCAGAGCTTTGTTGTAAAACACCATTTCACATTTCCTCATCAAGGTCAACCCTCCCACCCCTGTGCTCCCGCAGCAGAGATTGTGTTTTCTCTGAAAAGCTCCATTTGTGTGGATCTGAGTGCAGTTTGATCGGATCCTGCTGGCTCTAATGAGTCTGCAACACCTTGGTAAGCTGCCCGTTGATCCCTCCAGAGATGCATTTACACTAAACACCAAATAAGGTCCAAAAGTAGCACAATGGTGCCACGCTGCTGTTTGACTGAGGTTTAAGGGTCCTGTGAATGCTTCTACTTTCACTTTCATTCATGAACGAGCAGGCACGTTCCATTTAATTGAATTAAAGCAGGACTAGAATTATCGCCTCATGGTTGTATGCCTTTGTAATCAGCACATTTTCAAGGTGGACACACAAGATCAGTGTCACCAATTCAGTATCGACCATATGTCTCACCTTCTGTTCCTGAGATATGACGCTGAATAATGAACAGAAAAGTGTTTTTGCAGATCATTATGATGTCACAGTGAAGGTGACCTTTGACCTTTTGGATATAAAATTTCATCACTTCATCATTTTATCCTATCAGACATTTCTGTGAAATTTTGTCATAATTAGCATATAAATTATTGAGTTATGACCAAAAACCTGTGAGGTCACAGCGACCTTTGACTTTCAACCACAGCATTGTCAAAAAAAGACATTTGTGCCAAATTTGAAGAAATTCATTCAAGACATTCTTGAGATATCATGTTCAAGAGAATGGGACGGACGGAGGGTTACAATGACCTTGGCCTTCGACCTATGACCACCAAAATCTAATCAGTACATCGCTGAGTCCAAGTGGACATCCCATTGTTCAGACAGACCAAAATTCTGAAGTAGCAGTCACTTACATATTTAAGAAGCTGGTGCTAATTTCCAACCCTGATATAAAATGTCATCACGTCATCATAATATCTTGTTAGACATTTGTGTGAAATTTTGTCACAATCAGCATATGAATTTTTGAGTTATAGCCAAAACCATGTTATGTCTGGACCTTGAGCTCTGACCACCAAATACAAATCAGTTCATTCTTGAGTCCAAGTGGACATTTGTGCCATATTTGAAAAAAAATCCCAAAAGGCCTTCTTGAGATATCAACACATTCTCACTCCAACCTTGTCATGGACTTTCCACGTCCTGATATGACATGCAAGGTACCCTGGGTGTGTTAAAGTAGCATAAAATGGAAATACTCAAGTGCAAGTACCTCAAATTTCTCTAGAGTTTAATGACAGCGATACGAATTCTTAACAACTACTAATATTTCTAAAATCACAATTCACAACAAATCTGGGTGAAAAAAACTAGATGGAAAAAAGTAAAAAAGATGCCAGAGTGCATCAAAAAGTGTCAAAATAGAGCTTGTTCAAAAAACAACAACAACAACAAAAAAAAAACAAAACCCTCCTCCTACAGAAGACCGGATCAAGCCCCAGAGCTCCAAAGAATCTAGAAATGCCCCTTCCTCTGTGGCCTCTATGGCTTCTTTGACTCAGAAATTAAAGGATCTGTTGAAATACTTTGCAGTACGTCCTCTGGTATTCCAGTCAGCCGGGCTATTCAAGGTGCAACTGAACCTGATAACAGAGCTGCCTCTCTATGGGAGGCTCAGGTACAAGTAGGGTTACAGGCTGAGTAAAGGCACCTACAGGCTGTGTGACATTTAAAATCAAAGCCAGCTCTGCAGCGGAACAACACGGCTCATCTATGTTTGATAAATGTTAGACTGAGTGCCAGAAAATCTAAGTTATTGAATCCCAATTAAATGCATGTTAAATGAAGGTCCATGTTTAGATGTTTATTTTTTTCTTTATATTGTAGATGTCATTTTTCTGATTAGATTCAGAAATCATTCTTCTGATATTCCTGTTTAGTGTTAAGTGTAATTTGCATTTAAATGAAACACATTAGAGAACTTTACAGCCTCGGTGTCCCACCACTATCTTTGTCCCCGTTGTTAACAGCTCAAACTACAGAACTACTATATGATTTGTCCAGTTTCGACGTGTCGAGGAAAAAGAATCAAAATGTGCTCCGAGTGGTTATGGCAGTTCCATCTGCTCTGAGACAAAATCTGGAGACGACAGATTTGAATCATAGACTCCCACACAGGACGAGATATCATGTGCTGGCTGTCCATGTTGACCTGTCGTACTCTATACAGACCAGTGCAGACTCTCTGTGCTGCTGAAAACCAATTAATCTGACCAAACTGGAGCTACAATCAGCTCTCATAGTGCGTGTTCCCTGGTCAGACAGACACCCAGCACGGACAGAGTCTGTTTCCCATAAAGAGACTGGCCAAGAGTCAAGCTTTGGGAACCAACTACATTTGAACTTATACCTTAAATTCTCGCTGTGCTACAAAGTTTTTGTTTTGTTTTTGCTAAATTGATGTTAAATGGTATCACATTCTGGTTTCATTAATTGTTACTGTCTAAATTTAAAGAATAACTTCACCCCTCAAATGACCATTCGTATACCAATTACTCACCCCTTGTTACGTTGAATTTGCCTCCGAAATGAACGAATAATCAAAAAATAGAGAAAATTCTGGATGAATTAAAGTCAATGGGGGCCACGTTTAACAACAGCAAAATTATATCAAAATATCTGTTTACAAACTCACACAACTCGTGCATCATCAACATAAAGAAAAAAATGACTGTGGGTCCTTGAAAGTCATGGAAACATTTTGAATTTTTGTCCATGAAAATGTGTGTTTCACATAGACTTGCTTACAATCAAACCTCTTTTTGCAATCAGTGGAATCACCCCCTGCTGGCCATTAGAAAAATGCAGATTTAAGATACTTGTTTGCTTCATGTTTCAGACCTGAGGTTTGTACTACGAAACCAGTTCAACTTACCCAGGATATCTTTTCGCTATCTGGCTTGACTAACCAACTAACATTGGCCGTCTGGATAACCGGTACTACAAAGCTGGTTATCAACTAGTTCAGCCAACTCTGGGTATTCCTATCCAGCCACGAGCGTGTTCATGTGAAAGAGGCGGGGATGTTAATCATGAGTGACATCATCAGAACCATGAATGAAGTAGGCTGCTTCATATGATATGAGATTAAATGGTACTGAAAGTGTCTGCGACTATGAGACAATGAAATGCCAAAGGTGTGGGATGTAAACGATATTCTGTAATCTTGTGACTGAAAATGTTCAAACGTTGAAAATGCTATCCAAAACATCACCGTCAGCTGAGACTTAAATTATGTGAAGGTATCACTAGGCTAAATTTGACATAACTATAGAGTGCTTTTTGCTATGTAGTTAGATGATGATGAATATGTCACATAAACACTTTAAAGTGACACCAGACTGTTTCTGCTGCTGAAGTAAGAGTGGAAAAGTAATTAATGACTGACGAGGTTTGTATGACTGAAATGTGGCATTTATAATAACAGGAGCCAAAAATGGCTCCAATTTTGCCAATTAACAGTGTGTGTGTGTGTGTGTGTGTGTGTGTGTGTGTGTGTGTCATGAGAACAACTGTGTCGTTCTCATGACAGTTGTCTCATTATTTTAAACTGCAGTGATGAATCACAGTGTAAAATAGCAACACTATCACCCAGGCTAAAATAAAGTTTGCACAAGTTGCACTAAGTAAGTAAGTAATTAAGTAAAATTTATCTATGTACCGCTTTTCGCAGACATCGGTCACAAAGTGCTTCACAAGGGCAATATGCAACAAGGCAGAACTCACAGAGATAAAGTGACTACGTGAGCCACAGAGTGAAAAGTGCACAACCAGAGAAACTATTTGCACACACACAAGAAAAAGGAATAATTCACACCACACAACAACCATACACAAAATTTGAAAAAGTCCAGCTCTGGTGCAGACAAGTTACCAAAACGCCTGTCTGAACAGATGTGCCCAGCTGGCTTTTAAAAGAAGCCACAGAGTCAGCAGATCGTAAGGAAGCAGGCAGAGCGATCCAAAATTAGATGTTACAGCTGCAAAATCATGTGTTTAGTGTCGTTAACAATCTCTCAGTTTGTTAGAAGCTCTGTTTTAAAACCGTGGAAATAGAGCCTTGAAACAATGAAATGACCTCCTATTACTACTGACCTATAACATATAGGCTACTCTTTTTTACCTGAGACTCCAGACTGTTGTCCATGGATACTTTTTCTTCAGTGATCTGATTGGTCAGAGGTCGGGGTGTTGACGGGCTGTGATCTGATACTCTGAAGTTATCCTGCTCCAGAGCAGGTTAGCTGTTCTGCTACCACGGTGATTTATCCTGGTAAAGAGAGACATAATGGAAATAATTCCCTTCTCATGTCGCCTACAAATGAACAGATTTACAAAGTTATGGTCAAAGTGGATTCCATATGTACGTCAATCACGGCCAGATTTTTTGTAACTGACAAATTAATACATGCCTTAAAGGATGCCTGGTCTACTAACCCACTTAAAAATAATGTGCTGTAATGTCTCCCAGTTTGATAATGTATAGATCGTAGTACAGGCCTCTGGATTAACCCTTTGCTGCTAGCAAGCAAACATGGATGTTAAAAGAAAATAGATATAAACAAAATGAACCAATGTAACTTTAAAACTCTTTCAAAAACAGGATGCTTTCAGTATGTTTATCCACCTTATTCCTAGTCCCCATGATACCTTATGTGAATTATGGGTGCAACTTCCAGCCAGCGTTGAACTGAAAATAGCAATTTCCAAAGGTAACAGATTGTTTACTGTTTACAGTACTTTATTCTTCTTTCCAAGAACAATTTGGAAATAAAACGTGGAACACACCACCTGTTATAGCTCAAACAGGATTATGTGATCATACCTCTACCTTCTCTGACATCCATCTCAAAGCATGCTAGCAATTAGCTTATGTTGTTAACTTCAACATGGCCCAAGCTAGCTTAAGGTAACATCTGCTCCTTCTAAAGATGATTTATGATTTCTGATGACTTATTAAGAGGTACTTACACATAATTCAGTATTAACTGTAGCTCCATGTAAAGTGAATAAATGTGATGTTTCCCAGCTAATCCTTCACTCGTCTGTTAACAACCCAGTTTACGTGTTTTTTTAACTTTTGATTTATTATAAACTGTTCTGAGTGAAACATGAAGCTGACTTTAACAGCATACTTCAATAATAGTCATATAAAGTAGTAATATAAGAAATAACTTTTGGCATTCATTTTTTATATGATAAAAAGGAAGTCCAGTAAATCAGTAACACATTCTCAGCCCTAATGACTAAATACGTATTTTAAGGTATGTGTTGAGAATGAAGTCAGATGGGGAAAGACAGGGATATCATGTACTGACGTTGAGTGACGGACCTGTCAGTCTATGTGTGATTCTCTTCTGCAAGTTCTGATTTAATAATTTTAGCTATGTCTCATGAAACTCTTGCGGTTTTATTTCTCACATCAACGGTACCTTTGGCAACAGGAACAACCCTTTTTGTTCTGGTCACATGTTCAACACACAGTTGCTGAAGACAAGCTTACTGCTACTTCCACTATCTCACGGAAAGTTGTGCCCATAATCATTTCTACAGTAGTGCCCTCAGGAATAAGGTGGATAAGAATACACATATTAGGTTTTTGGTGAGCAACACTGAATGTCAGTTTTTTTGTTTACAAAAACAGGATACCTTTAAGTGAAGTCAGCAGTCATAAAACCCTATTAAGTTTATTATGGTATGGTATTAAGTATGTGGGGCCATGTGGGTAGTGAATGGGTTGACAAATGGGCCCTATATGGGATTATCTATGGGTTCCACATTGGCCCCATTCCAACTGCCCACATCATTGGCTTTACCCAAGTGGGCCCAACATGGTTATGCTAGGGATACCTGGGTACCAAGTGGGTATGGGCCCAAAATGGGCATCGTATCTGGGGCCCACTTGAGTAAACCCACCCACGTAACCCTGAACAGTCCCATATATGGCCCTTTTTTTTAGCCTGTTTACTACCCACATGGGCCCCGCATCCAAATTTTGGCTGGAAATAAACCATTAACTCTAAAGTTATAAATGTTAATAAGTTAATACCTCACTTTTAATAAGCCATAAGCAAAATTTAGTAAGTCATTTGCAAGTGTGAATGTCAACATTTATGACATCATATGTATTCATATTATCACCCATCCATAACTCAAAAGCTGCTCTTAATTACGGCTTATAACTGACCTATAGATCATAAGTAAATGATGTATTTAATTGATTAAACTATTAATTACCACTTATAAAACTGTATAAAAAAAGTGGTACCAACATGACTGAAGATGTAAGGAATGCGGCGTAACTCTGAGAACAAATGCTATCTTCCAGCATCTAGGCAGTCTCTTCCATCATGGACATGAAGAGACTGAATGAGCATTTCACAGTGTGCTGCTGACTTGTCTTGCTTGAATGCACCTCATGATGAAGCCCAAACTCTAAATGCTTTCACAGTCTTCATGTGTCAATGAATGTCTGCTGCTATGAGTACTGTCTTGCTTGTATTGCTGCTCGTGTGCTGTGTTTATTTCATGGCTTTTTATCAATGAAGGCGCCATCTCACAGGCTGTTTTTTTCTGTCATTACTGGTGCACAGTTGATGGTCAATATGTCCTGGGTGGGTGGATTTTCAAGCAGAAACTACACATTCTACAATCTATACCCAATCTGCTCTCGGTTGGGCCTCACTGAGTTTCAAGCTTTTTTTTCTGTGTGGCATTTTAGTTTTTTTTCTATGATAGTTCACAGTGTGGAGAGACAAGGGACATTATGAGACAGAGACAAAAGAGTAAGAGGAGGAGAAGGGCATGTAGCGAGGTCCTGTGCTGGACACAAACCCAGGATGTCATGTTTATATCCCCTCAGGCATGAAGATGCCCTCAGAGTTTAAAAACACAACCTGAGCTCCCCTTTTGAAATTCTGACCACAGATTGTTCCCAATGTCAGAAAATGTCTGAAGCTGCATTTAACCCTCAAACAAGCACCACATGGATAATGGTAAAGTTGAAAGCCAGTATGCCTTACCCCAAGGTGTCCCAGGCCAGACGAGATACACAATTCCTCCTGCGTGTTCAGGGTTTACCACAGGGCCTTCTACCAGTAGGACGTGCCTGGAACACCTCCAACGGGAGGCACCCAGGAGGCGTCCTGATCAGATGCCCAAACCACCTCAACTGACTCCTTACAACGCAAAAGAGCAGCTGCTCTACTCCGAGCTCCTTACCCTATCTCTATGGCCAAGCCCAGCCACCCTTCTGAGAAAATTCATTTTGGCCGCCGACTTAAGGTGGGGAAGGGGTTTGCGGGTCCTCGTGATCCTGGGAGCTATGATGTCCAGGGCTAATAGCCCCTGGTAGGGT
The DNA here is from genome assembly GCF_011397635.1 of Epinephelus fuscoguttatus. NCBI lineage: Eukaryota > Metazoa > Chordata > Actinopteri > Perciformes > Serranidae > Epinephelus > Epinephelus fuscoguttatus. The sequence continues at coordinate 16,204,633 of NC_064763.1, read as the reverse complement.
CTCCCAAGGCAAATTGGTCCCAGGGGAGCGGCCAGACTAAGGGCGGTTCACGATGAAACTGCACATTCATAGACGGAGTACCTTGCCTGGTATGGGGACACTGGAGGCCCCCCTCTAAAGCCAAGGAGTGTCTGGTGGCCGGGCCTTGCCAAGAGGAATAACATGGACCTGGGCGTGCTGACCTCTGGTTTTTATCTAGCACCATGCTAATACGCTACACTAAGTTAGTGAGCATGGTAAACATTAGCATTTTGCTCAAAGCATTGCTGTACCTGAATACACAAAGGTCTGATTCTGCTCAGATTCTGTTATATCTCTATCTGCTCACCGAGAAAGGCTTTCTCTTCCTGTGCTTGGAGTGCATTTTGGTGTATTATCTGTGAAAAAAATGATATTTTATTCTTCCTAAGCACCCTCCAGCTTACACCAGAGGGGTTGCTTTCCACAATGGCTCTCAGAGAACCAGTGTGTGCTGCTAAGTCTACTTTTGCAACGCTTACATCCTTTTCCACCCTGCTGCACCCACATGTGGCTCAATCGTTACATACACAGGGTCAAGCATTGTTCAAAGCCATCGAACCATAGTTTGAATTCTTGTCGAAATCCAAGTGTTTCCAAAGATAGCAATGTCAAACTGACCAATGGGTACATGTGTATGAAATAATATGTTCACCTGCTAATGCTACATACTGTACTTCAGGGGGAGATTAAGGGTTCAAGAGGTGATTGGATTTTCAGGGTCTGTTTACGTTTCTTATCAGGTCATGACAGTGTGTCTTCAGGCCTGCAAGCAATCACTCCCTCTTTCCTCTCCAGAAGCACTACCTTTACTCTCATCCTCATCTGCTTCCTTCTGACTGCTCTGCCTGATTTAGAATGACTTCCTCCTCCACATCACTTGTCTCTTCTCACTCTAGGGAGCACAGCGATGGAGGTGTGTGTGTCTCCCAGTGTTTGTGTGTGTGTTTACACACCATAAAATGTACCAGTGGAGCTGATTTTGACAACCAGGATGCTACCAGCCAGACGCAAAAATCCACTGAAATCAAATATTTGTGGTATTGTAGTGGTAGTAGAAATAATAGTATTGTGAGCATTTACACATTTTCTTTTGGATTGGTTGGTTTGGATTGTGTCTTTCCCAGAGTGTGTGTGTGTGAGTTCACTATCTGTCAGACTATCAGACTATCTTGATCCCAACTCCACCCTCTTAATAATCAATCAAAATTCTTGATCACACAGTATCTGAAACAGTCTTAACCTTCATCACTGTGTAAACTGGATACTGCACTATAGTAGTGGTCTGTAAGCAAGACATTAACACACACACCTGCCAAGCCGCAGGTCACTGTCTGAGACAAACAAGCAACATGTCGTCTTAGCGAGTCATTGCTGTGTTTCCAGCAGTTTTTTAGCCATCAAACGTGGGTGTATTTGGTGACATGTCACTGTTTTCCACCTGGGATAGTACCACAAAGAGTGATTGTTTTTATTGAGACATCACCACCTCTCCTGCCAGGATAGTGCTGCAAAAAGTGGTTGTTTCTAACTGAGACATTTCTACGCTTCCTGCCAGGATAGTGCCTCAAGAAGCGGTTGTGTTTAAGCGAGACTACAGTGCCTCTCCTGCCAGAATAGTGCCACTAAAGGTGGCAGTTTATTACCAGGACTTTGCGGTACTTCCTGTTGGAATAGAGCCATGACAAGCAGTTGTGTTTAACCGAGACATAACTGGCTCTCCTGCCAGGATAGTGCCACAAGAAGTTGTTGTTTTTTTACCAAGACATTAGTGCATTTCCTGCCTTGACAAAATTTTTTGTTTTTTTACTGAGATTTAACTAAGCTTCCTGCCAAGATAGTGCCACAAGAAGTGGTTGTTTTTGACCAAGACGTCATTGCCTCTCCAGCCAGGATAGTGCTGCGAAAAGTGTTTGTTTCTTACCGAGACATTGCTGCACTTCCGGTTGTAATAGTGTCAAGAAAAGCGGTTTTGTTTTACCAAGACATTACTGCTTTTCCTGCCAGGAAAGTGCTGCCAAAAGTGGTCGTTTTTTAACTGAGACATTGCTGCGCTTCCTGTCGGAAAAGTGCCACGAAAAAGGTTGTTTTTACCGAGACACTGCAAGACTTTCTGACTGAATAGTGCCACAACAAGTGGTTGTTTCTTACCCAGATGTTGCTTCGCTTACTGTTGGAATATTGACACAAAAGGATGTATGTTTTACTGACACATCCGTGCCTCTCCTGCCAGAATAGTGCCACAAGAATTAATTGTTTTTTTACCAAGACATTGGTGCGTTTCCTGCGTGGATACTGCCACCAAAAATGGTGTTTTTTTACTGACACATCGCTACGTTTCCTGCCAGGGTAGTGCCACAAAAAGCGGTTGTGTTTAACCAAGACACCACTGCCTCTCTTGCCAGGATAGTGCCACAAGAAGAAGTCGTTTTTTACCAAGACATTGCTGCATTACCTGCCAGGATAATGCCACCACAGGTGGTTGTTTCAGATATCGCTGCTTTTCCAGGGGAGACTGTGTCACCAAAACCATAACCAAGTGGTATCTGTGCCTAAGCCTAACGACATGTTAACCACAGCATTGTTGAAACGTATTGTAAAGACATGTACTCCTCCACATCAGCTCAGCAAGTAAACACCACGTAAGGAAACAATAAAAAGTGATTTAATGCTAAAACAACTGTAACTTTGACAGACACTGACTTTTTTGTCTAACTCAGACTGCTGAAGCTTCATATAGCTTCAGCGTAACTTAAGAATGCATTCCTGCACATAAATAAAACGGTAATTTTGTCTGCTAGCACTGCTATTAGGAATCAAACTGTTAATGGCCAGTATGGACAAGAAGAAACAACTGAAGTGACAAACAACTCATTCCTCTTCCTTCCATTTGTAATGTGTGTTGTCTGAATGCTAGAAACCTAAAACAGTGAATAACTGTAAAGTACTGCAACATGAAAACAGAAGGAGTAACCTACAGTATGTGGCAGAGATGCAGCTTTAGTACAGAATGTGGGGACTGGGTCAGCCAGTGTATCTATTGTTTGCCCTCTACATGCTGTCAGAGATGGTATCTTGTGGCGGATGGTGCCTGTTTAGTGCAGATTCAATAAGGTGTGGCACACTGACCGCTCCATCTTCACAGTGTAGGCTCTGTGAACAGCGGCATCAGTCAAACAGCACACTGCTTGCCTGCTCACATACATTCACAAAATGGGTCCAGAGGATAAAAGCAATTAGAGGTTACTTATTTCTCTCTTCATGGCTGTCTCTCGTTCACTCTGTTGTTCACAGTAAAAGAATAATCTTTTGTTTCTCAAATCCCTTCCTGATTTCTCACTTTCTGGAAGATGAATTGTGCTATTAATTGGAATTGAAATGCTGAACATCCTAATGAGCCCCTGCATACATTTTGTTTCTCATGCTCATTTTTCATGAGCCGTAGCACTTTTTACATTTAGCCCAACTGGTCATTTCCAATTAATCCCGGGGCTCACTGTAATTGGCTCCCACACCCAGACTGTCAGAGAAAGAAAATCCATTATTTATTTGCTTTTTTACCACACTGTCCACTCGCAGCCATTCTGTCGCCTGTTTCCTGCCAATAAAAAGGCCTCCCATGGCTTCATTTATTACAAGTGAGGTGAAAAAGCATTAGTAATCATGAGTCATGTCGCCATCCTTTCAACCCCACCCCTTTTGCCCTCATGGTGCTGTCACCACCAGCCAGCAGATTTTTAGGGCTGATGTTCAGCCAACACCCAGTGGATGGTCTGATGGAATAAACTGCTGTTTTTGCCCCCTTAAAGGGACAGTTCAACCCAAAATCAAAAAACATATTTTTTTCCTCTTACCTGTAGTGCTATTTATAAGTCTAGATTGATTTGTGTGAGTTGCAGAGTGTTGGAGATATTGGCCTTCTCTCGAGTATAATGGAACCATCGCATCAGGAGGATGCAGGAGGAAGCGTGCATCACCTGCTCGCACCACTGAGTTTGATAACATCAGCTCAGTCAAAAAGGATGCCATTAAAGCTGGGGTAGGCAGTTTCATTTTGGTGTCACTAGGCTAAATATATACTCTCACTGGCTACTTTATTACCACGTTGGACCCCTTTTGCCTTGAGAACTGCCTTAATTCTTGGTGTCATAGATTCAACAAGGTGCTGTTAACATTCCTCAGAGATTTTGGTCCATATTGACATGATGACATCACACAGTTGCTGCAGATCTGTCGGCTGCACATCCATGATGAGAATCTCATGTTCCACCACATCCCAAAGGTGCTCTATTGGACTGAGATGTGGTGACTGTGGAGGCCATTGGAGTACAGTGAACTCATTGTCATGTTCAAGAAACCAGTTTGAGATGATTTGAACTTTGTGACATGGTGCGTTATCCTGCTGGAAGTAGCCATCAGAAGATGGGTACACTGTGGTCATAAAGGGATGGACACGGTCAGCAACAATACTCAGGTAGGCTGTGGTGTTTAAACCATGCTCAGTTGGTACTAAGGGGCCCAAAGTGTGCCAAGAAAATATCCCCCACACCATTACACCACCAGCACCAGTTCCAATAACAACAACCGCTGGAGTATCATGCTGACATGATAAGGACGCCTTTTTTTCGTCGGTGTCTGATGCCGGAAGTCACTGCCCAAGTACCATATTGTGATGACTTTGGAGTGAGATCGGGTTACTGCTGCTGGCCACAAGCCTGCTGTGGCACCCAGCACTGGGAGGTTTGTGCTGGTCCAATTCAAGCCACAACAGGCGCCAATCAAGGGTCCATCTCAGAACTGCTGCGTGTCCTGTTCTTGGAGGAGGAGTCCATGGTGCCCACAGAGGGACCTTAGGGTGGCTAGCAGCTAATTCTTGTCTCATTTGTGGTGAGAGAGTGTGGCACGGAGGGGCTGAGTGCAGCCTCACAATGACATAAGAGTAAATAAATCAAATTATGGGAAACAATGGGTTAATGTATGGAGGTGTGTGCATATCCCTGTGGTTATCTGATGGGAGAGGTTTATGACAGAGGAGGGGAGAGCTGCAGGAGGAAGGTGTATTTCAATAAAGCCTGCCAGTTTTTGCCTTTTCCAGATTTTTGCCAAGCCAAGTTTTGATGTTTACAGGTCATGCTTTCATGAGCACAAGCCTCTCATCCATGAGTAGATGCACGCTTCCTTCTGCACGGCGATACAGTTAGCGGAAGTAGTTCGGTATAAAGAAAAGTATTCCTTTATAGAGCTACTCACAACAAGGTCTGTGGATTATTTTGAGTAAGCGAGTCATGATTTCTAGAAAGAGACACTGCTGTTGAGAGTTTCAAATGTACCTTTTTGGCGCTTTGGAAACCTCAAGCCAAGTGCATCCAGTTCCATTATTTCCAAGAGAAGTTTGACACCTATGTGGCTGATATCTCCAACACCCTGCAACTCACACCAAAACAAAACAGATGAATAAAAACCACTACAGGTAAGAGGAAAAATATGTATAATATATTGTTGATTTGGGCAAACTGTCCCTTTAAATCAAACTAAACTGGAAGTCACAACAACTTGGATGGTAAACATACGTCTCTCCTAAGATTATGAAACATGATCATTTTTACCAAGAGTTATTCAGTGCACTTTCTGAGATGGATGAAACCTTTTCCGTTCATTCACATTTCTTTGCCTGTGCAGCAGCCGCTCGTATACAAACACACAGTCCCATAGAAACAAACATAACAACAAGCCATTGTAAACCATATGTGAGAAACTTTCTATTAGAGACCACACGCACGCGAGAAAATGGAATTGAGTCGGTGTATCTCTGGTGAAAATCTGGTGCAGCCCTGCAGAAGCACCCAGCAGGCGTTTTCCTGCTGGCTTCGACAACACAGTATCTGACCATAGACTCCTGCTGGCTAACATAATGCAATCCGTCTGTCTCCTCCTCTCTACACTCGCAAGACTTGCAAATGCTTTGTCCCCTTCTATTTCATCGCAAGACACTAAAACAACCAGCGTCACAACACTCACATACAGAGCACACACACACACGCCTTTTACCCTTCCTTCAACCTATACTTAAGAGACAATAAATATTTCTTAACATAAATTCCAGCCTGGTGGTTGGTATAGCAACAGGTTTATAAGGTCTTGGTTCAAAATAAATTCTGTTTCTTAGTCAATCACGTATTCTGTGGTACCAAATGAGGCGTTTCAAGTACTCAGATCATCAATCAGTGTTGTGCTGTTTGTCGACAATCGAGGCAGACGTGATGAAGCAAATGGCATCTACCAGAACAAGAAGAAACTGTATTTGATCACAAAAAAAATCAGTAACTGAAATTCCCGAGATACACGCATCTGGATGCCGGTAGTTTTGTTCCTTGGGTGTAGACTGGAAGGCGGCCGCCTCCTCCAAAGCTGTTCACAGTAAACACTCTTCCCTTCACAAGCCATGTGGCACCGTGCCTCGCTCTCATCCCTTGTGGCTGGATGTGTGACTGGGGAAGCTGAGCCCGAATTTAATCAAATGCAATGAACTGAAAATAAAACAAGTTTGGAATCATTATTAGAAGTTAGCTTAAGTAATTGTTTGCATTTGAGACTTTGAAATTCAGTTTCCAGCCACCGCACCGCTCTGACTTAATGTTATTTCAGAGCTGTAACTCGTAACTGTCACTGAGGATCCCACAGCTATGATTTCTTTATCTTATTACTATGAAAAAACTATAAAAATAAATACATGGATAGATCTTCTTTCATCATATTTGATTTTTTCAGTCTATTGTTATCCACATTTGTGTCTACGGTTGTCTTTTCTCTCCTGACTTTGGCAGCATCCTGACTGCTTAATGGAATGTTCCAGGTAAAAGGAACACCCATTTCTCTGGGTTATGAATTTAGATAACTAATTAACTTCATGATTTCTCCAGAGGAAGCTGTTTCAAGCCGTCAGTGATGATACGCTGCTGTGTGAGAACAGGCAGGAACCTTCAAATTTTGGTACAATCAAGAGTCTCAAACTGTGACTTGAGCAGGAGTTCACTGCGAGCCAGATGATTCAGCGGAGACAGATGCCCCGTTAACTGTTTGTTCAGTGTATGAGATCCTGAGCTGGCTGTGAAGCAAGCGAGATCTGCCGACCTTATGTTACCATGTAGTGTGGTGATATTATACCTTTTTGATTCTTAAAGGACTCAGCTGGTTCTCATTCCCAGGTTGTCAAATACCATCGCTCTGTCACACCCCTTGGCATGTCATAGCGATGTCTACGGCATCCCTTGGCATCTCTATTAGACACACCGGGCTTTCAACTCCAACGCAAAGCCACCTATGGCATATTTGACTCTCAGAGCAACTGATGTAGTATAAAGAGCGAGAAAGTCTGCACAGGGCAGGTAGAAGGGGTGGTGGTTGGGCCAGACAAACACAGACTTTGACTCAGGAGACTGCAATTCGTATCCCATGTGAAACCAAAAGTCAGTGCTGTTTTAACATAATGTTCATTTACTCATTCATTATGTGTGAGCGCTTATTCCATTAGGGGTCACTGGAGGGCTGGAGCCTATCCCAGCTGACATTGGGCAAGAGGCGAGGTACACCCTGGACAGGTTGCCAGAATACCATAGGGCTGATGCGTAGAGACAGACAACCGTTGACGCTCACATTCACACCTACAGGCAAGAAGGGCCCTCGTCGACAGGAGAGAACCCAGAACCCTCTTGCTGTGAGGCGCCAGTCCTAACCACTGCACCACCATGACGTAACTTACGTCTGTCCATCATGTACTCGCATCACATTATGTACTTATTTTAATCGAAAACATCTTTTTTCTAAACCTCATCAAGTAGTTGTTGCCTAAACCTGAGCGTGACAATTTGACCACATTAACCACATGTTAAAATGTGTTTCACACAGGAGACAGCTGTGCGTCACATGGTGTCAAGCAGTTGTTCCAACAACCCAAACTTCTGAAGCCCCTGTAGTCCAAAATATGTCCCTTTGGACTGCATCTGAGACATCAGTGCTGAGTGTTTTTACCAACGCTTCTCAGCACCGTTTGAGCAACTGATCTCAGGTGTTTACTCTGACCCCTAACGATGTTTCTCAGCGACATCTGAACAACTGATTTCAGGTGTTTTTACCGACCCTTAACGGGGTATCTCAGCAACATTTGTGCCACTGATCTCAGGTGTTTCCACCGACCCTTTACTGTGTTTCTCAACGACATTTGGGCCACTCATCCCATGTGTCTTCACCAACCCTCTGCAGTTTTGCTCAACAGTGTTCGAGCCACTTATCTCATATATTTGTACAGACCCTTAACAGCGTTTCTCAGCAGCTCATGTTTTACCGTTCCTTAACAGTGTTTCTCGGCGGAATGTTTTTGCCACTGATTCGCAGCATTTATTAGCGGCATTTGATACACAGATCTCGAGTGTTTTTACCAACCCTTGATGGTTTTTCTCAGGGTGTTTGAGCCACCGAACCACCCCTACTTTTCCAGCAACTTTGGTGCCACCAAACGTGGGTGTTTTAAGCCAAAACATGATCTTTTACCAATGATAACCAAGTGTTTTTGTGCCGAAACCCAACCATACATTCACCAAATCACTGTTGACAAATGAAATGTATCTGTGGTGTACAAAAACATATAACACAACTTTTTACTAACTGCAGGGAGTGTATATTTTCAAAGAAATGGGCTTTCAGTACAGTGGGACATTTTTCGGACTAACAGGGCTTTGGAATTTTTTTGGCCTTTGGAACAATGGGCAGTCCCTGGTCAAGGTGCTGAAGGATATGTCTCCCTGTGATGCCAAAGGGTGCCTTCGGTATCAGTATCCCACGCCGAGGGCCAAAAGAAGCATTGGTATGTGACGACATACAAATCATGCATTCTTTATGTTTCTTCTGATGATGTTTAAATGTATTGTTGCTGCCCTGTGGACTCCTGAAACTTTTCACAAATGTGTAATCCATCACTTTGAACAGTACATTTGTGTCCACGCTCCATTATTGTTGTCTTTGAGTCCACTAATTAATTTTCTTGCCTCATGGGGATTAATGGAAACCAACTGCTGCCTAAAAAGTCGGAGAAAAAGATTTGCTAAATCACTGATGTGATCCTTCAAAGCTCTGAGTGTTCCAGGGAGCAATGTAGAACAGACAGAACTTAGCCCCTTTAACCCTCCTTTAATAAAACATACTTTCTCAAGTTTAATAGAAAACCAAATCCTTTGATTAATGAGTCACAATCTCCTGTATCCATCTGCACCCTCCAGGTCTCCAAAATTTATAACAGCCACAGTCAGAACTTGCAGATTACCTGCAGTTGTTGTCACATAAAAAACCCAGCCCTTTTGATATTAGGCTTATTTTGGTGTTATATTCTAACAATTCACAGCAGTTAATACAACCTAAATGCTGCATTAATTTAGCAACTCTTCCCACGTGTTCCTGGGGTGATTTAGTTTTGGGGAAAAAAAAGAAAATGCTTTGATTTTGATCCTTCTCGCCTCATGCCTTCAGTTAACTGAACAGATGAAAGCTGTGTTGGTGGATATTGAGGCAGTCGTGGTGTGCATGATGGGAGGGCAGAGGGAACAGCATCTCTTCAGGGGATTGCCGGAGCTGCATAACATGAGCATGCAAACTGCGGAGGGGAACCAAATTCCTCTTTCAGATTGCACCGCCACTGACAAAGCGAAGTCCAATCATCGCCTGAGAAAAAAGGGGGTCGAGGGTCAATCAAATGCTCAGAGAAGAGGGCACTTCTGTGCTTTAATTTGTCCTGAGTGTCACGCTGCAATATGGCTTTTTTAACAGGAAAGCGCAACAGACGAGAAGGGACTGTTTCACATTTTCAAACAGCGGTCTTGAGGAGGAAACAGCCTCCTCTTTTGAATGCTTGAAAGAGCATGGGGGGTGGGTAGGAATCACGATGTTTAACCTTGCTATTCACTGGATTCATTTCATTGTTCGGTCAGAACTCACTGACGTACATGATGCCATTCATTTAGGCTGGGGGTGGGGGGTGTTAGAGTGAAAATGAAACCCTTCATTAACCTTTTATTTTCTTTTATCATAAGAATAATATCAGTTCTGTTTCAGGGGAGGTTTTACCTGAATAATTGATGCAAGAAATGGAAATTTAATCTTGAAATAATCCCGCAGTAAGCCTCGGAAATGTTTCGCTGATCAACAAGATAATCTTATTTAGCCACATAATGACAGCAGTGGCTCAGTGGAGCCACAATGAGAGTATTTTGCAAGTGGAGGATAATCACAAGTGTCTCTATTTTGCATTAGTTAACTCTTATCCAGTGTGACTTTTAATCCAAAGAATTACAGCCATTATTTATCTGTATTTTCCCTATAATGGTTGACATTTTATCACATATTCACTTTTGTGCTCAAAGTGCTGCAGTCCATTCCACTTGTTTCAAAGTCCGCAGTGAGCCAGCGTTTCAAAAGATTTATCCAATTATCTGAAGTCAAAGTTAGATGAGCAAGGGCCAATCAAATAATCAATCTGAAGGACACTTGTACACTTTAATTTTGCCCGAGGATCACACCTGAGTGGGGCTATTGCTTTTTCAACACGAGAGCCTTTCTGAAGGGGCAATTTCACATTTTACAACAGCGGCCTTGAGAGACAGTTTCATCCCATTTGATGGGTTCTTTTCACAGCTCTGAGGAGTGATGGAGAGTTGTGGTTGGCCTGTCATCCATACAGGATGTGGTGGCGTCTGGTCATACCATTTCATCATACATGGCTATTATGTCACATTATTTATTTGAAGCCGGTCGATCAAAGCATAACTCTGGTTTTGACCATGACTCTTAGTTCCCATCATTTTCCTCACACGGATCAAACCTGACTGATCGACTGCTTCAGTACAGCTCTACTCACATCTTGTTACTCTGTGTGTCTAAAATTTGACTACAGGAGCAACAGCACAGATTATTATTTATTGTCTGTACTACTTTGTGCAGAGGTACCTGCAGATAACAAACCACAGCTGGTCAGCTGCGAGAAAGAAAAAAAAAGGCAGAAAATAAATGAAGCAAGATGAGACATTTTATCTTTTAGTAACCAAACCAACCATGAATTAGGGTGCTTTCCTTTCACACCTGCCCTTTTTGGTTTCTATTCAATAGAACTCAGTTTGTTTGCCCCCTCAGTTCGGATCGTTTGGGCAGGTGTGAACACAGCAATCACACTCAGGTGCGCACCAAAACAACCGGACCCAGACCTTCTTGAAGAGGTGGTCTCAGTCCGGTTACAAATGAACTCTGAACCAACTGCAGTCACATGACACATTGTTTGGGTTAAACATGAGCATGTTACAGTCCTGGAGGATTATTAATGTGCACCTCCTCCTGTACTGCCTTAATATGCACATTCAGCACATCCAATGCATCAAAACATTGTTTTCTAGTTGGAGCCGCGCCTCGTTTTCAAACTGTATGGTTTGACTAAAATGAACAATGACAGCAATATAGTGCACGATGAGCAGCGCTAAAATCAACCTGCGTAGTTGTCCCTCCATTGTGACATTAGAAAGTGTCACATTTATCTTGCAAGTGTACTCTTCTTCAACGATTTGTTTACTTCCTGGATTTTTCCCACATGGAAATTCTGACCAATCAAGAGCAGCTTTCTCACACAAGGCATTTGATCTGGTCTGCTTGTAAATGCTGCCGTGAGAACAGGAACCAACTCTAGGTAATTTGTAACAAAATTATTCCCTGATTCAGACCAAAGCAAGACAACTCTAGGTCTGAAAGCACCCTTAAGCAGGAAATGCTACTTTCAAAATAAGGCCTAATTCAGTATATCCAAATGGAAAATGCTGTTTACATGACCCGTATTAAATTCACAGTATTATCATATTTGGAATAACACTGGAATATTAGTATGTACATAAACATTCTCAAACATTTCATCGCTTTTGGTTTTCACATCTGAGCAGCCTCTGACCTGTCAAAATGGGCTCAAACGATTCATTTTAGCAAAAAACATGGAAGAATCTTTTGCAGGAGGTGGTAAGCTTCAGCGTGAAACAAATGTAGTAAGGTGAGGCCAGATGTAGAAGAGATATGTATGCACAAAAACCATGGAGACAACATTTCTCACACATATACAGGTCCTTATGAAGTGGTGAGAATGTGCACACCTCAAGCATACTTCAGATAAAGCGTACATGTTTCTCTAGACAGCCACAGGTGATTCGGTATGACAGGGTGGAGATTAAATAAACGATGAGGAACGTCAGATGTGTATGGCTTCTTAGCCAATTTCACCACTTGTGTTTTCATAGTCAACACAGCAATCTGTAAAATGTCAATCAAAGGTGCAATTATAACTATTACATCACCTTTACATCATTTTCTTGATAATGATCTGTGAAGCTCTTTGCAGAGTCTGTTTCAACATGAGCACAATAAATGAATCACTGGTCATCTTTCTGACTTAATAAGGATTATTGAGATTTTAAAGTAGATGATGGTTTGTAGGTACATGTGATGAATTAATGGTATGTGGCTATAAATAACCACAGCCGTGTGTAATTACAGCTGCTCTGTGCTTTTGGATCGATGCAACGCGGCCAATACATTTGCCGATCTTTTCATTGACAGGTCTAATGAGAGGTGTAGCAGACTGAATTTTTGACACACGGTTCAGGATTTTTCTTCATTTCTAGAGGTGGAAATCAGGCGTGTGCACACACTTTCACAAGACTAAGATAAATACAACATAAGCATGTGTATGCATGGCTCTTTATCTGATTATGTGTATGTATATTTCTGTGGTTATGGCCTTGTTCAGACTGCAAGCCTAAATCTTTTTTTTCTTTTTTTTTGGCATATCCAGATTGAATTTAAGAAGTCTGGACAGCACCAAAAAAAACAACAAAAAAACAAAAAAAACATGAATGAAATGTGAGTTTTGCAAATCTGATCGAAACCACTTTTGAAGTTGGTTTGAAATGCAATTCCAATCTTATTTCTAGAGATGTGTCTCAGTATGGATGCTCTGCCTGCTCAATTCAGATCTCAAACTGTATTTGAACACAACACACAACGACAATTTGAAATAAGAGTCACTGAAGTGCTGAACAGAATCCATGCTGCTACTAGCAGACGCCGAAGAAGAGAAACAACAGTCTGTGGACAGACACCAAAATAAACAGATATGATTAAACTCCATTTCTCTTGCTCCCATGTTGAAAAGCTGCGTCACCACGGTTGCTGCATAGTTACTGATGCCTTTTTCGTTACCACAGCAACCCATGCAGATAGGTTGGTCGCGTCTGGACACACAAATGTGATCTGATTTCCTGCACATAACAGTGTAGACCAACCAGGTGTCATCTGAGGTCATCAAATACCACCGCTTGGTCAATGATTTCTATGTCAGACACCGGTGAAAAACAGGCACCCATTTGCTGCAGTCTGACATGCCGTTGGGTGGCATCAGTAAATAACGCCACTGGGCAACATTGTAATTTAAGGACCTGGAAAGTCTGTATCCTCCTGACACCCAAAATTCTGTTTTGTTTGCATTTTTAATTTCTCCTAGCTACTTGGGATCTGTGGGACCTGATAAGTATAAAAAACTAAACATTGTCAACTATAATTAAGTCCCAGTGTCCTCAAACAAGTACTTCCTAATTAACGGTGTCTTAGCTTGTTGCTGTTGCTAAAACTGATCAAATTTGTTGCCATATCAAACTACAAACATTATTAATCATAAATAAACAAGTTTTAACCATAAAATGTGATCAGGTTTTGTCCATTCTTTCATTACCATCGTTCTCTATTCTGCTATAGATTCATCACCCTCCTTATATCATACCATCTCGATGGGGACTACTCGCCAAAGACTTTCCACATTTTTCACTCTTATGTGCATACTAAATACTCGTTTTACTATGAAAACAAGAACTAACGCACATGGTTGGGTTTAGGAAAAAAGAACAGGGTTTGGTTTTATAATCTTATGAGATGCGAACACCATCCTTCAAGTCCGTGTTTGCTAGACCCATCCAAAACCACTCTCTCGCCTGCCCCGCTCATACTTTTGCAGCCTTAACTTTTGTTCTTGTCAAGCTGCGTTTCCCTCTGACGCCGCTAAGCACCATTAAACTGTCACAGCGACCAGTCGCGAATCATACCAATGTTGAAAGACAGCTTTTTTCGTTGGTGTCTGACGCTGCAAGTATCTGCCCAAGCACCGGATTTCGACGACTCTGGAGTGAGACCTGGTTGTTCTATACATTTGGGCCCAAGTGTATATGTTGTATAAGGCCAGCAGATGATGGGACAAGCTGTGAGAAGTGCCTCACTGGTATCAGGCTTAAAAGTGATTCCAACTTTCCAGTCTGTGTACTAGTGAAACATGATGATGGAAGATATGAGGCATGCTCAGATGAAACGTCAAGTGGGCCTCTCACCATGGGGAGCACCCCACTGATCCACTGTCTGTATACATTATTGCATCACACACCATCTGCAGCTATGATTGAAATCCACTAAAGAATTACATAAACAACAATAAAACAGACACAGCTGGGACATGATTGGAATAACTGAAGGTTTTTATTAAATCTATATCTATAAAATCTCCACTGTACATTTCTCCTCCATCCTGTGCACTGCTGATATACTGTAAGCACATTTTTGGCATCAGTGTTTTCCCTTTATTGTCTTCCTTATCTGCTTACCTCTATTCCACCCACCATGCAGACGTTCTTAAGAACAACCCACAGTCTCTGGGTTTTTAACAAATCTATAAAATTGCATGCTTCAGTAGAAACAGCATCAACAATAAAACTCACATTTTTTTAACGTTAACATTAAAACATATTCTGAATCTTCATTATGCTGATTATTACAGACCCACTGCATGCCTTTAAAAAGCCGCCTACACAATCAAAACCAGACTGAACAGAAGGAATAACAATAATAAAATAATAATAACAGACTGATGTCACAACCTGGCAAATGGATCCCAGTTGGTTTGGACTTAAGATCCAGCCCCTTAATGTTTCTTCACAGTAACACAAAGAAGCATCTGTGTTACAGGTCAGATCACATTATGGCACAGCATCATGAATTCTTTGAAGGTTTCTTGGTGCGAGATATTTCTCTGTGCTCATGAATAGCAATAACTCAAACCTTAAAAGAAAGTCTTCGCACAAAGCCAATCAAAAGCTTTCTCTTTGGATTTGTAACAATCAGACAGAAGCCTGCCTGGCATCACAAAAAGGAGCCAGAGACTTTGAACCACAACCCCCCATTAGCTGTATAGCTACTGCCTTTTTTTTTTCTTCATAAAAAACGTGGCTCATTGAATGAGGTAGTGAACAAACATCTACAGAAAACTGCATTGATGATGGTTTGCAGGTTTGAGGGCTAATTAGCTGGTCAGCAAACTGAACAGCTTAAAAACTTGCATGACCAATGGTCTACTTGGCTTCAGTGTGACTCACCGGATGTAGACTGTGGCTATAAGCCTGCCTCCCTCCCTTTCCCTTTCTGCGTGTTCCTGTTTTCAAAATCCCCTTCACCAGCAACATCCAAGCTAGCAACATACACACTGAAAATAACAAGTTTTGATGAAGATTTAGATCGTGCAATAAGGCATACCTGCTTTGTTCTTTTTGTGAATTAATTGAAAAAGCTACAGCAAATAAAACAACTTGTGAACGCAGCACTGAGGTAGTGGAGGTGGCAGTCACTCAAAGGAGGAGGTGACGATGCTAGCTCCATAAACGGCACTAAACAACACAACGCAAACACCTCCAGTAAAGTGATACCCGAATTCAACCCTTTTTGTGCCAGGGGTCTGATCTCCATCACGACTCCCCACCAGTTCAGCAAAATCTCTGTTGCATTACTCCAGCTAAAAAAATGCTATCTGTCTTCATGTTGTAAGCTACGGTTAGCAACATGGGTATTAATCATAGATACATTACAAGATCTGGATACTGTACTCCCGAGAGTCCAATGAGAGCCTGGCACGTACCCCAAAAAGTTTCTATCTTCCAGGTAGTGTTTTGTCCACTAGCTCCACCCACTGGTTCCAACTCGGCTCATAAACTGTACATTGCATTGATGCATCTGATTTTTAATTGCCTTTCTCAGCTTGAGGAAAGATTAACAAATATTAAACCTCCATGGATCAAAAATGTAGGGTAGAAAAAGTCATAATTGACCTTGTTTGCAGTTGGAAGTCCCATGTCAACAGTTTTACTGACATCTCTTTAATAAAGGTGGTTTATGGGGAAAATAAATATTATATTTCCCAGGGGATTTTTTTGCTGCAGTACCATGAGTGGCCACTGGGAAAACTGGAAGCAAAGCTGCGCTACTTTCTTGGTGCTTACAGACCATTCCACAGCAGACATTGTGATTGGCCCGTGTAGGAGAACCACAGGTGTAAACACATAACACTGATAAGGGCTGCATTCCATTCATGTCAGCTTATTACAAGGTCCTGCTATTGTTGCTCATTCACAACTTCCCTAACAAAAGAAAATCAATAGTTTACTCAGTAGTGAGTGTTTAAATGAGATTTCAGATGCTTGATTTAATCACTGTGCTTGTCGCACAGCAGTTTCCCCATCTATAAAATGCATTGCATTGTACATTTGTATAGTTATATACCTGCTGTGGACACTTGCCTTTATTCATTTCATTGTGGAAATCTGCATGACTGTTCAAAATTTCGAAGGCTTGACTGGGTACAATTAGATGTCTGAGTGGAATATACTATATTTCTAAATGGTCTTTGATGATGATCTTTTAGGTTGTAGACAGTTCTCTTTATAAACAGATTTCATTTTGTATGGAGGCTTTGTTTTGTACAAGGAAAACAACATGCTGCACAATGGTTCAACCAGCCTGACAACTAAAAGGGCAGACAGAGACAAAGATCCCTCTGAGCAAGAGCTGAATGAGAATAGAAGAAATCCCCAGTCATTGGTGAAAGAAACTAGAAGCTTAGCATCAAAATGTGTGCAGATTTAAATAGAAACAGGTTCCTGGTCCAGAGTCTGGTGCACAATAATGTCTATAACAAGCTGGAATTAACAGGCAACATGTTGCTTTAACAAAGCTGTTCTGCAAACAACCAATAGAAATAGAAATTTAGTCTAGGGTTAGCACTGTTGGAATATCAGCTTAAAGTACTGACAAATCACAGTTTAGAGCTTTTCAATCACCACTGAATAGACTGCAGAGGGCCTGAAGAAAAACAGCTCCTCTAAATATTTAGAGCCCAATCACACGAATGATTGAGGGTCACTTACGCTTTTCAGTACTGGAAAACAAATTCAAAATCCAAGCTCCAACATTATTCTCCCCAGTCATGAAACACTGTGGGGACATTTATAAATGTAATTTTAAATCATTTAAGTCTTTTTCTTTTGGAGCCAATTTTTTCCCAAAGTAAGTAATACAGTTAGTGTTTGAAAGATTCAAAAAACATCACTATAACAGCTGATTTCAAACTTTTGAATGGTGGATTTTAGTGTAGGCATACTCAGAATTTGGACATTCAAATAATATTGTGGCATAAAGCTTTGATTGTACCCCCAAAATCAGGCCCAACCCGACAGAAACCCGCATCCAAACCCAAACCCAAACCCAAGCAGCAGGTTTGGGCCCAAGCCTGATTAAAAACTCAAATAAGCCAAGTAAAGTGTACTCGGGCTGGTTTAGCTCACTGGCTCCCAACTGGTCCAGCCACGGGGTCCAGATTTCTCCTTAATTATTAGTTCAAGGTCCACACAGTACAGTATATTCAGTGTCATGACAGCGTTTGGCCAGGTTCAGCTGTCTCTGTTAAGTAGCTGTCCATTATTCACTCACTCTACAGCGGGAAACAGCATTTCAAAATAAAAGCTTTGAGCCAAAAATTCACTGTCCTTTAAAATAAAGCATGTTTTTTACAAACTTGACATGTTTGCGAGTCACTTGGGGATCATTCAGAATGGACCTGCGACCTGGCACCAAATTCTTGAAGCACAGATCAACATCATTGAAACGTATTCGTTTGGTAATTGATATAATAGACACTCTAATAGTGGGAAAATGTAGTATTTGTATTAGGAGAACTGGAGACAGCACTGAGTGCGGGACCCTGTTCATTGTTCGGTGGCTCATGAACCAAAATAGTTCAACTGCTACTTATAAAATTAGCCAGATGATCCACAGATGGTCCCCACTACTCTGACACCATTGAGAAGACACACTTGAGACTTGTGGCCAAGCCTGATGAGTGCAGCCAGGCGTCTTGCTTCCACCAAATGAATGGATAACTTTAGGTTTAGTGTGCCACTGACTTGAATGGGGATAAAATGATTAAATCTTATGGCTCTTGTAGACTTTTCAAATGTCATCACAATGAATAGCCCTTTTTAGATAGATTAAAAACAAAATCGGGGAGTGTGACAAAATGCCACCTATCTACTTTTGTTTATACAGAATACACCTTTTTTGGGGCGTGTGAGCAAGTAACAAAACGTGTAGTTCAGCGTGTGACGTAAACAGTGACGTGGGAGAGAAGCCGTGGCTGGTCAGTCCTTTCTCAGCGATTCTCTCATAAGTCGGCCCGTTCACGGTTAATGGCCTCTTCATTTGCGAGGACAAGGAGGGCACGCAATTCCTTCTCTCCCCAGTTGCTCATCTTTACAGTGTCTGTCAGGTTTGCGTTTCCCTCTTGCTACTAGCTGCTTGCTAATTCCTGCTATCAGCTGTTTTCTGTTTATCCATCGCCAGTGGGTCGCACGTGCACCGCCATCAACAGCTCCTCCCGTCTCAGAAGGCCGCCTCGGACTGTTTAAACTAAAAGGGTTCCGCCAATATGACTACCCTACAAGGCAGAAGATTGGGCACCTTGGATCAACTGGGCAATCCGGCTCTGTGTGTCTAAACGCTTGCAGCTCGCCGGCAAAACGGCCCAACATTCGCCGAAAATCTGGTAGTGTAAAAGGGGCCAATGGATCAAAATCCGGTAGTGAAACAAATCATCACGTGCTAAAAAAATGTATCCACTGATTTACAGATGTCTCTTTCCCAGTTTAAGTCAATTGGAAAAATCTTTTTGGGGCTCAGGGCATCATGTGACAAACCCCAGAAATTGTAGTACCACTGTTTGGCCACTACAAAAACTGGCTTCAAAGCCCAGTGCCCCTCCTGGGGGCCTGGATTCAAGCCTGGGGGAATGTTGAGAAAATACAGTCTAGGCAGGCTCAAACCCGTCAGGTCGATTTGGTCCCAGTCAGGTTTGGGCAGAAAATCAAAGCTCCATGGTTAAGGTTAAATATATTGTGTTATATAGTAAACAGGAAATAACTTTGGACACAGTCTCTGTGGCATAGCTTACTGTGGCATTTAAGTGGAATGAAGCCTTAATTAATGTTATTGATTACTGGTGATTTACCTTCTATGAGGAGTAATGATGTCTGCTGGCAATAAGGTCTGTTGACAGGTGAATCGAGCCGGTCACTTGAGGCCAACAGAGCTTTTCTCATGCATCTCAAATATACTATAATATATTCTAAAAACCCCTTGACCCTACAAAAAGGGATGATAAACTCTGATTTCATGCAAACATAAAATATATTTCCTGGCACCGTATTACCACAGGGTAATATTTTTTGCTCTGTCACCAGAAACACATACATTCCATCGTTTTAACAGCAAAGAAAAATGTGTTCCAACACATAACTCTTCATGTATCAGGCGACTGTTCTGGAGAGAAACACAAGGTCACACAAGGATAACGCCGTCCGTTCAGACATATCACCCCCTCCCATATTTCCCTCCATTCTTGAAAGGAGGCATCTGTGGGCTGGCTCAGTGTAC
Organism: Epinephelus fuscoguttatus; assembly: GCF_011397635.1. NCBI lineage: Eukaryota > Metazoa > Chordata > Actinopteri > Perciformes > Serranidae > Epinephelus > Epinephelus fuscoguttatus. Next base: position 16,184,746 of record NC_064763.1, on the reverse strand, counting down.
CATGACATGTTTTGGTATTCAACTCGGGGATAAGAGCAAGATCACTCGAGTCATGTCTGACAGCAGGTTATCGATCTGGAGGCAATTTTATTCCTACATCGGGAGAAACGAACGGCCCCTCTAATTCTCTGTGTGACCAAATCCTATCGCCCCTGCACATCTTTAATCTGCCGGACAGCGGGCGGATCGGCCATGGGCTGAACACAGTCAAGATGCAGTGTTTGCCATTTGTGGTTATGGCTGCGGGGCTGATACACAGTGTATCTTTATTCATTCATAAATCTGCTTTATGAGGTGAGCCTCTGTGAATTACACAGCTGCCAGTCAGAGAACATGCATGTGCTGCACATACACACGACCTTACATTTAATAATATGGTGTCATGTGAAGCCCTTTCCTCAGGAGCCCACAAAGTCCCAAAAGGTGATTTTTTTTTTTTCATTGTGTGTGAACAAATTATTTTCTTGTGCGAACAAGTTAATTATCTTGCGCACAGAAGATAATTTACCATTAATTCACATGTGTCTCTAATGACTTGAGATGCACACAGCCATATATAATAGAGAGAACTCAGTTAATCAAGTTTTATTTTCTATGGCGCCCCGTAAGTGGAGGCGTATCTATGTTCCCAGGGTCCAATATTCCCCAGCTTAATATCCTCTCAATATGAATCATTAAGGAGACATTTCGAAGGGTTTTTATGCTCTCAGTAATGTTTTTCTGTAGATTAAATGTTCAATGCATGTGTCCCTGTGTCAATATGTTGAAATCACCCTCCTATAGCTAATTCCCTCCTGATCTTAAACTCCTTCAAACCCACGCCCTCAGATTTGTGGGTGAGACAGTTTTCCTGACTAAGGGTGCTTTCAGACCTAGAGTTGTCTTGCTTTGGTCTGAATCAGGGAATAATTTTGTTATAAAGTTGTATAATTGCCTAGAGTTGGTGCGTGTTCTCACGGCAGCATTTAAAAGCAGACCAGATCAAATGCCTTGTGGGAGGAAGCTGCTCTTGATTGGTCAGAATTTCCATGTGGGAAAAATCCAGGAAGTAAACCAAACGGTGAAGAAGAGTACACTTGCAAGATAAATGTGACACTTTCTAATGTCACAATGGAGGGACAACTACGCAGGTTGATTTTAGCGCTGCTCATCGTGGACTATATTGCTGTCATTGTTCATTTTAGTCAAACCATACAGTTTGAAAACGAGGTGCGGCGCCAACTAGAAAACAATGTTTTGATGCATTGGATGTGCTGAATGTGCATATTAAGGCAGTACAGGAGGCGGTGCACATTAATAATCCTCCAGGACTGTAACATGCTCATGTTTAACCCAAACAATGTGTCATGTGACTGCAGTTGGTTCAGATCCAGATCGGAACACGTTCTCACCACAAACGAACCCCACCAGAGTTCGTTTGTAACTGGACCAAGACCACCTCTTCAAGAAGGTGTTGGTCCGGTTGTTTTGGTGCACACCTGAGTGTGATTGCTGTGTTTGCACCTGCTCAAACGAACCGCACTTAGGGGGCAAACGAATTTGAGCTTGATTGAACCGAACCTAACAGCGCAGGTGTGAAAGCACCCCTAGACTTTATCTCCACATTGGCTGAGCAGACTTTTACCATTCAGACTGCATCTGAAACATCAAAATCCTTTCATTCTTTTGCAATTTCAACTGCGGAGCTAGCCCTTACCATTCTATTGCAACAGGCTCATTTGAGATGAGCCAGGTCTCCAATAAATCGATCACCACCGATCCAAATAATTCTTACCAACAACTTGCTGAGCAAGACTGTATATAAATTTGGACAATGCCATCACTTACCCCCACTGTACAAAAATGAAGCCAAAATATCCCAGATACAGCCACAGCCATCTTGAGCCATTGACATAATTGGGAGCCAGAGTCTGTGCACTACCAATCTCTGGCAGTATCAAGTTCCTGCCCATACACCCATCTGACCATTTATACTTCAGCCAGCCACCAGGGGGCGATTAAGATATTTTGTCTACACTTTTGGTAAGCTGTCATGTTGCCCATCTTTAATACAGTCTGTGATACTGACTTCCATTTTCACAGGAAATGTACACTTTCTGCTTGTCACATGCATACAGTCTTTTTCAAAATAAAATTAGAACGGGGTGAAACCTTCAATTGTAGGTTTAAGCAACAAAAGAACGTAGTTAGGCTTAGAAAAATATATCATGGTTTGGCCTAAAATAAGTACGCTCATTATTAGGGTATATTGCTAGGGATGTTATATTCCTAGGGTAATATAACATCACCTGACATACGCCACTAGCATAGTATGTTAATCATACTAGCACACTACATTGCTATTAAAACAACGTGATCGACTTTTGGTTTCATGCGGGACACAAACAGCAACTCCCGGGTGAAAATTCGGAGTTTGTTTGACCCATCCCCCTCTCCTCCTGCCTACCCAGTCCCGACTGTCTCGCTCTTTTTACAGAAGTAGTTGTGCAGAGCACCAAAAAAGGCAACTGCCTGAGTCGTCTCATACCGCTGCTAAAGGGAGCCTCTGTGTGTCGGTGTCTGACACCAACGGGCCACTGACCAAGTGTCAGTGTTTGACAGGTTGGAAGTGAGACTGGGTCGGCCGATCACTGAACAATGCATGCCAGTTAGATCTGTGTCCGCCTTAATCCTGACTTGCTCTTATGTTATGCAACATGGGCAATAATGACCTCACGAGAAGAATGTGAACACAGATTTTGGAGCCAGGTGCTGCAATGGCTCTCCAACAACTGCAAGACTCAGTACACGATGGGAAACGCCTGCCTGTCACCTGATCAAAAAGCTGACTGGCTCATAGTTTCGACTAGGGATGGGAATTGATAGGATTTTATTGATACCAATGCCATTATCGATTCTGCTTATCGATCTTTATCGATTCTTTATCGATTCCCTTATCGATTCCTCCTGTGAATTAATGATATCACCTCCTGTTGTTTGTAACCTAATACATCTACTTTCATAGCGTTTTATTATGAACCTTAAAGCCATGGTCTAGTTTAGAAAGATGATGAGAAAGATTTGAAAAAAAGCATCACCAGCCTGAGTGTGTCAGCACCATGCAGCTAGTGCAGCTATCTCAGGTGAGGCAGCTAATGCAGCTAGCCAAGCATATTATAACAACAAATAGCGTGCAAATCAACTCAACTGCCCTTATCTTACCATCCTTGGTGTTCCAATGAAATCCAACAACAGGAGCGGGGATGCGCCAAAGCTCCACAGTGGGCTAGCAGCTCCAGGGAGGCTAACAACAACAGCGCCCCGCCCGCCGTCCACCTGGAGCGGGGATGCGTCGAAGCGCCACAGTCGGCTAGCAGCTCCATGGAGGCTAACAACAACAGCGCCCCGCCCGCCATCCACCTGGGGCGGGGATGCGCCGAAGCTCCACAGTGAGCTAGCAGCACCAGGGAGGCTAACAACAGCGTGAAGTGAAGCTACGGCTTTGACTGCTTCTGTCTCTCCATCATTACGTCGTCTTTGTTGTTGAATGGGCTGCTGACTGACGAGGATAGATTCGGCGTAATGAAAAGAATCAATAAGGGAATCGTTAAGCATAAAGGCTAATGATGTTGATGAATTGGACCAGTTGGAACCGGTTCTTAACAGGAACCGGTTCTCGATTCCCATCCCTAGTTTCGACCACAAACACCACATTTGATAAAATATCCTAATTTTCTGTGTAACTGTGACATTTAATGGAACACTGTCGGCTGTTAGTCTCATGCTCTGCAATTAAGGTTTAGTCTGTCAACAAATATAGCTCGTCTGGTTGATAATAATAATCATAATGGTCATAACATGGTCTGCAAACCACAGGTGGCCTACAGATGGATCCAACAGAATGTAAATACTTGTGTGAATTCCAGGACACTTTTGAAGGCAGCTGGAAACAGCATCTTTACAGAAAACTGTCCAACATGACTGCAGCTTTTTATCACCACCCCCTGCTGCTGCTGCCTGACCTCTTCTACTTTCTAGGCGAGGCACAGTTTAGCTCAAACAAGCATAGTTTTAGTTTATATAAAGAGACATGGGACCTGTGAACACAGGACCCTGAAACATAAGAATGACCCTCTTAAGGTCTTGTAAGGTGATAGTTTTTATCTTGTGCCACCTTCGGGACTGGATGGGCTCTTAACTTTTCTGATGTCTGATATTTATTTGGGACTTCCACAATGACTGAGTTTTTTTCCCCCTCAAGACTTTTTTTTTTCATTTTTAGAATTTTCTGAACTGAGTGACATCATTTGATCATAAACCATAGATATTTGTCCAGACAACCTCCGTATGTCCAAGTGTTGCTCAGCAATAAACTGTCAAGTTCATGTCAAGTCAAAATGTTACAAACCTCGGGCCTAACGAGCAGTCTTCCCTCGTCCTTTTGTGAGGGCAAGAATAGCTGACAACAAAAACAGAGACGGGGCGTCTGTCACTAGCTGTTGAAAGAACTCACGTCTGACGCTCACAGCTGGTTAAGACAGCTTTACTAATTATAACAACAGTGTTGTTATTGTCGTGTTGTTGATGCCTGCTAGCTGTTAAAACACAGTGATGCAGTAACCTGCCTGCAGGTGATCTCCATGCTGACTTAATGACTTCAAATAATAGCCTCTACCTTGCTGCATTTTGTCCTGGAATAGTTATCCTTTAAGTACACACAAAGCCACAGGGTCAACTTAAGCCTTTCTGAACTCACTGGGCTTCATCACCAGCCCTGTTTTGAATAGGAAATAATAATCTATCTGATCCAGTCAAAGCCCACCGGCTTACCTTCTCTCTACATTGTCCTAAAATGCTGTGTTTATATTTGTGCATGAAAATGTGCGTCACCAAAATAGATATTTCTCTGTTGTAGCCAGAGGATGGATAACACATAAAGAATAAAAAAAAGAGATCAGCAAGATGTTGTAGCTGTGAGCTTCAATCACACAGAATGCTGCATGTCATTTTCACACATTTATTGTCCTTTGTGATCCCTGCTGTATATTTTCTGCTAATTAGCGGTGTTGAAGTTACACTGGTCCCCGTCCTATCTCAGTAATAGGTGACATCATGAGTATACTGCTTCTGTGCTTCTTTAAAATTTCCTCTTTGCTTCTTCAGAGCTAAGCTACTTCTATTTCTTATGTGCTCTGCACTGTAATGGGCTTAGTTATCGGTTTATCCCTCTGATCGGTTCATCTGCATCCAGGCAGGGTAAGTGAAAGACACCCTAACATTAGTGATATAGCTAACATAGCTAGCTTGCTACCTATGGCTGATCGCCGACAACTACAAACAAACGATGATCAACTGTCTCTTTATTAATCTAAACAAAGAACATGTTTTCTTGTGGTGTCCTTTCTAAAATGAGCAGTGGTGAAAGTTACTGTAATCTGTTATGATCGAGGAGTTAATAAGTAGACAGCGATAGCTAGCTAGTTAGTGAGTTTTTACAATTTCTTATTATGATGAATTATCTTTCACCACGTCAGTAATTCTGTTCATGTAAGCCAAACACACACTCCTCTACGGAGTAACTAGCTGCGATTATATCCTGAATATCAAGAATATAATTAACTGGAGACAAAGTTTTATTTTCTACCACGGCATCCTCTGCTACAATTTTCTATAAAAATGAAGGTTATCTTAATCTGTATTCCTGTTCTGATATCCAACGGCACAAGAAGACATTTTTATTCTGAGTATGTCAACTGTTTCTTTCTGATGTCCACTCAAAATTGGTCTATTGGCAAGCTTACTTGTTAGCATAGTCTACCTGGTTAGCAAGATAACTTGCGAACCTTGCAGTGGCTTACAAAGTTTTTGTTCAGTGTTACTGAGGATTTTGTTCAACTGTACTAACTTCAATTTGGAAAACTAGCTTAGCTCAGAAGAAGCACAGAGATATTTTGAAAGAAGCACAGGAGCAGTGGCGTGCACAGACTTTTTGAAGGGCAGGGGCGAAAAGAAAAAAAAGGGCACTTTGGCGCGCATTTTGGCTCCCAGGCGGGCACTTTAGCGTGATGATGTCAGAGGGCTGTGATTGGTTGATTGCAATGTTGGTTCTGGAATGCCATGTGGGATGTTGATCCAGGAACATGTCCTATTTTGTAAAATCACGTTGTGCATCTGCATACAGTGCAATGCTTCCTTTGGCCACTGGAAGACTGTCCAGCTCTTACCCTGCTGGATCCCCTCTGTAATTCTGTTTACAGCTGTGTGACTCTGTAACGATTGGCAGTCAGTGGAGTGACTATGAGGTGAAGTGTAAGGGTGTTAGAGTGGAAACAGAGGCCAACAAGGAGGCAGGTACAGTAGCAAAGACAGGAGACGATCAATGCTGGGACCTAAGAGAGATTCTTACCCACAAGTGTCACTAAGAGCAGCTCAGTTTGTTCCTCGTAAGTTTGTGGTGGGAGGAAATCCACTTGAAAATAGAAATGGAGATAGGTACGGTATTGTGGATGTATCAGTGGAGTAGAAAGAGAGGCACGGCTGAGAACTGTCTGCATAGCAGGGGAATATTTGAAGCATGATGACGGACTAGTGAGTGCTGATGTGAAGAGAAAATTGGTCGATGCCAAGCACTGAGCCCAAGAGAACGCATGAGTTGTGGTGAACAAGAGACTTTGTCTTTATGAAACCATTCAGCCAGGTAGGAGGAAAACCCTGCGAGACTTTCCTAGAAACCTCAAGATGTCTGAAAGTGTAAGAGTAGGTGGTGATTGACTGACAAAAAGGAGGCAGCCTGAATGACATGGAGCACTCCTGAAACTGTGAGAGTACAGTCTGAGTCCAAAGTGCTCAAACATGATTGATGGCTGGGATGTCTCTGGGCTTCCCCGGGCTCCTTATACAAGCCACGTGTCTTATGCACTTCATTTGAAATGATTTTAACACTGACCATATTCCAGGCAGCAATTGCGTTTCCCTCAGAATGTCTTTCGCAAAAACATAAGCAGAATAAAAGCGTAATTCAAAAGAAGACAGGGCTGCAGTCAGGCCAGCACCAGCTTTTGAACCACAACCTCTACCAGGACTCTGTAATCAAAAGTAAGAAGAACATTCAGTACCCTGTGAGCGAAGATAAGGGTTCCCATTAGATTGGGAAAATAATGTCTAATTTTATAGTCGGCACCCAGTTTCCAGCCACCAAAAAAAATTCTGTAAAAATTCTGTGGACTTCAGACACAAAAAGGATTTCACAGTTGTAGATTCAATCCCCAGTGGGTGCAAGCAACTGAGACACAATGACGTAACAATACTGCTGATTTTTTTCCCTTTATGGTTATCTAAATTCAGCAGGAAAACCAAACACATCTTCATGCATTTGGAATAACTTAAGAGCCCTCAGCAGAAAAACAGTGGCTTTGACTGTCTATTCAAAAATCTATGTTTGCATTTTCCAAGTAAACTCTTGCCTTACTGTGAATAATGACTATCCTCTCTTACATAGCACAGGTGTGAGTAGTCTGATGTTTAGGGCTGGGTATCATTTGGGTTTTTGCTGTTACTGGCGCTAAAACGATACGTACAAAATGGTACTGATGCCTAAATGGTGCCTGAATCAATACTTAAAAAACATAAAGAATAAACAACAGCCAATTACACAAAAAATAGCTTCATAACTATAGAACTGGCAACTTTAAACTTAAAATTGAACTCTCAATAGATGGTCTCTGGCAGCACTTTTTACTATGAAAAATCACCAATAAAACACAACCAGACATGTTTCAGAAGGAAAATGATCCTAAATCGAGGAGAAATAAACAACATCAGCAATCAAGATCACAAGTTTCCCTGATACTAGAGTGTAGCTACATGTACGCTAGCAGTGCAGGCTATTTGCAGCCTGGGAAAAACTGTAATGGGGAGTAGCGCCACTTTCTACAGTGAAAAATCACAAAGAAAATTTCTCAGCACACCTGGAATTGTTCTCGGCAATCAAGATCACAAGTTTCCCTGATGCTAGCACGTAACTACATGTTAGCAGTGTACTTGCAGCTGAGGAACTAACTGTAACAGAGATTAGCGCCACTTTCTACCATGATAAATCCCCAATAAAAGATTCTAAGAACAACCTGACATGTTTCATCAAGAATATAATCTGAAATCAGGGAGAAATTAACAACATTGCCGACCAAGATCACAAGTTGCCTTGATGCTAGCATGTACCTTCATGTACCTTCATGTATGTTAGCACTGTACTTGCAGCTGGGGAATGACTATGGAAAATACCTTAACTTTCTACCATGAAAAATCACCAATCAAAGTTTAAAACACCCAAACATGTTCCATCAGGAATATAATCCGAAATGAATCAGAGCATGTTTGCCTAATGCTAGCATGTAGCTACATGTAGCCTATGTTGAGAGCATACTTGCGGCCAGGGAATGACTAATGCAGTATAGCACCACTTCTTACTGTGAAAAATCACAGATAAAATGTCTAAACACTCCCAGACATGTTCTAACAGGAATGACCAGAAATTGGGAAGTTATTGAAAACATCAGCAACCAAGATCATGTTTCTCTGATGCTATCATATAGCTACATGTATGTTAGCAGCTTACTTGCAACCCAGGAATGACTGTAAAGGAAATTAGCACCACTTCCTACGGTGAAAAATCACAAATAAATGTTTTTAAACACAACAGGACATGTTCTATCAGGAATATAATCCAAAATCGGGGAGACATTGGCTACCAAAATAACATATTTAACATTAGCATTCTAGCGTCATACCTGTTTTAAAATGAGGACTATAGCTTTGGTGTAAGGCCTATTTGCTCCAGGTACTGTTTCTCTGATATGTTCTGCTTCTCTTTAGGTGTTTAGATGAAAAAAATCTCAAAAATTAAAAGCTTCTCCTATACAGACAACACCATTAGCTTGCCTGGAGCATATGATATATTGTCACCTAATGTCTCTTGTGTGCCAGCTCTGAATTACACCCTTTGTCATATCACATTAAAAATAGCACATAGACAGCTGAGCTGCTGTCTGTTGCACGCAAACATTTATGGAACAAAACCCTCTATACAAACATTTATGGAAATCACTGAAAATATCCATGAAAAAGAGTGAATGTAATTGTCACTCTGAAAGCTGCTGTCAGGGACAAAGCCCACACCTCTGTTCATTTCCACGCATCTCTTGAACCCTGCCAGCCTTAAATCATTCAGCCACACAGTGACCACATGCAGCCGCGGTACATTTTCTAATATGATTGTTTCCAGCCAAATGCATATCCCTCTTCCACAACCACCCATTTATCCCCCCCCCACCTTGATATTAGATCAAGTCTAGCCCAGTGTGGTAAGCTATTTGATGGGGATACAAAATTGTCTGCCTCATCCATTCCCCAGCTTGCCCAGTTCCTAGCAACCAACAAGATTAGACTGTCTGTTTCTCAGTGGTTCGGAAAGACCCAGAGTGCAGGCAGATACGCTAATCACATTATACAGACTTAATGCATGCACACCAGATAAACACGTATGTGCCTGTACGCACACCCAACCACACACACACAAACACACAGACACAAAATTAATAAGTCAGTGATTCAAAACAAGATGTGGATATAGAGAAAATTCTACAATCATCCTGTCTTATAAAACTGCAAAATGTCACAGAGGGTAAACCCACATCTATTCACTTTACTCTCCATTTTATTTGTAAAACAGAATTGAGCTGTTGCAATAGACTGACATACATTTTTAGATCATACTGTCATGTGAGCACACAATATTTTAAAAGAGCACTCACTAAACCAGTGGGTCCTGAACTCATCTCTGTCCCCTTTGTGGATTAAAAAGATTCCCAACTTAAACCATATATCCCATGCTGTGACCTTCTACATAGAATTTTCAGTATTGTCAGATTATGACAAAGTTAAAGCTTCAGCACGTGACTTCCACAGTGACAACTTTAAAGTAATACCACACAGCCCAGTCACAGAGGGAAATGTTGGCAGTGTACATTCCTGCAAACCATGGATACATCTGTACATTTCATATGTATTGTATGTATTGTATGCCGCTGCATTCCCAGCAGCTTCTGTGCTGCCAAATGTGTTTTTCAGTGACCCATCATGGCTTTTCCAGCAGCTTTTGTGCTGACGTATGAGACTGTTTTTAGCAACCTGTCACCGCTTTTCTAGCAATTTTTCTGCTGCCAAACAAGTATGTCTTTAACGCAACCCATCACCGTTTTTCCAGCGGCTTTTGTGCCACCAAATGCGGGTGTTTTTTTTTTTTTTAGTAGCCTGCAGCTTCCATGCAGCTTTTGTGCCAATGAATGAGGGTGTTTTTAGTAACCAGTCACTGCTTTCTAAGCAGACTTGGTATCGCTGTGGGTGTTTTTTAGCAACACATCCCTGCTTTTTCAGCAACTTTTAAACTGCCAAACAAGGGCGTGCTTTACACAACCCATCACCGTTTTTTCCGGCGCCTTTTGTGCCACCAAACTTGGGTGGCTTTGGTGCCGCTAAACATGGGTGGTTTTTTTTCAGCAACCTGTCACGCTTTCCTAGCGGCTTTTGCGCCAAACGAATGAGGGTGTTTTTCAGTGACCTGTCATCGCTTTCCCATTCCGGCAGCGCAAAAGCTGGCTGTCACCATTTTTCAGCACTTTTTGTGCTGAAAAATGGTGACATCTTGTTAGCAATCTGGCAATCGGGTTGTACCACAGCATCTAAAGCACAAATAATGTTTGCATCGTTATGGTACCAAAAGCATTTTGTTTCTCTTACCTTAAATGTGTTTTCACAGTGTAACTCAACCACACTCCTGACACAGGACACGAGCTGCCATTTCTGCTAAACAAAGACTATGACAGTAGAAATGGCATAGTCTTTCTGTGCCAAATATCCACCTTGACCTCTCAACCTCTGTGCAAGAGAAGGAGACAAGGTAGTGCTACACATTAGAGAAATTACTACAGTTTTATGAAACATTAACCTTCACAGAAAAAGAGCAGAGGCGATGGTTTGTAACTGAATTGATCAGAAGAGGAAATGAGTCTGTCTGATTCAGCTCAGCGGGAGGTAATGATGGATTGATCGATCACAGCCCATGTTTGCTTTGTGGTAAATAATCAGTGCAGCACATCACAATGTTAGGAAAAAAACCCCTGAGAGGAAAGGAAAATAGAAACAAATGTCTAAACCTTCAAAGAATGTTTGGTGTGGTCAAAAACCAACCTCAAGGTGGTTTGATAATCATTAGATGGACACATTTCCCCACGTTTGGGGTGCTTTGCTTTGGCCTGCTGCCCCCGTGACTCAGATGAAAACAGATGGATTCATAGGTATACAACAAAAATGGCAACTTTTTTATCTTTTGCAATTTTAACTTGCTCCCACAATTTCATTGCAGAAAACAAACACACAAAAAGTCAAAAATGATCACAGCATGCATTGAAATGTTTTATTAGAAAAGCTGTGGAGAAATTAGCATTTTAGGCTGCAACAATCCAGACGTAATCCTGGAGGGACTAATGAAAATTAAAAGATACTGTGAGTGACGAGGTGGGTGCAACACAACAGAAAAAACATTGTGTGGCAATGCAAGTCTTGCCAACCTCAGCCATCTGGAAGATGTGCACCTCTTTTTCTCATAGCCATGCATCTTGTTTAAAAAAATGTTAAATTTTAAAGGCGAGAATTTATCTTCCAAAACAGATGAAGGTCTTCAAAGTGTTTTAAAAGAATGCTATGCTCGTGTAACCGATGTTTAATTGTTATAATATTTTACCAAGTCTATCTTTCGTACTTATTCATATTTTGTTTTTTTATGTGTTCATACTTGTTTCTGTATTTATTTTATTTTATTTTGGCAAATTCGATTTTTGTTGTGTGACCTCTGACATTTCGGTAACGTCATTTCCTGTAGATTCCCGCCATCCTCCTCACTTGTTATCTGGACCCTGTGTGGAGAAGTAAGGGTTTTGTGTGTTCCTGCCTATAAAGCATTAAAATGTCATTAAAACACGAAACAGAGGTGCAAACTTGATATGGTACATGTGTATTTATGTACTTTTTTTAAAATCAGTGCAGCACTTTTATGTAGCATGCTAAGTTACCAATCTCAAGTTAAGCTAAAGGAGCATGACGGCAATTTTTCGCGCTGGTTGTTGTGTTGTCCCTTTGTTTTTAAAGGTGTGTTGGTGGAAAGCTGGTCATGAGAAGTTGCTGTACTGATTTTAATGTGTCTTGCACAGGAAATAAATCCCCCTGGTCAGCAAGGCAGAAGTTGTCCTCGTCTCCTTGAACTTGTAGCAAACCAAAGTGTCAGGCCAGACCGGCTACACTAGCACAGTGGATTAGTTAGACTAGCTGCTTCTCTCTAACATGCTCTTCTGTCTGCTTTCATTTTGTTGTTTGATTGATGGTTGATTAGATGAACGTAGCCTCAGTAAAATCCTTGAAGACATGTTTGTAATGAACGTCTATAAAAGTAAATGAACTTGAACCTAAAATCAGCGCCTGGTCAAGTGAGCGTTCAGTCATCAGTTTTGATCAACAACCCCATCAACCCTCACAGATACTGTATATCAAGGATCTTTCTGTGCAATGGTGCAGCGCGGGAAAAACATCCAGGCTCAGCACTGCCGATATTAGGTCATGAAGAAACGGAGACCCCTGCACGTTGTAGCTGCAGGGACAGAATGGCATCATGGACGATAACATGGACGGTGACAGTGAGATAAGACAACAAGCCGGAGGAAAAAAGAAACATGATGATAGACTGATGGGATTACTGTCAAACAGGTAGATCTTTATGTTAGATGCTGTTTGACTGACTCTAATCTCTGTTGCCAGGAGTTACCATACAGCAAAGATTCAACTGATACAGGCAAGACAACTTTAACATCTGCTGCTTGAAACACGTGAGCAGGTCCCTCCAACAGAAGACGTGTTTCATGTTTCCAGAAACAGCTAGCAGAAAAATATAAGACAGTAGGAAAAAAAAATCTGAAAAAAAGACTCATCTATTAAAGATACATTATTCTATTTTAAGTCTTTGCTATTGCTCGATGTTTCTTTTTGTTGTATGAGCTCTTGGCTGTGGTGAAACACTATGGATTCAGGCAGGTGCTTCACAGCTGATGCTCAGCACTGATCAGACACAGAGATTAAGCGCTGCATCAATCAAGCAGCGCTCCATCACACAGCCTGTCTTCACTGCAGTACATCACAGTGGAAGAAACACTGGCAGTCTGCAACATATATATTTTTACATATTTATACCACATACACACACACACACACATACATCTACAGTATCTAATGGATGGAAGTACTAGCATTGTATTTTGAAGCCTCCCTGTAATGTGGTTCAATGAGGCTTGACATTTCAGGGGCTTGAATCATAGTGCATCACTTATTTTGCAGGGGCTGGGCAGGTAATTCATTGTTAAGGTGGCAGCTGTACTTCCCGACCTTGACACCTTAAAAATAGGAAGGATCTCGAAACTGAGGTAGAGGGTCTGGGGGTCGTCCTCCACATAAAAGTAGAGTTTCAGAGACCTTTTTCTGCATTCTGGTGACTTTTACTTGAAAATTGCCAAATATTAAATACACTGCATCTGTATTTTTACATTAAATACATTTTATTTAGTTTTGGGTTCATGTCCCTGGTACTCCTGGTACTCCCCCCAGGAGGAGGGAGGGAGGCCAGACTGTAGGCTTGGCCCACTCCAGGGACCTATACAGTTAGGCCCACACACTCCTGGGTCCTGGATGTCTAAGCGAGGCGGAACGGAAGGCTCACGGTCTCTGGAAGACAGCCTGGTATTCCTCCGTGGCAGAGCTGGGTCCCCCTTACCCTCCCGCCAGAGCCTCCCGCTGGACTTACGCCTGCATATTGCAGTCAGCATGGAGAAGAGATGCGCCCGACTCATGCGAGCATGAGGGGCGCCCCTCTCCAGCCCCAAAGGGTTTGAGAAGGGGGGGGGGGGGGGGGGGCGCCAACAGGTTGGTGCTAGTAGTACACATTTAGAGTCATAGGGCTCATACACGCTGCACAGTGCCAGAGAGCAGTTGTGATAACGAAGAGGAAAAAAAGTGAAAATATTTGTCATAAATCAGGAGAATATGGGTGAGTTGTGACCCCAGGAGGAAACTAGAAGTCTCCCAGGAAAAACGAAGGGGTTGGCAGTATGGCTGCGTCACACCGGAGAGCAGCAAAATGTTTGATTCTATAGGTTTGATGATGTACTGCAGCTGGCAAGCCAGTCGCAAAGACATACTAATGCCAGTCAGTCACCATAGATCTCTGTACTTCTTTCTCTGGATGGTGCCTCTCCCCAGTATATTTTTCTTAGGACTCACCATCATTTCAGTATTTTACTGAAGAGGGTAAGAAGCTTCCCAAGCAAATGGGCTTACTAACTGTTAGTTAATTTACAGGTATAATGCCACTGTTCTTATGGCTCATTATTCCGAACCCCCAGTAGTCTGAAAAATGTCCCATTGGACCAAAAACCCATTTGACTGATAGCCTGGTATCCCAAAAGCAAACACCAACACTCATCCCAAGTCGTCTTGTCCACAAATAACGTACTAGTTATCCTCCTGTGTCTGCTGTTGGCATTCCAGGACACCGCAACCAACACGGCGATGTCAACAAAGCACATGGCTATGTTTAGGCAACAAAACAAAATGGTTAGGTTTAGAAAAAAAACATCATGGTTTGGATCAACATTCATACAGGAACAGTGGGCTCCCGGATAAAAGTGAGGGGTTTTCTAGACCCATCAACCAACACTCCCGCCCACCCTATAGGGACTTTCCAGCTGCTTATATCATGTCATCACCGGCAGTATTTCAAACTGATGCCACCCAACAGCAAATCATTCTGCCAAACAGGTGCCATTCGGCTGTATTACAAACTGATGCTGCCCAGTTCACAAGGTTTGTGCCAAATCTGAAGTACATACCTATGTAGGGACAACTTAAAAACATAATGCTTCTGGCCATGGCTATCGCCCCTTAGCTATGGAGGCTAAGTGTAGAGGCTTGGTTGTTCTGACATAACCCCTTAATGCAGTTTAAATCCAGCTTTAATCCCACCTCTGGTAATAAAAATAGTAAAATCATCAGGATTAGTTTGGGTTTTTTTTGTACAACTCTATATATTTAGAACAAGAGAACTCTTTTTATATGTTTTGATGCTTATATTATTATCCAGCATAAGAGCAGAGTGAAACAGATGCACATGTGAGCTTCAACCCTGGAAAGTAATCTATCATTATTTTTCCTACTACTAGCCAAACCTAACCGCCATTACTTTCAAAGTGGAAAATATGCTACTGTGCCCTTTGGCCTGTTTTTCCATGTTAAGTTGCTCATATTTTCCTCATCAAACATTCTGACATTCAATACATGCTCATAAAATAGCCCGCAGCCTACGCTGAAATATATCACAGCCAAAATGAAAGTGGGGACGATGTCCGTAAGTCATCCATCATCGCTACCTGCTGTATCGCTCCGTGAAGTCAGGAGCTAAATATCTTTCAACAGCATCCAAAGCTGTTTCACTGAGCGCTCGCTCTGCTATAACATCAAATCTGAACATTTTATACCCAGTTGGAAAGAATGCTGAACTTGGCCTCCTGTTGCATATTGCTGTCTGCCAAATGTTTGCTGGGTTGTGATTGCATTCATCTTTAATAGAGGATGGAAAGCGCGGAGGCTCTGCAGCTCATCATAATGTTGATACGATGGCATATTTTACCAGCTGATGTATAAAAATCTTCTGTGTTTGATGCACTGTATAACATGCTGTGCTTTTATTTCTGTCTGTAATATAACTGACTAAGGGTTTGTCTGTGTAACATTACAAGCTGTAAAGAATATAAAAGGATATAACGAGCACAGCAAACATATTTTCTCCATCTACAAAACGGTGGCAGTTGTATGTGTGTGCAGGGTGTCGTTTCTTATCGAGGAGCATTTTCTACCCTTCAGTCTGTTGTCAGCTCAGTCGACAGAATTTCATATCGCAGGGGGAGAAAAAGCAAAAGCACTCCTCTCCCTGTCTAATCCACTGGGCTGCAACAGTGAATGTACAGCGGGGTGGAAAAGATAACTTCTCCCAGGGGGAGCTGCCAGCCACAACTCTTGATCACCGCCTCCCTTCATCTTTGTTCCCCCTTTAAATTTATGAATAGAAATGCAGCCAAAGTTTACCCAATAGCTGAGCAGTGTTTTATCTGTTGCAGCTCAGAATGGAACTTTTAACTCCAAAGGGATGCTGGACTTTGTACTCGCCCCATTAAGTGGATTAGCACAGTGTGTGACAACAGTATCATAGAGGTGTTACACAGGCCAGTGTCTTCAAAGTCACCTTTTGTTCCTGTAAGCCAACAGATAACCTGACAGCTTAATCCTACTAAAGAAAAGAGTGAAGTCAAATTTTGTTGGATGAAAGAGTGAAATGCTGAAAAACACACACAAAGGTAACACGTGTTAATCTACAGTGTGTTCACCAGCAGCCGTGTCGCCAGAGGAAAATGTTGGCATTGTTCATTTCTGCAAACCAGACATTTGTATGTTTCATATGTCTCATATTCTAATATGAAGCTGACTTTGTCATCCTTGGTTGTACGGGGTGGTGGATGACGTGTAATCTAGGTAAGACGCCTGCCAAGCAGTAGACCACTGTTACCAACAAAACAACTGTTTGTCTTTTTAGCAAGTCATTGCTGAATTTCATTAGCTAACGTTAGCTTCGACAGCAAAACAAACTTGAGGAAACTGTTCAAATGTTGTCCTCCTTTGTAAGATTGGCTTCCTGTGACATCATCCATCCACTGAGTGAGAGCATACAGGTCGGCCAGTTTGGTCCCGTTAGTCAGTGTTTACTTGTTCAAGAAACACTCGCGGTCCCGGAGAGTAAGTGAGCTGACGTGGTAGCAGTCTGACGCTCTACACTAAAATGAGAGCCCTGTTGGTTGAAGAAACTGAGGTTATACTTCTACTTGAAGATAATCACACATTCACTCCGCTCGGCGCTCTGAGAGTGCGGCGCTCTGGATAATCAAACGGTACATTCAGACAGTGCTCCAAGTTTACGAACGGTCCTGAGTGCGCTTTTTCTGACTTCACCACTCGCATCATCTTCCTCCATTGTCTAAAACAAGCCAATAGAACTTGCTAGCTAGCCCAAGCTAATGTCTGTGGAGACTTGTTTTGCCTCTAGCTAAGCCCCGCCTACCAAAAAAACATTATACTGTTTACTATCAGTAAAAGGGTCTATTTGGCTCAACCCCATAAAATAACTCTACACTGACTTTTGGTTTCACATGTGACATGAACCCTGATCTCCTGTATGAGAGTCTGGTGCTTGTCTGAATCATCCACCTAAGCAGATTTATTTCTTGCTCACCTTTCAGTGTCGTCAAAACAAAAACAGCAAACAGCTAATTTAAAACTCCATGTGTTATCTTCAAACAACCAAAACAAATCAGGATTCTTTAATGACACCAGACACCTCATACAGAGTAATTAAAGGCACTCACTGTTGCTGATGGCGAGCAGTATTGACACTGTATTGAATTCATCTTCCTCCAGTAGACAGTATGTGCATGTTTTAGTAAAATGACACCACTGCCATCCATTAAGGAATAACTGTTATTTGACCAATGGCACATCCATCAGTAACTCTCTGTTGAGCTCATTTGAGCCTTTAGTTGGTGCAAATTCCTCAACCATGTTCCCCGTGCCCTCTGGTGCTGCACTGATCTCACTCATCTTTTCATACACTCACAGCAGTCCACTCCTCCCACACAGAGATTTGGACTCTTGTTAAGTTCATTTACAGGGCCAGGGGGGTGGACTGTGGCCAGACATCTATTTTATAAATAAAGACGACTGAAAGCTTTCTGTGTAAACGCCTCAACCTGAATGGAGTAATTACGGGCAGCCAAGGTCACTGGGAGGACAAAACTCACATGATGGAATTGGTCATTTCTGGAAACTTAGGACAACACTTTGGACAAATCTAGACAAAAACAATACCTCATAATTGGAGGACAATTTAATAAACATCCTGTTTTTCACCTGCTTTCATTTCAAGTGTTCAATCTGTGTGTGAAATCAACGGATTCATTAAAGTGAAGGATCCAGGGTGAAAATGGATTCTGTTTCCAATCAATGTGAGATTATTTTGCACTTGTCTGATTTATTATAACGCAATTTTCAGGATGGAGTCCCTCTCCTAATAATTTATATTAGCCTTCATCCAAATGCATAATCAGCTGACCTTTATTCTAAACTAGCCTGCAGATAAAATCCATGTGGAGTATTGATGGTGCCAGCGCTGAGCTTTATCAAAACAACAGAAAAGCAATTACACAGAGAAGAAAGACAGAGATTGAACAAGTCTTCACAGAGCGATACAGCTTTGTGACATGTGATGTAAACAAAGGAAACCACTCAGTGCTGTTAAACATGTATTCCTCTCCTCTGAATTATTTTTCCTTCCTACGTCCAACATGCAGACATTCAGAGGAGCGTTTGGCCTTGAAGACAAACCTCCCATGTATTACAATGACCTGTGCTCCAACTGCCTCAGCTATAATACAGATGTGCCCCTCGGGAGTGCCCTGGGAATAATCTACACTAGTTCAGCTTGTATTTCACTGTCTTCCTGCTGGAGTTTGTGCAGTGTGCATGCAGAAAGACAAAGAACGAGCCTATCACGCTCCTGTGGAAGATGTTTTTAAACCACACTACATTTCATACATTATATCAGCGTTTCTAAACTGACGTAGTATATGAGCTGACTTTAGCCTGATTTACATTACCTGTTCAAGGCGGGAATATCACCTTGTTATGCCGCCTCGTCATGCTGTATATAAAGTGTGATTGTCGATTGGGGGGGTAAGAGTTGTCTCGACTTTAAGCTGCCACGGGAGGTAGTAACAGTGCTAAAACAGTGTCTGTATAAACAGAGTAGCTGACGGGAAGGGACCAGGGACAGGACAAGTAAGACATTTTGATGACGTGTTATGCATGCGACCCACTGTGGAAGATTAAAAAAGTAGCTGTTAGCCAGACGTTGTGCTAGACTTTTTCGTCGCCTGTCATGTTGACCGACAGGGTCATAAAAATCCGGTCATAATCTATTTTTACCGGTTATTTTAATTTTTGTTTTTAAATGATAATAAAGATATTCAAAGACATTTAGTTTTAATTCATTCGTTTTTAATAAATCCAACGAGCAAGTTATAAAGTGTGCATTAATAAGGACATGAACGAAAAGATGAACAGACATCCACACACCCGTGCCATTAGGCTTCGCCCTGGACACACCGGACGGCACTAACGCATTACTAACGTGTCCGGTGTGTCCAGGGCGTTATGTAGTTATGTCTGTAGGCTCGGTGACACAAAATTAAAATTGTAATGAAGTGATTAGGGTATTGAAAAATGTGTTAGGTTATGCACTGTTGTGTTATTTTAAATTATAAACGGTATTTTCTCCTCACGTTCCACAGTGCGTGCTGTTGTTATTTTATTTTGAAAATTGGCTGGATTCTCTCGTCTTTTCTGTGTCCGGCTTCCTGTTTGGTACGATCCGCTTGATCCAACTTGACAGAAGTGCTCGCGGCTCCCGTGAAAAATAGACCAGACGCCAAACTAAAGCGCTGCCTCCGCGGGCGCTCCGCTCTGCTCAGCAGCCTGTGTGGACAGTCAGATAGGTTAACATGGGCGCTGACTGAAAAATGCCTCCGCTGCTGGGCGCCGTGTTTCGGTTCTGCGTCCGGTGTGTCCAGGGCGTTATGTCAACAAGGCTACATGAAGCAGATGAATGACTTTTTCTCTGAGTACTGTGCACTCTGCCGCCAAGTGGGCAGGGGTGGTAATTGCAACCGGTGAAAATGACCAACGGCCTTCAGATTTTCCGGTCATTGTTGTAAAAAAAAACGGTCAATGACCGAGAATATCCGGTTAACGCGACCCCTGCTGTTAGCAGTTGGCAGCTAACTCAAAGAAGTAGAGCAGTGGCCTTAACTGTTTGCAAAATGGGAAAACAAGGACATTTGGGAGCTCCTTACCCTCCAAGCAGAGGACTAGATCATCTGCCATATAACAGACATGGTGAATACCTGTTACTGCCATTTTTATTGTTTAGAATGCACTGCGAACATGCATGTGTCATGTCAAAATAGAGGCCAACGCTGTTGTGTTACATGTCACACCCGTTAAGCCTCTTGATTCCGCGATGCCATAATGCTGTGTGTAAGCACACACTGGAGCAAAATGGCGCTGACGTCATTTGGTTCTGTGCAATGTAATGGTTTTGGGTCCATGTAGCTCTTTGGAGTGAGACGACAGGCAGAAACTCACGTCCACACGAGTGCAGGATTTCATAAATGCTTGTCGTTTATTTTTACATCAACTTAAAAACACTCCAACCTTACCAAGCCCGGTTGTATGGCTACTATATTTTCATACGTGAAGAGAATAGTCGCCACACGTAATTATAACCATCACTGTTGTGTTGACAGATAAAAGAAAAAGCAGGAGCACGAGTATACGTCCGACCAGCGTTGGGTGTGCTCTCAACAGACTCAAATCTGCTGCTTGATGATGTTGCTACTAGGCGATGCAGTATACACCATGTTAAAGGCACAGTTACAGTTAAAGCAAAAACGTTACAGCAAAAATGCAAAGGTGGCATAAAGAAGGGATTTGGTAGCGGCCCTATAGCACGATCTCTGCATAATAAGGGCTTTTGTGATAAGAGGTGGAGTGGATTGTGGATGGCATGTCACCTAGAATGAAACGTAATGTTGTGATTAAGTGAGTCATTGCTGTGTTTCCAGCTGCTTTTTAGCCCCCAAACTTGGTGCATTTTTAGCAACCCATTGGTGTCTTTTTATTGGGGATAGCGCCAAGAAAAGCAGTTGTTTTTACCTAGACACTGTGCTCTGAAAATGTTAGCACTGTATATTTCTGCAAACCACAAACATGTTACTTTTGCACATTTCATTTGTATCGTATCAACGTTTCTAAATTGATGTAATAAATAAGCTGATTTTGTCATCGGGAGGTGGTGGGGATGGTGGATTGCAGTGTCATCTAGGCAAGACACCTGCCAAGCTGTAGACCACTGTTTGAGACCAAGGAACAACAAAATTGGTTGGTTTTTTTAGCAAGTTGTTGCTGTATTTCCAGAAGGTTCTTAGACCCCAAACTTGGGTGTTTTTTTTAGCAACCCTGTTGCAGTTTTACAGATTTAAAACAACAAATGTGAATGCTTTTTGGAGATCCGTCACTGTTTTTCCAGCAGGGATACTGGCATGAAAAGTGGTTGTTCAGTAACGAGACATTGCTGTGTTTCATTCGGAGTAAGCACCACCAGAACTAGGTATTTTAAGCCAAAACACAATCTTTTCCTAACCATTATCAAGGGGTTTTGTGCCTTAAACCAAACCATACATTAACCGCAGTTCAAATTTTCAACACATCCACCACATAATAATAAACACGTGTAACAGATCTGTGGTTTGCAGTAATGTACAATGCCAACATCTCTTCTGGTGACTGGGCTATGGTCCTCCACTGAAATACCTCAACAGCTATTCAATGGATTACCATGACATTTGGTAGAGATATTCATGGTGCCCAGAGGATGAATCCGTCTGACTTCGGTGATCCCCTGACTTTTGGTTGAGCATCACAAGCAGGTCTAAGTTTCAAATCATTTCACAAGGGCAAGTTACCCTGTATGTCTATAGATTTATCAGCTGATGAGGACTGTGTGATGTGGTTACAAGCTTCAGAAAAAAGCTCAACATTAGAGATGGAGATGGACCAAGCCTTCTGTCCGTACTCTTCGTTTATTTTATCTGTATTTGTGCATGTTATCTGAAAGCTTACCGATGAAACTAAGCAGTGCCACTGGAGATTGTGGACGCAGTGTAGCTTTGTTCAAGTGAAATACAACTGTAGGAGATGACAAAGAAATTTGAATAATAAGGAAATGGAACAAATCTATAATATATAATAATATACAATGATGTAGAGTGAAAATAGGGAAATAATTCTCAAACCACATCAGGCACACAGCCCACTGCCATCTCTTTTAAGGTACAATATTACAAACTCCTCCACCATTGTTTCATTTGTTGTGTGAAACTTCTGACCCTGTCTTCTAGTGACATTGGGCTGTAACTATTCCAACATAAAGGATGCACAGAAGTATGAGGTTAGTGATATGTATAACGTTTGAAGTGGATGTATCTACTGTACCTTCGTGCGCAAAGGGAGTAAAATGTGCCTTAAGGGGACTTGGGGCTTGTTCATCTTTGGTTTTAACAGCAGTCTCCAGATTCAAAGTCAGTCCAACTCTGCGAACCACCGTCCACCTCAGCCTCCTCCATACAGTTTTCCAATGCTATAAAAACGACATGCTACCTCTGCCTTTGCTTCTGAAACACAACTTTTATTGTTCACATGGCCACAAGAGGTCACGTGTCAGGAAAATGTAAGCATAGTTATATTGTATCCAGTTTTCTGGCTGGTGAGACTTCACGTACATTGCTGAAACTCAGCACTTAACTCAGCTTGTCTTCTGAGTTTAAACAAGCATGGTTCAGTGATCCGACAGTAAAGTGATGCAGCTGTACAGACTTCCACCTTGTTACTTCATCCTTTACCTTTATGCATATTATCATCACATACTGAGCACTACCATGGCAGCACACCTCAGTGCATCCAGACTGTGGTGCACATTCATATGAGCATGGGCGCATACACGGAATATTTTATGGGTGTGTATCTAATGAGGAGAACCTGGAGAGTGAACGACACAGACAAAATATGTCACACTTGACTGGCTGGAGTAATTAACAGGAGTTTGACCTCTGCTCCTGCCAGCTCTACTAATCTGTGGCAGCAGGTTCATCGATGTACACTGCTTTAAAAACCTCAGTGTAATTGAACTGGAAATGTCTTGATGTGATGCCAGGTCATCTGTGCTTGGCATGTTTCCATGGGAATTAGACATGTTTTTTACATGTTCAAAGGTCTTGGCAGTATTGGTGCCAAACCTTGGGAGAAAATGTGAATGTAAATTTAGCTTGATCGTGACAGGTTGAATTGAGGTTGGTTGTGTGTTTCCATAATTTTCACACAGTGACAGGATGTAAGACGAGGAGCTGATAATGTGAGATTTGGTAATGGATGTGAAGTGATGGCAGCAGACTTTCAGGTTGTTAAGAAAGTTATGATCCAGTGGGTGTGTGTGATGCCTCCTGAAGCTACAGTACGTTTAGTTTCTAGAATGGATAACATTATACTTTCAACTCGTGATTTCTTTGAGTCCTAACCCAACGCTGACTGTAGGCTGCTATGTCATCAGCATCTGTCATCCAAGTTTTTGCGGTGTGTCCCACACTGTTGGTACTAGTCAGCCCTTGTTGGCCCTTATTGGCAGCTTTTCAGGCAATTGACCCTTTTCTAAGTCCCGCCCCTGGACGCAGACTGGCCTATCATAGCTCTAGTTCTCTTAATACATCCATGATCTGTCCTGTCTGTCTTCTGGTTTCCCTTTTTGAATGATGAATATAGACTACCACCACCTGCTGCTATGAAGAGTTATTTCCTCTCATGCAGGTACAGAACGTTTGTACCAGTTGGCAGTTAGCTGTAGTCTCTGAGGTGTGCTAAGGTGCAACTTTTTGGCCAAGACACAGGCGACATGAGGCGACGCCACAATCAGCCCTCATCACCATGAGTTCTTTGATGTCAGATTGATGTATCTGGGCTTTTTTCGATGCCTTGAAAAATACGTAGTGACAGAATCCACAGTGGAATCTTTCTATTTAACTCGACTGCAACACTGTAAGCTGACATCTCATATTTCATAGTATAAAAATATTGCAACATGGGTGAAATAAGGATCAGGACCACAAGCCTTTTTAAGCCCCTTTCAGAGTTTGCTGTCAAATTGTTTGTTTGACAAGTGCTGACTTTTTGGCTGTTAAAGTGGGAAAGTTCTGCAGTGATTCTCTGTCCTGTTCTTTTTTTTTTTTTTTGCATAGACTAAGTTAGGTGACTCACAGATGGGCATTAAACTCTTCCGGTTTACTCATCAGCACAAAAATACAACAACATGCTTTAGAAAATATCTGGTTCTTTGATTTAAAAAAATAAATGTACAAGCCAATGGATGTAAAAACGTAGGCAACATAGTTAAATACAACTAACAAGGTGCTTTTAGGTGGAAAAAAAACATCCAATCACCAAGCTTAAAATTATTTTATGTGAGCTGCAACTGAAGATGATGCCTAAATAAATTCCCTCTTAGATTCTGGGTCAATTTTGGATCAATTTAGCAAATATGGCAGCGTGTTTTATTCTGAGTTGCATTGAGGATGTGTTCTGAATTTTCCACAGCTGTTATTTTAGCCTCCGACTAGCTTTTTTTTTTTTTTTTTTTATAGCAGTGGCAGCCGAGGCTCATAGGTATCAATAGAGCCATCTGCCTTACCAGACATGTTGATATGATACAAACGAATGGCCATAACATGAACCCATAGTATCAGTACATGTTTGGGAGGCTGCAGTATTTCTGTGTAAAGGATGAGAAATCTGATACCAAAACACCTCTGGCACCCTGTTAGGTATGACATATTGAATTCTGTTGCTTATTTTATTTAAACTGACAGCGGCCAAGCTGCTGCAGGTTTTTTTGCTCGCATGCTGTAGGTAAACAGTTTGCTGGATTTTCATCCTGTTGACACGAATAAAAGGTGAAAATTTAGATCGACTTGGCTGGTAAGCTGTTAAATGGGATTTTCCAAGGGCCTTTTTTGCCAGCAAGTAAAATAATACAACAAATCTTCAAAAATAGATTCACCTAAAATAAAAAGATCTGAAAAACACGTCTCATTGTTTTATTTAAATTAGCTCATCCACTTTATCTATTTCAGGTGCTTTGTAAGGAAATGTGATCTCCTTGTATGTAAGAAATAAGAATAAGACCAAGGTCTTAAGGAGAATTAGGTTTTTTTGAAGTGGGGTTGTACAGGGCACTTATCTATAGACAGTATATTACATACATTAGATGTCAGTCGGCACACCCCCAGTTTGGAGAAGCAGGCTGGTGTCCAACATGGAGGCAAAGCAATCTGCAGTGGAGGGGTTAGCAACAAAATGTATTTTAGCTACCTAAATAGAAGTACCACCTAAAAAAAACAATATCACTTTAAATGTGCGCTATATTAAGAATATTTTCACTGCTTCACCTTAATGTCAGACAGTGATATCCAATGGGAAAATGTATTCTGTTGCTCTCTTCAAAGCCAGACTCCACTGAGGAAACAGTAATTTAACACTGCTGAACACAGGAGAGTCTGGTCTACCTTTGCCTCTTTCAGTTATTTTAGATAGCTAGTTCAGATTTGCTTAAGTCACAGAATAATCCAAACTAACTTACTGATCAAAGCAGCAGTATCCCAGCAGCTCTTGTGTTCAATGATGTAAAATTACTGTTATTCTCAACGGAGTCTGGCTTTGACAAGAGCATGGATGGGGAACTAAAACCGTTAACAGCTTCCCCGTCAGAATGGGCTGTCTGATGGAGAGGTAAAGTGGTGAAAATACTCTCAATACACCAGCCACTTTATTAGGTACACTTGTTCATAAACAGCTAATCAGCCAATCACATTGCAGCAACTCAATGCATTTAGTCATGTAGACATGATCAAGACGACCTGCTGAAGTTCAAACCGAGCATCAGAATGGGGAAGAAAGGTGATTTAAGTGACTTTGAATGCGACAGATCATCTCAAACTGGTTTCTTGAACATGACAATGAGTTCACTATACTCCAATGGCCTCCACAGTCACCAGATCTCAGTCCAATAGAGCACCTTTGGGATGTGGTGGAACGGGAGATTCTCATCATGGATGTGCAGCCAACAGATCTGCAGCAACTGTGTGATGTCATCATGTCAATATGGACCTAAATCTCTGAGGAATGTTTCCAGCACCTCGTTAAATTGATGCCACCAAAAATCAAGGCAGGTCTAAAGGAAAAAGGTGGTCCAACCCGATAATAACAAGGTGTACCGAATAAAGTGGCCTGATGGGACTTTTTTTGGGGTGGCTAAAATACATTTTGATGTATTTGCTGACCCCTCCACAGCAGTAGCTTGCTCAGCTTCCATGTCTGACCCCAGCCTGCTTTTCCAAACTTGGGGTATGCCGACTGATCTCTACTGTTGTAATTTACTGTCCATGGGAAAGTTACCAATATAACCCCACTTGAAAAAAAATCTGAGCTCTTCCTTTTAACTGCTCTCTCGAGAGGGAGGCATAAGACATGCATTTAATAAAGATCAAAGTATTTAGATGACACCTTTATGTCTGTTGACTCAGGAGCCTGTTCAGTTTGTCTAAAAGGGCCTTTGTTGATTGCACCACCTGCCTACAATATTAAATAAGAGGTACCTAATGTGCTGCCATAATTGAGATATATTAAACATTACCGGCTGCTCTGATGTTGTCATTAAACTACTAAAAAGTAAATGTTCCCATGTCAAAATACTTGTCTTCACAGAACACACGGGTAGCTCTAAATTAATGTGAACTCTGTCTGAAAAGCATTAGGATGTTCCAGCGTTTGGTACGTTTTATTTCTCATTAACATGCAAATGTGTGCAGTCATGAGCTCCAAAATCTAATCATTTCCCCTGTAGGTGGAAGCTGTGGTGGCAAAGTGGGGACGTTTCTATCATGTTTCATAAAGTAACCCCTGATGTCAAAAGCAGATTACATTGTCAAGTGTGCAGATATCCGAGCGTTCAGCACTTTCAAATCTCGTGACAGCCGAGGTCAAAAACCCACTTTTTCCCTCATCAGACATTAAATCAGCTCTGTGGTTAAAAGCAAAAACAAATAACGTCTTTTACAGAACCTGTCGTCCCCCATGAGGATTTTCCACTCTAATGAGAGGAACATAATGGGATGCTGGAGCAAAGCATGCAATCTAATTGTTCATTCAAGCACCGCATCAGGAGACAAATTAACACCTTTTGTCCCTTGATACAATTTGTCCCTTCGACTACAGTAATACAGGGTGGGACTTTCTGTTGGTGGTCAGATTTTGGGAAGATGAAACAACATGCACACTAGCAGTTTACACATACTGGTCTTGTTATGCCATCTAGATTCAAGCAAGAGATCATGATACTAATCTGGATACTGTGAATTGATGAGTCAGTAATGCCAGTGGACCATTAAGGCTGTAGGATGATTAAGCTGTACAGCACTCTATCAGGCCCCAATAAAAACATTAGTCCTATCTTATCTGGTAAAAGAAAATACACTTTTCTCTAATTAAAATTCTATTGTGCCCATATTATTTCTGTCACAGGAAGTAACAATGTAAGTATATAGACTATGGGGCTGTCCCCTCATAACTAAACATTAGTCAACCAGAAAAGTCATTAGTCGGCAAGATTTCACTGGTCTCTTAGTCGCAGAAAAACAAAACAAAAAACAAATGAGAAACTCTATCAGGAGCTGTGGTTGACCAAACCTTAGTCAACTAATATGGTCATTAATCAGCAAGATTTCATTTGTCGCTTAGTTGCAGAAAAACAACAAAACAGAAAAGACAAACACGAAACTCTTTTAGGAGCTGCACCTTGTCAAAATAAATCAAAACCTATATGACTGGACCATGTGGGAATTTAATTTGAAAGCACAGACACAGGAAGTGTCCACGCTCAGCAGTCAGACAGGAGTCAGGTTAATTTCCAGGGCTGGTACCTGTGGTTATTCCACAGGCTAGTTAATAACATGTCGGGCAGGAAATCCAAAGTGTGGGATCATTTTGAGAAGGTGAAGGACGAACCCAAGGTGATATGTAAACTCATCTTCATTGGTCGACTACAAACATGATGTATCATCTGAAACATGGAAGTAGCTACATGCCCATTAGTCCACAGCATCATTAACAGGCGGCTCGCTCAGTGTGTGACATGCACTTGTAGATAAAATATAGGCCTATATTAATGAAGGTTCATTAGTACGCTTTTGTATTTCTCTGTAATGTAGCACAGTGTTAACAATGTTACTGACACTATTCTTTCTCACACCTTCAACTCAAACCATTGTGTTGCCCTGCCATTTGTACTTAACATACAGTTACCGCTTATCTAGAACCAAGTTGTGGGGGCAGCAGGCCAAGCAAAGCACCCCAGACGTCCCTCTCCCCAGCAACCCTTTCAGCTCCTCCTGAGGTACCCCAAGGTGTTCCCAGGCCAAATGAGATATGTAATCCTTGCAGGGTGTTCTGGGTCTGCCTCCTACCAGTGGGACGTGCCCCTCTAACTGGAGGTGCCCAGGAGGCATCCTGATCAGATGCCCGACACCCCTCAGCTGACCCCTTTCAACACAAAGAAGCAGTGTCAAAAGGGGTCCCCTTTCCCTATATAGATATAAACAGCTCATTCTAATGTAAGGAGAACACAACAATTTCTATTTTCAGGTCATTATACACTAAAGAAAACATACTGATTATATTTTACTCTGTGGACCTTTAACACTAGCTACTCTACATTAGATGAGTCGAAAAACTACAATTTATTAAAGTAAATTAAAGTATAAAGTATTTAAAAAATGTTTTTATCACACACAATAAAAACACCCTGACTGAATTTTGCACATGTGATCAGTGATCCATAAATTTGATTTATCTGTTATCCATTTCCATTAATTTCCTGCACAGCGGTGTGAGAAAACCACAACGTGTTTAACCCAGTTTTGCAAGATGCCTTTCTTTGCAGTCAATTTATGCAATTTGACTTTGAGCTATTTAGAACTAATGGCATCCTAATTGCACGTCCATTCCACCTGAGCGAGCCCCTGAAAAAACAAATTGTGTTGGAGTTCAGGGGGTGTGCTGATTATTCCTTCGCAGTGTTCATGCCTGTGTTACAGCTGGCTCTCGTACCTGCCTGCTGATCAATATTCAAATCCTGAAAGAAAACCACAGTTTTTCTCAGCTGCCATTAAAAAGTTGCATTGGATCATTTAATATCTTTGAATGTGTGTGTTTCTAGTGTGTGTATCCAGTCCTGCTCAGATCATGAGCCTGGCTGTCAGCTGGGAGGTGACTGCCCGGTCAGCCTCACTCAGTGGGAATTGCCTCTGCAGTTTAGCCTGGAGGGAAGTGATGGAGCTAACGTGGTGCTCCTCTTAACTGAGCATTGTGGAGGCCACTTTGACAGCAGTCATCACTCAAAAAAAAAAAAAAAAAATCCTGTCCCCGTCAGCTGTGTCTCCTTCATCAGCTCTTTTAACACTATTATGACCGAGAGTGCGGACCATTACTATACAAAGCGCTCTGACACGTGCAACAAGCTGCTCGGCCGTGCCATCACATCAAGCACAAAATGTGTGAATGCCCAAATTAAGCCCTTTTTCTCCCTCCTAACTCTTAAAGGCAGTGGAGTCCAGAGGCTGTTTCCCTGCTTTACCAGTTTTTCTATAGCCCTCTCAGTGCTTTTTGGAGATCAAATCTGTAAAATGTCACTTAATGCACAGAATAACGTGGAGCCATGTGTGACTCAGGACTATCCACCTTTATACTGTCTGCCATTTTTGCTGCGAGACAAGAATTTGCTCAGGTTAATGTGCCTTGACATTAGCCCACACAAGCACTCTGAGCTATGGACACTACTACCATCTGTAAGTTTACAGGCTGGTGGGTAGTGATGGAGCTTTCCAAAGGACTGAACCCACCGTGCTGCTCATTATAGCCTTAAGCAGGATTTATACTCGTGCAGCAGAGCCTACGCACGTCGCCTACGCACGTCGCCTATGCCTGAGCATTTACACTTGTGCGGTGGTGTGTCTGTGTCACTCTGCAGTTACACCTCCAAACACTAGTTGGTGGCAGAGGTTTCTGTGAAGAGCTGTAAAGTTTCGGTGATTCACAACACATTAAACACCGCTTGATAGGCACATTTTCAAACACAAGTACAAAAACTGGCTTCATGATAACTCAGCATTCACAGACAAAGCACTTGTCTTTATCTGGACACATTTTCCCCACAAATATAACATGCTATCATTATAAGCACCAGCCTATGGCATTTTACATTGTATAAATTAGCTTAGGGATGAGTGGAGATTTCCTCTGCTCATATGAAGCCAGGCTAAATCCCGAAGTATAAATCCCTGAAGGATAAATCACGCATGAGACTGCTATTTTAATTCAACGCAGAAGTATAAATTCTGCCGTATAAACAGTCTAAATGGAGAGAAAAAATACAACTGTTGTTTTCTTGTAACAACGCTGGAGCAAAAGTCAATGAATACACAAGGAATGTCCCATGAAATCCAAAGGTCTCAAGCCTTCCAGGCTTCAGCATCTTTACCTGTTTTTGTTTGAATGCCTGGTTTCAAAAGTGTTAAACTTTGTGATCCATATTTTACAGTAGACTTTTTAATCAATGTCCTGCAAAGCAAACGTCCGTCCGTTTGGATGGTCACGTCAATCCGAAGCCTCCATCAATTGTTTCAAAGAAATTGGTCAATACGTCGGCTACAAAATGTTGCTTTCAAGCAATAACTGTGATAACAGTTCCCTCAGCAGCATAAATCATTATACAGAGCGGGAGCAAAATATTTTGAACAATAAATGATGACACTGTAAACATTTAAACACTTTCTCAACTCGCTTGTCATCTTTAATTCCCTGTGAAACAATCACCTAATTTATCTCCTGTTTTCAACAACAGAATTTTCTCTGAAGCTTCAGACGATGTTTTTCAGTGTTTCAACATCCTACTGATTCAACATGCCATACTGCACTCGCAATTATTCTGCTGATGCCAGAGGCAGACTGGGGCTGAAATACAGCCCAGGACCTTGACATGGAAAGAGCTTTTATGTGAGCGCCCGAAGGGCTCAAGCAGGACATTTTTCGGCAGTATTTTAAACATTAAAGGACCTTTCCCAATGTACACAACACCCACTTACAGCTACTAACATCTGGCTCTTTTATTTAATGAGAAAGGTTACAATTGGCATACACATCCAGGTCATATGACTCTGCAATTGTCACAGGTATTTATTGGCTCCAATCGGCAGTGATGGAAATACAACAACCAGGTGGACATGCTAATTTAGGCCCTTTTACCAGTGCATTGCAATAACAGGCTGCCACAAAATACTGTCTCCATCTGAGCAGCACTCCATTATTATTATATTGTACATTCCAACATGGACAGAGAATTCCTTTCACAATATTATCGATTTGTTCCATTGTGCCATTGTTTCAGTTTCTTTGTCGTCTCTGACGGTCTTATCTTGCTTGAAATATACTACACTGCAATGACAGGCTGCCACAAAATACCTCCTGTCTCCGTCCAAAGAGAAGAGAAAAAAGAGGGGTCCATGTCATTGGTCCGACAGCCCATTGGTTCGACATCCCATTAGTCCGACTGTCCGTGGTGCTGAACAGCTCGCGGCGGGCGTATGGTGCGCCGCGACCGGCTCTGGGTCAGCTGGGAAAGGCTTGAGGCGGAGCAGGCTCACAGCTTATGTGTTTGTCACTTTCTTTTTCATTTTAACCCACACCATGATCTTTTCCTAACCCTAACCTGGAAGAGCGTAGCTGGTAACTACCAGAGCTGACACACAGAAGGTCGCAGAGGTAGGCCGGAAGTTTGCCCAATATTGCTTTATAGATAGAAATATACCAAATATACTTTCGGATGTCTTGCTGACACCGGTCTCCACTGTTTGTATAAGCACGTCACCACTGCACTGAATCCAAACAAGGGCCAGGCAAGCCTGTAAGTCACAGTATACTGCCAACTACTGCTAACTTCTACACCCACACATGTACAGTCAGTCAGTAAAGTGCTAAAATAGTTACAGATGCTCACACACACGCACACTTCGATACCCAATGTTTTTCAAAAATCAAAACCTACAATGCAGACCCATAAAAACAGAGCAAATAAAAAGTGTGTATATGTGTGTGTTCATGGAATAGGAGATAAAAGCAAGCAGCTTACCATCAAAATCTAAGCAAATATTTGGAGACAGAAACAAACAACCACCAAGATATGGACTTCTCAAACTCCCCAAACAAATGGAGACTGTCTTAAAGGGACAGTGCACCCAAAAATGAAAATTCAGCCATTATCTACTCACCCATATGCCGATGGAGGCCCTGGTGAAGTTTTAGAGTCCTCACATCCCTTGCTGAGATCAGCGGGTGGAGCAGCTAGCACACCTAATGGTAGACGGCGCCCCAGATAATGTCCAAGAACACAAAATTGAATCCACAAAGTATCTCCATACTGCTCATCCATAGTGATCCAAGTGTGCTGCAGCCACAACATAAAAAAGTTGTTTCGAAAAACTGAACTCTGTTTTTAGCCACACTGTAGCCTGTAGCTCTGACTGCTTCTCTGTGCTCTGCACTCATGTGTGCGCGCCTGCGCAAGACCAGCGAAAGCATGAGCTTTGCTCACCTTTGTTTACATCACGTGACCTTTGTTTACATCACGTGACACTATGCTCTATGTCCACAGTATGAAATTACCCAGATAATCGGTGGTGCTCTACCATCATCAGGCCCATAGAGCAGGTGCACTAGAGACTTACAGCCGCAGAGCGTGGCCGAGCAGTCAACTTTGGCAGGCCAAGTGGCTGACTTCCAGTGTAGCATTCTGCTAATGGGTGTAAAAAATTAATCCTGCAGCTATTTCAGACTTTACAAATGTTACCAGACTGAATAGGATTAAATCTTGATGGTGGAACGAGTTATTTCACGTGGGACATGACACTCAAAAAAAAAAAAAAAAAAAAATCCCCTCATTTATAGACGTCTCATTCCTAGATTAGGTCCATGGGGAGAACTTTTTGTGGGCCCAGTGGCATCACATGGCAGACTTTGGAAATAGCAGTACCACTGTTTTGCCATTATTTAAGTTTCTTGTCATCCCCTACGGTTGTATCTTGCTTGAACCAGGCTACACTGCCTCCACAATCTCCAGTGGTACTGTGTCGTTTTGTTTGAATCTATAAGCTCTCAGAAAACATGCGCAAATACAGACAAAATGACCGCCGAGTATGGACAGAAAGCTCTGTTCGTCTCCATATTTACTGTTGAGCAAAAATGAGTCCTTACCTCACATCATCAGCAAGTCCAACAGACATCCATAATCTGGTGACAGCAACCTTGGCCCTTCCACCACAGAAAAGATCTGCTAATTTGGTGCATGTAGCTGTGGCTTGTATTCATTTGTTCTTCTAAACAAGTTTACCACAATAAACTTTAGATGGAAATCAGATTCAATCAAAAGCGAGGATCAGTCCATATTAGGAGGGACCACTTGTATTCTCCCTCAGTAGTGAAAGTATAAGATTGGCCCATCTGACAGGGAGCCTTCACTCTGTGGTGTCTAGTTTAGAGGTCCAAAGTGGCTCAAGCAATGGCCGAAGACTATCCGTCTGTCCATCTACTTTCATGCGCTTATCTGGGGCCGGGTTGCGGGGGGAGCAGGCCAGGGAAAGCACTCCAGACATCCCTCTCCCCAGCAACGCTTTCCAGCTCCTCTTGGGGGACCCCAAGGTGTTCCCAGGCCAGATGAGATATGTTATCCCTCTGGCATGTCCTAGGTCTAACCCGGGGCCTCCTTCTACCACACCTGGAACACCTCTAACAGGAGGCACCCAGGAGGCATTCTGATCAGATGCCTGAACCACCTCAACTGACCCCTTTCAACGCTAATGAGCAGCGGCCCTCCGGATGGCCGAGGACCATACATTGACTACTGATATTAAAAATTGAGAAATATAAAACTCTGTGACACTGGTTAACATAGACCAACCATTCAGGAGTCTTCCTGAACTTCCCGATGTCCAGTCCGCCCCATGTGATGCTCTCACATGTCTCTCGCATGGAAAATAAGAAGTAGAGGAAAATACAGTTTAAGAGTAACTCTGCACCTTCTGCAGAAAAACCTGGGCACAAATAATTATAACGTTCAATTCTTCCTTTCCTTACCAAGAGTTATGTAATGTACGATTCTTTGCTGAATATCCAATCAACATTGCCGTCAATGCTGTTAGTAGCCACTCGAAATTAAATCACCTTTTTTTCTGAAGGTCACAGAAATGAGGATACACAGCAAGATTGAAATATGACTCCACTGTAGGAAAACTGACTCCACTTTATCATACTCCTGTAGTTCACAGCACTGTTGCATCTCACTGGGCTGTACCCCACAGCTATCCAGATGGCTCATGCATCTGCAGTGCAAAATAGTGTTACAGTATAAGCAGCTCCACCACAAACTGTCTCATAGAATCCTACTGTTGCCCTGAATACAGAGATGAACACAGGCAGTGTTACAGTAAATTATATATTAATGTTGTGAAGCAGTTGATGGCAGGACAAACTACAGTATGTCTTGTTCCTTTAAAAAAAATCCTTTTTGGTTTCCTGTGTTACTGGGAAAAACATACGCTAATTCAATCTGCCTAATTAACCATTAGCAGAGAAACTGAGGAGACGCTTTGTAGATTCTTTCAGAGGAGAATGCTGCAGCTAAGTTACATTGAAAATACACAATAGCACATATTAAGAAAACCCTCATTGCCTCAGAGACATGATTATCTGCATTAGAATGACAACACATGTTGTCCTAACAGTTATGGACATTACAACAACTACATTAAGACATTATAAATGTTCCGATAAAACCTTGCTGGACAGAAGACAGACAGAGACAGACTAGACTCACAGGTCAGTCTTTAGATGCTTTGCTTAACTAAAGACTGATGTCTTTCTCCCTGATTTTGTGTTTAGATGGGCGGATACAATTTCAGAGTTTAAAAAAGCTCCCTGCGTTGCAGAACCAATAGTAAATCTGCAGGGCGGTCCTTCAGTGGCTCGCTGAACTCTTGTGCTTGTAAACATAGTCCCACTAGAAACATATGTAGCGGTACAAAATGGCTCAGCCGTGCTCGCAGAAAACGTTGTCAAAGTTAGTGGATGTTTGTTGCGTTTGCGGCGACACATTCTCGCCAACTAAAAGAAACAAACATAATCTTTTACAAGGCCATGACTCATCCGTCCGGCCGGACTATAACGTTAGAGGGAATCGCCTTGTTGTTTACAAATACTTCCGGGTAGAAAACCAGCAGAGCTTTTAGCTATATATGTAGCCTATATATCACATTTTTCACATCACTGTATCACCGTTTGGACTAATCCGATATTTGTAAAGTCTATAAACACAATGATTGAACAAACATTACTATTTCTGTGTGCACGTTTAGCTGGGCTAACCGTTAGCTGTTAGCCCTGTTAGCTGTTAGCGGTGTCTGTAATAGGTAATAACTCATTAAACGGTCCGTGAAAAAAAATATCTTTTCCAGCGGATATCTTAGTTACAACATGATTGAGCTAGCAAAGCAGTTTTGTGTCGCTCTGTGTGGTATTTATTCAGTTTTTGGAAATCACGAAGTCTAGAAAGCATCAGTGGCTGCAGCTGACAGGGACAGCTAACACTAGCAGCAAAGCTAACAACAGGATGTCATCTGTTAAAAGCCTTCTGTTGTCGATACGACATGAAACTACTCCAGTTAGCTCAATCATGTTGTAACTAAGACATCCGCTGGAAAAAATATTTTCTTTACAGTTGAGCACACGCTTGATAAAACGGAGTTAAATCTCTCTGCATCCATTTTCAAGCTCTCTGTGTGTTTGTTTCCTTGCGGACGAGAAAAGGGGGAGCGCACGTTTCCGAGAAGGCGTGTCCTTTTCAAAAATGCAATAGGTGTTGCTTTGTTGCCGGCCGTTTTCGCCAGTGTGTGTCCCCAGACTATCAGAAGGCAGAGATCTCTGATTGTCTAGTGCCAAGACTAGAGACAGACAGACGCAGCCAGTTTCCAGGCCTCTGAATCGCTGGCCACATCTCTACTTTTGTCAGCAATTCAACTCAGTCTGATGTTGTGCTCATTGACTGCTGTTTCCCCAATTAGTGAAACAATTGACAAATTAGAGTTTTGTAGGTCAAGAACAGGGACATCACTGCCCTGTGCCAGAGCCAGAATCAATCCTGCCCCCCAGTTGGCAGCCCGGAAAGAAATAACATCACAGTGTCAGAGTCAGCAACAATGTGAAAACGACACAGCAAACGATACAGTTGGTTTTCCTCTGATTCTTCCTCTTGGGAGCATGAATATGCTCAGCAAATTTTATATAAATATCCATATTAGATTATTTTACCTTGTTGTTGTTATCTTGTGCACAAAGGTAGATGGATCCTCTGAGGAGTATGGGTATGCTTTGGATATTACACAGCAGTGCCTTGGGGACTTCGTGTGACCTGAGGAAAGGTTACAGGGTCAGTGAAAGATTAATCCTCCATAGAGCACCATATTGATGCCAGATTTCGAGGAAATCTGCACAGCAGTTAAGATATTTTAAACTGGACCAAAGTGCTGCACAGATCAGTAGTTCCCAAGGTTCACAACGTAATAGGAGCTTGAAAGTCACTGCAGGACGGGTAGGAGGGGGTGGTGGATGGGTCCAACAAACT
The DNA here is from genome assembly GCF_011397635.1 of Epinephelus fuscoguttatus. Classification (NCBI taxonomy): domain Eukaryota; kingdom Metazoa; phylum Chordata; class Actinopteri; order Perciformes; family Serranidae; genus Epinephelus; species Epinephelus fuscoguttatus. The sequence goes on along the minus strand of NC_064763.1, from coordinate 16,148,127 downwards.
GCAGACCTTTACCCGGGAGCACACTGTTAGCTTCCCATATGAATGTCGAGCCAAACCATGATACATTTTTATCCACATGTTTTTGTTGCACAAGGAAATCAATGTAAATACAAGGTGTTTAGCAATGTTGTAAGTATTTTGAAAAAGACTGTATGTATCGAACAAGCAAAAACTGCACATTAGCTGTGAAAAAGGAAGCAATTTTTGAAAAGACAGTATGTTTATAACAGGCGTTAATTGGCACGGCATCTCAGAATGTCATCAACAGATGCAGGAGGATACCTAGTGCATTATATGTGGATGTGAAAGTCCACTAACCAAAACTGGCTAAAAAAAAAAACGTTGGGTAGAACTAGACATGGACTGATGGCAAACAAAATCTGCCACATTAGAGGCCAGCATACAATCAGTTTTCCAGGACACTCTGGACAAAACTTGTTCAGAGCAAATGGATCTGCAAACTGTGACTGCAGCCTACAGAGTGATTGTTAAACTCTGTAAAACAATAGCCATTAATCATGCACTACAACGCCATCAGACTGGGCAGCAAACTAAATGTCTTGTTGGTCTTAGTGTGAGTTGGGGGTGGAGGTGGCGAAGAGGTTCACTCACTGTTGATGAGCTCAGCTTTCTCTAAAGGAGCATTGATTCACTGCTGTTCAGGAGACTCAGGATGACTCTAATCACAAACACAGACTTGTTCCCAAACTTGTAGAATTTAATGATTTTGGAGGCTAACCAACTACTGATACCAAGTCTGTTTAAGAGGTACTAAGGTTGATGAAGATCCTAGTTTTAGGCCGCAGCATGGTGGCTGGTTTTTAAATCGACCATCCTGTAACTCATCGGTTTGGGGTGTAGAAGACTTTGGGTTCATTAAACAGTAATGCAATAGCTTTCTTTATTCCACTCTACATGCACTACAAAATCTGTAACTCCCTCTGCTGCAATCAAACTGTTACATTAGAAGAATTCTCTATTCATTTTCAAACTCTTAACTTAAAAATCGTTAAAGGGGACATTACTTACGGTATGCACCTGAGTAATCAGTTTGGAAACTGTAACTCAGAGACCAAAGCTCCTGTCCAAAATCAATTTATTCCTCACAGCTGTCAAACTTTCCTTGAGCGAGACACCAAAGCCTTGCCCTTTTCTAGATTAGAGCTCCTGCCTGGCCCTGTGCTAACCTCCTCTACACTGCTGGTCCCAGTGGTGCATCCGTCGCTTCAAACACCTGTTACACAGCTGAGCTTTGTCCTGTCACAGTTTTACCTCAACACTTCAGAACATTTCTGTGGTTATATGGGAAACTGTCTACCCAAGAGGAACAGCATCAGTTGTTTCAGCAAATGCCCCAAAACAACACGTTTACATTCTAGTAACAAAGACATTTAGAGGTGATAGTAGTCATGGGTGTATTATTAGACAGTGGGCCCCTGGGCGCAGATATGAACAGGGCCCCACCACTTTGTTATGCATCTTTTTGTGATTTATGAAGCTTCTAAGTATTCAGATCAGCATACAAACACCCTTTATCTTCAAATTCCGATAGACAAAATGCCAACACTTGTTCAAACATATTGATGTTACACCAGCACAGCTCATCTCTGCTTGCTTACATTTTTCCAACATGTTCTCACTCCCAACCTTCTCATGTTTGTGTGTACAGAAAGGAAAAATTCTAGGTTGGATTAATTTAATGATCACCTGAAACCTAATTTGACGCAATAGCCTGCTCGTCCAACAACTTCTCATCCTGGTCTAATATCGCCGTTTGGTCAGTAGACTTTCACATCTACATATGACCTGGAAGGTTCATTTGTAACCAAACCGAGACCATATCTTCAAAAAGTTCTTGGTCCGGTTGTTTTGGTGTACACCTGAGTGCGATTGCTGTGTTCACACCTGCCCAAACGAACCGCATTTAGGGGGCAAATGAACTTGGGTTTGGTTGAACTAAACCAAACAGGGCTGGTGTGAAAGCACCCTAAATTGTCCGTAGGTGTTAATGTGAGTGTGAATGGTTGTCTGTCTCTACGTGTCAGCCCTGTGATAGTCTGGCGACCTGTTCATGGTGTACTCTGCCTCTCGCCCAGTGTCAGCTGGGATAGGCTCCAGCCCACCTAACAGGATAAGCGGTAAAAGAAAATGTATGAATGAATGATTGAATTATCTAACAGCTGTTGAAATATTCCACCCTGAACCACATAAGTCAACCAGTGGTTGTGCCACTGAGAAAAAGATAAAAGTCAGTGGAATTCATCCTCTAAACAATATGAATGTCTGTACAATATTTCATGACAATCAGTCCAATAGTTGTTGAGATATTTCTCAACCAAAGTTGGGGACTGACCAACTAAAATAAAAAGTACTGATACAGAATCATCCCACATTAAAATTAAGTTCTTAAGAGAAGGTAAAGCATGGGGGAGGTTGTTACAATAGCCAGAAATACAATTACAAATCCATAAAACTAATGTTGTCACTGTTCTTGTGAATATCAAAGTGCTAATGAAGCAAAAAGTGGGTGTTAATACAAACAACACAATGCTTTAGAATCTGCGAGGCCTTTCAAAGCCCACACACGTCTTTTTTTATGTTGTGGTTGTTGAAATATTTTCTTTCTGACAACATTTCATTAAACCAGGAAATGAGAGTCCTTTGTCACTTGGCATTTTGAAAGGACAAAGGATGAGATCATGCCATAAATTGTTTCAGTTCACTACTAAGCACTGTAGTGCTTCAGTAACGTGTAGTAGCCTCTGAGCTTAACAAAAAGCTGGTTAATTATTAGCAGGGGTGAAGTGGGTCTCACTTTCAGCCCGCCAGTTAAACAATTCAGAGTGGCACACGTCAAGCAGAGAAAGGTTACTAGGGAGATGATGAAACCTATAATTGGAAAATCAAAATTTCTAATTAAAGAAAAGGCACGGCTCTCAGAAAGAAAAAAAATAATGTACCGAAGCAGTACTTAAAATCCGACATGAGATCTTCAGTCGAACAGTCTATGATACAAAGAAAATATTGCTATTTATATAATCTGTTGCTTTCTGCTTTGTCATTCCTTGTCTCATAATCAGTGGTCCGACTCTGCAGCCCCCTGAATTTTCTGATGAATATTTTTGTCAGTGAAATTCTTACTTTATTTAGGCAAGGCAGCTTTATAGCCTATGTATAGCACATTTTATATGAGGGTACTTTACAGAGCAATAAAATATAAGAAATAATAAAGAATACAGTTAGGCTACAATAGAAGAGTAAAGATATAAAAAGGTACAATTTATTAATAGGTGATTTGCAATTTTTTTTTTAAATTCTGTTCTCATTATTATAATTATTACAGGGTGGTTTGTGCTGCATGAGAACAAAATGCAGCTTAAGGCCCAGATCACAAAGAAAGTGTTGTGCAGGTTGCAAAACACAATGCACACCAAAGACCACTTGCCGCACCTCTTTATTGCTGCCAACCAGTAGTTGTAGTACTTCGATTACTTTTTGCAGTAACGAGTAACCTAACGCGTTAGTTTGGTGTTTGAGTAATCAAATACTTAAGTACATTTTCAAACAAGACATCAGTTACTTCTGTTACTTTTAGAACGCTGGTCCTTCAGCTCCGAAACAGCAACGGCTGTCGTTTGGTTCTAATAACGGAGGTAACGTTAAACCTGAATCAGTCTGAAAGAAGCCACGGAGCTTGTGGCTAGCTACGTGGTCGGAGAAATGCTGCCATTGTCTACGGTGGAGTCTAAATAGGTGGAGGAGGACTCACTGACAGACATATTTCAGACTCAGGACTTGCATTATGCCTGGTACACGCTACACGCTGGTACTCACCAATTATCCCTGGTCGTCTTTCACAGCGTGTGTGATGTCATCGGGTTATTCTTGTCCTGTTTTTATTACTTTTACTATTACTATTACTAATGTGTCTGTTCATGTGCCAGCCGACATGTTGTTGTAGTCACCTAAAAGCGTCAGCAGATGGCACGAGCTACATTTGAAGCGCCACACGTAAACTATCAAGCTACTGTATTTTCTACAGGAAGTTCTGACAAATGTTTCAGAATAAAAGCCTGTTTAGAAAATGGAGGGATTCTCTAGCTGAGTTTATAAGGGGCTTTTAATTTGAAACAAGTGTTGAGTTTGAAATGACGGTGCAATATGTTAACTTTACAAAGACAACGGAGTGGATAAAAAGTAAATATATAAACACACAGAGGGATTAATAAATAACGGACCGTCTATAATGTAGTTTGTTTCAAATGAAGCTGGGAGCCTCTGCAGTTGTGGTGAGTAAAAGCCCCGCTGCTATTTGTTAATGTTATTACTTTATGTCCAACCGTGAGGATGTACCCGGATGTACCATTGTTTGCTAGCTTGATGCTAATGGCAGTAACGTTAACTCAGCGGGTTGACAAAGTGCCTCTGCTGTTTCACACCATCATTTCCCCCTTTTACTCTGTGTGGTAACATCCCTAGAGGAAATATTAAAATGCTGGGGTGTTGTTGTCATACAGTTGTCTACTGCAGCAGATCGCTGTGTGTTTCTACTGGTCAAAGTGACGGCTGTGATGGGAGAATTGGATCTCAGTGAAGGGCAAGTGGTCCATAACTTTAGTAACGCAGTAAAGTAACTGGTTACTTTTTTTAAAAAGTAATGCAGTAACGTACTTTGATTACTTTTAAAGTAACCCTTACCCAACACTGCTCCTTACCCTAACCATTTGTTCTAACTCTAGGGACGGTCAATAGGCCGACCCTAGATGTCCTCAGGGTCCTACAAGGTTCATATGTCACAAGCATGTCACAGACATAGTTGGGGGCTGTGCCACAGAGTGATTTTTACACAAGCAGCAAGATTCTGAAGTCAATATTCTAAGTGACAAGTAGCCAGTGTATGGATTTCAGGCCGGGAGTAATGTGGTTATATTTTCTATTTTTTGGCAAGATCCAAGTAGCGTCATTCTAATAAGCTGAAGTTGCCTAACTGCTTGTTTTGAAGGACTTATTCAAAGATTTAATCTAATTACTTAGTTTGATGCAGTGTAGAGGTGAGGATGGACTAATGATAAAATGCCTTTAGCCGATTTAAAATGTAACAATTGAATTATGTCCATTTATTTCTCCATTTTAACTACTTAACATTTACACTTGTGCCACCCACTTGCAAAGTATATCCTTTATTGCCAGCGCCCTTGACAGCATCATGCTGCAGTGTGTATTTCTTTTAGTTTCTTATCCTTTTCCTTTCACTTATTTCTCTCCATCTTGTGAACAGTTTTGTCAAAACTGAGCGGTATATAAGCTCTCAAGATATACGAGCAACAGGTTACTCCACAATTCAAGCACACAGTACCAAAGAGATTTTTTTGTGGGACTCTTTGTTGCATATGCCATGGATTAAAGGCTAATTGTGTTGTTGATGTTGATGGCTGGTGGTTTTTCAGATGCACTTTGCAGACAGGATGAGCATAGATAAACTGTATTAATCAGCATGAAGTAGGATCTCAAACAAATATTTTTTTGTACTTTGCAAAATTACCTTCTAAGTTATTGCAGGGACACATGCACTTCATTAAAGGCTAATTGACCCTTGGCTTAGCCCCGCCCTCTAACACAGACCGGCCAATGATAACATAGCATCAGCCAGCTCCGACAAGGGTCCAACAACTACATGGCTGTTGGGACCTGACCTCATAACGACTTGGCTATACTTGTTGCTGGAGAAGTTAGTTTGCAGATTGTCTGCCAGGCACACTAACTTCCCTGGTCTTCAGGCTCTGTGTCTGCCTGGAGTAGGCCACATTCAGAGCAGGTCCTCCTGCTTGACGTCCTACCTCTTTAGATGTCCATGAGCAAGAGCCTGATGAAGACAGAAACTTCTCCCTAAGTTTCCTTGATGACCTTCCGGGGGGGGGGTCACATGTCACAGTGGTGCATGACCACCTTTGGCCCTATTTCCACCGAGCAGTACAGTACGATTTATTTCAGTTCAGTACCCTTTCTTTCCGTTTCAACAATGAAAAGTTGTGGCTGGTACCGATGGAACCGTTCTGTACTGTCTCCATTTTTGGTCACCCCTCTGTTGGGGTACCTAGCACACAGAGCTGGTACTAAGAGGTGGAGCTAGAAACACTGTGGTCCGTTCACTGGTCAGTAGCGGAGCATGATGAGAGAGAGTTTGTTAACAGATTTTTTGAGATAGTTTTGATGTTAAAAAAAAATTCTGGATTCTTTATTCCCTGGACGCATGTGAGAAAAACAAAAGTTTTCTCCATGAGTTCAACACAACACCAGCTGAGTAACTGAAATACAAATGATCATTTGGGGGTTGAAGTATTCCTTTAATTAAGCTCGAACACTACAGAGAGAGACAGGAAGTCATTGCTGAAACTCAAAACTCCATTTACCAGTATTGTAAATGTCCATTTCTTGTGTGATTATTTCTATGCTGATTATTATGGCTATTATGACATGCCAATGCCATATACGCCCTGAGATTTCCCATCAAGACTTTTCTTTCAAACGATGAGAGCAGGCAGACACGTTTCAGTTTTTTTTTCTCTCCCCAGTGAGCCTGTCCGTGTGCCACTAATTTTCTTCTCTCTCTGTTCTCCCTCTCTATCATTACAGCTACACTGGGGACCTTGGACTTCAGTTTGCAGTATGACCAGGAGAACAATGCACTGCACTGCACCATTAATAAAGCCAAGGTGAGCCGCCATGATGACGCTAATTATGACGCTAAAGTGCAGCCTCTACATTTACAGCCAGTTCTTGTTGCTTGGATATGACTTGACGAATTTTAAAGATAAATTCTGTGTGAATTTTTAGTGAACCCAGTCAACTTGCTATTCAAGTGTTTCTCTAACACAGATTTACCTTGGTTTTTATCAACGTCAGCCCCAGGCCCTTTGGTTATACTGAACATACTGTCGTAAAATAAGCAAACTGCAACACATGATCATAGCACTTGCTTTAGATTTAGCTACACTTTTAATCATCACTGACTGTACAAACATCTGTGGCCACCTTGGTGATAAAAGGCTGATTAAAATAAACCAAGTGACAGTTTTTTCAATATGTTTTCAAATTCAATAAGATGACTATCAGACATGAATATTTTTGCAGCAGCCTACACGTTACTGGCAAAAAGGACGTGGAATAGCGACTTAACACGTCCCACAGTTCTCTGTGAAACAGATATTTACATCTATTTTCATCTCAGAAAGCATTTATTATTTCTGAAGCATATTGCGGAAAAACACACATCGAATGTGCATCCAACCAACTGTGTTTCTTCCCATAAAGCAGCTTTAACCAGTAGATGATACACTCACCAGCCACTTAATTAGGTGCACCTGTTTAAATGCTCTTCAACACAAATAGCTAATGAGTCAATCACGTGTCATCAATAATCAATACATTTAGTCATGTAGACATGATCAAGACGACCTGCTGAAGTTCAAACCGAGCATGAGAATGGGGAAGAAAGGTGATTTAGGTGACTTTGAACATGGCATGGTTGTTGGTGCCAGACGGGCTGGTCTGAGTATTTACTGGGATTTTCACACACAACCATCTCTAGGGTTTACAGAGGATGGTCCCAAAAAGAGAAAATATCCAGAGATCCAAAATGCCTTGTTGATGCCAGAGGTCAGAGGAGAATGGCCAGACTGGTTCAAGACGATAGAAAGGCAACAGGAAGTCAAATAACCACTGGTTACAACCAAGGTCTGCAGAAGACCATCTCTGAACCAACAACACGTCCAACCTTGAAGCAGATGGGCTACAGCAGCAGAAAACCACACCAGGTGGCACTCCTGTCAGCTAACAACAGGAAACTGAAGCTACAGTTCACACAGGCTCACCAAAACTGGACAATAGAAGATTGGAAAAATGTTGCCTGGTCTGAAGAGTCTGGATTTCTGCTGCTACATTCAGATGGTAGGGTCAGAATTTGGTGTAAACAACATGAAATCATGGATCAATACTGCCTTGTATCTGCTTCTTTGTGTACTACAGTCAGTGCATTAGTCACGTGATCGCAGCCTTCCAAAATACGTGGGATACATGCAAATTTGGGTTAGGGCTGTCAACGAATATTCTAAATTCGAATTTAAATTCGAATTTGAAAAAAAAATGGGCCTTCGAATGTGAAAATTGATATTCGATTGTGGAGAAAAAAAAAAAATAGGACAGACAAGTGACCACAGCTGTCCTCTTTGCGAGTGGGCGTTGGCATCAGACGCGTATTTGTCCACGCTGGTCGACAAGTGGTTCTGCTCCCAGCTGTTGTCTCCATCACCTGGCTTGACACATTGACTTGCAGCTCGCTCTGAAACGCGAAATGATCGCTGCAGGGCGCGAGCTGGTCACGGTCCTGCGCTTCGAGGCTATTCGCAGCACTTCCGCGGGCGGTGTTGTCACGGGTCAGAAAGGGGGGACGAGCGAGAGGTCCGCGGTCGTTTATAACGTAATGTTATAGATAATTGTTTTATGTGTTTTAATGTGTAGGTATGTAAATGTTTTCAAAGACATTGCTGTTTATCTAAATGGAGTGTGGTGGGTTAGACCATAGTGATTTTGGGGCTGTTTTTGGTTTAAAAAAAACCCTTCACGCTTGTCTGTCCTATCAATTAAAGGCTAAAAAGCCCCAAAAAATATCTTTAAAAAAAATGCACATTCAACACATCCAATGCATCAAAACATTGTTTTCTAGTTGGAGCCGCGCCTTGTTTTCAAACTGTATGGTTTGACTAAAATGAACAATGACAGCAATATAGTCCACGATGAGCAGCGCTAAAATCAACCTGCGTAGTTGTCCCTCCATTGTGACATTAGAAAGTGTCACATTTATCTTGCAAGTGTACTCTTCTTCAACGTTTGGTTTACTTCCTGTATTTTTCCCACATGGAAATTCTGACCAATCAAGAGCAGCTTTCTCACACAGGGTATTTGACCTGGTCCGCTTGTAAATGCTGCCGTGAGAACACGCACCAACTCTAGGCAATTATACAACTTTGTAACAAAATTAGTCCCTGATTCAGACCAAAGGAGACGACTCTAGGTCTGAAAGCACCCTTAGTTTTTAACAAAGAGGGTCTATCTCTTTATGGATCCTTTATGTTAACAATCTGAGCCTGTCAGTGGCAAAACAAGCACTTTTAGTGGTGAAAAACACCCCTTCAACTCTTGATTTTTAAGTTTGATTGACATGTTAAGAGCCACACAGCAATTCTTGAGCATAGTTGCAAATACATTGTTCGCCCCTCAGCGTCAAAGGATGTTAGGTTTTGTGGGCGTTCCCATGAATACAAACTGTATCTATACAATGTTTTCATACAGTTTGCTCGACATTTATTATGATTGTTTATTACATAATTCCTTTTATTGATGCTAATATTCAGTGCGTTTGTGATTAAGTTAAATTGCCTTGCCAATACAGTTTTTTAGCTATTAGCAATTACAGTGCAGAAAGTAAATACAATCCTAAATGTAACATTTTCTTCATTTTTCATTCATGTGCTATTTTTATGTACTTAATTATGTATTTATTTATGTTTGTAAGAGTAGCCAAGCTGAAGAGGTCAAAGGGTCTTTACTGTACGTCATGGGGCACTAGTAGATTAATGTTGCAGCTACACTGATCACAGGCTTTCTACAGGCAACCAGATTAGCACTGATAAATTATTAAATCAATACATAAATATCCAGCATATTGGAGGCAGACTGTAACCATATCTATTTTTGTTAATAATAAAAAAAGACTATTTTGATCTAATACACAATAAATAAAAGTCCAGGGGTGTCGTCCTCTGTGATTTCCTCTCCCGAGTTTGTTGTGATGAAGCGGTGGTTCTGACAGCCACGGCTGCCGTCAGCAGCTATAACTCATCCTATCTGTCTGCTGAATGGCTGGTGTGAAGGAAAGTGGGCATCAGAGGAGCCAGTCTTGGCAGGAGAGTTGGACAGCAGAGTGGGCATCAGGCCATCTTGATTTATGGTGGTTATTTTCTATACTGCTCTGCTTCTGGACTTCGGCTGCTGCCTAGCCAACCAGAGAAAATGATTTTTCTCTCTCAGATACTGTATGTACCCATTTCCATTATTTAATTTGTTTGCTTAAATCCCTTATTTTTCTTTCTAACCACAGATTTTTTTTTCTGTTGCTTCTGTGGCAAAGCTGCAGTCTCTTCAATAGCAACTGTGACTGAGCGAACCTCAGCTAAGCTTTCTCTGATTAGATCTTATAGATTCTGGCTCGTGGGAGAATGGGAGAAGGTTAAACACTAAATTCTGATACTGGTGCCTGCTGAGCTGGTTAGAGTGTGCTGTGAGGACAGGGTTTTATATGTATTAAGCAGTGATAGATCACATGTACAATGCTTATGTTATCATAGCCCTGTTGGCATTTGGTCAGAAAAATAAATGTTGTGCATTGAAACGGACAAAAGGTCACCAGACAATAAAACTTAAGCAAACAAAGGAGGTTAAAACAGGGTGCAAAAGGCCACTGAATTAAATTATCATCAAAAGAATATGTCAAATGTGGGAAAGGCAGAGGGGCGTATTTCTATATACAATTCCCCCTGCTTAATTAATCTTAATCCAGGTGATGTACTCAAAATGGAAAAACCCAAGACTTAAACCGGGTCTAATGCCCTTTTATTTGTTTGTTTTAAACAGGTTGTGGTTGTTGTTAGCCTCAGTACTCTGAGGGGTGAATTCACAAAGAATGGATTGCAGCTGCCAACAGCACTGAGAATTGTGCATCAGTTGATCAGATGATGCCTCTCGTGTCCAGCGCAAGGAAGTACATTTCTTGACAGATGGATAGAAACCTGATAGAAACTACGTGTAGCCGTGGGAGAGAGGCTAATTTTTTATTAGCTGGAGGCAAATCACAATTTGGCATCACAGGGCTGTAGGCTACATAGGAGTCTTCAAATGTGGTCTTATTGTGTTATTGGGAGCCAGACTAGAAGGAGTCATGGCTCAAAACCAGCTGTCAATGCCCGTCAACAAAAACAAAGACAATTATGGTTAAATGTGATAAGACGAAAGGACTGGACAGAGGTGATCATCAGAAATGCTCACGTGCAGCACACACTTCATATTAGATTAGGGGTAAAGTATTTCCTGTTGTAGGGATGAATAACGTTATGTGTATTAAGGGTTGTGTCCTCCTCATCAGAAACTGGGGAGGGATTAAGAGGAATATTGGATTTCTCTGGAACGCTAACTTTTAAGCACATTAGCTAACATTAGCTTCAATAGCAAAACACAACTGGAGGAAACCGGTCAAGTGTCTGCAATCTTGGGAAATCATCCATCTACTGAGTGAGAGCATACAGGTCAGCCAGTCTGGTCCCGTTGGGCAGTGTTAACTTATTCAAGTAACACTCACGGTCCTGGAGAGTGAGTGACCTGACATGGTGCGTTTGCAAAGTCAGACACTACACTAAAATGAGTGACCTGTTAGACGAAAAAATGGAGCAAGACACAGTTAAGGTTTTTGGGCCATTTTGCCTTTAATGGACAGGACAGGTAAGCGTGAAAGGGGGAGAGAGAGAGGGGATGACATGCAGCGAAGGGCCACAGGCTGGATTTGAGCCTGGGCTGCTGCGGCAACAGCCTTGTACACATGGCGCCTGCTCTACCACTAAGCCACCGACGCCCCGGAGCCTTATATTCCTACATGAATTAACGAACAGTCAAGTTAATCACACGTTCACTCCGCTCTGCGTTTTGCTGCTCCGTCGGTGTGGTGCTCTGAATAATGGAACGGTACATTCTGAATTTACAAACATTCCAGTTTGTGCGAGAGTGCGCTCCAGCACTTGGAATGAGTATTTCTGAATGCACCACTCACACCATCTTCCTCCACTGTTAAAAACAAGCCAACAGAATTTGCTAGATGACGCTAGCTAATGTCTGAGAATTGATTTTCCTCCAGCTAAGCCCCGCCCACCAAAAATACCATCATACTGTTTACGAACAGTGAAAGGGTCTACGCAACCTGACCACTCAATCTCAAGCCTTTTATCCTCAGATTGTTTTAATTGTCAAATTTGTAGTCTTTAACCCCAAGACCTGTAAACAGACTCTGATGTGTAAAATCCGAGTTTTCCTTTAAGATAAGGTAAATATGGTTATGGTTCAGGGAAGATTGTGGTTACGATAATTTAACTTGGTTAAGATTGGAGAAGGATCATAATTATAGGTTTAACTCATTCACCATCCAGACTCTCATGCATTTGTCCTCTGCCTTGCCACATAAAGAGCTCATTACTTTCCGCATTGACAGTGAATGTTGGCACTGGATGTAAAACACTTGGTGGAGAAATTTTCAGTGTGAATGCAGTTTCTGTGACAACTGGACTGAAATGTTTCTCAGATTTAAACAGACCTCACCTGTGCCACAGTGTGTGGTGGTGTTCAGATAACCACAAGCCGAATTTATTCACTATCTTCAGCACCGCCTTGTTGCTCTTACAGTCAGACAACATGAGCAGTTCTCATTGTCCTTATCTACTTGTGGAGTCCCTCTGGGATCCATCTTAAGTCCCCTCTCTAAAAACTCAAAACAATCAGTGTAATTTAAATACCCTTATTACCTACTTTAAAGACTTAAAAAGTATGGTGGTTTGCAGCTTTCTCCAGCATAATGAGAGCATACAGTATATACTGGTATGTGCTGATGTATGTATGCTTAGAGCATAATAGTTCTGCAGTTTGATTCAGCAGCAGGAAGCCTTCCTACATCTTATACATTTTAATGTGTCCACTGTCTTTCATTGCCCCTCATTCACCCACCCAGCACAACAGACAAAATGTTACCTGCATTTTTGCCCTTCAATTAAGCTGCCAATCATCACCTCTATATTTTCACTTTCTCATTTCTCTTTCTGCTCTATTATTACAAAGTGAATTATATATAATTTTCAGTCACTTTGTGTTTTTCTTTTTTTTTTAATGCTTTGTATAATTGAAAAGGGTGGAATAAGTAATTCACTGTACCTCTCTTATCCTCATTTCCGCACACTAAAATATCAAAAGCACAATAGTAAGGTGCTGTTCCTTGTTCCAATAAATAATTCACTCATTAATGTTCAGGGAAACAAGATGTTTGTGTTTATGCAATGCCCAATATTTTAGTTAAGTTTTTAAGGATACTGAGAAACTGTCGATACTCAGCTCACATGCCAGAAGAAGATTTTGGCACTGTACATTTCATTTGCACATTTCATCATATCATATCAGCGTTTCAAAAGTGATGCAGTATATGACCTGACCCTGTTATCTGGCGGTGGAGTATGCGGAATTGGGTGACACCAAGGTGAGACACCTGCCAAGCTGCAGACCACTGTTCTAGACTGGCAAACAATAAAACTGCTTTGTGCACTAGGGATGGTCCAACAAAAAGCAGATGTTTTTTTACCAAGACATTGTTGTGTTTTTCAGCTGGAATGGTGCTACAAAAAGTGGCTGTTTTTACTGAGACATCACTGTGATTCCTGCTTGAACGATGCTACCAAAAGTGGTTTTTTTTGTTTGTTTGTTTGTTTTTTCGGGATGCGCTGTGTTTACTGCTGGGAGTTGTCGTAGCATAGAGACTCAAACCACAGGACTGGACATTTGAGGGTTTACTAGCGAGACCAGCTTTCCAATACACATTAAAAGGTCTTTCCTGTCACTTAAGCTACTGTTTTCCCATTATTCAGACAACCAGCTCAGAGAAAAATTGCTTGACAGATCATTTAGCTGAAGTCGAGTCAGGATTATAATAAGTTTATGTCAGATCACGCACACCATATATTCACACAGTAAGAGTTTAGGCCAGGCCATCTACACTATAGAGTGTGCCACAAAAAGCAGGTATTTTAAGCCAAAACATGATCTTTTCCTAATCATAACCAAGTGTTTTTTGTGCATTACCTAACCAGACATTAACCACAGCATTGTTGAAATGTAAAATAAAGGTCAACGTATGTACATGAATGGATTGATGAACAAGCCTACTGGGCACAGGGGCCCAGGGGTCCAAAGTGTCAGGGGCTTATCATAAGAGCTTATTTTTGCTATGAACGGTAGATATGGAGACGGAGACAGGCAGAGCCTTCTGTCCATACACTGCGTTCATTTTGTCCGGATTTGTGCACATTTTCTGAAAGCTTACGCATACAGACAAAACGGAGCAGTGCCACCAGAGATCGTGGAGGCAGTGTAGCATAGTCCAGGGATTCTTAACCATGGGGCCACGGCCCAAGTGTGGGCCGCGAGCGCCACCTAGAGGGCCGCGAAACAAATTCAGTTTTGCACCTGTGGGCCACGAGGGCAGCATACTGTTATGTTGACACACTCAGTTACAACACAGCCTCGCACCACTTGGTGGCGGTAATGCGTCAGTCAGTTGTTTAACTGTTAAACAACTGACTGACACATTACCGCCACCAAGTGGTGCGAGGCTGTATTGTAACTGAGTATTGTAACTAAATATTTTTTTATTTATTTTTAAACTTGGTGATTATAAGTTATAGTTTCATTTGCACTTTATTTCTATTTTATTTAATGTTATTTATTTAATTTGAAACTTTTATTATTTTGAATGTATTTATCACCACATAATATTATTTGTCAAATTTCTAATTTTTCTTACCAGTTTTTTGAGAGGCAATCCTTTTTGCTGTAACTTGAGCCTTTAAAATTGTTGTCAAATATGTTCTTGTAGCACATTTGTCCCATGAATTGTTAGCCTGTTCGGCATCTTGACGGAGGTGTAGATTTATATCCACATGATAAATAAATGTTTCTGTGATGATCACATTGTATCATGTAATTTATTTGATACGTTTTTAGCTTAATAATTGGAAATGTATTTGATCTAGTTATTGAATACAAATCAAACCAAGAGTAAGATCAATTAAACATGTTAATATCTGAATGGGCCCCGGGCCACATTGTACTAGAAAAGTTGGGACCCAAGGTCAAAAAGGTTAAGAACCCCTGGCATAGTCCAAGCAAGATACAACTGTAGAAGATGACAACAAATTTAAATTATGATGGAACAGGATGAATCTGTAATAAATAGTGACAAAAAAGTGGGGCAACAGTAGCTCAGTTCATAGGGAGTTGGCTTAGGAACCGGAGAATCATCGGTTGAAATCCTGTACGGATGTAGTGTTGGCTGGTAGCTTGAGAGGTACCAGTTCGCCTCCTGGGCATTACCAAGGTGTCCTTGAGCAAGGCAATGGAATCAAAAGAATTATGCTATGACACCAAAATTACGAGAACATACTTTAAAATTCAAATGTGTACCAAAACTGTTCTGTATCTATTTCTTTTTATCATTTTATGTCAATCGTAAGCTTCATGAAATGATATGATGACAATAAAAGGTATTAAAAAAGAAAATAATTCTCCGTCCACATGTCAGGATGTATATAATAGCTGCACAGACCACTGCTGTCTACAATATTGCCTCCATTCAAATGTACAATATTACAACCCACTCCACCATGGCCTTGTTCCTTGCGAGAAACTTTTGAGTCTCCCCTCTAGTACCATTTTTTGGCTGTATCTATGCCATCATGAAGAAAGCATGAAGGTATGAGGGCAGTGGCATTTACAATGTTTAAAACAGACATATCTGTTGCATCACTTTAAAGGGCCAGTGTGTAATTTTTGGCATGGTTTATTGTCAATCTGAATCTGAATCTGAATATTCTACCCATTAATATGTTTATACAAGTGTATAATCGCTATAAAATAAAATTTGTTTGGTTTTCGTAGCCTTATAATTATGCTTTTATGTATATATATAGCAAGGGCCTTGCTTTAGAGAGGTCGCCATCTTGCGCCGCCATGTATGTAAGGTAGCCCGAGTGGACAATCCAGCCAGCCAGAGAATGCGTTTCGCGTGTATAAATGGACCAACAAAGACAGCGGAAGGAAGGAAGAAGGAGGAAGAAACAGCAGAGAGTGTTAGAAGTTCGTCGATAGAGAGTAGTGAAAAGTTTTTTTAGTTATAAAGTTTGCGTATGGACCACACTTACCACACAACAGGAGAGAATGAACCCGAACCGTCATCTGCGAGGAAAAGAAGACGCAACTTCACTCCTTGTGATGCACTCTCTGCGGCGCTTTTCCTCCTGATGATATATCTCCCCAATGATGGTAGCAGTAGCACCGAATCCCATTCTGTGCATTCAACCTCTCTTCTCGCCCGCTCAGCATCAAACACATGGAGTTCCTCATCTGTATGCTCTGGCTCAAACAGGTATGGCTCTGGGTCTGTGTCTGCTACAAGAAACTCTTCAAAATTGCGTTCAAAGTCGTCCATTGCAGCTACTATAGTCCAGAGATATTGCTAGGCTAAATAAACAGCTGAGCTCTGTTTACAGGCTACGCTGTCAGTCAGTGTGCGGGCTGGAGATTGGTGGAGCAGAGAGGGGAGGGGGTCCCCACTCGGTCTGGTAAACAAGTATGTGTGTAAGAAGTGTGTTACACTAGAAGAGTCAGAGTTTGGGACGGAGTCTTTTACCCCCTGGAGTGTTACCGGAGTTTCTGGAGTGCTCAAATAAACTGGCCTTTTTCCTGAACGCTCCTCTGGTCTCCTGCTCGTGAGTGATTCATTACAATATCGTAACATGGCTTGCATTTCTAAATAAATATTCACCTCGTTGCTAGATAGACCTACTCCTGAAAAACTCGTGTGCAAGGCTTTTTGTCCCTACGAGGCCACCGTCATTTACCCGACGGGAGGGGTGAGCGAGTGAGCCTTGCAATCTAGAATTTGACCACTGATGTCACTGTTTTCAACCCATTTTACACACTGGCCCTTTAAACGAGTATAAATGTAACTGGTGCACTCTAGTGTTGTCTGCATTGTGTTGATATGAAGAGGCCCAGACCGTGGATATCTTTGGAGGCAAGCTACAGTTATTCCTGACAACTCTGACAGCAAGAGGTATAAACAAAATCCTCCGTCAATTATGACCATATAAACTCCAGCTCCTCTCCCATGGAGTACAACGGCAAAACGGCACGAGCGTATCTATGTTTCCTGGGTTCTATGTTTCCTGCGTTCTTTGTTCCCCACTTAACCCTGCAAAAAAGGTTCTATGTTCCCCGCTTACACAAAAAAGGTTCAATGTTTCCAGGTTCTCAACCAAGCAGGAAACATAGTACCCTTTTTGGTTGAGCGGGGAGCATAGAACCCGGGAAATATAGAACCTTTTTGGGTGGTAAGCGGAGAACATAGAACCCGGGAAACATAGGGATGACCCCAAAACGGCAGCCATGTTACATTCAATTCAGTACAATAAAACACAGAAAACATACCTGACAGCAAGAGGTAAAACGAAATTCTTCGTCAATTCAAACCATATTAACTCGAGCCTCTACACAAATTAAGTGACAGGAATATGTTGGCATTTTATACAATAAGTTTAGGGTGAAAAATGAACTTAGCGCTAAAACACGGAAATTACTACGAGAGCAATGTCGCTTACCTCTTTTATGGACACTCCTTTATAGGTGGGGTACCCCAAAAGGTGAACACAGGGGTACAGAAACTGAGTATGAAATGTTCCACATATTGTCTATGGAGGTCTAAACGTGTCAGGTGATAACAACTGAAACAAATGTTGTGTAATTATATTACTTAATATTACAAATGTACATTTGACTTTGTGACACGTTACTGCTGCACAATTGACCTGTTACATAAATGAGCCTTAACATGTACTGACCAGGAAAATACTCAAAATGGATGACATATACACATAGAGTAGGAGGTCTGTGGGTCTCCTACTAACAGTACTTGGTAATCTACTTTGCAGCTAATTTGTAAGTGGAAATGAAGGTCTCTGAACCATGCAATGAGGACGAAGGTAGTGGGACAAATAGCCCATAGACTCTCTTGTTAACATTTAATTAAAGCCTTCACCTTGACATGTCAACAGCTTGAGAAGTATTTGATAATTACCTTTTGATTTTTTAATGAAGGCCACTCTTAAAAGGTAAAATGACTTCTTTGTTACACCATAGAACAAATTCAGAGACTCCATCTTTGGCCTTATTCTCATTTTATCTGCCCTGTTGGTTTTATTTTATTTTGTAAAGCACTTTGTAATGTTGTGTAGAAAAGCGCTATATAAAAATACTGTTTATTCTTAATCTTCTTATTTTTTTTTCTTAATTATCCAAGATGTTAAATCTTGGATGGCAAAAAACTGTCTTCAGTTAAATGACAGTGAGGCAGAAGTGTTCTTATTTGGCCCTTCCAACTTCATCTGGGGTATAGCAAACCACCAAGGGCAACATAGAGCCTACGCCATAACCTACGCCGTAACCTGACATGCACCTACCCAGAAACGTAACTACATGTTACAGCGACACAGACCTTCTGTCCAATTTTGTAAGCTGAAAACATTTCCCTCAGTGGAAACGAAGCTTTTTACTTGTATTTTACAGATAAGAAACAATAAATAGTGGAGACAATAAAGTCTCCACAAAAAAGCATTTTAATTCTTGGAATTGATCCTTTAGGAATTTATATTTCAGGATTTTTCCTGGCTTTGAAGACCTTTGATTGTCTTTAGGTTTCTGTTGTAACCTTATATATTCTAATTTCAGATCTTATTATTCTGTGCTCCATTTTATTTTACTTGTTTATTTGTGAATGTTTTTGAGTTCGTTGTGTCATTTCTCTTACATTTTGCTGTTACCATGTTATGTTATTTTACTTATTTTGTTGTTCAACACTGGTTGTTTTCAAACATGCTTTACTAATACATTTGATTTGATTTGATGTGATTATTAGTATCACCATCATAATCACTATTATTACTAGCGTTAATGTCTTTTATCCTGGTAATCTTTTTTTCACCTTGTGGGATAAAACCACATGATATATGTTGTCTCATGGGGGTATTTTCTTTGTTGTAGTGAGCTTTTATATTCACACTGACCTACCAAGCGAATCATTGATGGGGGAGGAGAACTGGTGCTCATTTAAACCAAAGACATGACAGTGACATTAGTGTTTTAATTAAGCTTCTAGTGTGGGCACAAATGGTGGAACCGTGACAATCTTGGCATCTATCAATCACTTATAAAAACCATTCAGAAAATAGTCACCAGTAAGTGGCTATTTAGCTACTTATGTCATGTCTATTACGATAAATGTATTGCTTTATTTACCAGAGACATTTAACCTCTTTGCAGCTGTCTATAAAAGCTCTGCTGACAGCTAAAGAAGAAATATTCAGTCATTGTGTAGCATACAGTCACTTTCAGCTACTGCCACAGTTGCAGCCTGTTGCCTGTAATAGGGCTGTCAATCTTCCCCCAAAATCAGATTCGAATTTTTGATGTTTTTTTATGTTAAAAATTCAAACAATATTCAAATTTTTAATGGTTTTTTTTTTTTTTTAGCTCATTATAAACACATATATACCAGCTTATTTGGGAATTCTACAGGATGCCAATTACATCATGCATCCACTAGAGGGCATTCCAATCAAATCTGTTGTGTAACATTTGCAAAACACTAGTTTTACCAACTCAATTTAAAACTTCAAGAAGGGAAATAGAAATATTAGGCCAGATATACTGATAAATAGAATAGATACAATATGAGGCCAGAAATATTCAAGCAATGATGTTTAATGGAGAAGCAAATATGTTGGTTCATTCAAACAAATACATACATTGCTACTGTAAGTCTCAAGAAGAAAACTCTCTGTCTAGAAAGACAAGCAGGCATTTTTCACCTGGACACACCGGACACGTTAGTCCTGCAAGTGTACTCGCAGGTGCATTTCTCCTGCGCTCTCCGTGCCGGTTAAACATCGACTCCACCCGTCTGTTCCCGTCAGTACTCGTTTTTTCGAGTTTGTTTGGTACGGTCTGCTCTATCCAGCTTAACAGAAGTGCTCGCGGCTCATGTGAAAAATACACCAGACGCCGAACTGAAGCAGTGCAGTACGCGAGCCTCCGCGGGCACTCCGCTCTGCTCAGCGGCCTGTGTCAGTCAGATAGGTTAACATGGGTGCCGATTGAAAACTGCCTTCGCTGCGGGGCACTGCGCTTCAGTTTCGCGTCCGGTGTGTCCAGGGTGTTACGTCATACTGGAAGTCAAATATTTGAACCTTAGTTTCCAACTTCGAATATGCTTATTTTTACAACAATTGGAATTGTTTTCGAATAGCAAAGTTCGTTCTGACAGCCCTACCCTGTAACATCTCACATTCAGTACATCATGACTTAAGTAGCCAGTAATATTAGGCAATTTTATAAATATACATACATATATATATGTCATGTTGATGTGTCATGTTGCATTGTTAGCATCAGGCTATTTCATATTTTCTCACAGTAAAGAATACATTGGGGGTCTTGAATGTTTTTCAGGTCAAGGACCCCTTAGCTGAACGAGAAACGGAGCAGGGACCCCCTACTGAGTTGCATTCAATGAAATGAAGGGCAGCCTTCAGTGCTTAATTTAGTTTTTCAGTGTTTAATTTAGTAACCAACATGATAGCTGATTATAACAGTAACTACAGCCTAACATTTCAGGGTCAGATATTAACTTTTGCAAATTGAGTCCTAAAGGGGAATTCCACTATCTTTATGTTAAAGTAACGACTGGGAACAAGCACAAAAAGCCCAGAAAGGAGAGTGAGGGCTTTAGCCGTCTGAAACAGGCGACAATATAACCACTCAGGGAAGGTGCTCCTCGTCATTTTATGTCCAATAAAAGTGCTTTTTTTTGCCCCCCGACAGCATCAAATTGTTAATATGAGTGTCTGACATTACAGAAAGGACTGAAAGGTACGGAAAAATGTTTCTCTGAAGGGTCTTTTCTGTAACATTGTCAGGTGAGCATGAACTGCTACATATCAGATGTGTTTACTGGTTGTATGTATGACGGCTATTCAACCAGAGAACTTTATAAAATAATTTATGTGTGCGCCATACAAAATGTGTACATGCTGGTGTTTTCCTCTTCTGTATTTTACAATATACATTGTACCCTGATAAATTGTACCCCAATAGCAGAGGTGGAGGTGAGAGGGGGTCAGCAAACTTTATTATTATCATCATCATTGTTATTGTTATTATTATTAACTGACACTGTTTTACCATTCTGTGTGCCTTCTCTAAATTCTGAGGTTTTTACTGGCCCTTGAACGCAGCGCAGGTGGACCTTATATGAGTTCCTTTTTTCCTCAGCAGCAGTTTGTGGAGTTTGAGTCACGCAGGGTGGATAATTGAGCAGTTGATGCAATCACAGCTGATCAGATCAAATCAATTAATGAGAGGAGCAGCTGCTGAAGAGGCGAGTGAATGCCAACTTTTAGACCCAGCGCAATGAAAAGATAAGTTTCACTTTCACTGGCAAACTGCTGCTCCGTCTGTGCCAAGAGTACGCTCTGCACTCCGACAGTGTGGTGGAATGAATAGCTGAATGGTCATCCGATAGCACTACTTATCAAAGGTCCAGCTCGGAAAATAAAAACATCAACGTGTGGCGGCAGATGTTTTTATTGTGGCAGGCTGTCTCAAATACATGAATGTGTGGGAAACCCTGCACTCACAACACCAATCTGTGTTTTTGCCTGTCAGTGGCAAAAACAAGCACTGGAAGAACATTGACAGGGCGCACCCTCCCCAGATGGCTTCATTCCCAGCCAACATTCTATGTGGAGCCCATGTTGGTATTAAATGGGCTGAAAACGGGCCCTTTATTGGACTGTCCACCAGTTCCATATTGGCCCCATGCCAATTGCACATATGGGTGGGTTTGCCCAAATGGGCCCCATATGGGTCATTCTGGGGCTACCTGGATGCAAAGTGGGTATGGGTCCAAAGTGGACATCTTATCTGGGGCCCACTTGGGTAAACCCACCCATGTGAGCAACTGTCATGGGGCCAATATGGAACCCGTAGACAGTCCCATAAAGGGCCCATTTTTCAGTCCATTTACTCATTCATACGCATTCTCACTCCGACCTCGCATATCGTCATTTGGTCAAGGACTTCCCACGTCCAGATAAGACATGAAAGGTACTCTGGGTGTGTTGGTCGTTGACATTCCGGGACGCCATTTCAAGTTCTGCCTGTTACATGTATTGTCCTCTTTCAAAATACAAAAATTCACTGAAATTCACTGAAAACTGAAATTCACCATTTATATAGTCTCTTTCAAAAGCACTACGTTGGTACAACACGGCAAATTTACTCTTTTTTTTTCCTTTAACAACAAAAGCAAGTGGTTAGGTTCAGGAAAAAAGAACAGGGTTTGGCTTGCCCGCCCCAGTCGGACTTCCGCTGCCTTCACTTTTGTTCTTGTCCCGCCATGTTTCCCCCTGATGCTGCAAGGCACCATTAAACTATTACAGCCATGTATCATGCTGACGTTAAAGGACAGCTTTTTTCGTCTATGTCTGACGCTGCAAGTCACGGCCCAAGCACCACATTTCGATGACTTTGGAGTGAAACCAGGTTGATATACTACCCACAGGGGCCCCACATACGAATGTTGGCTGGGGTTGTAGCCTGTTTCGTTGCTGCCCATTGCAGCATTCTGCACATGGGGACACTGAAACACAGGGCCCAGGTTTAAAAATACCAAAGTTCCCCTTAAACTTACAGTTTCCCCTTGCTGACATCACTCCAGCTACAGCTTTACCATCTTCACAGGCTGCTAGCCGCAGTAAGTGAATCAGGCCACATCCATTGTAATGGCTCACATGATGGAAATAAGTCAATTTGGCCCCTTGAAATGGGGTTTAATTGATTTAAAAGGGCGTACATGCATGTAGACAGTCAGAGGGACAGAGATAGCTCAAAGCCAACAGCACTTCCTCTATATGGTCCCTGTCTGTGCCGGCTGTGTGGAATCAAACACAGATAAAGGAGTTTGGTCTAAATCTCAGCCTTTAGGGTGTTTTACTTTCACGTCGTAGTTTCTCCTGGTGAGATTTCTTTGAATTGTACAGGATGACTCACGGTCCCGTCTCCAACACGTCAGACATCAATAGAGGTTTTCCCATGATTACAGTAGGTTAATACTCAATAATGTCACTCATTTTAAAGCTACAAGGTAAATGGCCCTTTCTTTGTGTCACACTTCAAGTTGGAGCAGGATGTTGGGGTGAGACACACCAGACCAGATGACTCATATTGTGGCTTCTCAGCTGTGCACAGATACAATATTTAAGCCAAATCAGCTTGAAAACAGATTTGTGCCACAAATTCTCTCTTTACAGCTCAGTCATCCTACGAAAAGAGGAGAAAATGGGAGGACTCGGCTTAAGAACTACAAAGTCAATAATTAATTGTACCCAAAGCTAAGATATCCAACTTCTGTAATGACAATCCTGACTCATTATCATGAATATGCCAATATAGATCAAGGCACTGATCCTCTGCGGGCTGTTTGCTACTCAGTGTCACTGTATCAGCCAGCCACAGGAGAGTTGATGTTATTTTTCAGAATATTTATACAAGCAGGAACACATATAGCATTCGGAGCAAACATGATCATAACTGTTTTTTATACAACACAATGCAGGGGCTTTTCCATCTGTTTAAATGATGATATAAAAGCAAACCAATTAGCAGAAAAGATGTTGGCATTGTACGTTTCTGGAAAGGACGGCAGAGGAGATACCCACACACCAATGCAACTGCGCTGGGCAGCCACCAAAAAAGTTCACAGGCTGAGATCAATGCAAAAAAATATAAATTTATTTAGAACATCTATGCACAAAAAGGTTGTCCATTGTACCTTCACCATTGAGTGGATGTTTGTGCCAAATGTTAGGCAATTCCTTCATGGCATTCTGGAGATACCGCATTCACGAGAATGGGACGGACACATGGATATATGGACAGACAACCTAAAAATATAATGACTGGCTACGGCTATCACTCAGTACATTTACATGCACGCAGTAGTCAAGCTAAGCTCATAGCTCGGTTGATCATTCAAGTCGGACTTCTCATCTTGTCTGAGTATACATCCAGAAGAGAAAATCTAATTTCTGAAGTACATTTGACTCTGCCTCGATAGGCAGCGCTGTGTCCTTTTTAATATAATGCGTATTGAACTAATTCCGGTTCTTGTTCAGAAACTTTTTTTTTCACATAAATCCACGTTTCGCCTTTTCCTACCATCCACAAACTTCAAAATGTTTAGCTCCTTTAGCTGTCAGAGCATGAATGTAGTTTCCTCGCCCGTCCAAGTGCGTCTTCTGCTTCTTCCAGGTGAAAGCCCGCGAAAGAAAAAGTGGTGCATGCGCAGAACTCCAGTCAGACTAAGTGGATTAGGGCTGCCAGTAACGATTATTTTCATTGTCGACTAATCTGTCGATTATTTCTTCGATTAGTCAACTAATCATTTCATCGAAAAATGTGTTAAAATGTTGAAAAATGTCAGTCTGTCTCGCCCAAACCCCAGAATTACGTCATCTAATGTCTTGTTTCATACTCACGCCAAAGGTTTTTAGTTCAC
Source organism: Epinephelus fuscoguttatus (assembly GCF_011397635.1). Classification (NCBI taxonomy): domain Eukaryota; kingdom Metazoa; phylum Chordata; class Actinopteri; order Perciformes; family Serranidae; genus Epinephelus; species Epinephelus fuscoguttatus. Next base: position 16,123,598 of record NC_064763.1, on the reverse strand, counting down.
TGTCACGGAAGAGTGTGTAAAGCTGCCAATATCTGAACGTAAGAAGCTGCAGTAAGAGTATTTTGGGGTACTTTTATAGTATTTTCTATGAAAAATGACTCAAACTGATTAGTTGATTACTAAAATAGTCATTGATTATTTTAATAGTCGATTAGTCATCAATTAGTCGACTAATCGTGGCAGCCTTAAAGTGGATACATGCAGCAATCATTCGATTTTCTATTGAATTATCTAGGTGTGTTAGTCCAGCTACGGATAGTCCAATTTCAGTCGGACTAAGCTATTTACATGCATTGAAAAGTTCGGTTTCAGTCAGACTAAGCCAATTATTCAATTTTCTGCATGTAAACGTACTGACTGGCACAGAGGCATAAAAACAAGCACTTTTATTGTTTGCTGGTCTCAAGTAGTGGGCTGCAGCTTGGCAGGTGCCTCATCTAGGTGTCACACTATTCCCTCCACCTAAGCTCATATACTACGTCACTTTAGAAACGTTGATATGATAAGTATGAAACATGCTAATGTAACACAACTTGGGCAATACATTTGAAGGTATTTTGAATTCACTTCATTGGCATATAGAGACGAGGAAACTAAAGAGACAGGAGGTAAATAGCAGAAGAACAGGGAGTGGAAGTTGTCTTTTTTGTCTCAAGGGTGGAGCACAATGTATGAAGCACACCAACCTCACGCTAAAGCAAACAATAACGCCGGAATTTCTCTGGATGCATGTCCGTTGCGGAACGGCAGCGCTGGTTATCCGCTGCGTGCTCTGCCATCCATCAACACCCACCGGCTGTGTTTGCTGTGTGGAGCGGTGCAGCTCCACCGGAAGATATCTCGGTGCACCTCCATGATTAATATCTCCTCGTCCATGGTGTCAATGGGGTGAAATGACGTCTGACAACCTCTGACCTGTTGACTACAGGCCTGCCTCTGCCCATTATGTAGTTTTCAAGGTGTAGTGCAGGAAAATATGATCCGCCGTTAACACTATGTATTTTATTTTGAAAATTAACAGGATGTTTTATTTTGTTTCTGTGCACGACTTCCTGCCCCGCACGATCTGCTCTGTGCTGAACTGCTGCGTTGTGCTCCGGCGTCCGGCAAAAATAGAAGTCCTGCGTATCTGGTGTGGAGGGCTCAGGACCGCCACAGCTATGACGGAGCCGGAACGCAGCACAGCCGCAGCCGGTGGAAGTACACACATTGACTAGAATTGAAACCTGTCGGCTCCGCTGCCGTTCCGGAGCGCAGACGCAACCAACATGCATCTGGTGGAATTTGGGAGTAACGAGTGTAGCAAAATTTCAGTGAAAAGTTAATTAACCCTTGTGAGCAAGTATAAGAAAATAATCAAAACTAGAGTTGTTCTGTGCAACGTACGTGTTTTATACACTTACTTTGCCTATAGACAGAATGACTTGCTGTAGTTTCACAGTGGTGCAACTTTTAACGCCTCCCCACTGACCGCACTCACACTCACTCCCCCACAGAACAATGGATTGTTGTTCATCTACTTGTTTCTTTACAATCATTCTCTTTATACTTTTATCACCATCCTGAAGCTAACGTCAAATCTATATGCTTTATTTTCAAGTGATAAGTTTGACTTGTAAAACTTCTTACAACTCTTAAATAAGATGCTTGTTTTTGTCACATTCTCTTCTGTGCATTGACATTTATACGCTTTTATGATCCAATAATGTGTGCAATTTTGGCACTGCACAAGACAGCAGAACTTTTTATAAACATAATAAAACTGATTTATATATGAAACTCAATGCTGTTAACATTATGTCCTAAAAAAGTACACAGATACTGGTGCATTTCACGAGGCTATGCAGCACTGAAGACTTTATCTTGTGTATGTAAATAGATGCGATAGAAGGCTGAATTCATCAGATATATATTAATAACCCACTACAAGCTATTTGAATGACATTACAAGAGTTCACACAGGCACTCTGAATGTAAAAGCATAAATGATTTGAAGCTACTAGTCCATTAATTCTGTCTGAAGGACGGCTTTACCCGCTGCTACAAACAAACATCAGCTATTCACCTTTTTAGTTCGTGTGATGCCGACATGAAATAACCCTGCATTCCTATTTGGAACCATTTCGGATTGAACAAAGTAACACCCTGCCACTCTCTCTAGCTCCTCTCGCCCCAGCTGAATAAAGACTCTCATGAAACAGCATTACAGTGTGCCGAAAATCAGACTTGTCATTGTGGTTTGGTTCTACTGCAGGCATCCTTACAGCTTGTTGTGCCTCAACACATCACCACACAGCCATGAAATCATCCAAAGAACTCCTCGCTGCAGGAGGCCCGTCTGTATGGAAAGATGCAGTCCTCGCTTCTCTGCCATTGTCGGCTTCATGACTGCGGATAAATTACAGGCCAATTTACAATCCTACACCTCTCCCTAGAAAACAACTGCCAAACGTTGTAGCTCACTCACTCTGAAATTCAGCAGCGCCCCTCCAGCTTCATTGAAAATAAGAAACAACCTGTCAGGTGCTTTGTGTCAGCCTTCAATCTCCTGGATCTCAGACAAAGCAGCCTGGAAGGCGTACAACACTTTGATGGCGTCCACAAACACTGCTCCTAAGTGGTTTCACTCACACCTGACTTTTCCAATTTGTTATCTTAGCTGGTAGTGAGTCACAGCTGATCTGAGGTCTGTTTTACATCTCCCTGTGATCAGGTGTAGCAGGTTCTTTTTGTCCTCAATGCCTGCTTCTTGTCGATCATCAAGAATGACCCATTTTGATTCTGCAAAAGCATGCACACAGAAATAAAACATGAACCTTGCATTGTAAAAGTTTAAAGATGGATCCTTTTTTTGTTCAGGTTTGCTCCTATAGCAGCAGAACCTAAGGGTGGCGGTATTAGAAAGTCTGTCTGTCAGCTTGTTTTTTCATCACGTTTGTGCACAGCAGGATTATTCAATGACTGCTGGTCAGAGTGAATGTACACACAGAGTTAGGCCCTGTCTACATGTGTACAGATGGTTTTGTGGACAGGTATTTTTCCAGTCCGTTTTCAAAAAATAATTCTGTACACGCAACCTTCGTTTAACCACACTGTAACTAACTGCGCTCCCTGAAGAAATATTATCATATGTTTGGAAAAATGAAAGAGTGATTCCAAAGAGAAGCAGACAGAGGGGTCTACAGTCTGTATTTGAAGGATATATCCAGGATGTCAAACTGACTCAGCAGCAACATTTTAAAAAGAGTTAACCACCACATCACTGCTGATCGCCACAGAAAATATTGAATATAAAGGGAAACTTTCCTGATATTGAACCAGCTGTGTGGCATCACAGTGTGTGCAGCAACCAGGTCTCACTCGGAAGACGTTGAATATTGGTGCTTGGTCAGTGATTTCCAGCGTCAGACACAGACGAAAAAAGCTGCCCTTTCATATTGGCATGATCCGCAGCCGGTTGCCATTATTGTTAAACAGCTCCCAGCGGCGTCAGGTGAAAACACAGCGAGACAACAACGAAAGTTAAGGGGGTGGAAATCCAGGTAGGGTGGGCGGTAGGGCTGGTGGATGGGTCCAACAACCATTGAATTTCACCCGGGAGGCTGGTGTTTGCTTCTCCACCTTGTAAAGCCAAACCCAGTTCTTTTGTTCTAAACCAAACCAAGTGCATTTGTTGTTGAAGGAAAAAAAAAAAAGTAAATTTGCAGGGTTGTACCGACGTAGTGCGTTTATTTTGAGAGAGACTGTATGTAAACTGTACATTTCCTGTGAAAAGGAAGATGTATTTTTAAAACAGACAGTGCATGTAACAGGCTGCACTTGACATGGCATCCCAGAACAACTACCAACGCATCTCGACATGGAAAGTCCACGACCAAATGTCGATATGTGACGAGGTTGGAGTGAGAATGTGTTTTGTGTAGATGAACAGTATTTGGCTTCCACCCCTCCATGCCATCACCAGGGCTCACACCTCCGCTGGTGGTGACACAGAGCTAGTTAAACATTGGCAAACTTTCCCTGCTTCCCTTCACTGGTTTCTGTAAAGCATTGTCGGCCTTTATTCAGTGAAATAATCATTAAAAAGCAAAAGCAGAATGTGTATACATTCAGTAGGCTATACCTTCACTAGCCAGCTAGGTAACCCTACACTTTGCAGGGTCTGATTTTGTTTTTCTTAGAATGGGGAAGAAGAGTATATCTCCTTTCAACCTCTTCAAGTAACAAGTATCATTATTACACATAATAAACCAGCCTGAAAATGGAAGAAATCTGAAATGGCTGCATGAGAGTCTATGGAGTACAGCTGTGTTGTTGTTTGACCCTTGTTGGAGCTGGCTGATGTGACGCTATGACTGTCCAGTCTGTGTTTAAGGGGTGGGACTTAGCAAATGTACAATTAGATTATTTCCCCATGTCATTCAGCCCTAGTGCTTACAAAATTTTATATCAATCCATCAAATAGCTGGGCTGAGATATTTCATTCTGGACCAAAGTGGGTGAGCGACCGACTAGTATTGCCATAGAGAAACAAGATCAGGACAGCTATGTTTCTTGCTTTTTCAAATCTGACGTATAAAAACATCTTTTGCAGGGTGCAGGCTTGTCTGTGATGTACTGGATATCTGGGGAGAAATTGAAGTGAAGCAAATTTGAAAAGACATTTGTTTATATTTGACAGAGACCTTGAAAAACCATCCACAGTTTCTGATCCGGCGTCATCAGCAGGCAGCAAATTCTAATGTTCATTCAAAGGAATACTGCATTCACATACTAAAGCTCTGCAAGGTTTTTATTTGACCTCATGCCGTGATATATTGCAGATTTACTTCCTCTCTATAAGTGAAGTCGCACCTTGTCGTATCCCTGCCCGTCATCCCACACTATTTAAGTAAATATCTCCGTAAAAACAGTCTCTGAGGACAGCACCTCCCTCCATAGAAAAAAAGGATTCCTGCCCTTATCAGTGAATCAGACGCTGTCTCACTATTCAATTGCAGATCCAAGACCTGTCTATTCAGCACCGCCTACATTACAACCTACCTTAACACTCAACTGCAGTCTTTCATTCTCTTCCTTCTTCAGCAGACTGCCCTTTCATTGCCCAGTACGCCCACACACTCCTGTGTGGGAGCGCACAAACACACACACACTCTGGCTCTGTGTCTTAGAGATGTTTTTGCTCTTTTGTATTCATTATCCATGTTTGTGGTTTTACATAAAAGGGCTTTTTAAAACAACTTGTCTTCATTTATATTCCCCGCATTGCAGTTTATGAAAGGACATTTAAAAAAAAAAAAAAAACAACAACTGAGAGATAATTTATTTCTACTGTTTAACTTGTCACATTTCGACTCTAAGTATTGATGAAATGTCCAACAGACATTCCTACGGGGCTATTCAGACAAGATAAAGTGAGGAACTACGATGTCATGGCCACGGCAAAAATCAATTTAGATTCACATTTTAACAGTTAATACTGCTGCTTTCAGTTCTTGGACTGAGGCATTTATCAGTCTGCTTTTTGTTTAAAAAGCGTTTTTAAAGATATACTATGCAGGATTTTTTTTAAAAAACAACATATAGATTCATACAGAAGTAATCCCTCTCAATCATCACTTGTGACTAGGGATGCACCGATCCACATTTTTTCACTTCCGATCCGATCCCAATACCTGAATTTGGATATCTGTCGATACCGATACTATTCCGATACCAGTGCTCTGTTTGCTTTAATATTATTATCATTGTTGATTTTATATGAGGCTGTAATAAACTCCTCTCTACAGGCAAGTATGATATGTACGTATGTATGCATGTATATCCCAAAAGGCAACTTGAGGTAAGTATAAGGTCAGAAAAGGAGGTAAAATCCCATCCTGAAAACAAATATGCAGCTGTAAGGGTTTCAAATTGATTGTCAATATTTATTAAATTCCAAGACAGTGTTAAACTACTAGTGCAATATACACTATCAAAAAACAAAAAAATACCTGCTATATTAATCTGAACAGCACAGATACAAATCAAGTAGACACTACTATGTAGTAGTGTTGTCACGGTACCAAAATTGGGACCCGCGGTACGATACCAGTGAAAGTATCACGGTTCTGAGTAGTATCACGATACCACAGCGAAATGAGGCAGATGTGCCTTTTGTCATTTAAAGATAAATCACTTTTCTATAATACATCAATAATATTTCAATAGAATAAATTACTTACTGACTTATTCATACTTCAAAAACAGCATCAATAAGTGATTAACATAGGAGGGATCAAAATAAAATAAATAAATAAAATAAAAATCAACCAAAATCAACCAGCTACCCTCCTCCCCTGACAAGTGAAGAACAGTCCCTAAAGTGCGCTGAGGTTTGTGGACCATTACCTGCCACAAAGAGAGAAATGTGAATGGCTTGTTTCTCCTCTGACACGTCACATAACTGTGTGCTGGCACGGCTCGACTGTTCAGGTACTTTTGGGCAGTCATGACACCAACGAAGACTTAATGGACCTGGAGCCAGACTTCTCCGTCACCAGTAAGCCGTTATCTTAGGAGGCGCGGAGCACTATGGCCGCTGTATTTGACCGCCGTATTCCTGTCTGTGACCCCCGTTCAACCCACAACCGGCAGGATTCGCCTTTAGTTTCTGTTGCTGGTTGAAATCTACACAGTGACTATTTTATTTTTAGCACAAAACTATTTTTAGTCTCAAATGCGAGTAAAATGCTTGCACGGTAGAGCTCTGTGGAAAACAAACCACTGCAGCTGCATATTGAGTGCCAGGTGGCCAGCGCACGCCGTTATAGGACAGCGCATGGACACTCACCCTCTTGCGATTGGACTTTGAACTTATCCCACAGTAGTGGTACCTGAGGTACTTCAACATTATGGTATCATATATACCGTTGTGTTTTAGTACCACAGTCTACCGTTGGTACCAGTATACCGTGCAACACTACTACATAGCAATCATCATATCATTCCAGCAGACAACGTGAAAGCACAGACACGGCAGGTGGATCGGAAATTTCCGATCCGTGATTTACGTTGGTATCGGAACCCGATACCGATAATGGATCAGATCTAGTATCGGAACCCGATATCGATCTAGTATCTGGATCGGATCTAGTATCGGTATCAGAACCCGATATCGATCTAGTATTGGTATCCGGTTCCGATACCGATACTAGATCGATACTAAGAAGACCATAAAAAAATACAGTCAAAATTTAGAATCTCTGCAGAAAAATACACAGCCATACTCTTTCAGTGGGTCACAAGTAGGGATGGGGCAGGGCCGATCCAGTATCGGTACTGGATCAAATCTAGTATCGTTATCAGAACCTGATACTGTGATACTATCACTGAAAGAGTATGGCTGTGTATTTTTCTGCAGAGATTCTAAATTTTGACTGTATTTTTTTATGGTCTTCTTATTTTCTGTGCTCAGGACATTCATGGGGGTTGACCCCCACAGTGCTCTGGTGAGGTTGGGGCTTTATAAAAAGGTGGCAACCAGGTGTCAGACCATAAGCAGCACACATCCAAGAGACACTGCGCCAAAAAATGCAAATACGGCGAGAGGAAACACCAAACGAGAGTGAATCTGGGGTTGGCTTTTACTTTCATTTTTGCTAGTGAGTCCAGTAAGGATTCATTAATGCTCCATGTTAGAGACAGAGACGGACAGAGCCCTCTCTCTGTGTTTTGATTTCATCTGTGTTTGAGATTGTTTCCTGAAAGCTAACAGATGGATGAAACAGAACAGTATCACCAGAGATCGAAGGAACAGTGTAGCGTTCAAGTGAGATAAGACCCAAGTAGACGACATAGAAATTCAAATAATGGTAGAATGGAACAAATCAGTAATAAAGTGAAAAGAATTCTCTGTCCATATGTCTGGATGTATATAATGGCCTCACAGTCCACTCCCGTCAACAATGCTGCCTCTGTTAAGTGGTACAATATTACATCCTCCTCCACCTTCACCATGTTTGTTACTATGTGAAACTTTTGACTCTGCCCTCTAGCGCCATCTATTGGCTGTATCTGTGCCATCATAAAGGACGCATGGAAGTATAAGGGCGGTGACATTTACAATGTTTGAAATGGACGTATCAATTTTTGTACGAAAGGCGGTATATATGACCCTGTTGTCCCCGTGTCAGCATGGGTTTTCTTCGGGTACTCCGCTTTTCTCCCACAGTCCAAAGACATGCAGGTAAAAACAACAGGTAACAGAATTATCTGTATATGTGCGGAGGAGAGGTCAGACTGTTTCCACAGTTCAACAAACTAGCTCAGGGCCAAGAGGCACCAGAGCCGCATCTATTTTCTGAGAAGGCTGAAGTCCTTCAACATCTGCCGGACAATGATGAGGATGTTTTATGAGTCTGTGGTGGCCAGTGCAATCCTGTTTGCTGTTGTGTGCTGGGGCCCCAGATTGAGGAGAGCAGACACCAACAGACTCAATAAACTGAACCGCAAGGCCAGTAAGGCCGTGGGGGTGGAGCTGGAGACTCTGGTGGCAGTGTCAGAAAGGAGGATGCTGTCTAAGATTCGTGTCATCTTGGACAATGTATAAGTCAATAAGACTGGCGCTTGGCGATTTAGTTTCTTCCAACACTAGAATTAAGATACAAATATTCACAAACGAAAAAACACTAATGGTCGGTTTTAAGTATTTAGTAGTATTTAGTTAGTATTTAGTGTTTAACTTTTGATTGAACACTAAATTAAAACCCTCGGTGCATACTGCAGCACAATCAAACAGATGCGCAACTCAGAGCATCAGAAGTGTCTCTGACACCAGACTCAGAGCGGACCGGTGAAACTGGAAAATGCATATTTTACATCAATAAAATCTATTTTATCATTAACGACGAACGACGCATAGTGTGTCCAAATTCACACCTGTTCTTCTCTATTGATTTTCTCCACGACCGTGCGTCATAGCGAGAAGCCATATCACGTGAAACAGCGAAATTGTAGCTTTCCGTCAAGACCAAGCACTTGTCGGTAGTCCAATGTTTTCATAGCAAAAAAAATGATAAAGTTACACTAAAATCATGAATAACAGAGCTTTCATACAGCTCTGCACACACATTACTGTTGGATGGATTACTTGCGAATGCAGCATCGCACAGAAATGCCACGCATATCACATGAAAGCGCAGGAGCAGAGCTTTCCAGTGATGCCACACACATCATTGTGCTGTTATCCCATCATGCTATAAATCCAGATTTATTGTCTACAAAATTAAAACCTGACGAATTTCTTCAAAATCCATTATACAGATCTTGTTATCAGTCACTTCATATAGTGAGGAATATCGTATCTTACCACGTCTTAGGCTTGCGTGTGTTTCTCCCTGTCTATCCACATTTATAGTCCGGCTTTCAAGATGCAGATATCTCCATATTGTCCAGTTGACACTCCATCTAACTTTGTATGACAAGACCAGCCACTTCACCTTTGCGCACCCAGACAACTGTAGCCTAATTATGCATGCATGACAGGGTCGTAGTCACCATATACATTGAGGGGGACATGTGTCCCCCCCAATGCCCAAAATGTCCCCCCAATATATAACTGAAACTGAAAAACAACAACAAAGTTTGTTTACTGCAAACAAAGTGGCAAATATTATCTTGGAGGACATCATTGCACTTGACTGACTATTTTTCTATTATCTTAAATGTAAATATTGCATGTTTCTTTCAGATAAAACACATTTTTGACTTGTGAATGTGTCAATGGAATTTCTTGCAATAATGAAAAAATACTGGCAATCATTTTCCGCCTGGCACAAACCACATGTTTTGGACAGCTGTGAAGTGACAGAATGTCCCACCATCATGGTTCTTATATTGCCAGATTCCAGAGCATCTCCCCTCTTCATATATGGCAGAATATGTCTTCTTCAAACTTGCTATGGTGAGATACATGTAAAAATGTAAGAATTTAGTCACACAGATTTGTTTTTTCATTGATATAAAAATTAATATAAAATACAGGCACATAGAAGGACATGTAATGATGGCAAATCTGGTTAGCCCAGATTGACCTGAAAAAACAAGATATAGCATGTGTATCTAGCCTTTATAATGACTGTGATATGAGCTTAAAAGCAAAGGCAGTAAAAATACCCCAAAAACGCCTAGGGCCCATAGGGTTAATTACTACTTACATTTTTCAAGTGATTTCCCAAATTTGTTGTTGAGTTGTGATATGCCAATTGCTTTTGGCAAATCTGGCACTCTGCCTTCTGGGGGTTGTCGGGGCATATTTTAAAGTGCAACCACACATCTGATGACCTCTTGGACATGTCTGCCAGCTCTGAGTGCGCTCGTTGTCAGTATCGGACTGGTGGGGGTTAGTGTTGCGTTTAAGGCCTCCCTCCAAAAAACGGGGAACAAAAGCCCCTAATCACACCAGTGCTAGCATCCCTGCACTGGCTACCTATCAAATACAGAATTGATTTTAAGGTTCTTTTATTTATTTTTAAAGCCATACATGGGCTGGCACCCCTGTATATTGCTTGACTTCTCTGCCCCATACCCGCTCCTTACCTCTCAGATCCTCCTAACAATGTCTTTTAACTGTCCCACGATCGAGGCTGGTGGGTAAGGCAGATCGTGCCTTTGCGGTAGCTGCTCCAAAGCATTGGAATAGCCTTACAACCTCAATCAAATCCTCCCCCTCCATTGACACTTTCAAGAGAAATCTTAAGATGTACATATTCTCAGTGGGCTTTGGTTGTTTGTAGTGCTTTTAATATTTCAGTATTTTATAACCTTTTCATTGTAATTGTTCTTACAACTTCTATTCATTTTTATATTTGTGTACATTTTATATTGCTACATATTTGTGTGTCATTCTTTTATCTTGTACAGCATTTTGGTTCAACTGTGAACTGTGTTTTTAAATGTGCTATAAAAAAAATCAACTTGATTTGTTTTGATATTTATAGTGCTGTCTCACTCATAAACACATGCTTCCTAATGCATTATAACAACAGTCATAAAAAAAATTACAGATGTGATTTCTAATGAATTATGTGTCTTATTGATGTTCTTATGGCTAGCTAACCACCTTCCCAAACAAGGTTAGCCTAATTGTAAGCAAACGTTGCTACTTGAATGTTTGCTATTAAGCAAACCATGCATTTCAGCTGAAGATTTCTAGCTTCACTCACATAAGTTGTGCTAATGTTAGCTTGCAAATAGCTTCTATGGTGGTTAGTTTGCTAATTACAGCATACTTACAGGGGATTTTGAGAGCTGCAGCAAATGTTGTCCACTTTTTTTCTTCTCCACTTTATCTCTTCACCACTTTATCATGGCAGAAATGTGAGGAAATGTCAAAGTAGTACTCCCATTCACTCAAATTCCTCAGTCACTTACGGCACTCATGTGACTCCGCCCCCACCCTCAGAGCATGTTCCGCCTGGCCCGGCCTACTTTGCTGTGATTGGCTGGTACTACTGTGCTGTGATTGGCTATTGCTTGTTTCCTCCGCTTTTTGTTAAATTGCATTTATTTACGTGGTGAAATATAAATCATCAAAAGAATTGTAAAAACTCACAAATGTCAAGCATGGGTGTGGCTTATTGTCCCTAATTAACGTTTGGAGACGTCCCCATTTAATTTAATTTAATGTGGAGTACAAGTATGCAATTTGTTAGTGTGCTAGGTAGCTAACGCTGTCTCCTTATTAACACCTTGATCATAACAAAGTATATTAACTTTCACCACTGTTCACTTTAGAAAGGCCACCGCAAGAAAGCTTATGTGTGTTTAGATCGGTTTATCTGCATCCAGGCAGGGAAAGTGAAAGGAACCCTAACGATAGTGATGTAGCTAACGTAGCTAGCTTGCTACATATGGCTGATCCCAGAAGGCTAGAAATAACCGATGATCAACTGTCTGTTTATTAATCTAAATAAATAACATGTTTTGTGGTGTCCTTTCCAAAATAAGCGATGGTGAAAGTTATTCTATTCTGTTGATCAAGGAGTTAATAAGTAGATGGCATTAGCTAGCTAGTTAAAAAGTTATCTGTTACTTACACATTAAATTATATTATGATGTCTCCACAAGTTTTAACCAGGAACAATTAACCAAATCCATGCCTAACAAATGTGAGTTTTTACAATTCCTTATGATGGTGAATTATCTTTCATCACGTCAGTATTTACTCTGCCTCCGTTTTTCTATAAAAATGAAGGTTATCTTAATCTGTTTTCCTGTTCTGATATCCAATGACACAAGAAGACATTTTTATTTCAGGCATGTCAGCTGTTTCTCTACGATGTCCACTGTTTCTGCCACCAGTATGTGCACTCAACTGCTGTGAAATCCACTCAAAATTGGTCTATATGCTATAGTTAGCTAGCTAACCACTGTAGGGGCTACTTGCAAGCTAATGTTACTTAATGTTTGCTATTAGCCAACGAGCTAACTGAATTTTTCAGCTGAAGCCTGTTAGCTTAAAGCCTCTGGAAACCCAAATCCACAATAGCCTTCTAACTATGTAATTTAGGGTCTTATGTACGTAATATTAAACATGTAAAACAATTAGAAATCTGTTTCCATCCAAATTCGAAATATCTGTCTTTTAAGTTTTTGTACATTCTTGAAATTCGGTTTGATTTGGCCATGGTCATCTCTGAGATTTATTACACAGTAAATTCCAAACCAATCATAAATCATCAGTCAGTTGTCTCATCCCGCCCCCCAGTGGCAGTGCAACAAAACCTTTCTGCTCCAGCTAAATCTGCCTCTTAGTCTGATGTTTAGAAAATACAGATCGTAAACTGGCTGAACCGCTCGGCTGCGACCCAGCAGAGGCTCTGCCTCCGGCAGGCTCCCAGCAGCACTCGAATCAGGTTGACCGGCTCCAGAGCCCGGACAATCCAAGCCGTTGCAGTTCATGGAGCTGCAGGAAGAGCAGGAAGAGGCGACTTGTGAGCGGCCGGGCTTGCCACCCGGCCCCGGTGCCCGTGTCGGCTCGCGGGGAGGGGACCCCTCCTCACCCCTAACCCCAAGCAGTTAGCTTTGCTACGCATAAACATATCCCCAATCACAGAGGTGATGCTGCGGGAACAACACAGTTTTAGTCGGAGGGGAACATTATTCGAGGTGGGCAAATACTTCTACACAACGCCAGAGAGACGGCTGGCCGGCACCGGTCTCTCCTGCTTTGACGGTCGGTGTGTGTGTCAGAGTAAAGACATATTTAATCTATTAAGACTGGATGTGTTTGAATGAAAAAGGCTATTATCAGAAAAACAGAGCAGATTTATGTTTGCAATGAAAACGCATCTCAATGAAGAAAGGCAAAGTGCTAGCCTCCCGTTGTCATTCATCTCAGCTAACGGCCGGGCTCAACTGGGCACGTCTGCAGCGCGAGTCCCGTAGCAGCTCACCCCCCTGTTAATCAATTACAGCGGCTCCACCGGCAACGGGAGCGGTGCAACAACTCTATTTTACGCGGCTCTTCTATTGTTTATCAGTGACACTGTGTCCATGGCAGACATTTGAAAGCAAGTAGATGACAAACAGTACAGTAAACTTGTATATAACTCAAATATATGTAATAACTTAGGTGGAAAATGCTTTAACATTTCATGCAGCCTACATGCAGCCTCTCAGCTCAGCAAACGGTAAACAACCCCGCTGGCTTCTCTACGTGTCGCTTCCGTACGCAGTCAGTGGAGCCCAAATGAATACACCGCAACGCTACGCTGTACGTTTGCAGCCAGTGGAGCCTAGCCGTAACATTGCATGTAAAAGTTATGCTAACTATTCTACGAAGTAACATTAATATGAATCACAAAACATTTTGAAACTTACCATTCAGTGACCACCTGAAAGCAATCATTTTCAGCTTCTGCTTCGTCCTCTGAATCATCAGAGGGCTCAAACATGTACGGCTGGATTAAATTTGTGGCAGCCATTGCTGAGCCAGGGAGATGTCAATCAAAACGAGGGAGCTGTCAATCAGAGCGTTATCTGCCACGCCCACTCTGTCCTGGCAAGTGGTCTAAACAGCAAAATGAGCTGTTTTTAAACCAGGTTAATAGTTATTAATGATTATTTTCACTCAGACTTTTGTGGATGATTAATGAGACACTCGACTTTGATATAATATATACATTTTTACTATTTCAAGCTGTGTTTCCAAAGTCTTTAAAAAATCACATTATGTAAACATTTATATTACTGAATAACGTTAGCTAGCTTACAAGCAGCCTTGTTTGAAATGGGGAAAGTGGTTAGCTAGCTAGCTATAGCAAATAGCATACTCATGGGGGATTTCAAGGGCTGCAACAATTTCTTCCCACTTTTTTTTTTCCTTTTTGAAACTAACCATTTTGCAAATAGTGACTCTGCAGGATGTCCAGTTTTTGTAAAATCGTATTTTGTGACAGAACTCTCTGACTCATGTCAAATGGTCTTAAGATGTGAGAGGGTGTCAGACTTTAGCCCTTTTTTTTTAGCGTTTTTCAAAGTTTTCTGATGTATGATAGACATTAATCATTTATGAAGCAGCATAGATTCTTTTAAATATGTGAAAATGCATCACACTTGATTTAACACCAACAATGAAACCTGAAGCGTACATTATTATGGCTCCATTATTATGTTACTTTACTTAACACATACAATAAGTTATAATACTGCACAGACTGTTATAACATACTATGAGTCCCTACTACAGTTGATTGTTGAGGTGTGTAGGGAGACTGGGGTAAGTTGAGCATAGGGGCAAGTTGAGCCGCCCCTCGTTGCTAGGAAACCGTAAAAAAAAATTGAGCATATGACCAAATATTTAGGAGGAAGGCATCATTTTATTGAGTCTGTGAAGGTAAGAACCACATGGGTTAAGTGGTTACATGTCCAAAAAAGCATTTTTCACTCATGAAAGTGAATGTAGTCTATCATAAGTTTCGCAGGGATTGTGTTTAGACATAAAATAGAAAATAGATCATCTTTAATTTGTTTTATACATAAATTGTGGTATCTATTAGCTACAAAATGAGGTAGTACAGATAGCATGAAATTGCACCATTTTAGCTGTGGGGGCTAATAAAGTCAATATGGTAGCTATGGGGTAAGTTGAGCAATTTGCACAGGGGTAAGTTGAGCCATAAGTTTCTGAGAGAGGCAAAGCTGGATATGGTAAATCAAGCTTTACTTTAAAGGAGAAAGATGAGGGATTCTTCCCAAGAAGCGATGTAATTGCAGAACTCCCCAAACCTCACAGAGTTGGTGGCACAGCAAGGAAGTCCCAGCAGTTTGTATTCCCCTGCAACCTGGACAGGTGGAATGTTGATTAAAGGGGCAGGTGGGATATGGATGGAAGGAGGGAGGGGGGTGGATGGAATGAGATTAAGATGGAGGGAGGAATTTAGAGAGGATGAAGGAGGACATAGCCACCTTATTTTTCACTGAAACACGAAGGCAAAACAGAATGCAGCCAGCTTGCATTTTTTTGTGCGACACTTCCGGTCCAGCACTCTTGACCACTATGTAAATGGGAATCGCCTTGTTGTTTACCTGCTGAGTTTAGCTATATATATATATATATATATATATACATATATCACATTTTTCACGTCACTATATCACTGCTTAGACTAATCTGATGTTTGTAAAGTCTATAAACACAATGATCGAAAAAACGGTACTGTTTCTGTGCACGTTTTGTTATCGTAGATTAGCTGGGCTAACCGTTAGCTGTGAGCTGTTAGCCGTTAGCGGTGTCTTTAACTCAATGCTCTCAATAAATGGTCCGTGAAAAAAATATTTTTTCCAGCGGATGTCTTAGTTACAACATGATTGAGCTAACTGGAGTAGTTTTATGTCGTATCCGACAACGGGAGGCTTATAACAGATGACTTCCTGATGTTAGCTTTGCTGCTAGTGTTAGCTGTCCCTGTCAGCTGCAGCCACTGATGCTTTCTAGACATCGTGATTTCCCAAAATTGAATAAATATCACACTTAGCAACACAAAACTGCTTTGCTAGCTCAATCATGTTGTAACAGCTGGATGGTTGATGTGTACATGCTGATTCAGGTGCTATCAGAGCCGATCCGCGCATCACTATGGCTTAATGATCAACTCAGTCAATAAAAACAACCCGTCCTGTGTTAGGAGTGTATGTCACTGACAGAAAGAAAGAAAGAAAGAAAGAAAGAAAAGGAAAAAAAACAGAAAAGCAGCGTACACCTCACATATTTATTTCTCACAGTTGCGCACATGTTTGGCTGGCATGCAGAAGCACCGTCTGTGTGTCTGTGTGTCGAGGGTGCGAGCCGCTGCTTCAGCTGCTCAGGTAGAGAGGCTGTGTAGCCCGGTGTGTTTTTTCGCGGATTCGGTTCTGCAGGTTCTCTGCTGGTACACTGGAGACGGGGATCAAGCAGTTTGTCTCACTCAGGATAGATTGTGCTTTTTTGGTTCATAGTTTTTGATTGACGTGCGATTTATTCGCATTTAGAGGGAATAAATTTCCGTTATAACGGAAACGTGGGCACAGTTATCTATATAAAATACACAGACTAACTAACAAACTAACTAACTGATTGCCTAACATAAACAACTGAAAATTGAAAAAAATTAGCTTGCACCGTTAGCTGAGGGAAAGTGGCTGGCCGGAAGTCACGCACAAAAACACGGAAGTTGATCACTATTTACTTCCGTGTTTGAAAATAAGGTGGATAGAGGAAGGATGATGAGAGAATGAGAGTTTTGGTTCAGAATGCTCAAATGTGTTAATAAACAAGTTCAAATTATTATAATACCTTAATTTCCAGAATTGGCCCTCCTGTTAGCAAGGACACCAAACTAGGATTCACGTCTACAAATTTAGTTCAGTGTATTCTTTTTCAGCAGGGGGAGGGAAGGAGGGAGATGGCTCAACTTACCCCAGACACGGTAAATATATTGTCAGAACAGTTATGTTTACACTCATTCTGTTTGTTTGTGCACAACATCCTGAAATATATGCACATGTATTACTTAGCAACAAAACTATAATAGCCTTGATGCAGTGATCCTGAATATGAAAAGTGGCTCATCCATAAGCCCCATCAGTCGCTTGACACTTATAAGTCATGATAAGTCACATCTATAATATTTTATGACTGCTGATGCATCAAGGAGCAATATGTGTGTTTATGAGTGTAGTCATAAAGCATTATAGATGTGGTCCTCACAGAAAGTGTAACCCATATTTTACATTTCTAAATGTAACACTAGTTTATACAGTGAAATGTAGCACAATGCATATATTTGTGTATTTTTACGAACTTACAGACTCAGCACAGTAAAGATATATATTTTATTCCTACTATCTTAAGTACTAGTGTTAACATTATAGCATTATGCACATTTTGTTTCTGTTCTGTTGACTTTTATTACCTTATATTTACATAGGCTACTTCTATTTCATACGCCTGTTCTTACTTCTTATAATTCTCTATTCTTTACACCTGAGCGACTGTAAAAAAAAATCACAATTTCTCCTTGGGGATAAATAAAGTATTTCTGATTCTGATACTGAGAGAGCGCACAAACTGCCTGTATGTTGTTGTTGTTTTTTGTCTTCTTTTCCTTGCATGTTAATTTAATTGCTTTGACTTTAATTTCACATGATCAATGTTATCTTTCTTTTTCTCCTCCACCTTTACTCTTTTGCATGCTCTCATCGTCTCTGTGTGTTGCCACTTTATGTGTGCTGGAAAAACAGCTTCCTGTCCCCAGATACAAGAAGGTAAGCCGCTGAGATAAGCTCAAATCCCAACCAGTCCCTACTAATCAATACTTAGTCTAATCCAACCAACATCCAGACCCAGTGAACCCTGAGAGAAACCATCACCAACCCTGCGCTAACCTCCTCTGAGCTCCTTCTCATTATCAGTGTAATGTGATTCCATCTGTTTAATGCTCCCTCTGTGTCATTCTGTTGGTCCCATTCTGATCTCCTTGTACAGTACTCTGTGTTGTAAATCACCAAGACAAGTCGACCCATGAAAAGCGAATACTTCAATAACAAAAAGTGACAAGAGCAGACAAAGCAATGTTGTGATTCACAACCCTGAATGCAAAGGTTAAACCGATTTTCCGATTCATTAAAGGCAAACTCCGTCCTTAAATACAAGATGCTGTGACACACCATGGATCAGTTTTGCTTAATTAGTTGTAGTAATTTATAACTTTGGTGGACCAGTTTTCCCTGAAGGTAGTTTCCTGCCTTACCCATTCCTTTAACAATAGCCTGGAGCCAGAGAAAAACTGGCAACAAAAAGCGCCCCAGGAATTTGCTGTAAAGCAGCCTGAATTTGATACACCACATTCAAACTGGCACGTTTGTATTAACGAATAATTAATTTATTACAAAAAATAAAAAAAGAACACAATCTATTAATTTGTATTGCTTGCATAAGGCTAATTTATAAAACAAAGAAACACATTTTCCTCCTCATGTTTGTGTGTACAGAAAGCAGAACCTCTGAGTTGAATTAATATAATGATGACCTAAAACCTAATCTGACTTAATAGTCTGCTTGTCTAGCAACTTTCCATCCCTCGTCAAATATCACCACTTTGTCAGTGGACTTTCACATTCTGGTGGCATCTCAGAACGCTGAACTGCCAGCTCCATCAAATACACTGCGCTTGACTTCACCACACAACCAATCTCGCAACCCGTTGGCTATCGGTTTGATGACGATAAGCCTCTGGGGGTGAGGGAAAATATTTCAGGCTGATTTGGTGTAGCCATCAGATACCCAGGCTAAGGCTTTCTCTTCTGCACACTGCTCATTAATCTCTAAGATAAAATAAGATAAGATGGACTTTCTTGTCCTGAAGGAAATTTGTTTTGGATACATGCAGTACCTGCCGTTAAAGGAAGAAAAAAAAGTTATACATGAAGTTCCTACATCAGACTGCCATAAGCCAACAAATTGTCATCCATGTGGATGCTACTTAACGTGCTCCACCCACCAAACACCGTTGCAGCCAAAATAAACCCCCTCATGGCAAAGGCACAAATCAATGGCAGTGGCCCCCCAGCAGGACAATGCACCATGCCACACCACAAAAACTGCTCAGGCATGACCCGAGGAATGGGACAAAGAGCTCCAGATGTTGACCTGACCTCCAAATACCCCAGATCCCAATCTGGTCCAACATTTGAGGGACGTGCTGGTACCACAGAGGTACCCCTGATCCATGGTGGGTGCTCCTTGGACTGGACTTGGCTCTGACCTGTTAGGGCATGGACACAGGACCTCTGGAGGGTGTCCCTTGGTGTCTGGCACCAGGGCATTAGCTTCAGATCTTTTGAGTCCTGTGGGTTGTGAGGTGGGGTAACAGCACCTCCCACAGATGTTTGATCAGTTTAGGATCTGGGGAATTTGAAGGTCAGGTTGATGCGTTGAACTCCTTGTCACGTTCCTCGGACCACTCCTGAGGAGTTTTTTTGGTGTGGCATTGTGCATTGTCCTGCTGGGGGGGCCACAGCTACTGGGGAGTGCCGGTGGGTGGGTGGAGCGTGTCAGGTGGCAACCACATGCATGTCAGAACCCAAGATTTCCCAACAGAACATTGCGTTGTAACAAGATGATCAGTGTTGTACACTTCACCTGTGAGAGGTTTTAATGTTTTGGCTGATCAGTGTACATACACACATATGGTCATGTGTACATATATATACACATACATACATACATACATACATACATATTTACATGCACATACACATTGTATGGTTAGCCTCCCATTTAACAAAGCTAACTGTTGCTTAAGCAACAGCAAATAGAATCTATATAAGCAGATACCTGCATATGAATGCAGCTACATTTTTAAAATGCTAATATAAAGCTAACTTGTCATCAGACTATAGCTTGTTGGTTCCAAGATTGCATTTCAGCCAATGGGTTCAACCTCTCTATACAGACCTTTTACCTACTGTTCAAATGTGATTGGTCAACACGACTCGGACTACAAACAGAAACAAAAAGGCTTCGAACTCCAAAGTCCTGTCCCATCACTGTATGTACAATCTGTTTATACTGTAGAAACCACCACAGCACAGACTGTATGGGTTGTAGTTGTTGTTGTAGTGGGCCAATCACACGTCGCATTAAGGGTGTTTTCACACTTGGTTCTTTTCAACTCTCTAAGCGGACTCAGAGTGGTGACTCAGCAGTTTTTGTACATATGTGAACACAAGAGAACTCAGACCCCTCAGACCCCTCTGAAGTGAACCATATCCAGACCACCTTGCTTCAAGGCTACGATGCGGTTCACTTAACCTGTGCATTGTGAACACAAAGCGCTCCAGGTTTGCTTTGCTCTTTGCCATTGTATTTAGCCCTCCAGAAAACAGATAGCTAATAGACTGGGACGCCTAAAATAACTGATGAAACCATATCGGCCTGTAACGTTTGCAAGAATGCAGGACGAGTAGTAGTTTGGTCCATAGAAGACTGCACGTCTCCAGATGTGAAATGTAGAATACATCCAACAGCAACAATCTACAGAAACACTAAGGTTTTCCTCCAATTTTAAGTTCCTCTTAATGCAAGGGGCTTCATAACCACACTGCAGTGCCACATCAAAGTAAAAACAAAACTATGTCAGCATATATTTTACATATTATATAGACTATAGTGCGAACACAAGGAGGGCTGAGGCTCCATCAGAGCTGAAGTTGACCAGAAAGAGAACTGAGTCCCTTTTCTGTTGGTCCGCTTTTTTGGTCCACTTTAGGAGGTCTGAGTTCAGTTTGTTAAAAAGGACTATATGTGAAAACACCCTAAATCTAAGAACGCTTGAGGTGAAACCATACAACTAGTTATATTTTCAAGATCTGAGTACAAAAAGGACTGACCGCAGGTGTCCTTTGACTGGATAAGCTTTGATACTGCTCAGCACCGAGTTATTTTGGTCAATACCTTAAAGGTATTGAGTACCTGATACCCAGTCTAATGTCCTCCCACCTGAGCACAAAAACTTTTAGTTTAGTTTAGTGCCCGAGTAGACAAACAAACAGAGACACACAAAAAGACTTGCACCTGGGGAAAGTTTGCCCTTGCTTTGCCTTCTATTTTTGGCTGCTTCACTTTGACATAATAAGAAAAAAACATTCAACAGTAGTGCAGTGACAAGAAAGTTACCTCCCAGCAGCTGTACAAATGCTAGTTTAGTTGAGCTCCCTGGCGATAAAAATCACAAATCAGTCTATCTGCTGTTTTTCCACAAAATCAATGACACGTTATCAATGACATGACTGACATCGAAACTAATGCATTCCAGCGTGACCCAGCGACACCACCCCCACCTCCACCCCTTTCCTCCTTAAGCCTCTCGATCATCAACTTTGACATTCATTGGTGATGAATGGGACCCATCTGCCGGTTCTCCATATTGCCTACTTCCATCACTCCACAATCGCCTCGAGTCGCCTTGACCTGAGCACCTTCACTGATCCCAGGTGGCTTCTGGAGCATTAACCCCTTCTGTAACATGACTGTGTGTCAGCTCCCTCTGGATGAGATCAATGCCCTGTCTCATCCATCCTGTTATCTGCTGCTCCAGGTGATTGATGCCTCCCCCACCTCCCTGTTAGCGGGCCAGTCAGATATGGTAATGAAGACATATGCCCCGGCTTACGAAGAGGCTGATAGCACAGTGGAAAATAAGCACCCATGTGGGATATACAGCTTAGACAAACACACATGAACAGTGTGAGCGCTAAATAAACTGTATGTTCTATGGCTTCATATAGAAATACATTTTATGGATTCATGTAAATAGCAACAACCATACACCAAAAACATGGAATTATGAAATCCCTGTTGTTTATGTACGATAGATGTGTACCACACGAATCTTAATGAAGCTTTAATCCTCAAGGTAACTGTAGTGTAGACTCATTATTAACAGTGATCAGTGGCTTTTTACATTGGTTCTCCTCTCACTTGGGGTTTGAAAGATACACACTTAATATCATGATGCAATTACAATGTTACAAAATAAGGATAATTCCTAAATTTGGGTCCTATTTTCATAATTTTGGACACTGTACACACTAAAATAATTGATGAGATCTGGGAGCACTTCACTACACTAACAATGTGCAATGAGGCAAGAAAAACAAGACAATTAGGTTTTAAACAGGCTAACAGTGTAGCCAGTTTATCTTAAGTACTTTATTTGGAGGTTAAACTAAAAGTAATCCCTCACTGTGTAGAAATACTGCGTCCACACACAACTACAGCAAGGTAAAGTCGAACCTGTAAGTCCCTCTGTAAACTGGGATGGATGGATGGATAGATAGATAGATAGATAGATAGATAGATAGATAGATAATGACAGAGAGCTCAACGCATCGACCTGGCCTCCAAATGTCCCAGATCCCAATCTGATTGAGTATTCCTGAGATGTGCCAGTACCCCAGAGGTACCCCTGATCTACAATGGGGTCTTTTTGGATCGGACTTGGCTCTAACATGTCAAGGCATGGACACGGGACCTCTGGGGGTGTGCTTTGGAGTCTGGCACTGGGGTGTTGGCAGTGGATCCTTTGAGACCTGTCGGTTGTGAGGTGGGGTACCAGCATGTCCCACGGATGCTCGATCAGATTGGGATCTGGATCTGGAATTTGGAGGCCAGGTTGATGCCTTGCACTCCATTTGTGAGCATTGTTTGTGGTGAGGCATGGTGCATGTTCTGCTGGGGGGACCACTGCCATCCAGGAGTGTTATTGCCATGAGGCGGGGGTTTTGGTCTGGTCTTGGTTTGGATGAGTGAAGTGCTTCAAGTGGCAGCCACAGCATTGCACTGTAACAAGATGGTCAGTATTGTTCACTACATCTGTCAGTGGTTTTAATGTTTTGGCTGATTGGTGTATATTGGCAGAATAGGAACATGATATGATAAGTAGGTTTTCTTTAGTGTATAACGACCTGATTTGGTATTCGTTAAGGAAGATCACCATGTTTCTACAGTGGCCAGGAACAGACAAACCAAACACGTACTCATAGTAAGAGGCCCAACTACGATAAGCAGCGCCGGAGTTACACAGATTTGTAACATGTCACTTTGTTATTCTGTGTTCTACCAGTTTACATTACTGGATCAGGTTTTTTTGTTTGTTTTTTGTTTTTTTTTAAGACAGAGACCTCTTTAGATAATTTGGCTCACTGTAAAAACCTCCTGAACTTACCGATCATAACAAAGGTGAATACTCTGTAACTTATGAAAGAAAAGGGTTCAGCACATCATAGCATGATGTGGCGAGCTGCCCGACTCCTAGGTGCCAAACAGTGTCTGAGATGCTCTGATTTGTGACATTAAACTGCTTAATTCAGTGTTTTTAGCAGTTTTAATCACCTATAATCACCTGCCCCTATGCGGATAATCCAGCTCCTGATAAAACCCCCAGACCTGACGGTCTGCATGCGTAGCGTATGGACAGGAGTGTTAGGATCCAACAGAGATGACAAAGTATGACAGCTGCTCGAAGTGTAGCTCCTCATTTTGTTGGCACAGGTCTGAAATGTGCAAACACTAACCACTCTTTACAAAAAAGGCATTTTTCCTCTGTGGACAGAGGGTCACAGGAAGTCCAGGAAGTCCATGGTCTCCTTGCGTCACATCCTGCAGAGCCTCCACTGCCTTTTATTCCTCTCTTTCTCTCTCCCTGTCCACATTTCAATGTGTATCCTCCGGGTCACATAAAAAAAAACAGCGGCGGTCAAATGGTCAAAGGCATCATCCACATTATTGAAATCAGGTAAATAATCATCCATGACACTGCATATCTTTTAGATAACACTAAACCTCAATTACTGTAAAGTACTCTGATTACTACACTCTCTCTCTAGATCTCACACATTTCCACTATTTTCCTGCAACAAGTTACATCTCGTAATATTTCAGAACGAGACTTCTACTTAAGGAGACAATAACAAACAGACCAGGTCAAGTGAAAGCTCATGAGACTCTTCATATACCTTTAATAACAATCTGAGCTGCTCTGTGGCAAAAGTAACCACTTTTAATGGACATACAATGATGATGTTCAGTTGCCCTGTGTGATTCGATTGCAGCTCGTTCTGCCGCTGACGGCTCCCTCAGTACTGGACAGGTTTCAAAAATTGTTGTCCACGTCAGTCTCTTTGATCAATTTACACGGGAAAATTGGGTCCAGGGTTGAAAAATGCCAAAGTAATCCTTTAAAAGCTGCCTTTGGGGCCAATATCACATACAGAGGGGTGTGACAGAGCGTTGGTATTTGACAGCCTAGGAATAAGAATGGGCTGGTCATTTTCACCAACAGGTCTGATGAGACCCAAGTTTTAACAACCAGAACAATCCTTCACCCAATAATCAGTGCCCATGTGGGCCTAGTTTGCACTGAACTGAATATGTTTGAAATAGCAATATACTAAATTTATTTAGAGACCAAAACTGCACAAAAGACTTTAATGCCCTGGTGCAATAAGTGGTTACTGATGTTTGTACCAATGTGCAACTTAAGTGATGCAATCACTGGGGGGGAAAAGGGGGGGCATAGCTACACTGAACAAAAATATAAACGCAACACTTTTGTTTTTGCTCCCATTTTTCATGAGCTGAACTCAAAGATCTAAAACATTTTCTATACACACAAAAGACCATTTCCCTCAAATATTGTTCACAAATCTGTCTAAATCTGTGTTAGTGAGCACTTCTCCTTTGCTGAGATAATCCATCCCACCTCACAGGTGTTGGCATATCACGATGCTGATTAGACAGCATGATTATTGCACAGGTGTGCCTTAGGCTGGCCACAATAAAAGGCCACTCTAAAATGTTCAGTTTTATCACACAGCACAATGCCACAGATGTCGCAAGTTTTGAGGGAGTGTGCAATTGGCATGCTGACTGCAGGAATGTCCACCAGAGCTGTTGCCCGTGAATTGAATGTTCATTTCTCTACCATAAGCCGTCTCCAAAGGCATTTCAGACAATTTGGCAGTACATCCAACCGGCCTCACAACTGCAGACCATGTGTAACCACACCAGCCCAGGACCTCCACATCCAGCATGTTCACCTCCAAGATCAGCCACCCGGACAGCTGCTGCAACAATCAGTTTGCGTAACTAAAGAATTTCTGCACAAACTGTCAGAAACCGTCTCAGGGAAGCTCATCCGCATGCTCGTCGTCCTCATTGGGGTCTCGACCTGACTGCAGTTCGTCGTCGTAACCGACTTGAGTGGGCAAATGCTCACATTTGATGGCGTCTGGCACGTTGGAGAGGTGTTCTCTTCACGGATGAATCCCTGTTTTCACTGTTCAGGGCAGATGGCAGACAGCGTGTGTAGCGTCGTGTGGGTGAGCGGTTTGCTGATGTCAACGTTGTGGATCAAGTGGCCCATGGTGGCGGTGGGGTTATGGTATGGGCAGGCGTATGTTATGGACAGCGAACACAGGTGCATTTTATTGATGGCATTTTGAATGCACAGAGATACCGTGACGAGATTCTGAGGCCCATTGTTGTTGTTGCCACTCATCCATGACCATCACCTCATGTTGCAGCATGATAATGCATGACCCATGTTGCAAGGATCTGTACACAATTCCTGGAAGCTGAAAACATCCCAGTTCTTGCATGGCCAGCATACTCACCAGACATATCACCCATTGAGCATGTTTGGGATGCTCTGGATCGGCGTATACGACAGTGTGTTCCAGTTCCTGCCAATATCCAGCAACTTCGCACAGCCATTGAAGAGGAGTGGAGAGAGATGTGTTGCACTGCGTGAGGCAAATAGTGGTCACACCAGATACTGACTGGTTTTCTGACCCCCCCAGACGCCCCCAGTAAAGCAAAACTGCCCATTTCAGAGTGGCCTTTTATTGTGGCCAGCCTAAGGCACACCTGTACAATATTCATGCTGTCTAATCAGTATCTTGATATGCCACACCTGTGAGGTGGGATGGATTATCTCGGCAAAGGAGAAGTGCTCGCTAACACAGATTTAGACAGATTTGTGAACAATATTTGTGAGAAATGGTCTTTTGTGTGTATAGAAAATGTTTTAGATCTTTGAGTTCAGCTCATGAAAAATGGGAGCAAAAACAAAAGTGCATTGCATTTATATTTTTGTTCAGTGTATATAGTCAGGCAATCTGTGTACTTAACTGAACATAATGATTTAAATCAGCAGGTAATTTGTAATTTCCACTTCTAGTTAAAGCTGCTAAGTGAGGTGTTGCAGCTTTAGTATAGGCATGTAATACATGGATGCAAGCTGTGAGCTGTAAAGCAAGTAAATATTTCTCCAACATAATGACAGGGAATGGAAAACATGTACTCCGGTGGTTCAGATGATTTAGATTTAATATAACTTTACGATATATGGTAGATGTAGTCTTTCTAATTTAAAGTTAATAAAGCTGCAGACACACTCTGTGCAGTATTTGAATGTGACCCCTGTGTACATACTCTTTCTGCTCATTATGATATTTTCAGATCAACTCCAGCTCCAAACTGGACACCGCTACACACGCCAAACCCCCACTTCACCCCTCACTTCCTCTGAAGGATGTCAAGGAAGCTCATCATGTCCAAAACAAAGAGAGCCCAACTTCATTTCACAGCATTTAAAGGCTGTTATTCAAGGGAGCTGTTATGAATGAGTATGTGTGAGATGGGAGGTGTGTGGATACACTGATGCATGTTACCCATCTGCCTTTCGTAGTGGTCATTTTTCTCCAACCCTCGGTAATTATGATCAAGCGAGTATTCACAGTGTGCTCTCGCAATCAGCAGCATGACGCAGCTGTCTGTTCACTCCAATCCAACCCCACATAATGTGCCTCCGCTTAAATGATAGCTCAGGTGTTTGCTGAAGGCAACAATAGAGGTAAATGAAGACAGCATATTAACCTCTCCAATCAGCTCTCATGGTGCCATCTCATACTTCGTGTGTGGGAAACACAGACGAAAAGTGTGACTAAATATCAACAAGAAATTGAGGCGGAGCATATAATAACAGACAATGAAATCACTAAAAAAGGAGTTGCAGGTTAAGTTATAATATTTGGAGATATTACAGCCCAGTCACTTGAAGAAAATGTTGGCATTGTATGTTTCTGCAAACCACAAATATATTACATTTGAACAGTTCATATGTATGTCAACATTACTACAGTGACATGGTATATGACACATTACTGTGTTTCCAGCAGGGATAGTGCCACAAACAAGTAGCAGCCTCTAGGGCTGCAAAATGAAGCCAACAAAGAAGTGCCAAAAACTGCAGCTCAGTCAGGACCTTTAGTCAAAGAGAAGTTTATTTCCATTTGCAGTATTACATTTGGTGGTATGGCTCTGTTCTGGGGCCTCTCTGCCTTTCCTTGGCCTATACAGGAAGCCTAAGGCAGAGGGAATTCACCTGTCTGCCCTTCCACACACATACATGGAAAGCCTAAGGCAGGGAGAGCAGCAGCAAAGCTCCCCCGAGAACAGAATAGAGCAGCATCTATGACAAACAGAAATGACATTGATAAGTCAGACACAACATGAAACGGCTCGCAGGGGGTGTATGGTGCGCCACACACAACACGGTCTCTTGCTGCTTTCCCTTGCTGCTTGCTTTTTCAACTTTTTGCATTGCAACATTGAGATTTTGGAACAACAGGACTTTGAAACAATGAGTTTAATATGGTCGGAACAATGGGATGTCGAACCAATGGGCTGTCGAACCAATAGGCAGTTCCCACAGCAGTATAGTCCTAAAATCAACCTGCGTAGTTGTCCCTCCATTGTGACATTAGAAAGTGTCACATTTATCTTGCAAGTGTATTCATCTTCAACGTTTGGTTTACTTCCTGGATTTTTCCCACATGGAAATTCCGACCAAACAACAGCAGCTTTTTCGGGCAAGGTATTTGATCTGGTCCGCTTGTAAATGCTGCCGCAAGAACACAAACTAACTCTAAGCAATATACAACTTTATAACAAAATTATTCCCTGATTCAGACCAAAGCAAGTGAACTTTTTGTGTGTGTGTGTCTCCATAGCATATGAGGGTGGAGCTTTATAAAAAGGCAGCAACCAGGTACAAGACCTTCAGCAGCAGGCATCCAAAAGACAGTGCCAAAAAAACCCGTAGATATAGCAAGGGGAAATGCCAAACAAGAGTGAATCTCAGGTTGACTTTTACTTTCACTTTTGCTGCAGAGCGTGTTTACACACCTGAACCAACAATCCTGCACAGTACACCTTAAACTACAGTATTGTTGTAAAGTAAACTCAATGTGTCTGCTACATTAAAATGTACAAATGTAATGTATGAGTGGTTTGCAGAAACATAATGTGAACATTTTCCTGGTGATTGGGTTGGATGTTAGGCTTTGAGCTGGTTTATTTTGCAGAGATGGAAAAACAGATTGTATTTCAGATGAAGCATGTTATATAGGCCTACTGTATATCCAAACAGTTAATGTGTTTAGCTCACCCGGGCTGCTCCTTGGCTAGGGGAGGAGAAAATAAGAAACAAGATTGAGGCGAAAGGGTCACGGCTGGCACAGAGATTGGAGCAGCAAAGTGAATGTTGACCATGTTGTATCACTTTATTTTCAGACCCCTCTGCCTCTCAGCTCTGCCTGCTGCTTTGGTTGTATTTTACAGTCCTCAGAGGGGCAGCAGACGTGTTTCAATGCATCTGCGACTATCATTTACAATACAGTTGTATTCCTTAGCTTCTCAGTGGGCCTACAGAGGCACACTCACTTCCTGTTGTCATCTGTACTGTACCACAGAACAAAATATTTCATCCTAAAAGCAGACAGAATGACAGCATTTGAAACTTTTAAAGAAATATGTAAATTCCCAGGAGTATGGTTCGGCCCTCTGGCAACTCACGACTTGGCCATGAAAACAAATTTGGATACACATGGCTCATTTTTTTCTCTAACGTCTGACTGTGAGGTCATCATTCCCCCACTGCTTCCTCAAGATGCAAACAAATAAAGGCCTTCGGCAATATTTGAATGCACATTTAATGATAATCACAGAAAAAATGGGGACGTCCGTAGGCGCAGTTTCCTGTCCCTTCTCTGTCAGCTCTGCTAAATTTGGGCTAAATTTATGCTCTTATGTTGTGTTGGTGGTGCTTTTTGTGGTCGGCGTTGGATGGTGGTCGCATGTGGCTGTGAGTCACTCATCAGGAAATCAACAGTTTCCAACGGATATGAGGAACTGGAACATCCTTTGATTTACCCAAATTTGGCTAAATCATGGACAGCGCCATCCAACCTGGACTCTTTTTCTATATGAAGATCTGACAAACCAGAGGACTCTGGCAAGAAAGGATGTCTGGTGTGGCAGTGGGAATGTGAGGTGCTGTCCGCCAATTGACGCCAATGACGCAAAACGGGTCATCTGGTGGAGTTCACTGGTTCTCCAGTACCTCCACATTTTCGTGTTGCCCAGCAGCAATGCCGCCAGCGAGGACACAAACCATATAGAAGCAGATCAAGAGACAAACCTGCCCCTCTTTCTCTCAAAGTCAGACCAAACTCTGATCAAACAGTAAAACCGTTGTGCTGATCGAGTGTAAATCAAGAGTTTGTCTGATTGTCGCCACAAATGATTTCAGAAACATGTTTTAGCTCACCGTTCAAATGTTAGACAAGATTGTTTGTGACCAGCTGGTGACCATTGTGTCAAACAAATGAGTTTGAGTTTGTAGCCTCCTATTGTCTGCTGGGCCGCAGTGAATTCTGGTAGTTTTAGTCCTTTTTCTCTGGTTCTGAAGCGCCAGTTTCAAAAGTATTTGTGTCTTTCTGCTGCATAGATAGCCTAGTTTCATGTGAGGACCCTCTACTGCCTTTTCAGTAGCAAACTTAATTAACTGACCAACTGTGTGGTGGTGTCCACAAAAGTTACAAGCTCTGAAGTGCAGCGGAATTTTTTCCTGCCCAGATCTGGATAAAAGTAGGGATAATAAAACTGAGGATAAGTAATGTTACTGACGCCAGCGCTACACCGAGGCATTGGACGAGGGAAACATGTCTGTTCTGAGATCATATTTTTCTCCTGAGGTATACCCAAATAAGCACACATCACACTGTTTTGTACCGAACTTGTAAGAGACTTTAATTTTGATAAAGTGACTTTTATTTTTGTATGCTGTAAAGGATATCCTGTTTCATTACCAGGATTTCCTTATCCTGCAGATAAGGAAATCCTGGTAGTGAAAAAAGTCAGTGTGCATTACGTTTCTGCCGTGTCCACTACTTTTCTTATGCCCTCAAAAGCAATGGCTGTAAGTTGTTAGTCATTCTAAAAGTGATGTAGGTTTACTTTTTATGCACAGCATTAGTTTATTGGTGTGCAGGTTATTGTTAACAGTGATTTATCATGGTGCTTCAGTTAACTGACATGCTAATGTACGGCAGTGTTAGCATATGATTTACTGTAATGCTGTTGACGGCTAGCGCTAGTGCTCATTGTCCAGATGTATTGTTGTTCTTATCCTGTGACGTTTTTTAAGTCTTTCTTTTTTCTTGTTTATAACAGTTTCACTCAGATATTTTCACCTGTCATGGCTGAAGACAATCAACAAAGGAGCAAGGCCCTCACTTCCTGGCTCGTGAAAATCGAGTTTGGCTGGCTGTTTACTTACGTTAGCATACAAGTCGTATATAACACGTAAAAGGAACAGTACAAAGTCCGCATGACATCACATACTAATCCTTCAGTTTATTCTGCTCGTTGCTTTTGCTAATGGCTTTTCTTGGCAAGACCCTCTCTACTCTGCCTCTGATTGACTACAGTGCACTTCTTGACGCTTCTCTCATTTGTCTTGCCCATAGACTGCATATATTTCGTGGATTTGCAGTGGTTGCAGAGAAATAGACACAACAACGGCTGAGAAAATAGCTGAGAGACAGAGAACAGTATTAAGAAGGAAGAGAGTACAGAGTGACATACGAATGTCATCTGTTATTTGCATGTTCTAATGTCCCAAAAAAAGAAAAGCTTTAATTTAGGTCTGCTATTTTCATTGTTTATATAACTATCTTTTATTTATGATGGTTTTATTGACTGAAAAATATATTTTGGAATTCTGTTTTTGAACTACTGACACATTCAGAAAGCAATTCTCTCATGGCTAAGCTGGCTACATTTCTCTGGAGACAGCTTCAATGTCATGAAACTTTATTTTGTTTCAGTGAAGCTTAGCTCACTACATTTTCCAAGAAACTTGCCCAACACTGCCAAAATTACAGTTACCGAAACCGTGGATTACCAGAACCAACTGGAAACATGGAAAATGATAAAGCAGCAGCCAAAAATGTAAGAAGAGTCAGAAAAGGGCGAAATTACAATGCACAGGTTGAAGGAGCCGACAGGATCACATTTCACTGGACACTAAACATGTCAGAATTTGGTCAATTAATAATCTTTCTCCTTCATTTAAGTATTGTTAGACAAATAATGACAAACCTGAAAATAATGCAGTGCAAACACAGGCTACATCAGAGTATAGTGGGCGCTATAACATGAACAGGTGAAACCTTACCTGCTCTGTTACCACTTTTCCACCAAATTGGCTCTGGTTCTTGAAGTGGTTCAGATGAAAAAGAAGAAAATATATTTTATTAATCTCTGCAGGGAAATTCAATTTTTTCACTCTGTCGTCATACACACACAGGCCCGAAATACACACACATGCACAAACAGGACCTATACATGCATTAAATGGAGAGATGTCAGAGCGAGGAGGCTGCTTTGGACAGGCGCCCGAACAGCTGGGGGTTCAGTGCCTTGGTCAACGGCACTTTGGCAGTGCACAGGAGGCGAACTGGCACCTCTCAAGCTACCAATCCACGCTCCCTACTTGGCACGTATGGAGACTTGACTGGCAACCCTCTTGTTCCCAACCACCAGTTTTGAGTGGAACCAGTATAATCAAGGATGTGTTATCAATGGAGGCCGTTGCACAATGCAAACGGAAATAAGCACTAGAAGCAAAACAGCGGTTTACACTGATTACCTGCAAACTTTAGTTTTGTTATTACAGATATTCGTTTTAATTCAAAACCAAAGCAAGGACCAGCTATTAATGAAATCACTGCACACTCTTTTTCCTATTGGTTTCTCACTTGTCTTCTCCATCCTCTCTTTGCAACCTGTAGAATATGACACGCCCACTGATGTCGTCATGGTTCGCACTTCAGGTCATGGAAAATGTTTCGGTTCCAGCTGAGAACCAACTTTTTGGGTTCTGAACCACTTTAATTTTGGTCATAATGCTCCGAACAATTGAGATTAGGTGCAGGAAGCAAAACGGAAACTGTTTGACGCTGTTGGAAAAGGGGTATGTTTGGGTTCACTTCATTCAGAACAACCATACTGACTGGTAGCCCAGCCATAGCCTAGTTATGACACTTCTGGTTACTACTGTGGTCATGGAGAAACTCTGATTAGCTCTATATCGCCCCCCTGAGGACTGCTGTTACTTATACCATGGATGTGGACCCTGTTTTTGCCATCAGTTTCTCTTCCCTACTTGACTTTGACAAAATCCTATCTCTGTTCTCCCCTTTACAGTTTTAAAATGTAAATTGTGCCTGACTGTCAAGCTGCCAAAACCTGGATGAGAGAAGAGAGTTGATGAAAGTGTTGATAAACTCATCTGGGTTGTCTAATTACCTCCACTGACAGCAATTAAGCTTAATGAGCAGCAAGGAGCGGTGCAGGGAGTGGTCTGAGGCCCTTTGTTGCCCCTTCTTTCACCTCTCAGGCTGCAAACAGGTTATCAAAGGAAGGTGTTTGTGTTTTGGGCAGAAAGAGAACATTCAGACACTACTAAGGGCTGAAAAAATTACCTCCACCTCCTTTGCATGCTTTTAGTTAATTGAAAATGAACACGAGGGTTAATACAGATTTGTAGGATTTCTTTTTTGTTACTGTTGTTTTTTACTGCCATAGTAAGGAGAAGCAACTGGACTGATATAAATGTGTACAAGTACAGAAAATGACATCTGACATCTGACATCAAACCTACACTTTATTTGGTCTTACATAACAAAAATCAATTTTAAAAAGAAATAAAAGTTATTTAATGCATCTAAGATTATCTGTTAATGTTTCTGGCCTCAATTTACTACCTCTTCATTTACAAATTTAGACCAATAGCAAGAATGTTTTTTATAAAAGCGTGATGCTTTCAGTAAATCACCGGAGCTTTCGTCACATTACATCAAATACCTGTATTTATATATTGACACGTATCCTGAGACATATCAAAACATTATTCTAGTTCAGGCTATACAATTTGGATTGTGTGAACACTGCTTTTTGTTATGCACCAATTTATCAGCCGTATATTGGTATTGGCCGATATTCACCTTTGTCGACTGCTATCGGCCTATCAGCAAATAAAAAGGGTTTAGGTAGGGGGAAACATGTTTCGCAGGGAAACAGGCCTCAATCCAACAGCAAGTGGCAACCTCCGAGGCTGAAAAATGAAGTCAACAGGGAAGTGCCAAAAACTGCAGTTCATCGAATGGCCACTTGAGGCCGGCTCCAAAACGGAGCAAATCCCCACAGACCCCAATGTTCACATGTCCAGTTTTACAGCAGAAATAAACATGTTTACAGTCTGGTACAAGATTAGGTTATGAGGGTGATTTTTTTTTATAACCTACCTTTTACATTTTATCAAGGCTGCAAGTTACATATATTTAAAGGCAAGGCAGTGTAAGTGATAGGTTGTCTGTAGTGTCGACACAGTCTATGAGTCAGATCCACCCCTCGCTCCTCCACAGCTCTAACCTTCCATGTCATGTAAGGCTCCAAAAAACCAAGATGGATCAAAATGCTAGACTCAAGGCCTCAAAACCGCAATACACAAACAAATGGGTGACGTTAAGGTAGCTACGTCCATTATTTCAGTCTATTTCCACACCAGAACTAACAGATCATGAAGGTTGCATTTAGCTAAATTATGATGCATTCAAGCTCTATTTAGTAAAAATAAGTGTTGGAAATAAGCAAAGGTAAATTGTAACCATTTTATGATGTATTCAAACTTTATCTTGTAAATTGAAGTTTTTGGTGAGAAACTTAAATAAATTCAGCTGTTTAAAGGAAAAATGTGTTGATGTTTTCACAGCAACATAAAATAGATATAAGAGAGGGAATTATGATAAATTATATAAAGTAAAAAAGTTGTTAAAAAAAAATATTTTTCATGTGAAAGAAGGTTGTTTAAAAGGTTGTTTCTTGTGTATGACTGAATTTGTGCTCATAGTAGTAGGTAGTGTAATGAAGGGCTTCATTAACTTAAAACAGTTCAGTTATTTTTTTATAATGAAGATTTCTTTGTTTCCCTGGCACAAAAGGGGGAATAAATAACAACAAAAATAGACAACAACAACAACAACAGCAAAAACGCCGGTATCGGTTGTTGGCCATATTGTTATTTTAAACATCGGTATCTGCCCAGAATTTGTGCCTCTTCAACATCATATGAGTAGCTGCTAACTCTTGCATGGCTGACAGTCATGGATGGGTGATAGCGGGAAATCTAAGTAAAATCTTTCTTACGGAAAATAAGCCAAATAATCACAACAAAATCCTGAAAGGACAGGAGTAGTCCCATCTAACAACTAATGTAATCCTGTTGAAGTTATATCTAACTGTATGTAGACATGAACGTCTCTGTGGCATACCTAAATGAAATCAAAAAGACCAACAGAAAGACCCAATCATCCAGTTAGTAATTCCTCCTGATTTCATTGTCTGTTTTCATACTGTAGTCTCTTCTGTCTGGACTCTCTGTGTCCTTTCTTGAGATGTCAGGGATCTAAGTATATCTGACACCGTCTACGTGCTGTTCAAACGTGGACATGTTTATCAGAGTCAGCTAGAGAAATTAGTGTCACCACGGTTTTACTTTGTGCAGACAGGATCTGAAGCAGTAGTGTTGCCTTATTAGACACAGTTGAGTGTGTCATTTTGCTGCCAGTAATTCCTGCTGAGTGCTGGGCTTCGAGCCCAGCTCCTCTGTTAAGCCTGATAATTGTGGCTGAACAGATGTCATATTTGTTTTGTTTTTCCCTTTTTGATCCATTAAAGAAAGAACCATAAAGACAGGGACCAATTAAAATAATGGTATTGGGCTGATGATAAACAATTTTTGGCTGTTTTCAGTGATGTGGACTTTTTAGGATTTGGCAGATGAGAAATGAAATCTTTGTATTGCAGGATCATAAAGCCATGGGGGTTATCATTCTTTGTTCACCGTACTAATTTATCAGAATCATCTTTACTGGCCAATTTGACCCCAGTTTTAAGCTGCTCTCAATGAACATACACGGAAATAGACATACAGCTTAAACAAGGACAACGAAGATAGTGATTAAAAAATATGTTGTACACACAAGTGGGAGAAAAAATAAGTATATATAAATATATGTAAAAACCATTTCTATAAATCGCAGAAAAAATACAAACAGTACAGAGAATTAATACTGTATTGGCAACGTAAACAACTTTATATACATAAAGTGGATGGTTCCTCAGGTCATCAAATACCCATTCTCAAATACCCAAAACGGCCCATTCTCAGTCCCAGATTATCAAATACCAATGCTTTGTCACACCCTAAGCGTGTGATACTGGTGTTGAAAGCACGCTTTGGTGTCTTTGTGAGATGCACCGGACTTTCATATGACTCCACTGTAAAAAATAGCCATCCACATCCCCAGATCATCAAATAATGATGCTTAGTCACAACCCTTGGCATGAGATACCGCCGTCAAAGGCACCCTTTAGGATCTTTATGAGAAGCTCCAGGCTTTCAACAAACTCCACTGTAAAAAGAGCCTGTTGTCATTCCTGGATCGTCAAATACTAACGCTTTGTCATGCCCCTCAGTGTGTGACACTGGCTTTGAAAGCACCCTTTGGAGTCTTTACGAGATGCACCAGGCTTTCAACTAACTCTGTTGTAAAAGCAGCCCTTTCTCATTTCCAGATCATCAAATACTGATGCTTTGTCAGGCCCCTCAACGTGTGATACCAACTTTGAAAGCACCTTTTGATGTCGTTATGACACACCAGGCTTTCAACTAACTCCAGTGTAAAAACAGCCTGTTGTCATTCCCAGATCCAATGCTTATACCTACGCTTTGTCACACCCCTCAGCGTGACACCGACTTCCAAAGCACGCTTTGACATCTTTAAGAGACACACCAGGCTTTCCACTAACTCATATGTAAATCCATCTGCCACAAAATTTGACGCTCAGAGCGACTGATGTAGTATAAAGATTGAGAAAGTCCATATGGGGTGGGTGGGAGGGCTGGTGAATGAGTCAAACAAACAAACTTTCACCCAGGAGACTACAGTTCATGTCCCGTGTGAAACCAAAAGTCAACATTGTTTTAATGTAAACCTACATAATTTAGGTGTGGTTGTTGCACACTGATGTTACTTGTGGGACATATGTACGTCATGTTACGTTATTGTAACAAAATAAGTGGACGTATTAAACCCAAAACATGATCTTTTTTTTTTTTTTAAATCTAACCAAGTAGATACGTATGTTGCCTTCATCAACACATCAACCACATTATAGGATGTGTTTGCATCACATAGACGCAAAAGGGTGCCCTGTTTGTTGCTGTAAAATGCCGAGGGCAGTGACAAATCGTCTGTATTTGATATCCTGCAAATGAGAACCAGTTGCAGTTATGTACAATACATGGAGGATAGGATACATATTTATATTTGATAATGATGGATGATACTGTATGTACATGTTAAAGGACAGAGGTTTACTGTTCAGGATGTTTAATTCTACTGTTTGTGTTCCTCTCTGTGGGATGTAGTGTACCGCTTTAACAAGTGAAGGGTCATATTGTAAAGCCAATGACAGTGCCTTTTGCTATTACTATTTCACATTATTACTATTTCTTTAACATGTAGAGGTATAATTTCTAAAGTTATATTTAGAATTTTTGCTGTAAACACTGTCAACCACAGTGGACAAACTGGAAATCAGTGCTGTCAGTGGACACAGCAGGGGTTGCAAATATTGCCTGCCATTGCCTTTTGGTCATTTATGGCCTCTCAGTGGTTTTAATAATAAAAATAATAATAAAAAAAACAAACAAAGTCAACAACATTTTAAGATAGTTCAGCAACCAATTGTGATATACTGCATCTTACAGTCCTGGGTCTGTTACGCTCTCCCAGAGAATCAAGACTCAACATTTTGCACCAGTGTTCATCCATCACACAGAGTGAAATCAATTGTAGAAGAGGCACAGATAACAATTTCTCACTGATGGTAGCCTCAATAGACCAGAAGGTCCACGCAGTGCAGCCATAAAAATCAACTTAAATACAGCCGGGGCCACATCTGTCACTCTCTCTGTTGGATTACTAAAATACTGCAGAGAGAATGATTTACAAGCACTGCTTTTTATTTTTTTGAGGAAGATTGCTGATACATAATTTCAAGCTGAATGTTGGTTCTTGGATCATATGGACTGTTTCTAAATGCAGCAGTCTCATGGCTGGGATTTCTGAACATTATTTTATATATTACATCATATTATATTAAATCATATTATATTATATTATATTACATACTTCCAAATGTAAGACTAGTTTATACAGTGTATTGTAGCACAATGCCCATTTGTATATTTTACACACTTACAGACACAGCACAGTGAAGATATATATTTTATTCCTATTATATTAAGTATTAGTGTTATATTGTGAGCGGCATGGTGGTACAGTGGTTATCATTGTCACCTCTCAGCAAGACGGTTCCTTGTTCAAACCCTGAGGTGGGGGAGCCCCTCTGTGTGAAGTTTGCATGTTCTCCCCGTGTCAGCGTGGGTTTCCTCCAGGTACTCCAGCTTCCTCCCACAGTCCAAAGACATGCAGGTTAATTGGTGACTCTAAATTGTCCGTAGGTGTGAATGTGAGTGTGAATGGTTGTCTGTCTCTATGTGTCAGCCCTGTGATAGTCTGGTGACCCATCCAGGGTGAACCCCGCCTCTCGCAGCTGTCAGGAGAGATAGGCTCCAGTTCCCCCGCGACCCCCAGCAGGATAAGGCCCTGATCACACAGAAAGTGTTTTAGCGGCTGGAGTTTTTGTAACTGTTTTTAATGAGAATGAAGCTTTTTACTTGTGGGTTTTGCATTGCGATACAAGTTGTGTTTCTGCACTCTAGGTGCCTGGCATTTTTGCTGGAGCGCTCTGAACTCCTCGAGTTGAAGAAACTTCAACTCAGAGCGTAGAAGCGTGTCACGTGATCTCCCATTTTTTCCCATTGTGCAATCAGATGATGTGAGAGGTGGGCCTTCTGTGGTGGTCACGACAACAAGTTTACAGTTGATAAATAATGGAGGAGAATCTGGTGGTAGCGGTTGCTGGATACCCTGAGCTATACGGCCCAACAATAGACAGCAGACTGTCAAACTGTCCCCGAGTCATCCTGAAATATGCCTGGAAACGGCCATCATGGAGGCGAAGCTCCTGGACCAACTGGTGGTACTCGCCATGATCCACCCTCTTTTTTAGGGTCTCATGTACCCACACAGATCTCTGTTTTCCTGTGTATAACAAATCACAATTTCCCCTCGTAACTCACTAAAGTATCTCTGATTTCTCTCAAAGTGGCAAGTGTTCTAACTTTCTTTATCTGATTCAGTAGTCTGACCACTTAGATAATGTTGGCATTAGAGAAAACTGTTTTTGATATTTGATACTTATTTTAAACATGTAAAAAGAGACATGAACATACAAACAAGCAGACAGACAAAGAAAGTAATATTCACAAATAATGAAAGCATAATGTGAAATCAAATTCTCAATGTACAGTTAGTTTGATTTACTCATCCAGGAAGAAGTGGGAGGAAGAATAGACTTATTAAATCCCACTCCTTCTCCTTTAGTCATTGAGTGAAAAGAAACAGATAGCTTCCTTATATAGATAAAGCTATACCTTAGACCTTTCTAAATATACAGTTTTTAGTACCATTTAACTTTGTCATACAAAAATTACCCATTTAAATATTAATTACCAAATATCTGTCAAAAAATATAAACCTGTCTTGGTATATAAACTACCAATTATCCATGACTAACTGATATGAACCAGTATAAATGTATGATATATATATATATATATATATATATATATATATATATATATATATAAATAAAACCAATTATTTTGCCTGACAAAAAATAAATATAAATTGGCAGTACTACATACATAGCTTAATCAACTAGTTCTGCTATCTAGTTAAATATGCATCTAAAATTACTGTCCACTCTCTCCCATCGCTCTCTATACAATTCTTCACTTCCTCTCCCCTCTTACACTTTCTATATATTCCATCTAACTATCTACTCTCTGCACCCAGTGGCACACACTCCCACATTCACACTCACACTTCTACTCCCTCCAGCTCCCCTATGTTCTGTACAGTGGCTGTTATTGTGTGAATCAGTACATACTGTTTCTGTTGAAAAGGCGAGGAGAAAAAAGAAAAAAAAGAAAAGCCTGTGTTGCAGACAGGAAGTGAGGGGTTTGATAGAGATGCTCATGAAAGAGGCATGAATTATGAAAGCAGGGCTCAAACAGCAAGCAAAATAATTGTCAGCAACTATGTTAATCGATAATCTGTTCATTTTGTCAAATGCATGTGGTTATGCTTAGCCAACAAAAGCATGTGGTTAGGTTTAGGAGAAAATAACAGAGTTTGGTGGTTGTCGGACCCATACACCACCCCACCTGCCCGCCCTACTCGGACTTCTGCTGCCTTTACTTTCTTTGTTGTCCCGCCGCGTTTCCCCCTGTCACCACAAGCCACTGACTGGCCGTGTATCTTGTCGATGTGAAAGGTTGCCCGTTGGTGTCTGACACCAGAAATCACTGACCAAGTGGCTATTTTTGATGACTTCGGAGTGAGGCCAGTTTGGTTTGCATCACATATTGTCGCTAAAGGGTGCCATGTTTGTCACTGAGGGAAGTGACAAAAGAACATGGTTACATTTACCCAACACACATATGTGGTTGGGTTTAGGCAACAAAAACAGGTGGTTGTCTTCAGGAAACAAGAACAAGGTTTGGCTTTACAATCTTACGGGAACACCAGTTTCCCGGGTGAAAGTCGGTGGTTGTGGGATGTGGGATGGCTTCAGCTGGCCTGGACGCTGGGCTTCTGCATGATGATTGGATGATCTGTGGCTGAATCCCTTTTTGATTGACAGCGAAATGAGCGAATCATTGAATCATCTTGAAATATAAACCACCACTGGAGCATTTTTCAAGTTTCATTCTGTTGTTCCGAGTTGATCTGGAGACTTTTCCAATCCTTTTAGTGACTTTTTCTTTGTTAAAACGACTAGCGACAAATCTAGCATATTTTTCTGGTGTTATTGGAGACTGTACTGGTGTTTGGAGACTCTGACTTCTGTCGCTCTGCAGTTACTGTCCCCAATGAGCAGCGGGTGCTGCTGTGAGCCCCTCCACCATCCCAAAGCACTCACAGGCGGTCACACTAGCCTCTCGCAGCCCCAGAGGGTAGAATTTACGTATAAATAAACAGACAAATTTTATGATGTAGGCCAAAAATGATCTTCCCCTCCTTGAAAGACCAGCAGCCACCACTGTGTTAGACCCATCCACCACCACGCCCACCCGACTTATGTTGTTGTTCTGCTGCATTTCCCCCTGACCGGTGCCGTTAAACAATAACGACGACCGGCCACGTATCATACTGGCATGAAAGGACAGCTTTTTTCGTTGGTGTCTGACACTGAAAGTCACTGAGCAAGCCCCGCTATTCAACGAAGGCGGAGTTAGACCAGGTTGGTCAGGATGCCTGCCAAGCTATAGACTACAGGTCAAGATGAACAAAGAAGAAAACTGGTTATTTT
Organism: Epinephelus fuscoguttatus; assembly: GCF_011397635.1. Lineage (NCBI taxonomy): Eukaryota > Metazoa > Chordata > Actinopteri > Perciformes > Serranidae > Epinephelus > Epinephelus fuscoguttatus. Next base: position 16,082,596 of record NC_064763.1, on the reverse strand, counting down.
TTTGTGAGCCATAGCTGTGTTTGGTGGCGAGATAGTGCCAAAAAAAATGTTGTTTTTTTATCAAGACATTGCTGCTTTTCCAGTGGGGATTGTGTTCCAAAAACTGTGCATTTTAAGCCAAAACAGGATCTTTTCCTAACCATAGCTAATTGGTTTTTGTGCCTCAACCTAACCACATGTTAACCACAGCGTTGCTGAAATGTAAAGTTTCAACCTATCCACTGCATAATACCATACAATAGTAATCTATCTGGATATGATTTTGGGGTATTGATTTAGACAAAACAAAATATTTGGAGGCATCGAATTGGGGTCTGGGAAATTGTGACGGGCACTTATCTCTAGAACTTTTTATAGACTAACCAATTAATTGATTAATCATAACAATATTACACATTATTAGTAACTGAAAATAATCTTTAGTTGCAGATCTTGCCATGATCTTTATAACAATGATATAGTACAGTAGGACCCAGCTTTTTAAAAAAACTTTCTTGATGACAGAGTCTAAAACATCAGGTTAACGCTGCTTCTGTTGCTTCAGTTATAACTACTTTTTAAAAATCTCTGTCTTGTGCGTTCCTGAGCTTTTTGTAAACGCAGTACTTAATTACTGGAGAGCCCCTTTAAAGCTCATTAGTCACGGGGAGTGCTGCTCTGCCTGTGGGGACTGTTGTATAATGTATTCTGTGTTTGTGGATAGTGATGTCATGAGGGTGATCTCAGCATGGACTGTTATTTTAAACAGAAAAATTGCATTAAAAACTGGTAAAGTTTACGTCATGTTTATTTACCAGACAGGGAAAATCTAAGATACAGTAAATACTCGCTTAGTTGTATCATGAGAATTGTGGGATCCAGTGTTTTTGGAGCTTGACCAAAACAAGGGACCAGAAGGTCGGTGCCATGTCATAATTCCAACATCCCATTATTTCGACATCCCATTATTCTGAAAATTATCCATTGTTCCGAAATCTCAATGCTTCGACATCCCGTTGGTCCGACCATATTAAACCCATTGTTCCGAAGTCCTGTTGTTCCAAAATCTCAATGTTGCAATGCAAAAAGTTGAAAAAGCAAGCAGCAAGGGAAAGCAGCAAGAGACCGTGTTGTCATGTTGTTTACTGTTGCCATGACGACAACGGTCGCCCTGTTTTGAGGAAGTAGAAACGATGTTGAAAGTTAGAATTTTAACCCAAACCATGATCTTTTCCTAACCATAACCAAGTAGTTCTTGTGCCTAAACCTAACCAGACCTTAACCATGAAACACTTATTTTGTAACAATGAAAAATTAGATTTCGGAACAACAGGACTTCATAACAGTGGGTTTAATATGGTCAGAACAATGGGATGTCGAAACATTGAGATTTCGGAACAATGGGATGTCGGAATAATGGGATGTTGGAATTATGGGGGAAAATGGCTGCTTTGGAGTACTGCTTTAATGACCAACAGGAAAAACATTTGATTTAATCATTCTGGACACATTGTGATTACTTCACCTCCGCCAAGTTTTTGGTTCCTTTTGTATGTCTATCAGCAGGATTACAGAAAAAAATACGAGCCATTTTCATAAAATTTGGTAGAAGGGTATGGCATGAGCCAAGGAGGAACCCATTTAATTTTGGACCGGCTCCGAATGACAGGGCATATACACAAATTATTTTTCACTTTCATTAATATTGCAAGATAGGTCATTTAGTCTTGGCAGACGTCTGCTGTCTCAAAGTGCCCTTCTAGTTCTTGCTGGGGTTTTTTTGTTTTATTTGCCAAATAGACTATCTTCTGTCCTCCCTTAAGATCTTGTGCATCAACCAGGCTCACTTTTTTCATATTGTAAGATCAACTCTGATTTAAATTATGGTTAATGATCATATAAGGCATGGTTGAATAAGTCTACCAGATAGTTATATAAATGTGTAGAATACACACATATAAGTTTTATGTTAAAACCTTGATACTACAGTTTAACTGATCTTAAAAGTATAGTGTGTAAGGTTAAGGAGGATTTAGTGGCATCTAGTGGTGAGGATTGCAGTCTGCAACCAGCTGAAACCTATCATGGTTAGAATTCCTTCGGTGTTAATTGTTGTGGAGGTTTTTACCAGGAGCCAAATTATCTTCAGAGGTCTCTTCCTCTCCAAAACAAACAGACCAGGTGCTAAAAAGACTTGTGTCACAGTGTCACATTAAAAAATCTTTGCAGACTGCTGACTGCAGTGGCTGACACTAAAACGCTAATAGTCCTATCTAGTCCCATCGTTTTACCTCCAGCATGCACTGTATGTATGAAGCAGTCGGGATGAGAGTCAGCACCACCAAATCTGAGGCCATGGTTCTCTGTCTGAAAATGGTGGATTGCCCCCTTTGAGTTGGGAGTGAGTAACTGCCCCAAGCGAAGGAGTTCATGTATCTCGAGGTCTTGTTTATGGGTGAGGGTAGAATGGAGTGTAAGATGGATCGACCATTTGGTGCAGCATCTATAGTGATGCGAGCACTGTGCCGGACCCTCGTGGTGAAGAGGGAGCTGAGCTGGAAGGCAAAGCTTTCAATTTACTGGTCTATCTACGTCCCAGCCCTCACCTATGGTCATGAGCTCTGGGTAGTGACCTTAAAAATGAGATTGCGGATACAAGCGGCCGAAATGAGTTTCCTCAGTGGGGTGGCTGGGCTCAGATTTAGAGATAGGGTGAGGAGCTCGGACATCTTAAGGGAGCTCAGAGTAGAGCCGCTGCTCCTTTGCGTCAAAAGGGGTCAGCTGAGGTGCTTCGGGCACGTCCCACTGGCCACTCATCTGGCCTGGGAATGCCTTGGGATCCCCCAGGAGGAGCTTGAAGGCGTAGCTGGGGAGAGGGGTGCACTTTGCTCAACCTGCTGCCCCTGCCACCCGGCTTCGGATAAGTGGTTGAAAATGGATGGATGGATAGACCCAGTGTTTGGTTTGTCCATTCAGAGGTACTGTAACATGGCAATGTAACATGGCGGACTCTGCTGACAAGGATCTGCTCCCTGTGTAGATATAAACTGTTCATTCTAAGGTAACGAAAACACAGCAACTCTTACTGTCAAGTGATTACATAAAAGGAAACCCACCTACTATATGGTATTCTATTTCTGCCAATATAGCCCCTAAACCCTACACACTGGACCTTTAAGTGCACCAGCTTGTCTTACTTTATCCATTTTGGTTGGAGCATTAACTCTAATTTAATTTATGGTTAATAATCATTCAAGACATTTTGATGGTTGTATTGATGTGTATAATACACACATATCACAAGTATTATGTTAAAACTCCAGCGATCTTACAGAGGATCACACAAATTATCCAATCTCTTGGGTTTACAAAAAAAAAAAAAAACCTTGCACATACAGGTACAGGAGTGTCAAAAATTTAATTTTCATAAAGCTAAAAGCAACACTGATGAAAGCTGACATTTGTGCTGTCACTTGACAGCGATGATATTATAATGGACAAAACTATCTTCGGCGGTGTCTTCTTGGATTCCGATCCAATTTAAGCTTTTAGGTCAAATTGAGCTGGCAACCTGAATAATCTCAACACCATATGAGGTTGGAGAGAAGAAAAACTAAATCTACTATATAAGTGCTCCCTGTGCTGTAGATATTTTCACTGAAGTTTCAGATTCTTCTGTTTATTTACTCCACATTTCACTCTGGAAACTCTTCAGGTCCTTTTACTTTTCTCAGTGGGCACCCACATGGTGTTGCTTCATTTGGTCTCTATACGAGTGACCTTTACTTCCTCTTTAAGTCTCTTTGATTTGCTCTTTAAAGCAATATAAGACCTCTTTCTTTGTAGGCAGTTCCCCGATTCATTTCAGTGTTTCTCAGAGTGATGTAGAGGGTCTTTCCAGCTGAGGTGAAACTGTACTGAATGTCTTACACCCCAGAGACAAAGATTGGATGTAATGATCCATACAGGACAGAAAAAAGTAGTGTTAAATAAAGGAATTAAGGTGCTGAGGAAAACTGAAAAGACAGCAAGACGTGTGCACAATCCTGACAGTTTTAATAGATGTCACCTTTTTTTTTTTTTTTTACACTTTGTTAGACAAAATTAGGGTCATATCCAGATCCAACACGTTCTCACTCCAGACTGTCAACTGCAGCTTAATCAGTTGCCCTACGCTTCAAACTTACCTAACGATCCAAACTCCTCTAGCTTCAGTTTAAGAAACGTTAGTTTCCACGTCTGCATGGTGGTGCAGTGGTTAGCATTGTCGCCTTCTGGTTCCCTTCCCAGATAGCACACATACATCTGGCTGATGTCGGCCCGATGTATCAAGTTTAGATCATTAAGACGTAGCAGGGAGAGCGTTTGCTCATTGCCAAGACGTCGCTGAGACATCAGCCTTTAATCGAAAATGACCACCACGCGACATTCAAACAATCAATAAAAGAAGCTGCGCTCAGTGGGCGCTCCTTCATTAATATTCATATGCTTCGGTAACTACAACCTTTATTCATTTAGGTCGGACCTTTCAACCTACAAATATTTCACCATTCAATGTGAGAAATCAATGCTAACATTCAAAAATAGCTGACTGTTACCCTATTTCGTGTGTAAGTGTGCACAATGAAGAGACAAAAGTCAATTTGACAAACTTTATTTTCAAATTTCCACAAAAAATATCTAATGACCAGTCCGCTTCTCCTGGCAGCCTGCAAGAGACAGAAAAGACCATGAGCACGTAACTTCAAGAAACAAATCCCAACTTCACCACTGTATTTTTTTTTAGCATTTCAGCTGTCTTTTAGCCAGATTGAAGGCTTTGGGTCCGTCACTCTGCTTAATTTAGTGTTGAAACTGTTAAATAACGGGATCCGGCGTTAACTTTGTTAACTGTTAACAGCAGCTCAACAATCAGTCCTTCATCTCGGAAAAACAGTGGTTTCAAAACTGCGCTATTACCTGTAGCCACTGGGTCAGTTTGCTTTGCAGAGGAGACCTTGACTGATAAATTGCCCATAAAATCACATTAACAACATACCGAAGGCATCCTTAAACTTAACTATTTCACCTCCGCGCTCCTCTCTGCTGGTCTCACTGACACTTGAGCACCTTTTCTGGGATACACAGTGTTGGCCCGCCCCGCCTTACCTCCGCGCTCCTCTCCGCTCCTCTCCCAGACACTTGAGCACACGTCCAGGTCCCCGGAGGTCAGGCTGGGGGGTGCGGGACCACGGGTGGCAGCTCCGGGCACTTCCACTTTAACCCAAAGCAAGTGCTCACGATAACCAGATGAGCAGGTAACATCAACTAGGGAAAATAAAATAAAAACACCACAGTTGTAGCATGTTAGCTAACATGAGCTAAACCGCTAAACTAGCTATCAGCTAACGAAAGATAATGTTAGCTGGTGGGGACATGTGCTATATACACCCAGTCGTGCCTCGCCACTCACCAGGAACCTCTTTTAATGGTCACAGAATAAATAACATAGCTATTTTCTGCCAATTTATTCCAGTTAGCTTACCTGAAACCAACTGCGATGAGATGCTGCGTCCTGTGAGCTCAGTTCCAAACAAACACCGCGGAGATAAAATTCTGCCTTCAGTGGCGACTTCCGTATGTGGGCAGACATTCAACGGCACTGGGCTGACCCAAAGCCGACGTAACAGAGATGTTTGATGAACTGGGACAAAAGAGTATTAAATTTAAAGATATCCGCCCATGCAGCCGACACTTGTCAGACGTTATAAATTCAGGGCCGATTGTCGTTGTCCTCAGGCCGATGTCGGCCAGATGTATGTGTGCTATCTGGGTTCTGTGTGGGGTTTGCATGTTCTCCCCATGTCAGCATGGGTTTACTCCAGGTGCTCCAGCTTCCTCCTACAGTCCAAAGACATGTAGGATAGGGTAATTGGTAACTCTAATTTGGCCATAGATGTGAATGTAAGTGTGAATGGTTGTTTGTCTCTATGTGTCAGCCCTGCAAAAGTCACTCAGGATAGACTCCAGCACACCTGCGACCCCTAACAGGATAAGCGGTTATGGAAAATGAATAAATGAATGATGTCAGTTTTCTTGCCAGTATTGGCTCGTCCACAGTGACTACAACAACAGTTTGCGAGGCTTGGATAGAGATGCGCGCCCAAAAGAAAAACCCACATTTCTGCTCAGAAAGAGAAACACACCTACTTCTGAACAGTATGAAAGACTTGGATATCAACAGGTTTTTGAATATGTGCAAATATAACAACGCCAACCTCCCTCAGAAGGTGGTTGAAGTAATGAGAGAGGCAGACTGTGTTCACATGGTCATCTAAGGCTACCACCCAAACTTTGAAAAATCCTATTTTGATGCAAAGAAGCAAAATGACACAAGCAACTTGAGCTGTTCTTCCTGTGTTTCATTCACAGGGGCTTAAGCCGATGGACCACAATGGGCTTTCCGACCCCTATGTCAAGTTGCACCTACTGCCCGGAGCCAGCAAGGTGAGTCATAATTCCTCTCTGCTGGATTTCTTTTTTTACTCTAATGAGTAGCTACATGTCTGTTTTCTCTTTTGTACTTTAGTGGTGGTTTTGCTTTTCCCGATGAAGATCTAGTTATGTTGCCTTGTTCCTTGGATGTAGGCTGTAACTAATAGAGTTACCTACACTAATAATGTTTCATACAGATGACCTTTTTTTGCAGATAGCTGGATAAATATCTACGGGCCATGAATAAAATGTATATGTGCTTCATCGTTAGTTCGCTCGCCTTATTTCTGACCAAGCAGCAGACCGTTTGGCCCTGTGAAATTTTAGTTTTAAAGTTTGCCAGGTGCGCCCGCAGCGCTTGAGAATGGATGGAGGGGATACTCCCGTCAAGTTTGAGATGGGAGATGACTAGAGTAGCAACAGCATCCATTTTGGCTTAATTTAGGCTTCTCACAGTACTGTAGTTTAAATGAAATGATTATTATGTTATCACAAGTTATCACAAATATACCACCTGCCAGTCTTTCAAAGCAGACGTTGTATTGCACGTTATCCTGCAAGCAACCATGAGAGTATTTCACAGGCTTTACACATAATTAATTATGCTTAGAAAACAAATAGTCAGATACTATTTCATGCATTTTGTGACATTTTCTCCGTAGATATCATGTATGCACTCTGTATGGAGCACTGTTAATCACCTGTATGGAACACCGTTATGAATCCAAGGAGGCATTACTTTTGCCCACTTTTCCCAAAAACTACTGGTCCAAAATACATCATCTATGCTAGCTTGCTAACTCTTGTCTCAGTTTTTCTCCAACAATCAGTAAATCCATCAACTAAGTGCCCCATACCATGATTTCAGCACCCCTCCGTCCTGAAAAGAAATCTTAACGTTATAGGAAACACTGACAAGGCAAATATATTGTGATATTGTGGTTTTAAAAGACTAATGTTAGCTAACATTAGCTTGCTTGCTAAGGTGGACAAATTGCTAACTAGCCAACATAGCAAAAAACTGTATCATTGATGTCATTGAAGTCATAGACTCCAGGGCTGATCTGGCTGGTAACTTAGCCAGCTTACCGTTTGCAAATTACATTTTCAGCTAATATTATGAACCAACCCATGCCACATCCGTAAAGCTTAGCTAAGTTAAAGCTAGCTGGCAAACTTAGCTAGCTTGCTTGCTAATGTCACCACTAGAAAAATCACTATCTGAGTGGATACCTCAGTAGGCTAGCTTACAAAATTATTTCCCCAGCCAACATGATCCATAATACTAACTTGTGTATTATGACTAATTATATTAGCTAACAATAAATGATGTAACGGTACAATGTGCTTTCTATTAGCAAAGAACAACGCAGGGACAGCAAAAAAGCTAACTGTAACCTGAGCTAAGGCTAGCCATCTAGCTGCTAACTCTACATGGACCTGTAAGTGGTTGCTTTGTAAGTAATTTGCAAAAGGCAAGCTGTTTAGTGTAATGGAGCCAATGATCAAAATGAAATATCGGAACATAGCAGATACTTAATATTATACTAAATATGATTGTAACTTATTTCTCTCGTTTGTCACTGTTGTGGCCGATTCTCAGATGCTTGCTCGTGGGTGAGGGGTTGCTAATAACAAGGTTTTTCTGAAAGTTACGTACAGAACCTCTAAAAGAACCTTGTTGGGTCAACACAGTTCCTTGATGTCTGAGTTTTCAGGAGTGCTTACTGTATATTTTTGTACTAAGCCCTTCTTGTGGTTTCCTCAGGGCTGTAAATAAACCCACATGAGGAGAGGACTAATCATCTGTTTTATGATTCGGGGAGCATCACAGCGAGGTTATGTCAGTGCAAGGCTTTGTCAATGTAAACAACATCAACTGGCTGACCTAATGTACCCGCTGACTAATGATGTGCTTCAGTTGTGAAGGCCGTGTCTCTTATCCTCACGCTGTGAGCCAAGCTTCGGTCTGCTTAATGTCGCAAGTGGATGCGGTTGAAGAGACGTAACTCATGATCTGTTGTGTACGAGCCATTCAGAGATCTCACGGGTCTCCACATGTCAGCCCCCAACCACTGCTTTTCCACCACAAAAAGCGTGTTACGTATAAGATGGAAATGTATTTTCAACGTGCAAAATGACTCACCGGTTCTTCTATACGAGATAGTGAATTCTTTAATTTGCTTGCGACTGACAGGAGGCCTTGAAGTTGATTTAATCCTTTCATTAAAGTCCTCAAATCTAATATAGATCCTGTGAATGAGTACACTCCACAAAAGCAGCTTATTGAAAGCTAAAGCTGTGTGATTATCCATCTACCTCACCCACATCTCCCTTTCCTCTGATTCAAACTCATCTCATTTGTTCGTATGATCTGAACTTTGTAATTGTTTAGTCCCCGCTTCAGCTTTGACTTTAGACAACCATTATGTAGTGGTGCCTGACAGATATGTAAAAGAAGAATGAATAACCATGTAACTGTATGCTTTGGTCCTGTCTTGTTTTTTGCATTAGGGTTGTAATCCTTACTACACACCACAAAATATAATTGTTGAATGTATGAAATATATAGTACAAAAAAAATCATTCTTCTCAGATTGTAACTACCAGTGGAGTGAAAACGAAGATGATTTGTCTCAGGCTGACACCAGAGGAAAGGCCATGTTGTTACCTGGGGAAGACGGTGCCTGTGCTGCATATGTTGTTTGGGTTTAGTAAGGCAGTCTTACAAACGGCACTTTGATCTGTGCTGTTAACGAGGCAAAATTACTGTTGTTGACTTACAGGCTAAAATATGAAAGTTAGCCCATAAGAGTAATGTTGTGCTTACACTAGAGTAACACAGCAACAGGCTACACATCAATTTTAATGAAAGAGGGTGACACGAGGCAACAAACTGATGCCTGACACTTATCGCTGTGGCATGAAGCACTACAAATAAAAGTAAGCCTCAAACTTTTTTTCAGCGCTCAATGACAGAGTGAAGCATCAACCAATAAGTTTTTGTTTCTAGCTGTGGAACTGTGTTATTTAGCTCAGTTCGCTGAAACTATGCTAGCTGTCTGCGGTGCACATGGAGATGCAATGGGACTGTGAAACATGATGTTAAAATGGGCACAAACATTGATGAAAAGCATGGATATTTTTGTTCAAATACAAACGTTAGATGACGTTCAGTCAAGGTGCTTTGCTGTAAGTGGCAGACACCATGGATGTATCAAGAGAACTGGATGCAATGTTGAATGCAGAGTCCCGTTCATTTTTATGAGAGTTGCTTAGTGGCACTTGAAGCCAAAATGGTTCAACTGCTGCATACAAAATTACCCAGATGACCCAGAGATGATTGCACTACTGCTGCACTGTGCGGCCCATAGAGCAGACACACTAGAGACACACCGGAGTACAGCCAACTGTCTAACTTTTGCTGGCCAAACAACTTCTGGTTTAGCGTGCCGCAAACTTGAATAGGGATTAAATGATTTAACTGTGCCACTCTTCTAGACTTCTGAAATAATATTGGACTGAATGAATCAGTTCTTGAAAGTAAAAGAGTGATTTCGGGGGGGCGTGACACTCAAAAAAAATGTATCCACTGTCTATGGGAAAAAGTCTTTTAGGGCCACAGGACATTACCTGATGGACCCCGGAAACTGCAGTTCGACTACAAAAATTGGCTTTAAAGCCCAGCACACCGCAATGTGGCACCGACCACATTAACAAATAACAGGAAGTAGCAGCTTAAGTGACGGGAAGCCCCTCTGAATATGTGTATAGGAAGGCTTGTAGGATTGTCACACTGACGCTGCTTGTTTGTCAGACCCTATAACTTGTTGTGCTGTATCAATTCTTTGGCCTTCTTGCAAGTTTATTCCACAACACAATTGGTGACGAGGATGGGAGTCTGAGGTTCAAGTCTCTTAAACTTCTAACCACACCCAAACAACCCAGCTGGATGTGGTCAGGTGAAGGCTAGTCTGTTGTACCTTTGAGTAAACCCAGTGTGGTACTATAGTGCCATATTAGCTGATAAACGTGCAAGTAATGCAATCATTAGTTTTAGATGTGTCCTGTCATGAACTTAAATGTTGGACAAGTCAAGACAAATTTTAAATCTTTACATGAGAAGGTAAGAACAAAATCATGAGGATTCATCCTCTGAGTACTGCAACAATGTCTGCACCAAGTTTCTCTGCAATCCATCTAATAGTTGTTCCAATATTTGACTTGGGACCAAAGTGAAAGTACATTGGCTGAAAGTTTAATAAGCCCAGTAAAGTTTTGAGAGACTTGGCCTGTATGATAAGGAATAAACACCACAGCAACAAACCATTTAGAAATGTTGTGAATAATACTTGGAGCTTGTCATAGGGAAAAATGATTTCTGTCGCAGCAGCGTACAGCAGATTTCATGATACGGCTGAGAAACTCTGCAGAGCTGCTATTATTATTGCAATCCTGATGATTTCAAACTCAGATTTGCAGATCAACAGATACAGCAGCTCTGACAAACTGACTTCCCACTGCCATATGAATATAAATGGCAGATACATTATTAAATTCTGTACAAGGCTGAGGTTATTCTGGATCTCTGAACTCTGAACTCAAAGTAATCCAAATGCATCTGTTGGCTCTCTGAAGACAGATGGAAACAGTCGTAATGTCAGGCATGCTTTTGCCACCCTGTGTTGTCAGCAGTACCACTTTGTATGCTCAGCCAGACAATGTGTTATGACTTTTATTGTGCAGTGTTGGTACAAAAAACGAGGGTCAATAACATTTTCAATCTCTTAATATGTGACTGGAATAAATTACTGACTACTGGGTGTGTGCAGACACTGAGCTTTGTGCTTTGTTGTGACATAACTTGCTTTCTTGAAATTAAAAAAAATGGACTAATTAGTGAGAATGCACAGATAGAGTTGTGATTATTAGCATGAGAATGTGAAATTAGCCATTCAGATAGTGAGAAAGCCCCGGGCCTGACAACGGCAATGAGACAGTAGCGTAACAATTGTCACGCAACACATGGAAAAGGACCATAAAACAAATCAACAGTCTGCCTGCTGCTGGTCTGCAATTGGACAGCTCCACCCCTTTAATCACTGGAGTTACAGGAGAAATCCGCCGACTGTAGATATCATCTGTGATAATATCTGTCCAACAGATTTAGTTCAGGGATTTCTCAACAACCAGTGACCAGATTGCTGTGTATATTCATCGCACCCTGAGGATGATTCAAATGACTTCTTACAGCAAAGTGTATTTAAAGACTACAGTTTACACAGCAAAAAACAACCTTAAAAGCCCTGGATATGACTGCCTGGCTTCAGGAAATGTTTGTGTGTTCTCCACTCTGCAGAGACATACATGGAGGAAGAAAGAATGAGTTAAAAATACCATGTGCATGTACTCAGTTGCTGTGGTTTGAGGCTAAGAATACTGTAAACCAAAGAAAGTGAATGACACATAATTACATCAGCAGTGAGTCATGGCTTTAGTTTTCCTCAATGGAAGTTTTGTTTAAATGTTAAATGTTATTCACAAAGTTAAGTGTGGGTTTTAATGCAATTTTTTTTATCCATGATTCACCTATTGTTTAAGAATATTGAGTCAGATGTCGCTAGTCTCATTCACAGACCGCTCTTAAGAGAAAATTTCTTCTTAAAACCCACTTACGCAGTTTTCACGAAGATTTAGAAATGCATCAGTGATTCTTATTTTCACGTGGTTATAACCTAATGAAAACATAGCTGGTGATGTTACAGACAGAAGTGACTGGTGCAGAGCGCTGTGTTGGATGTGCACGTGCTGGTAAAGAGGTCATTGGTTCTGTAGAGCCTTCTCACTGTGAATGAGCTGAACTCAACGCCCTGCACACTGAAGACGTGCCTGTACTCTTACACTCACACACAACTTCATATTAAAACCACGTACATGTCTTTGATAAGACAGGTCAAGACACATGATCCATGCGTGAAATATCTTCTCGTACTAAAAAGGTTATTAATTAGTGGCTATTTTTAAGACCGGTGTAGCTGGAGCTGAATCACTGAGCAGGGCCCATCAAGCCACTCGGGCCAGCTAACGTAGGTGAGCAGAAGCAGATACAGTGTAGATATAAGGCCGGGACGTGCCGCTGTGTATCTGCTCTTTGCTTGTGTGAGACAAGGATTTAAAGTCAGATTATGATACCCCAAGCAGGACGTCATGATGGTTAAAACATCATGCTGGGTGTATTGACAATTATCTGTAACAAGGTGTTTTGGTAACCTAGGTGACCACTTCTCTCATTAATTATAGGCTTTATTTCTATCATCATTCATCATGTCTTTAAAGCTGAAAGAGGTCAAGATGCACACTGTTTGGCCTGCCCCCTCGCCATCTGCTGCTCCCACTAGCTCTCTATCTCATAAAGTGGTGCTTTATGTCTGCTGTGAATGGATGTGGATGAATGGCATCAAAAGCCGGACTCACTCAGAACTAGTATTAGTGGGAACCTCTCGTAATTTACAGTAATTGCGGAGGTCGTCTCAGATTTTAATCCCATGTGGATCTGCAATGTCTATATTTTGCGAAGTAAGAATTCCAATGCAACTTTGCTACCTTATTTCAACAAAGAGGTCATGTGACAATATTATTCATTGCGTTGTTTGTTTTTGGGGACTTTTTTTTGGGCAAGGTTTTTTGTTTTCTCTGTGCCTTTTTCTGTATTCATGTGGTGTTGGAATAGTCAAACACATGTGTCCCTGACTGGCAAAATTCATAGACCGGGAGCCAGGTCCAGCCCTCATGATGTTTCTACTACCTTTTTTCATTATTATTTCCTGTAAGCCTTTTTATACCATGGGCCATCAAAAGTTTATAACGAGCACCCCTAACTCTGGCTGTTTGGTATCAGGGGGCCCAAACCCCCTTTTTTGGACCATGTTTCTAGTGAAATGATGTAAATGCAAATATGAGGGCAGTACGATGGCATAAATTGTCATACAAGTATGACATTTGGCAAGGAACATCCTGACACAAAGGGAAAGTAGCAAAATAAGATTTGGGGGCTTGCTGCGCTTTTATTACAGCATATCACACACAACATCCCCAAAAAACAAAATAAAAAATGACTGTCCTTTTGACAAATTCTCAACAAAAATTATTATTTTTCATCACGTTGTATTTAATATCACTGCTTCACTTGCACATAGATAACTTTCCAAATTGATAAGCTTTAATTTGAGCCCAAGTTGTGCTTTCGATCTTGAAAATTACACTTGCTTTGGCCTAAAATTGTCACTATACCTAAAATCTGAGACGCAATTTTCAGTCACTAGCCTTCCAGAGAATCTACTTTCCAGCAATAATAATCATAAAGCATAAATGCCCCCTAAATTTGAAACAACTCAGAAAGTCATCGAAAAGTTTGGTACACAAGTTGCTGAGTTAACGTCAGAAAGCAAAAACCTGCAGACAAAGGTAAATTAATATGTTGTCTGAGCAATAAAATACAACACATTGTGCCTAGTAGGTCCGTGGGTTGAGCAGGCGCACCATGTACAGAGACACTGTCCTTGTTGCAACGGCTGCAGGTTTGCTGCATGTCACCCCCTCTGTCTCCCCATCACCCCCTGTCTGTCCTGTCTAAAAAATAAAATAAAAGCCAAACAAAATCTTTAAAAAAAAAAAACCACACATCTTCTGTAGCATCCATGTTGCTTCCGCATTACAAATTAAAGCTCATGAATGCACCAAAGTCAGAAGAATGACTTCTCAACTTGGGAAAAAAACAAATCTGAAGAGCACACCAGTGCAGCACTTTTTCCTCTTTGTTGGTCGAGAATTGTTGAGGCTATGTTGACCATTATAAATTAAAGTTTTGGCAGTATTTGGTTGCAGGAGGCTCATCTCACTGCACAGCACAGAGACCCATTTGCAAAAAGAGCAAGCTCAAATGGGTCTGAAGAGTAAGATCTCAAAAGATGATGAGAGGGATGACGTGATTATGTGCGGCAGAATCAGTTCTGAAAAAAGCAAAGAAAAAGGAGGTTTACACTGTACATCCTTTCTTGCCGTGCTGTCTATGTTGCATAGAGTTATAAATGACTGTGCGCATCATATCTGGGGGATAATATCTGTAAATTCCAGTTTAATACAGACGTAGCTTATCCTTTGCTAATGCGTTGCACAATACACAGACGCTTCCTGTTTCTAAATCACAAGATGTCCCCTGGTAAAACTCGCCCCATGAGAACAGGGCTAAAGTCAGCTTTCAAATCTTAAAAGATTTTGCTTGAAGGTTCAGTGTGTAGGAATTAGAGGTTCTATGGGCAGAAGTGGAATACAATATAATAAGTATGTTTTCTTTAGTGTTTAATCACCTAAGAATAAGAGTTGTTGTGGTTTCGGTACCTCAGAATGAGCAGTTCATATCCACATAGGGAGCGGGTGCCAGTCTATGAAGTCCACTATGTTTCTACAGAAGCCCAGAACAGACAAACCAAACACTGTTTTTTGCGTCTGCTGCCATTGTTTGCAGCCCCTCTGTGACGAGCCCATCAAAAAATTGCTGATTTTTTAACGTGACACTGCTTTATTCAGTGTTTTTACCAGTTTAAATCACCAGGGGTCGCATTTATAAAACAGTGCGTAGGAGCCATACTAAAAATGTACATACAGACAAAAGCAAAAAATGGTGTGCGCCAAAAAATATTCTACAATTTCTACAATTTCTCACCATCTGTGTCGCCAATTTCCCATCCCAAAAAAGGTGAGAACACTTTAGCTGGTTGCAGAGATAACAGCCCGTCTCTGACATGCCAAACAGCATCACAAATTTTTAATGTGAAACTGCGTTATGTAGTGTTTTAACCAGTTTAAATCAGTGGGTCCATTTTATTCGGAGAGAAAGAGACCTCTGTGGATGATTCTGCTCCCAGTTAAAAACTCATTAACATCTGGATTACAAATAAGGTGAGCATGCATTAGCAGGCGCTGGGCTAGCAACGTGCTGAATAGCGTAGGAGAAACGCTGATTTGTAACATGGACCTGCTTTAGTTAGTGTTTTTACCGGTTTTTATCACTTGGTCTGTTTGTTTTGGAGAGGAAGACACTTCTGTGGATAATTTGGCACCTGGTAGAAACTTCCTGAATGTCTAGGTCCCAAGTTATTAGTGAAAAAAGGTGAGCACACATTAGCAAGTGCTGGGCAAGCAGCCTCTTTCTGACATGCCAAACAGCAGCAGAGAAAAACAGCTTTATTCAGTGTTTTACTGATTTAAAATCACTGGGTACGTTTGTTTTGAAAGAAAGAGACCTCCACAGATAATTAGGCTCCCAGTGAAAACCTCCTGAACACTGACCACTTCTACCGTTTTTTTTCCCCCCGTTAAAGGGTTTTTTTGGGGGGAGTTTTTCCTTATCCGCTGTGAGGGTCCAGAGGACAGAGAGATGTTGGAATTCTAACCAGGAGAAGTTTCAGCTGGTTGCAACCTGCAACACTAGATGCCACTAAATCCCTTAAACTAAACTAAACTTTCTAAACAGCACACAGTTATGTTTAGGGTCTCTCACAAAGTTTCAACTCTTCAGGAAAGCCTGGTTTCTGCACTGCAGTTACTTGAGATCGTTTGTCAGCCACATAGTGTGACCGGTGTATCGTTTTCCAATGATTGCTCTCAAGTAAGGGCTTTTCCATTCTTTATGTGTCCTGCTATGGTCTATTCACATGAATTGTCATGGATTATTTAACTGGTGAATGATATAAAAGTCCCCAAGAGCATGAGGCTTCTAGGGATTTGTCTCCCGTCTCTGTGGGACTCTTCAGAGGGGCCTCTACATATTCCTGTCAGTAAAACAAGAAGCCGTCACCTTCTCCCCCCTCTGATATTTCTCTCAGCTTGCTCTCAAAATAATCATTAGGCTCGGTCTAAGAGCCTCATTAAGGCTTGCTAAAGAGGTCATAAGTTCTGCCTGCGCTCTAATCAGAAGTGAAGTTTCACGCTCTGCTGCAAAGCCAGATCACAGTTTCATCTTCCCTGAGACCACAATCAAACCCACTGAAATGCCTGTAATTATTCCAGATTAAACTGTTGATTACTGACAGGGATTAGATACTGTAGAATTATAATGTTTTCACAAAAGCACAAGGAGATTAACTGGTGCAGGTGACATATTTGGCATACAGTGGCTACAGAAAATATCTTAGTCATTTATACACTCAGTGGCCACTTTATTAGGTACATCTGCTCAACTGCTCGTTAACACAAATAGCTAATCAGCACTTAACGTGACAGCAGCTCAATGCATTTAGGCATGTGGACATGGTGAAGACGACCTGCTGAAGTTCACACTGAGCATCAGAATGGGGAAAAAGGTGATTTAAGTGACTTTGAACGTGGCATGGTTGTTGGTGCCAGATGGGTTGGTCTGAGTATTTCAGAAACTGCTGATCTACTGGGATTTTCACACACAACCATCTCTAGGGTTTACAGAGGATGGTCCCAAAAAGAGAAAATATCCAGCCTTGTCAACTCAAGTAACTCAAAAAACCACTGGTTACAACCAAGGTGTGCAGAAGACCATCTCTGAACCAACAACACGTCCAACCTTGAAGCAGATGGGCTACAGCAGCAGAAGACCACACCAGGTGCCATTCCTGTCAGCTAACAACAGGAAACTGAGGCTACAATTCACACAGGCTCACCAAAACTGGACAATAGAAGATTGGAAAAAACACATTCAGATGGAAGCATGGATCCATCCTGCCTTGTATCAACGGTTCAGGCTGCTGCTGGTGGTGTAATGGTGTGGGGGAGATTTTCTTAGTACCAACTGAGCATGGTTTAAACACTACAGCCTACCTGAGTATTGTTGCTGACCGTGTCCGTCCCTTTATGACCACAGTGTACCCATCTTCTGATGGCTACTTCCAGCAGGATAACGCACCATGTCACAAAGCTCAAATCATCTGAAACTGGTTTCTTGAACATGACAATGAGTTCACTGTACTCCAATGGCCTCCACAGTCACCACATCTCAGTCCAATAGAGCACCTTTGGGATGTGGTGGAACGGAAGATTCTCATCATGGATGTGCAGCCGACAGATCTGCAGCAACTGTGTGATGTCATCATGTCAATATGGACCAAACTCTCTGAGGAGTGTTTCCAGCACCTTGTTGAATCTATGACACCATGAATTAAGGCAGTTCTGAAGGCAAAAGGGGTCCAACCAGGTACTAGCATGGTGTGCCTAATAAAGTGGCCAGTGAGTTTATTTCAACACTCATCCTAATATTGCAATGCTTAAATAGCTGTAGCCTAATTTTGTGACATGAAGCTGATAGACAGATAATACAGGCCAGAGTTATACATTTAGCAGCTGACAACAGGTCTTTATTTGTTTGACTTGATTACTGCTAAGGCTCTAAGGCTCTAACATGTTCACTGCATACTGTAATTAGCATGACCACATTAGCAAACCACTATAAAAGCACTGTTTGAGTAAGTTGGAATAACACTAAGAATTGGTGCTAAAACTTGATGCACAAACACACTCACTGATATGCACATACACTAAGCAGCTCCTTCTTTTAGATCACAAAGACATGGAGTCCATGTCTTTGCATATTTGAGGAATGAACAGTTTCATGCTCAAAACTAATATTTGAAACACACCACTGAAGGTCGAGTAACAAAGGTGTAAAGCCTGTCTTGTTATTATGTCATCTATCCAGCGGAAGCAACTGGTCACTGTGATGAGCTGTCTGTCAGAGTGTGAATTTAACACCCACCAAGTGTCAAATGCTCCTGACAGCAAGGTCAGCCTCACTGACTGGTGACTTTATGGTGATATAACCTCAGCTTTACATCGTGTTTGGCCTTTATGGCGTATTTTCATGTATTACTTTGGGATGAATTACAGAATTGCTCCATTACGTTAATTTGCCTCACAGTTGTATTGCACTTACACTTTACGTCAATGTCTGTGAAAACATAGATGCTTCACACATATCGTCTCCCCCCAGCAGCACAGAAGATCTATAGGGCTCAAAAGGGTGACATAGCAGAGGTGGAAAAACCGTGATGCATTGTGGGCTTTGCGGGCAATTGGAAAGTTGTTTACATTTCGCAACTCTACGCTTGTGTTCTGTTGTTGTTATTTTAGCATTTTAAAAGTAACTGTATCATTTGAAAATGGTGCAGACTTGCTGTGTCATTAACTGCCACAATCGTTCTCACGATCGCTACGGGAACGAGATCGATGGGCTATGTAATGCGATATATTTTGATAGCAAAAACTGAAATAGAACTTGGGACAAATCTAACACAGCTGTGCAGTCAGGACTTTTAATCCCGTTTTTAAAGAGAAAAAAGAAAAAAAGAATGTTTTTAGTGACATCAAGATGTGTACTTTTTTTCTTTTGTTTCTCAGTTGTCTCCACAGGAGTAAACTTGTCCTAAACTGTGGTTAAGAAGTGAAAGTTAAAAATAAAGATGAACTCCATGTTGTGCCCAGCCGTGTATGACGATGGAGAGTTAGAGATTTATGGTGTGAAAATGCCCTAATTCTGAAATAAATAACCAAGAAGCCCATACATATTTACCACATAAATGCAGAGTGGATTTCAGGCTTCAAAATATTTTTGTTTGAAATAAATTGGTCCAGCAGACACCAAGATATGTTAGTCAAAACCTGAGCAAGCAAACAGGCAGCACCACACGGAGGTGGGACACAGTGAGGCTTGTAAAGTTTACGTACCTCTGAAATGACAACAGTCTTCTCTTTAAGGCGTAAAATTCTGAGGTCCTGCACCCACCCGAAGTTTGCTTGCCCATGAGCCCTTAAAGATTTGGCATTATTAAATTTGTCGCCAGTATAATAACTTATACCGTTGACGAGATAGAGGACAAGCTCAGCTTCATTCAACGGCGGCAGGGCTTTTAAATCCCGAGTCCAGTCTCTGTGCTCATACGGATCCACCCCACCTATTTTCTGGATGTTGTCAAGGCACCAAGCCTTTGGAACAGGGTCCGGTACCGTCCGACACACTTTTCCTTTGCCTGGTCCATCTAAATCTCTCGCTTCACATCTCTCTCATGGCGCAACGCAATGTTAACAAAACAATTTGCCCGTAACAATGGCACTGGTTACACACAATGCATTGCGAAGTCACGTGCCCTTTTGAGCCCTATGCAGTCCACAAGATTAGTCCCTTCTGTCCCTGAATTCTGACGTTGAGTAATGGCTAATAAAGTGTTGTTACAGAATGTCACAGTGTCGCAGTGACCTTTGACCTTTTGGATACCAAACGTCATCACTTCATTATTTTATCCTGTTAGACATTTGTGTGAAATTTTGTCATGAGTAGCCTATGAATTCTTGAGTTATGGCCAAAAACATATGAGGTCACAGTGACCTTGACCTTCGACCACCAAAGTCATTTTTGACTCAAAGACATTTGTGCCAAATTTGAAGAAATTCCCTCTAGGCCTTCGAGATATCACATTCACAAGAATGGGGCAAACAAACAAACACACGAACAGACGAACAACCCCAGGCATGTAGAAGTCTTGCTCTGTGTATTTGTTACATCCCATATTGACGACTGTAACACAGTTCTCTCTGGCCTCCCCACCAAACTCCTGAACAGGCTTTAAATCATTCAAAACCCTGCTGTCCGGATCATACCCCTCACCAAATCATCCGTCCACATCACTCACATTCTCATTCAACTACACCGGCTCCCTGTTCAGTACCGGACTGACTACGAAACCCTCTGCTCACCTTCAGAGCCCTCTACGACCTCGCCCCTACTTATCTCTCTGACCTTGTTGCAACGTCATTGTAATGGTGTCTTGAAAACCCATGGTGTCTTGTAAACCCATGGGTACATGTAAGTGTGCATGACACACACACAAATAAAAAATCAATCAATCTCCAGGAGTACACCGCCTCCTGCTCCCTGCCCTCTTCCTCTGCTGGTCTCCTGACCATCCCCACCTCACGCCTCAGCACCATGGGCACCAGGGCTTTCAGCTGCACCCTCCCTACCTCCACACATTGGACAGTCTAACAGCATACGTCCTTCAAATTCCATCTCAAAACCCACCTATTCAAACTAGCTTATGCGCTCTGACTGAACCCATCCCAACAGTATTATCACAGCAAAAGTCCTAAACCCTAACCATTACTATGCTCTTTACTGCTGTGTAAACTTAAACATCATCTGAACCTATAATATGTCCTATCAACGCTGACATTTTTACGAAATATAAATGTGTGCTTAAAGCAACACTGACCTTTCTGGAAATTTTACACTTTTCTTTGTTTAGGTTAAAATGTTATTAATAAACTGATGGCACACTAAAATGTAAGTGAATTCCACCAGTGATAAAAACTCATAATTATACCATTCTCATATGGTTCTAAGAATACTCCGACCAATAATTGCATTCGGACCGAATGCAATTATTGGCCGAGCGTCGTGTCTGTCTTTGCCACGTGGAGGCCTCCGACTGATGTAACCGCTCGCGTAACATCTCTCTCCCCCGCTAACACTAAGAGAAAACTTGATGCTGCAAGAGACAAAACTCGGGTCAACATCAGCTCTGCTTTCGAGCGATGGCGAAGACTGATGCAGCTTCATCCTGAGCTGAAAAGGGACGAGATGGTCGCAGAGTTTCTGCTGGACAGGTAGTTTTAGTTTGTCTCTAATGTAACATAGACTATAACGTTATATATGACAACACAGCATCCAGTTGCTAACGGTTAACCTACTGTAACGCCTAACGTTGCCTGAGCCTCAGTATTATCTGCCTTGTTTGTTGCCAGTCACCAGTACTATCTAACGTTAGTACTGTAACCTTATTCTAAAACTCATCAGTCATCACTGACTCCGGTTGAGTTTTAAAACTCTAGGGTTGCGTTTGACTGTCTTGGTTGTAACATTACACTCGCGCTCCACTTTCGTGTATCTAACATTACCTTACCAATGCCTAAGTCTATCATAGACATAATGGAGGAGGGGGGAGAAGGCCTTTGGAGGGAGGTGGAGTTGCAGGAGGAGGGGGATGGGGCTTTGGAGGGAGGCAGGAGTTGTGGATGTTCAGATTTTTTCTAAGTGTTGTGTGAAATGCAAGAAAGGTAAGAGTTGCTTTAAGTGGCTCTTCCACCTCCCATAAATAATGAATAGCCCCTAATGTCCTGTGTGTTTGTAAAGAACACAGAAAACGACCCAGATGATGTAGCTACTGACTGTCTGTTTTGTTTGAGGTTCAGTTTTTCATCACATTTCACGGCAGATTGTAAAAAATGACAATTTCATGCTCGACTTGTCTGTGAACAAATAACACAGATAATATTAGTGGGAGTCAAACACAGCTTTGACTGCTCAACTTTCAGCTGGTTGAGTTAAAGTTTTTAAAGAAGGACCTGTTGTGATTACAACTGGGTCACTGAACTGTCTGACGCTGCGGCGTGTGTGCCTGCAGCTCTGTGATTGTATGTGTTTCAGTCACGCTACCTCTCTCCCACCTCTTGCAGGTATGGGGGGCCTTTTAAACTAGTCGGAGCAGAGATCCAAAGGTCCATGCAAAAATACTGCAATAATTGGCTTGAGAGCAAAGGCGCTCTGGCCTCAGCGTGCTGAAATGACTTGTGATGGTTGCTCATTTGTAGCCCTGCCCTCCATCTGTGAGCAGGTGGTGGTGTTGAATTATTTCCCCTTTAATGCTGATCGCATGTGTCGAAGAGAGAACTCAGTCTCAACTGCAGGTTCACTCGTTATCCATTTAATTCACTGTTTTCATCGCCCCATTTAAAACCAGTAGCAGCCTGTTCACGCTGACATTATGTCATTTCAAGGATCCGAACCATTCAAGGCTTCGTTCACTTCATAACACTGTAACTGAATACTTGTTGAGTCATAACTTCCGGTCAAACAGCTTGTGATTTATTGATATCCTTGCTCATTACATTGTAATTCAATTGATCACTTCTGTCTCTTGCCATCCTGCCAACAATCCACTTAGGAAATACCAAACAGGGCGTTTCCCCATACAGTCAGAACACCTTGACCTTCATAGTGGACAGGAACACTGCGTTAGTCATTGATGAAGACGCTGAATGGACAGTGACAATATCACATACTGGCTTTTAATCAGACATTACATTACAAACAGCATCTTTATGTTACGTGTTTTCTCTAGGGCAGTGGTTCCCAAATGGTGGGTCACGGTCCAAAAGTGGGTCGCAGGTCCATTCTGAGTGGAGGTGACTCACAAACAGAGTTGGGTGAGGGTTACTTTAAAAGTAATTACAGTACATTACTACGTTACTTTTTAAAAAAGTAACCAGTTACTTTACTGCGTTACTCCCTGAGTAAAGTAACTCAGTTACTTTAAAAGTACTTCCAACGTTATTCCCTAAGAAAAGTAACTCAAGCAGTAATTTTGAGTATTCTACATTTCCTATTGGGCAATGGACCACAGGGCACTAAGCCTACATTTTTTTGTCTCCAAAATTAAAGTTATGGACCACTTGCCCTTCACTGAGATCCAATTCTCCCATCACAGCCGTCACTTTGACCAGTAGAAACACGCAACGATCTGCTGCCGTAGACAACTGTATGACAACAACACCCCAGCGTTTTTAATATTTCCTCTAGGTATGTTACCACACAGAGTAAATGGGGGAAATGATGGTGTGAAACAGCAGAGGCACTTTGTCAACCTGCTGAGTTAACGTTACTGTCATTAGCATCAAGCTAGCAAACAATGGTACATCCTCACGGTCGGACATAAAGTAATAACATTAACAAATAGCGGCGGGGCTTTTACTCACCACAACTGCAGAGGCTCCCAGCTTCATTTGAAACAAACTACATTATAGACGGTCCGTTATTTATTAATCCCTCTGTGTGTTTATATATTTACTTTTTATCCACTCCGTTGTCTTTGTAAAGTTAACATATCGCACCGTCATTTCAAACTCAACACTTGTTTCAAATTAAAAGCCCCTTATAAACTCAGCTAGAGAATCCCTCCATTTTCTAAACAGGCTTTTATTCTGAAACATTTGTCAGAACTTCCTGTGGAAGATACAGTAGCTTGATAGTTTACGTGTGGCACTTCAAATGTAGCTCGTGCCATCTGCTGACGCTTTTAGGTGACTACAACAACATGTCGGCTGGCACATGAACAGACACAGTGACTCAAATAATAGTAAAATAAAAATAGGACAAGAATAACCCGATGACACCACACATGCCGTGAAAGATGACCGGGGATAATTGGTGAGTGCCAGCTTGTAGCGTGTACCAGGCATAATGCAAGTCCTGAGTCTGAAATATGTCTGTCAGTGAGTCCTCCTCCACCTATTTAGACTCCACTGTAGACAACGGCAGCATTTCTCCGACCACATAGCGAGCCACAAGCTCCGTGGCTTCTTTCAGACTGATAGGTTTAACGTTATCTCCGTTATTAGAAACAAATGACAGCCGTTGCTGTTTCGGAGCTGAAGGACCAGCGTTCTAAAAGTAACGTAAGTAACTAACTGACGGCTTGTTTGAAAATGTACTTAAGTATTTGATTACTCAAACACCAAACTAACCCATTAGGTTACTCGTTACTGCAAAAAGTAATCAAAGTACTCTAACGACTTACTTTGTAACGCATTATACCCAACTCTGCTCACAAATATGTCAAGCTTGTGAAAAACAAACTTTATTTTGAAGTACAGTGAATTTGTGGCACAGAGCTTTTATTTTAAAGTGAACTAGGAAACTAGCTCAACAACATGGATAAATGCAAGAATGACAATGAATATATCAAACTGCATGGACCTTGAAGTAATGACTAAGGATGAATCTGGACCCCATGGCTGGACCAGTTAGGAACCACTGGTCTAGGGCTGGATATCCTGTAAACAAGACTAGGTCAAAACCTGGTGTATGGCTCGACCATACAGTTACTTTGCCTTGCACCAACATGTTGACATGTGAACACAGTGCTGTCAGAGACACCCAGCTGGGCGTTCCCTGAGGAGTCCCTGGCATTTTCAGCTGGGGGAAAAAACACTTTGGTTGACAAGGGGGCGACGGGTTGTGGCTGCTGCTGCAGGAGTGTGAGCTCCACCCAGGGGACAGCTGTGAGAGTCCAACCAGCTGCGCACACAGTGACAGGGCTGACCGATAGTATACCTAACAGTTATTATAAGTTTTAACAAAAGAGTTGAGTCATTTATATATCAGTGTAAGTTTGTTGGGACATTTGAATGGCTCATTGTTGGATGTTAGCTGCTGCAGCTGTGTTAGCTCATGCTAACCAGGCTTAAAACTTAAGACTTAAAACAACCATTTGACAGGAGCAGAGCAGCTCCAGAGATGGCAGAGAACAGAAAGTTTGCTGGTCCAGTCTGGAGTCAGGACGGTCCAGGATCAGACCCCTGGCACAAAAAGGATCCAGTGCAGGTAATGTTTGACTGAAGGTGTTTTGTTACTACTTGATACTGGGTTATTTCAGTCGATACCTTAAAGGTATCAAGTACTACAGACATCCAGCCCTACTGTTCTGCATGACTTTTTGTAATGCATCTACACAGGAAAATTGTTTTTATATTCACCCCAGCAATCATGTTCAGTAACTGCAACACACATTGGGGTCAACAGAGCCTCCATTACAACACATTCTCACTCCAATATCATCAAATATTGACGTTTGGTCATGGACTTTCCACGTCCAGATATGACGTGAAAGGTACCCTGGGTGTGTTGGTTGTTGATGTTCTGGGACGCCATGTCAAGTTATACCTGCCATGCTATGTCAGTAAAACACTGTGAATTGATGTTTTTTTGCCTTCAACAACAAATGCATGTGGTTGGGTTTAGGACAAAATAAGAGGGTTAAAGGAGCTATATGTAAGAAATCTAAAGCAAATAGTCGTAAAATCCTCCTAATATGTCACAGAGACTAAGGAATAATGTTCATATAACATACTGATCTCACCGACAACAATAGTACAGCCAGAATATTCGCATCCTAAAAATTTTTTTTGCAGTCTGCAAATCATGTTTATGTTTTGAATTTGTGTTTTGGCCTGTTGCACCACCCACTGCCGTCTACCAGTCACGCAGTCAATAGAGTCTCAGCATCAGTTACAGTTACGATTGAGCTACAGCAGCACGGCAAGCAGCATTAGCAGTGTCCCCAGTACATAACATTAACAACCAGCTTCTCCTCAGCTGTACCCAGCAGCAACGTTAGCAGCAGAGAAGCCAGACTTGCTCGAACTGGAAAACCAAACATCAAGGACACGGCAACATGGCCCTGCCACGACAGCCGCCAGTGGGCAAACAAATCAGTCTCCAGCATGTCACTGTCCAGCAACCTTGAATCTGTAGGGGAGGGGGGGCGGACATGACTCGCGGCAGTATTTTGAATTTGAGTGCAGTAACCGTTTTGGCCACATTCTAACATACAGCGCCTTTAAGCTTTAGAATCTTACTGGACGCAAACGCCACTCTCCCAGGTGAGGGTCAGTGTTTGTTGGACCCATCCACCACCCCTCCCACCTGCCCTACTCGGACTTTCATTGCCTTAACATTCCTTTGTGTGCCACCGTGTTTAACCTGGAAGAGGTTTTGATTTAGAAAAGTTAAGAACTGAGGAAAGAAATTTCTAATAGAATCCACACGTTTCAAATTTAATAATTAAATTTAGCTAAAAATAATAAAAACATGATATTCTGTGCCAGCCTCAGAGATGTCCTATCATTTTATACAAAATGTGGTTATCACCCCAAAAAACATCATTGTAAATTCTGTGTGTTTTTTGTGTGTGTGTGTCTTCCTTTGGAAATCAACCACTGATTGAGGGAGGAACAATCAGCAAGAGCCTTATTACGTGGATCCCTGCCATCAGACTTGCAAATAATGGCACACGGCTAATTGATTAAACTCCACAGAATCACATGTCCTCACCCATGACTCACAACACAGACAGTATCATCATATCGTCCTCTTCTTGTCATCAGCGGCATGCTCAGAGGATTTCCCTGCACAATATCACACTGATAAAGCCGTGTCGCTTGTCACAGTCAGTTTTATCACCTTGCTACATTGCAATTGATGCAACTCTGACAAAGTGAGTCAGTGTAAATGCTATGCAACAGTCTGATGTCTGCTTTGATATTTATTGATGCAGCTCTTGATAATCAAGTGACTCACTGGCTTTTTTCTGATACATCCATGAAGGATCTTTATATAGACCACAGTAACACAACATCTGTCTGGAGAGCAGTGATGGAAAGTCACTTCAGCACTGTACTTAAGTACAATTTTGAGGTACCTGAGTATTTACATTTTCTGCTACTTTAAACTTTTACTCCACTAGCCTACATTTCAGAGGTAAATACTGTACTTCTTACTCAACTACATACATACGATAGCTGTAGGTGCTTTGCAAAGTCATATTATTAATACAAATAAATAAGTAAATTATGATATGTTAATGTAGTAAGACTTTACTAATGGCCTTGGGGGGAAATTCACAAGCTTCTCAGTAGTATATAAATTAATAGGTCAATATAAAATGTATATTAATTAGCTCCACCTTTTCCAGCTGCAGCGTTAAAGTGATTAACACATTAATGCATCTAAAATTATAATTCAGTCAGGAATACTTTAATCAAGAAAACGTTTCCACTGGGTCCACTGGGTCAACTTTTTCCGTTTGCAGTGTTATATCTGGTGGTATGACTCTGTTCTGGGGCCTCTCTGCCTTTCCTAGGCCTACACAGAAAGCCTAAGTCAGAGAGAGCACATCTTTCTGCCCTTCCATGTGCCTACATGGAAAGCCTGATGCAGGATTTATACTTCTATGTCAAGTCAATGCCGTACCCACAGCATAGGCACATGCACCTCACCAGAAATGTAACTACACAGGGACACAGACCTCCTGTCTATCTTTGTAAGCTGAAACCATTTCTGTCAGTGGAAACAAAACTTTAATCTACTTTTATTTCACAGATAAGAAACAATAAATTGTGAAGACAATAAAGCAAAAAAAATTGATAAAAATAACATATTAAGTGTGTGATTTATCCTGGCTTCATATGAGCAGAGGAAATCTCCGCTATCCGCTAGGCTAATTGATACAATGTAAAATGCCATAGACTTGTGCTAATAACGTTAGTATGTTGTATTTGTTTGGAAAACATGTTTAGTATGGGACAGTTGTTTTGTCAGTGAACCTTGTGAGTTGTAATGGAGCCGAATTTTGTAACGTTACCTTTGTTCAACGTTGTGTTGTCCATGGCTTCATTTGAGTAGAGGAAAAGTCTGCTAGCCACTAGGCTAATTTATACAATGTAAAATGCCATAGGTTTGTGCTAAAAACATTAGCATGTTGTATTTGTGGGGAAAATGTGTCTAGATAAAGATAAGTGCTTTGTCTGTGAATACTGTGAGTTATAGTGAAGCTGATTTGTGTACTTGTTGTATTTGTGTACGTGTGTTTTGAATCAACTAAACTTTACAGCACTTCACAGAAACCCAGCCGCCGACTACTGTTGTGGAGGTATAACTACAGAGTGGCACAGACCCCACCACACTAGTATAAATGCCAATGTGATGTGATGATTTCGGTTGTTTTCGTGTTGCATGGGTTTCTTTTACTTTTTAAAAGAGATTTACTATTGCATTCCTAAACCACTGTCAGATTGATCAAAATCAATACAGCAGAATCAGAATAACTGTCTTACTTATTCCACTTGTTTTTCCCTCATTGACTCCTTTTTTTGTTTCTTGTTATGTCTCTCCATTTGTCAACTTCTGCAATATTGCATTTTCAATTTTACTTGTTTTTCCTTCCAAGAAATAAATGAATAGTTTACTTTCTTTCTGAGCATGTGAACAAAGAATCAATGTCAGTTTCATGACTATTAGATAAGTAAAGAGCTGGAGTCAGGATGTGTTTAATCTAGTATTGTCTAAAAGCTTGGCTCTCTGTAAAGTTCCAAAATTAAATGTAAAAGCTTGCATAATGTTGTCACAGTGAGGTTTCAAGGTTTGGCATCATCATTCCTGCACAGAAACTAAAACCAAAAGCAGTGGTCATTCACCGTATCTGCCAACCTGCGCTTTAGTTGGACACAAGGAACAGAAGTGGAGTGTGGACAGCTGGGAGTGGACACAGCCAGCCCAGTCATCAGAGGAAAATGTTGGCATTGTACAAACCATACATGTTTGCATGTTTTATACATATAATATCAACATTTCTACAGTGACATACATGAGCTGGCTTTGTCATGGGGAGTTGGAGGGGATGGTGGATGGCATGACAATCTGCAGATCATTGTTCAAGACAAACAACACAACTGGATGTTTTTAGAGTCATCACTGTGGTTCCAGCTGTTTTTTAGGCTTTCAGTGTGGGTGTTTTGTAGTGACCTTTCTTCTTTGGTGGGGATAGTACCATGAAAAGCATTTTGTTTTTAAGAGACATCACTACAAGAATTCTCATCCTCTTTTTCATGAATTTGAAAAACTCCCTTCAGCAAAATGATTCAGGGTGCACAAAGCAACATGAAACATCTTTGAGAAATCCTTTGTTCTGTGCTCTGTCATCTTACTGAACAAACGACTTCATTAGCTATTAGTGACTGCCACTATTTCTTTCTTCATGATCTTATGATCTCTATTTAGGATATGTGTTAATTGTTGGCACTTTCATTCCAGTTTTTTGGGATTTCTAGCAATTGGGTTGAGACAGCAATTGACATATTGTTGTTTTTACATTTATATAGCGTGAGATGGATCGGGGGTTTGGCGCAGCGTCTGCAGAGATGCTGGCACTGTGCCGGACCGTCATATTCAAGAGAGTGTTGAGCCGGAGGGCAAAGCTTTTGATTTACTGGTCCACCTACGTCCCAAC
The DNA here is from genome assembly GCF_011397635.1 of Epinephelus fuscoguttatus. Taxonomy (NCBI): domain Eukaryota; kingdom Metazoa; phylum Chordata; class Actinopteri; order Perciformes; family Serranidae; genus Epinephelus; species Epinephelus fuscoguttatus. Next base: position 16,053,224 of record NC_064763.1, on the reverse strand, counting down.
CCTCACCTATGGTCATGAGCTCTGGGTAGTGACCAGATTTTGAATACAAGAGGCAGAGATGAGTTTCCTCTGTGGGTTGGCTGGGCTCAGCCTTAAAGATAGGGTGAGGAGCTTGGACATCCAGAGGGAGCTCGGTGTAGAGCCACTGCTCCTTCGCGTAGAAAGGGGTCAGTTGAGGTGGTCCGGGCATCTGATCAGGATCCTCCTGGGCGCCTCCTGTTGGAGGCGTTTGAGGCATTTCCCACTGGTAGAAGGACCGGAACATGCTGGAGGGATTACATATCTCATCTGGCCTGGGAACACTTTGGGGTCCCCCAGGAGGAGCTGGAAAGTGTTGCTGGGGAGAGGGACGTCTTGAATATTTTGCTCGGCCAGCTGCCCCACGACCCAGCTTCCGATAAGCAGTTGAAAATGGATGGATAGATGGATGTAGTGCAGACAAAAGTGATACATAATCTAAATAAGACACATTTAGAGGTGTTAGTAGGCATAGTTATTCCCTTTGGATAGAAACAGGCTGACCATTTTCCCTCTATTTCCTGTGTTAATGCTAAGCTAACAGCTAACTGCATCCTCACTCCAGCTCTAAACTCCTCCTCAAATGCCAGTTTTGAAATTTCTAGTTTACACTGGATACTGGGTGTATTTGAACTTTTCTTATTGATGAATAAGAGTGATACTTATTTTTATTTTTTCATATTGTGAGTTGATATTTTTTCTATCTTTCCATCTGATTCTATAGACCCTTTTACTGTTAGTAAACAGTATGATGGTTTTTGGTGGGTGGGGCTTAGCTGGAGGCAAAACAGTTCTCCACAGACATTAGCTAGCACTAGTTAGCAAGTTCTGTTGATTTGTTTTAGAAAATGGAGGAAGATGATGTGAATGGTGCGTTCAGAAATACTCATTCTGAGTGTTGGAGTGCACTCTGACACAAACTGGAGTGTTCATAAATTTGTAACACTGTCTGAATGTACCGTTCAGTTATCTAGAGCACCGCACTCTCAGAGTGGCAGAGTGCACTCTGGTCACTTTGTCTGGTGAAACAGAGCAGCAGAGTGTCGAGCGGAGTGAATGTTGAACTATAACACTCCGTTTCTTTGACCAACAGGGCTCTCATTTTAGTGAGTTCAGACTGAATTTAAGAACGCACCATGTAAGGTTAGGCTAGTATGTGTTCAAATTTCAGTTTTGAGCCATGACTCCTTCTATTCTGGCTCCCAAGAACACAACAAGACAACATTTTAAGTGTCCTATGTAGCCTACAGCCCTGTGATGGCGAGTCGTGTTTTGCCTCCAGATAACAAACTGACATCATTGTGACGTCGGCCCTAGAGGGGTCCATGGATCTTAAGATTTAGTGTTTGTCTCATTGAATGTTTGCATCATTAGTGACTTAATCTATCGCACTAACTGTCTTAGGTGTGTGTTGTTGGCAGTATTTTTGCAGCCTGTTGCTCAATTACAAATATGTTTTTTTAAACTGTGACTTTAATGCCTGATTAAGGTCGACGACTGAACTATTGTTTTCTCAAAGCTGTGGTACTGACAGAAACTGGAACAGGCTGAGCATGAACTGAGCCACTGTAACTATCTTTTAACTTCAGTGTATTCAACATCATTCACTTCCTGCATTGTTTTGATAATACCTGTCACTTCATGTAAATGCAGTCTGCTGTTTGTCTTTCATCCCCGACAGTGTTCAATATGCAACAGTGAGCTCGTGTTTGCGTGCATGCCACCAGACGTCAACACATTGACAAATTTTCAACAGGGCGGAGAGGCTTTGTACATTTTCAGGGATGTTTGTATAATTCTGGCAGCATTTCAATGAAAGATGACACCTGAGGGATGAGCTCTCTTGGGCTGTAGGAGGGGAACCGGCAGTTAATCAATGAGGATGTTCAATCCTGTTAAACAGCCAACTTCTCTGTTTGTCTTTCAGGCCAATAAACTTAGAACCAAGACCCTGCACAACACACTCAACCCTGTCTGGAGTGAGACCCTGACCTACTACGGCATCACCGACGAGGATATGGTCCGCAAAACACTCAGGTACTCTCAACTTTATTACACCCAATTTGTTCCCACAGTGAAGAGAAAGACAATGACCGCTGAAAGGAAAGAATGAGGGGGAAGGTGGAAAAAACTTGTGATAGACGGACCGATTCTTTTCACACTATAGGTTCCTTAAAGGGACATTGTGTAACATTTTCAGTTGTTTATTGGCAAAAATTGATGTCTGCATTCATAAATATGTCTTCACTGGTGTACTATTACCTCCACCAATAATCTGACTTATTCTCATAAAAGGAGAATTTCGGATTTGTTTGTACATTGTGCGGGTAAGTCGTCTGTGGGGTTCCATTACATTTCGCCATCTTGAGAATACACCCGCCAGCAAGGGACATACAGCACCGCCTTTGGCGTTTTCATTTAGAGCCAGGCCAGCACTGCGTGACTGAGGAGCCGAAGGAGAGGAGCAAGAGGCGCTTCGCTACTACCCCGGCAAATTTGAAACAAAGTCCCACTCTTTGAGCATAATGCAGGATCATGTATTATGCAGCATCATGGGAGACGGAATCCTTGTCGCCAAGAAAGCGCAAAGGGAATAGAAAAGGCAGCGTGACCGGCGAATTAAAAAAACGAAGGCCCACATCGGGGTAGCCTTTCCCAGGTAGAGAGAGCTGCTGAGGGAGAATGGTAATACAATCACAGGTCAGCGCTAACAGCGGCTAACAGCGGCGCAGTGATGCGAGAAGAGGGATGAGGCTGTTAGCGACTGGCCGCTAACAGCGGCTAACAGCCAACAGCGTCGCTGGCCTGTGATTGCATTACCATTCTCCCTCAGCAGCTCTCTCTACCTGGGAAAGGCTACCCCGATGTGGGCCTTAGTTTTTTTAATTCGCCGGTCGCTAACAGCCTCATCCCTCTCCTCACATCACTGTGCCGCTGTTAGCCGCTGTTAGGCGCTGGCCTGTGATTGTATTACCTTTCTCCTTCAGCAGCTCTCTCCACCTGGGAAAGGCAACCCCAATACTGACCCTTGTTTTTTTAATTCGCCGGTCACGCTGCCTTTTTGATTCCCTTTTGCACTTTCTTGGTGACGAGGATTCCGTCTCCCATGATGCTGCATAATACATGATCCTGCATCATGCTCAAAGAGTGGGACTTTGTTATGCGGCAGTAGTGCCGCTGGCCACTAACAGCTGTTAGCGGCGCAGTAATGCGAGGAGAAGGATGAGGTGTGTGAGGTTGAGCCACTTGTCAGTTGTCAAAAGACAAGACATGATCGGTTTGTTTCAGTTTACATCCACCCCAATAGTCCTACGTTGTAAACACAGCCAGCATGGTGAGGAGGGGGTTTGTCAACTCGCGTCGCGTGTGTCTGTGTAGGAGCCTGAATGAATACTCCATGTAGTATCGGATGACATGGTTTCATCAGTGTTATCATAGCTTTTTGGTACACAGCGGCTACAATTGTTGCAATACGTGTTTGAAACAGTGAGGCGCTAGAGTGCGCCATCTGTTTGAATACAATATATGATTTCAACGTTAGATGGGAGAAATTCCTACACACTGTGGCTTTAAAGTTGTGAATATACTGAACTTTTTCAAACCTTTGGATCTTTTTGCAAAATATATTCTAAGTTTCTTTGTGACACTCTGCTATAGCATCCCACTTGTGTGTAGGTTGTCTACACACAAGTAGACAACCTACACGATGTTACAGAGATGTCACTGACCAACAATCTGTCGTGTGAGGGGCAGGTAGCAGATGTCGAGGGGCCGTATTCATAGACATTCTGAGAATAGAAGACAAGGAAAAAGAGGAAAGGAAGAAGGGAAGGGAGGATGTAAATGAAAGAAATTAGGGAGAATGGAATAGAAGGTATTGGAAGGGTGGGAAAGCAAAGAAGGAAGGGAAGGAGGAAAGGAAATGAGAGGAATTGGAGGGGCGGAAGGACAGAAGGAAAGAAGAGGATTCGAAAGGGAAGGAAGGAAGGAAGGGAATTAAAGGAAGGGAGAGGAAAGGGAGGATGGAGGGTAAGGTCATGAAAGCAACTGAAAAAAGCAAGACAAAAGGAAATAAGAGGACTAGAAGGGGAAGAAAGGTAGGAAGGACGGGAATGAAAGGAAGGAAGGAAGGAAGGAAGGGAAGGTAAAGAGAGCAACTGAGGGAAAAGCAAGGAAGGAAGAAAATGGGAGGAATGGGAAAGAAGGAATGAGAGGAAAGGAAGGAAGGAAGGACGGATGGAAATGAAAGAAATTAGGGAGGAAGGAATGGAAGGTAATGAGAGTGATGGAAGGGCGTGAAAGCAAAGAAGTAAGGGGAGGAGGAAAAGGGAGGATGGAGGGTAATGAAAACAATTTGGGAAAAAGCAAGAAGGAAATAAGAGGACTGGGATGGGAAGCAAGGGAGGGAATTAAAGGAATACACAGGGAAAGAAGGAAGGACAGGAAGGTAATGAAAGCAATGGAAGGAAAAAGCAAGCAAGAAAGAAAGGGAATGAGAGGAATGGAAGTCAAGGAAAGAGAGGAAAGGAAGTAAGGATGTAAATGAAAGAAACTGGGACAGGAAGGAATGGAGGGTACTGAGAGTACTGATGGAGGGAAGGAAGGGGAGGAGGAAAGGAAATGAGAGGAATGGGAGAGACGGAAGGACAAAAGGAAAGAAGAGGATTGGAAAGGGAAGGGAGGGAATTAAAGGAAGGAAGAGGAAAAGGAGGATGGAGGGTAATGAAAGCAATTGAAGGAAAAAAGCAAGAAGGGAGGAAATAAGGGGACTGGAAGGGGAAGAAAGGGAGGAAGGAAGGGAGTTAAAAGAAGGAAGGAATAGAAGGTATAAAGAGAGCAACTGAAGGGAAAAGCAAGGAAGGAAGAAAATGAGAGGTATGGAAGGAAGGAAAGAGGAAATGAAAGAAATTAGGGAGGAAGGAATGGAAGGTAATGAGAGTGATGGGATGTTGGGAAAGCAAGGAGGGAAGGGGAGGAGGAAAGGAAATGAGAGGAATGGGAGGGGCAGAAGGACAAAAGGAAAGAAGAGGATTGGAGAGGAAAGGAAGGAAGGAAGAAGGGATGAGGAAAGGGGGAATGGAAGGTAAGGTAATGAAAACAATTGAAGAAAAAATCAAGAAAGAAGGAAATAAGAGAACTGGAAGGGGAAGAATGGGAGGAAGGAAGGGAGTTAAAGGAAGGAAGGAGGAAAAGAAGGAAGGAAAGGGAGAGAGGAAGGTAAGGTAATCAGAGTAACTGAAGGAAAAAAGCAAGATGGGAGGAAATAAGAGGACTGAAGGGGGTAGAAAGGGAGGAAGAAACACAGGAAGGAAGGAAATTAAAGGAAGGAAGAGGAAAGGGAGGATGGAGGGTAAGGTAATGAAAGCAATTGAAGGAAAAAAGCACGAAGGAAGAAAATGAGAGGAAAGGAAGGAACGAGGGCTGGAAATGAAAGAAATTAGGGAGGAAGAAATGGAAGGTAATGAGAGTGATGGAAGGTTGGGAAAGCAAGAAAGAAAGGGGAGTAGGATGAGTATAGAGGAATGGAAGGGAATGAAAGGATAAAAAGAAAAGACATGGAAATGACAGAACGGAAAGAACAAGGAAGCAAATAAGAGGACGCGAAACAAAGGAAAAGAGAGAAGGAAATTAAAGAGAAATAAAGAAAAAAAGTAAGGGGAGAAAGAGAGAAAACATTCCCCTCCATGCGATGGTATATTTCACTACCAGAGAGGCTTTAGAGAATAAGTTTCAGGGAGCAGTGATGTTCGACAGTGTCTCTTCTTCATGGCTCCTGAGGTAAATCACCATATTACAGCCTTTATTTGACAACAGCAATTTTACCCAGAAATGACTGCTGTCGTCATTTATCCTGTGTATTCTTTTTCACTACAATTTATGCCACATGTCTCGGTGCCAGGGCGAACCTGAACGTGTGATAGCCCCTGATCAGTTAAACAGCCGGGAAATCCTTTGTGTTTGTGTGCACTCCAAACAACACTTTTGTTTGGGTGAGATAACTTCTTGTTGTTGTTGGTTATTTGTATTTCACTACGACACCTGAGAATAGACTAAAATCTGGAACAGAGGCGTCTGCTTCCCATGATAAACATGACACTGTTATGCAATGGAAGTGTTACTTCACTGTTCTTTGCTCCTTTATTTTTACTAAAGTGGTCACACTGTAGTAGAAGTAGGTTGCATAACCATATGTGTAATCATTTCAGGAGCTACAGTACAGTATACAGTCTATCCTAATGATAGGTGGGCCGCACACAGTGGAGGGAGTAAATAACTGCAGTGTGTGTTTCTGGTGTGATTGTACCTGTAGTTGTGACTTCTAATTAGTGCCAGGAGCTCATTATATCACCCAACAGTATGTTTGTTGTAGCTACTGAGAAAAACTGATTGGTGTAGAGGCCATGCCATCGTTAGGCAGTGTTATGGCTGCTGAAACTGTTGCTGTACAGGTGGTTCAGATCAAAGAGTGTCATCAAATTTGACACAAGCTTTCGTGGTCACCTGATGATGAACCTCTACTGACTTTGGTGACCCCCTGACTTTTCCTTGAGCACCACCATGAGGTTTATTTTTGTGTTATTGAGTGGAATATCTCAGCAACAACTGGAGGGATTGCCATGAAATTTGATGAAGATATCCATGTCCCTCTAACAAGGAATTGTAATAACCCTGGTTATCCCTCAAAGATCTAGCTACACTTGCCAACGTGAAAACACAAAGCCTGTTTGTCCAATCCATAGACTGTATAAATAATGAACGTAGCTACCATGGCATCTGCCACTGGTTTGTGGAATGTTCCTCTGAAGCCTCAAGTTAAGCATTACAGCCACCACCATCTTGTTTTTTGTTTTTTTTTTGTTTTTTTTTTTATTTTAGCCAGAAGTGACCATAGTTGGGTGAAAGAAACACTTTCTGCATATTGATAATAGCCCTAATATATCATTCTTCAGCAGAGACAAAATGAAAACAGGACAATGAGGTCTTGCTGCCGTCTTGACAAAGCACTCCGAGATGCTTTCACTTCAACCCACTGGTTTGCAGACACCTGTTTTGTAGCCTCAAGTTCGGCATTTCAGCTGTCGCCATCTTGATGTTTTGGAGCCAGAAATGACCATATTTGGCAAGAGGGTGGAGCTGTGTAGGAGTAAGGGGTGGATCCAAATCCACCCCCTGTACAGTTGTCATGAATGTTGAAATTAGCTACAGAGACCAAAACCATTTTTGTGCCAGGCTGTAAACATGTTTATTTTAGCTCTAAGGTTGCCATTTTAACATGGGAGCCAGCCTCAAGTGGCCATCAGAGGAACTGCAATTTTTGACACTTCTGCATTTGCTTGGTCTGTTCTGTGTTTTTATAGAAACAACATGGCAGACTCCATGGAAAAGGACCTGCGCCGTATGTAGATATAAAGGGGTCATTGTAAGACAGCAAAAACACGATTCTTAGTATCAGTTGATTTCAAACAAATGACACCAAAACAATGAATACTATATTCCATTCTTGCTAATATACCCCCCAAAATCCTACATATTGGGCGTTGAACATTTCATCTAGTGCCAAATGTGTTTGGTTTCAACAAGCCCTCCAACCCATATGACCACATAAGTCCTATTTATACTGGCAACTGGATTGAGTACATTCTGCTAACAATCCATCAGCTTCTCAGTGATGATGCAAAACAACAGTGAAATATACAGTAAACTGTTCAGTGTCTATACAGGAAACAGTGACTGAAGCACCACTTAACATTTAACACTGGGGGGTGGGGAAATAAGTGATTCTCAGATGCATCACTATACGGACATGAACGATTTGGCATCACTTCACAAATGTCAATAATCGATTATGTAAATGTCTATTAATAACATGATGTTGTCGGATTGAAAGAGGCACAACTCAACCACGAGGGCAGTGAAGCACCTTTACAGTCTACAGAGCGGACAGGTTTGTAAATCATCACAAAAGGCAGCAGTTGCAAGCTTGTTTTAATCTTATGTCTAATAAAATAATTACAAAATTATTACATTTGAACCACTGCTTTAGAGCATCAAGAAGCTGGGTGGATTATTTCTACCACTGTCACCCAGTTGGATGTTCATGATCCACTCATGCATGATGAGCTTTATTGGAGTAAGGACTGAGGGATGCACAAGTGTTCATCAGATCAACATTAATGTTGTGATCGTCCTGTAATTGAAATCTAATTGCATTATTTCTAATAATTTATCAATTCTTCAAACCTCAGATTAGTTATTTTTAAAAGTCATGCATACTGTATCTCACAGCTGGTGAAGTAATTGCTAAATCACTGTTAATAACTGACAACCTAATCAACATTCTGCAAATATTTTATGGTTATTTTGTGTTGCAGAGCAGGAGAAATATTAGTGTTGTTCCCTGCAGTGAGTACCACCACAACAACAAGGAATGTCAGTAACATCAACAACTTCTCACAGATGTGATCTGATCGACACTCGTCTGCACGCAAGCCAAAGAAAATCTATTCACATAACAGCGCCTTAATAAACCATTTCCCACCAACAATACTGAGAGAGAATCCTGCACATTCCCACACAACACTGTTCATTTATTTTTGTAAATTGAAATTCTAATTCATCACCACCTGTCCATGTAGCAGATAAGTTATTTTTTTTATCTGTCATGTTTCATTGTGATTCCTATTATGCCGTATCCCCTACAAGCAGTGCTAATACATATTACTCATGCCACAGGGTGCATGATGCATAATGTAATGAAATGGCGGAGAGGAATATAGATCTCCAGTCTGTAAAGTAAAAGTGAAGCTCGGAGTGTACGTGAGCCTTTGTCCTCGGTGGCTTTGAACATAGAACTGCCTTTCAGTTCACCATCAGCCATTATCTTCTCCAAGCAGTTACACTGTGAAATATAATGAATTTTAATTTCTATTAATTGAAGAATACACTGGCAAACATACAGTAATGTTTTCAAAAGGATGTTGTCATGCATTGAAAGGAGGGCGCGTATTGTGTTTATGTGCTCGGTGAAAAAACAGAAAATGGGCACATTATGCAAACAGACAGAATGTACCATGCACTGTGGCACAATTCAATTGAAGCTGCACTAATTGAGTAAATAAGATGAGCACAGCATGATGGGCTCAAGTTAAAGTTCCGAAATGGTTGTAAATGATTTTGGCATGAACAGGAACAATGTCATTTTTCTATCATCTGAAATATGTCTGGACATCTTCTCTTCTCACTTGAGTCTTTTGATACATACATGGCTGAACGCTTCCTAAAGCATAATTATCCCATCATCATCTGTCATGCTGATCGAGCCTGACAAAAGTCTTATGAACTCCTTCACCGCAGAACTACCGAGGTTTTGCTTCAGTGCTATGAGTCCCAGAGAGTCAGCTGGAGCAGCTTCAGAGTGAAGTGGAGATTTGGGGGGAGGATTGAATCCCTGTGATGGAGGTTGATCGGCTGCAGGTGGAAAATGACAGGTTTTTATTGTTGTAAGCCTCCTTTCAGCGACAACCCGAGCCTCACTTCATTCTCATCTTCTTCTACCCGCTCTGTTCTTCTCCTCTCAGGATTTCAGTGTGTGATGAGGACAAATTTCGCCACAACGAGTTCATCGGGGAAACGCGAATCCCCCTCAAGAAGCTGAAGCCCAACCAAATCAAAAACTTCAACAACTGCCTGGAGAAACAGTTACCTGTAAGTACAGCGAGCCTCACCAATACCTGTGGTTTTATTTGTTACTGTAAACATGATGTAGTGATTATTAACAGAATAATTAAAAACTCTACAGCACGGGAACAGTGATCAGAAAAAGTCAGATTATATTAATTTGCTTTGCAACAGTTGTTACACTAAATCAAGTTAACATTACATTTTGCTACATACCCCATACTCTCTACTCGTCTCTACAGTAGGCTACTATTCATTAATGTACATCTCAAAACAACAGCACACTTTAACCTAGTGTTTTCTATTCTATATTATACTCCAGAGCATAATAATACACTGTACTATACTCCTGTGTATACTGTACTACACTATACTCAAGTGTATACAACATTCTACTATAATCCATTGTGTTCTACACTACACTACACTACACTACCTAGTGTATACTATACTATACTATACTATACTATACTACCTAGTGTATACTATACTATACTATACTACCTAGTGTATACTATAGTATACTATACTACACTATGCTACCTAGTGTATACTATACTATACTACCTAGTGTATACTACTACACTATACTATACTATACTATACTATACTATACTACCTAGTGTATACTATACTATACTATACTATACTACCTAGTGTATACTATAGTATACTATACTACACTATGCTACCTAGTGTATACTATACTATACTACCTAGTGTATACTACTACACTATACTATACTATACTATACTACCTAGTGTATACTATACTATACTATACTATACTACCTAGTGTATACTATACTATACTACCTAGTGTATACTACTACACTATACTATACTATACTATACTATACTATACTATACTACCTAGTGTATACTATACTATACTATACTATACTACCTAGTGTATACTATACTATACTACCTAGTGTATACTACTACACTATACTATACTATACTATACTATACTATACTACCTAGTGTATACTATACTACCTAGTGTATACTATACTATACTACACTATGCTACCTAGTGTATACTATACTATACTACCTAGTGTATGCTACTACACTATACTATACTATACTACCTAGTGTATACTATACTATACTATACTATACTATACTATACTATACTATACTACCTAGTGTATACTATAGTATACTATACTACACTATGCTACCTAGTGTATACTATACTATACTACCTAGTGTATACTACTACACTATACTATACTACCTACTGTATACTATACTATACTACCTAGTGTATACTATACTATACTATACTACCTACTGTATACTATACTATCTAGTGTATACTACTACACTATACTATACTATACTATACTATACTACCTAGTGTATACTATAGTATACTATACTACACTATGCTACCTAGTGTATACTATACTATCTAGTGTATACTACTACACTATACTATACTACCTACTGTATACTATACTATACTATACTACCTACTGTATACTATACTATACTATACTATTCTATACTACCTACTGTATACTATACTATACTATCTAGTGTATACTACTATACTATACTATACTACCTAGTGTATACTACACTATATTATACTATATATAGTATACTATACTGTCTATACTGTACTATACTATACTATACTATCTACTGCATACTACACTACACTATACTATACTATAAACTGTACTTCACTACACCACTATACAGTCCTGTGTATACTATACTATATACCATTTACTATACTGTCCCCTAGTGTAAACTGTACTACACTACACTGTACTATAGTCCTGTGTATACTGTACTATATAATATACTTTACCCCAGTGTAAACCATACTACACTACACTACACCCCAGTGTGTACTATGCCATATACTATACTATAAATGTTTTTTATTCTGTACACTGCTGGACCTGGGTATCTAATTTCATTCCCTTGTGTTTTTAACATGTTTGAATGACAATAAAGTGCATCCTGACCTTGACCCTAGAGTACACTGTATTATACTATAGTCCTGTGTAAACTATACTTAACTCCAGTGTATACTGTACTGTACTTTACTATACTATACTATACTATACTATACTATACTATACCCCAGTAAATACTATCCTCCAGTGTATACTATACAATGCTGTGCTATGCTATGCTATAAACTATACCCCAGTGTAAACTATACTTAACTCCAGTGTATACTGTAGTGTGTACTATACTATACTATACTATATTATACTACTATGCTATGTTATGCTATAACCCAGTAAATATTTTCCTCCAGTGTAAACTATACTATACACCAGTGTAAACCCTAGTATACTACACTATAGTCCTGTGTATACCATATTATACCCCAGTGTATATGCTGCTCTATGCTACTCGACCATACTACACTCTACCCCAGTAAATATTTGCCTTCAGCGTACACTATACTATAACCCAGTGTATACTATAATATACTGTACCTTAGTCCTTTGTATACCATATTATACCCCCATGTATATTACACTATGCTATGCTGTGCTATGCTATGCTATACTTCAGTGTATATGAAACTATATCACACTACTTTGCTATAATTTACTCTGGTATACAGTACATATATGATATTGTACTATACGCTAGTTTATACTTTACTGTATTCCATACAATAATAATCTTAATTATATTTATATATATTTCAGTATACACTATTCTATACTGTATAATAATACTATACTGTAATATACTGTAGTATGCACCAGAGTATACGACACTATACTCAAGCACTATAGCTAGTACTATAGAAACATACTAGACAATAATCCAGTTTACACCACACTTTGCTTTACCATATTGTACTACATCATACTATACTCCAGCATATACAATAATATACTATACTACCAGGTTAAATACACATATTAATTTTTCATGTCTAATAAAATATTCTGTACTGTATGTTCCAAGAATATCTCTATTGTGTGTTGGCTGTGTTTGCTTGTTGTGCAGTTGCATCATAAACAGTATCATATTACACAGCAGATGAGGGGTTAAATCAATATAAGTGTGTTCAGTGTGTCAAGATTTACACTAAATGTTAAACAAGAAACCAATCAAGAAATCACTGGAAGGAACACAAGGAAACAACAGAGGCACTTGAGCATGTGGGTGGCCATGATGAATAGCTCGGTGTGTTTACCAAGTAAGAATGCAATTTACTGTTTTGGGTTTTTTTTATATATATATTTCATGCAAACTAGGTTCCATTACTGAATAATATGTCAAAACTTGGAATGAAAATGCCATGGCTGCAGGGTGGTTTATATCACCTATGGGGCCATTGTGTTTTTCTTCACTGAGGGACACGACATGGCAGCAACTGGTGTGCAGCACGCCTCTGACCTTAATGTGTTGTCCTATCTATTAGCTATGGTGACTTTGAATAGATTAGCAAATCACATCATAACTTCTCCATCTTCCTGTTAATGAAATAATCCAGTAATGTGGTCGGTGCAGGAAAATGGCAATACCTAAAATGTTTTTATCATCAATTGTTAAAATGATGCCAATTAGAAAACTGACATTTTTAACAAAGCTGCAGATATTTTCGCATTTTACCCTCAAATACCCACTGCCTGTTTCACTTATCTGTTTTCACTTAGTCTATTTCAGCTCAGTCTCTCAGATCATGCACATACTGTATGTCACTATATGGCTTCATTCCTCAGTGATCTTGAGCAACACTCCAATAATCCTTCAGTGGGATACACTGCAGAGCTGTATGTCAAATCTCTTATTTCAGTGTTGTATAGAGAGTAAATACAGAAAATACACTGGACGGTTGGCATCCTTCATGCATTTTTTATGAAATCATTTTCACAGAAACAGCATGTAATTGGAAACTAATTGAAATACCCAGTCACACTAAATTGAGACAATAATACTGTATGTGCAGTTCTGCAGGAACAAATAAAGCTTGCATCTAGCCTACGATGCTGCTGGTACATGTAGTACATGCTGGTAATTGCACCAAAAACATCTACACCAACAAAAGTATACATAAGAGTTCAGATTTAACCACATGATAGATTGGAGCACAGAGTTCGGAGCCCACGAGTGGGGTGCAGGAGAGGATTATGTGTTATGAGAGCATGGGAGTGAGGTGGAGCATCATCGAACTGTGATTGAATATCCTTTTCAAAATTGCCTACACAGTTTATAGTTTAAAAAAAAAAAAAAAAAAAAAATCTGGATCCATGTTTGGAGTGAGCCTTGTGTTTGGAAAGACAAATTCCTGTTGCTTCTCTCATATGCTTTGTTGTCTATGTGGGAGTGTGAAATAGCATCCAGAAATACAAAATATGCTCATGTTTTACTAGTATCAAACAGCCACGGTGCATTTACTGTTCTATGCCCTGGTCTTGTCAAGGTTTATTTGATTTAAGTACACGCTACACTTCCAACATGACCCCATTTTAAAGAGGCAGTGTGTGAGATTTAGGCAGATTTCTAGCAGTGAAGACTGCACATTGTGACCAGCTGAAATTCCTCTGGGTTAGAATTCCGTCAGTGTTCATTGTTCAGGAGGTTTATCCACAGAGGTCTTGTCTTCTCCAAAACAAACAGACCACGTGAATTAAACCGGTATATATGCTGACTAAAGCAGTTTCATGTTATAAACCAGTGTTTCTCAGACGCTGTTTGGCACGTCACATATCGGCCACTAGCCTACAACCTGCTAATGTGTGCTCACCTATTTTCTCTGCTTACTGTATAGCCCTGTTTCCACCAAACACTTTCAGTATGGTACCTTTGGAATCAAAAGTAACCCTTCAGACATGGTACCTAGACCCTGGCATTTCCACTGCAAACAGTACCCTTAAATGTGGGCGGGTAGTTGTCACTCACTGCTCTGTCCAGCACTCACTGTATTTCCTCATCAGCAGTGACACAGATGGAAGTCTGCACCTAGTTGATCGTCCACAGAACGAGGCTGCACGCCAACATTTTCAGAACACAATAAAACAAGCTGCAGTGAGTCTTTCTCCATGGGATACTTAAAAATAGTGGGTTTGTGCATTTGGTCCTTCTCAGGCAAGCTCAGAGGTTTAGTGTTGTCGGAGTCCACAGGAACGATGCTCCGCCACATTTTTTTTTTTTCTCCAAGTGACAATTAGAATATATGCAGTTCACAAAATCCAGTTGAAATGAATATATATATCCAAGAGAAAACTAATAAAATGGTCAAAGTTGTCACAGTGAAATTAAGGTGTGCTGATTGATTCACATTAACAACTCATGCATTGAGTAACATTACAAGTAAACATTCCACCTTAAAAGTTGCCGGCAGTCGGCCCAGTGAATGAAGTTATCCCTCTAAATCACAGTGACATTTTGAATGTGTATGGTGGTTAAACTTGTCATACAGTGATTACAGAGCATGGCACCAGTAGAAAAACCTTAATTTTTTGAGTGTATAATCGTAACTGGTGTTTGCAATTTGTAGCATTGCCTCTCTATACCTTTGTGGTATAAATAAAAACATCTCTAGGGTGATGACAGCAAAAAAGAAAAAAAAGACCATTTACATTTCACAATAGATGGTGTCAGAGCTGATGTCTGACTAGGAATGAGCCTCCACCACAAAAAGCACATCCTGACATGATGCTTCCGGCTGAGCCTATACCTTCACCGTCCATGACTAAATGTGAGAATGATGTAGAAAATTGAAGGTAGGCCTGCTTGAAACCGTTGCTTTTTAACAGCTATTTACAGCAGTGACTGGATGGATTTACTCTATACATGTTCTTTAATTCTCGTATTGCACTTCCTTTCAGTAAGCATAACCCTAGAGGAGGTTTTTGTGTCTCTGGTAGCTCAGACCATCACAACATGCAGTGGCTTTTAGAGTAGCTGTAGAGCAGATGCTTGTGTCAAACTCCATAACTGTCTTTGTTTTTCCAGTTAGGTTGCTTTGCTATTTTGGACCACCCTGTCATACTGTATGTCTCACCCCGGACAGTAAAGAGCAATGTTTGGACATTTTCACATAGAAATGCTTCAAGGCAAAGTGAAGCTATGACCACTTCAGCTTACAGAGAGAGAAGAGCTCAAGGCAGGAAGCTTTCTGCTCTGCTTGCTCTTAGCGGATAAGGAGTTCTGTCTCTACACAGGATGTTGTTTGCTGTGCTGGGGAGAACAGAGCACCACGCATTTAATCATCTCATCCAGCAACTTGCAGCGTCTGTCGTGCTGGTGGTTTCTGGCTGACAGTGAAGCATTTTGACTGTCCAGCTCCTGAACAAGTCAGTCAGCCTGTAAACTTGTGGAATGGGCCTATCTCAGGTTGGAATATGGATGAAGAAATACAGAAAACAATGATTAGATGCAGTCTAAAAGTTGGAAAACCTTTCTACCAAGTTTATATCAAAGTTACTATGAATGACGCGTCGCTTTATTTAGTAAAATAAAAACAGATTTTGTTCGATTTTGTAAATATGGCAGATTCACAGACTGAAATATCTGTTCACGTTAGTGAGGTCTGTGTGAGCAGTGAGGTCTGTGGTCAAGGTCACTATGACCTCGACCACAGACCTTTGACCACCAAAATTGACTCAATTCATCAGCAAGTCCAGGTGGACATTTGTGCCAGATTTGAAGAAATTCCCTCAAGGCTGTCTTGTCAGATATTGCCTTCACAAGAATAGGACAGACATATAGATGGACGTACAACCTAAAACCTTAATGCCTCCGGCCACAGCTATCGCCTGTGCAGAGGCAAAATGACAGTGTCTAGTAATCCCATTTGGAATGGGCCAAAAGAAATGCATGACACTTATGTAAAAATGAATTCATGAATGAACAATTCAAATAAGGGCATGGAAATACACTGATATTGTGTTATAAGACTACATATCATCTCAAATTTTGGGTGTCTTAATATTGTAGAAGTTGTCTTTTTCTGTTTTTGAGTGAACTTTGATTTCTCCAGCTGTTCTTTTATTATTTGCCCTTAGACCCACTTAGTAGGGATGCACGATACTGGATTTTTTGCTGATATCCCTTATGTTGTGATGTAACAACTAATTTGACTGATCACCAATATCGATATATACACATTTTTCCCCACATCATCAAGTCTCTTCTGTGGTGGAATTAACTCCATATTATGCATGCATACTCTTATTGTGATGGCCCAGGATGGAGACATGAAATACAATACTTTTCAATGTATGTAATATTGTGCAAAATAAGAAAAAGCATTTTGGTTGATTCTAATAGTTCATATTAAAGCCAGTATTGGTCAGTACCAACGACATGCCGATACTATCATGCATCCCTACCATTTAGTTATTACATTGACACAACTGATGATTATTTACCGAAAAAAACTCATTGTGTAATTACCATTTGAAAGAGCCAATAGTTAATTGTACAATACCGTTGCAATATCGATAGAGATATTTGGTCAAAAATGTTGTGATATCAGCCTGTTTAGCGTCTATGAGATGCACAGTTTTCAGCTAACTCGAATGTAAACCCATCCATGGCAGTACGTGACACTGAGAGCAACTGACACATTACAAAGAGCAAGAAAATCCACGATGGACAGGAGGGAGAAGGGGCTGATCGGCCAAAAACAAAGAACAAACAGACTTTCACTCAGGAGACAGCAGTTCGTGTCTTGTGTGAAACCAAAAGTTGTCGTTGTTTCAATGTAACCTTATGCAATTAACATACAGTGACACTGACGCCACTCACGTGATGTATTTGTCATGTTAATAATGTAAATGGATGGTAAATGGACTGCACTTGTAAAGCGCCTTTCTAGTCTTCCGACTGCTCAAAGTGCTTTTACACTACAGAGTCACATTCACCCATTCACACACTGTTGGCCAGGCTAGCATACAAGGTGCCACCTGCTCACCTGGTATAGCCATCGGGCACAATTTAGGGTATAGTATCCTGCTCAAAAATACCATGATAGAACGAACCACCGATCTTATGATTAGAAGATGACCCGCTATACCTCATGAGCCATACTTACTAGGCCTCTGCACCGAAAACAGCCGCGGCCCACAGGCATTATGTTTTCAGGGTATCTGTCGCATTCTGTTGAAAGTGATATCTCAAGAACACCTTGAGAGATGTGTCTCCAGATTTGGCACAAACAAAGGTCAAGGTCACTGTGACCTCACAAATAATGTTTTTGGCAATAACTCAAGAATTCATACACTAATTATGACAAAATTACACACAAATGTCTAACAGGATAAAATGATGACAGCAATGACATTTTACATCAGCTTTCTGTGACATCATAACATTCTACAAAATGACTTTTCTGGTCATTACTCAGGGACAGAAGGGGAAGAATTTGGTTAGATACAGAATTAGTGACATTAATCTTGTGTGTCCATCTTGACACTGCTGATTGTATAGATCTGTGCTGCAGAGGGGAAAATGTGGACGTAAACTGTAACTGCAACTTGACAGGTTTGTGAAGGCATACAACTGTGAGGCGGTATTTCTACTTTTATTCCGAAACATGATCTTTTTTCTAAATGCAAGCAAGTAGTTACGTTGTCAAAACCTACCCGCAACCATTTTACAGCAGTTACAGTGTGTTTCAGCTGTGTGTCACATACACTGAAGGGTGCCCTGTGCATTGCTGTGAGAGGCTGATGGGCGTGACAAAGCATCAATATCTGACAACCTGGGAGTGAGAACAGGCTGGTGGTATTTGCTTTTCTTCATATCATCCAGCCCTACTTTCATCATTGCAAATACTGGGAATTTACACTCATTCACTCAATCACTTTCCGTAACAGCTTAACCTGTTGGTGGGCTGGAGCCTATCCTAGCTTACCCTAGATAAACGTTCATGCTCACATTCACCCCTGCGGCCAATTTAGAGTCACCAATTAACCTGCATGTCTTTGGACTGTGGGAGGAAGCCGGAGTACCCGGAGAAAACCCACACAGGGAGAACACGCGAACCCCGCACAGTGGGGCTACCCATCCCGGTTCGAACTAGGAACCCTCTTGCTGTGAAGCGACAATGCTAACCACTGCACCACTGTGCCACCCCTGTAAAAGTTTATACAAGTCAAAGCACCCATAAATGAGCTAAGAAGAGCTGCCTGAGGAAACCAAACTACTCAAATCTACACTGAAGCAGTCACATTCAGGATAATGCCTCCATTGTCACCACAGATAGCTCCCACCATACAGACAGGAAAAGTCCACACATGCTTACATAAAGGTCTTTGGAAGACAGAAGAGCTGTTTGTATGTTTTAGTAATCTCAAGGAAGCTGGGCAGCTGTGTCCTTGCAAACATTGTGACCATTCACCCATCTTATCTAATGGATGTGTCTGCCAGCCTCAACTCTGGGTCTGCCCACAGCACTGGCACCAGTCGACAGCAAGAGGGCCTGAACAGTGTCAGAGCCAGCAGCCTAATCTGGCAATGAATCTTGGATCAGTGTCTCTGTGCAATACATTTCTCTATTCCCTCAGCTCAGCTGGACAATGAAAGGCTTAACTGTAAGAGATGGCCACACATTTGTAGCTCACCCCGTTGCCATTAAAAAAAAAAAAGGCAGGTTTAATCCCTGTTTTTGGAACAGCACTTTGTCTCATTACAATGCATGTAAAACATTGTTGTTTATTTGTCTGCCCTGGAAGCTCAGCACCAGCAGTAATGATGTGACTGTGCTGAATCGTTGGAGGGGGCACACAACATGTTATGGCTCATTACTGAAGGTGAGCTGTGAAAATACAGGCATTCTTGGTCCCCAGAGGATGATACATGATTATTTCAGTGACCTTGGAGCTTCTACTAACATCCCCTTCAGGCGGAGTATTTAGTCCCTTGGCTGTGGTGCCAGTGGCTTGCTCCATTTAAATGCTGAGGGAAGCGAGAGAGGGATCAAATTCTTTTAACTTTCAAGTGACCAGTATGATGCTTAAAGCACATTAAACCTGCTATAACTGTTTGGGGTTTTTTTGCCCATGAGGGCGCAGTAGTGGCTGTACATGCTCAATTATTTTGCTCACATTCGTCCCTCCCACCTGAGATACAAGCAGAAGAGGCAAGAAAAAGACACAAAGCGAAATGAGTTGAGGCCAAAGCAGGCCCACAGGAAGTGTGCCAGGCTTTGAAGCAAATTTTCAAAATGGCCAAACAATGGTACTTTTTGACCATCACAACCCCCGAGAAATGACTCATGTCACAATCAAGATTTGATCCATTTGGTCCGATAACATTTTAAAAGTCTTGAAGAGCTGCTTGATTAAATATCTTTGTCCCCATTCAAGTTAGCAGGCACTACAAATCGCTACAGATCAAATTCAAACCAAGTTTCTGTCACTGTGTTGCCCTTTTTTGCCTCAAATGTTTTCAGAAACATATTTTAGCTTACCATATAACTGTAATTTGATATTGTTTGTTACCAGCTGAACACCATGTTGTTTCCTGTGGAAAACCAGCCAAGCTTTCATTACGTCACCCGCCAGCTGGAGTGTTTATTCGTCCAGTGTAGTGCAGTGCATTCTGGTAGTTGTAGGTTTTCTACGTCTTAAGCAAAAGCCCTTTTCCTCTTTCTCTGGTCACGTAGCACCAATTTAAAAAGGATTTTCTTCTTTCTGCTGCAAAGATAGACCACTTTTGTTAAAAGACCATCTTTCCAGCAGTGAAATACTTCCTCTGGAGATGCTCCTTATTGCTCTGTCAAAAGAATTGACTGACATAGGTGTTATTGGGAGCTGGCAACAAGGCAACTCCAACTGGCCAAATACTCATCAACTTTTCTGTGGTTACTCACAGTCCACAGAGATACAGTCGGTCTATATCTTCACTGTTAGTCCATCCACCAAAAGCCTCAAAAACATCAATAACCTTCTTACTAGTAGTGATGAGTTCTACAAGAACACAATTTTCGACCAAAGTTAAAAAGTGTTGGTTATTTAATATGAAGGATTTTGTTTTTGTGCTTGGTTTCTCACTAGTTTGAAGTTTGGCAACATCTGAATCAAAAAAAAGGATGACAGTTATCGTCCACACTGTCGTGATGAAGCAGATAGCCGAAATTTTTTTGACCATTAAACACTTATGAGAGAATAATTTAAGAGGTTTCGTCCTACATTTTAATTTTGATTTTTCCATTTTTAACTCTTTGAAACCTGGCGCGACATCACTTTTCTTTTGCTGCGTTCAGACGCCTTTCCCAAGTATTCAAACCATTGAAAAATTTGGTATGATTTTTTATTTTAAAGATATTTTTTTGGGGCTTTTTAGCCTTTAATGGCTAGGACAGACAAGCCTGAAAGGGGAGTGAGAGTGACATGCAACAAAGGGCCACAGGCTGGACTTGAACCTGGGCCGCTGCGGCAACAGCCTTGTACATGGGGCGCCTGCTCTACCACTAAGCCACCGACGCCCCATTTGGTATGATTTCTTTAGAAAACGTGGGGAAAAAGGTAATGAGCAACTTGCTAAAAAAAAATAAATAAATAAAAATAAATAAATACCAGATTTAGAAAATTATTTATTTAAAAAAAAATAGCAGAAAAAACTATATTTATAATGATTATTATTGTTACATTTTAAAATTATGTTACAGAATTATTACAATTTTTAAGCACTCTTTCCAGGTCGTTTCTCTGTTGCTGTTTTGTTTTTAACTTTCTTCCTTTCTTTTCTTTATTTTTTCATTTGATTTTTTTTTACTAATTTTCTTGTTTTTAATTTTCTCTTTTTACTTATTTCTAGCTAATATTTAGGGTAATTTCTTCTTTCATTGCTCATTGCCTTCTTCCAATGTCTTTAAAAGAATCAAGCCAATTTGCTCAGATTTCAAAAGATTGATGTTACAGAGAAAAGCCTCATGTTCTGTGTGATGCATTTCTTTTGTGAGCTGTAATAAACACTGCAGCAACCTGTGGGCTTAAACTGAGACATTAAGTCTTGATTTAACTGAAAAAAGACAAGAAACCTGAGGAACATTCTTTTCAGGGAACCAAAAATTTCTAGTTAAGCCTCAGAGCGCCAGATTCTTATGTCTGATTTTACCTCCTCTGTTATCAGCACTGCTTTCTTTATCCTCTCTGCGTGGAATATGTTTGTGAGTGTGCAGACTGAATGCCAGTGCCCTGTGAGCCACGGTCTCTTCTCTTGCATCAGCACAATAGTCAGCAACCCACTGTTCTCTGAGAGGTGTTGATCTGAGGGATCCTACCAGGACATTGGCAGGAGATGCGTTTTGGCCCAGCTTCCTGTTGCACACATTTACAGCCTCATATCCTGAACTACCCACGCTTTGTTTCAAAAGAGGTTTGCCAATGACATGTGGCACAAAAAAAAACACTCGTCTCAGTATGTCTGGAGACCTGTGCTACTCTGAACATGACAGGAGATAGGCAAAGAGGGACACAATTGTGGCAGTTAATTAAGGGTTTTCCACCTCTAACTGTATGTTAAGAGATGGGAATTGATTAGTGGCTGAGCAGCAGGGACAAGTCAAAGGAAAACTCCCCTTTATCCTTGGATCACCTGATCTCTTTCCTGGTAATATCGCCGTTTCCCTGGTAACCCCTCAGGGATGGAGCATTACCTGAAACCCAGTCAATACACTAGGAATATTATTGTTTTCAGTTGCTACCTCTGTGCTGCTTTGTTGCCAGCCTGTGGAGTTCAGAACACAAAGACGCAGGCACAGAGAGAGAAGGAGAGCAAGAGATGTATATCTCACTCCATTATTTAGCTCTGCAGCTACATTCATTTAGAACGATGTTCAGACAGTCACGTCGGAGGTGTCCGGTTATACTGTGCGTTAAATTCAATTAATGGACATCCTCTAGCCAATCTTAATTGAGTTTTCCCCCAAGCAATGGTACAATTAGCTGGAAAATGTTAAGCAAACACTACCACAGAGCAGTATGTTTGTGTATGTAAGTAGATTTAATGTTTGAGCAGATTAATGGAAAGAGGAAAAGGAGGCTCATAGAACCAGGGAAAGAGAGCAGACAGAGTCTATGAAGAGCAGAGGCCGTGTAGATGCTGACATGTATGTTGTGTTTATTTGTGATTATTGATTTTATGTGGTAATCAATTGAGTCTCTCAGTTTTAAAGCTGGGGTAGGCAGTGTAATTTTGGCCTCAGTGGGCAAAAATCCCATGTTTACTCTGAGCATATTGTGATTCAAGTGGACTGAGAGAAAACCAGGCTTCTGCGCCTCCTCTTGGCTGTTTTCAGGCTACAGGTCATTTCAGGGTGCTTTCACACCTGCCCTGTTTGGTTCGGTTCAATCAAAATCAAGTTCGTTTGCCCCCTAAGTGCGGTTTGTTTGAGCAGGTGTGAACACAGCAACTAGACTGAGACCTTCTTGAAGAGGTGGTCTCAGTCTGGTTACAAACGAACTCTGGTGCGGTTCGTTTGTAGTGAGAACATGTTCTGATCTGGATCTGAACCAACTGCAGTCACATGACACAATGTTTGGGTTAAACATGAGCATGTTACAGTCCTGGAGGATTATTAATGTGCACCTCCTCCTGTACTGCCTTAGTCTCTATATACAGACTCTACATTCAGTGAATGTAGAGTCTGTAGGCAAACCCCGGAAATCTTGCCTCCGGAAGAAGAGCGGAAGAGCCCTGGTTTCCAGTTGTAGGCTGTTTCTAGTCCGTGTGATATTGGCGAATCACGTTTGAGCCAGCTGCAGTTGTTGCCAGGTTAAACGGTCCGTGCGGTGAACTAACGAGGCGGAACATAATTGGCGTCACTGCAAACTCTGACTCCATCGCAATGGTTCAAGCATATGTATTTACTTATATATAAATGGACGTAAATTGGACAGAAATTCACCTCCTCTGACCAAATCAAACCAGAATGCCAAAAAATCAGGGATCTGCCCCCAGTTGAGTCCACGCGGACCTCCGCGGAGTTGGTTCCACATATGTTCCGCCCGAGTATGTTCGGGCCTTTAATATGCACATTCAGCACATCCAATGCATCAAAACATTGTTTTCTAGTTGGAGCCGCGCCTTGTTTTCAAACTGTATGGTTTGACTAAAATGAACAATGACAGCAATATAGTCCACGATGAGCAGCGCTAAAATCATCCTGCGTAGTTGTCCCTCCATTGTGACATTAGAAAGTGTCACATTTATCTTGCAAGTGTACTCTTCTTCAACGTTTGGTTTACTTCCTGATTTTTCCCACATGGAAATTCTGACCAATCAAGAGCAGCTTTCTCACACAAGGCATTTGATCTGGTCCTCCTGTAAATGCTGCTGTGAGAACATGAACCAACTCTAGGCAATTATGCAACTTTGTAACAAAATTAGTCCCTGATTCTCCCTGAAGGAGACAACTCTAGGTCTGAAAGCACCCTCACAGACAAGATGTTCCTACTGACTGTTCCACAAATGCAGACGTGCGTGCTCATTGCTCCAGTGAAAGTCTGATTCTATGTCAGAAGATCCTGCAGAGAAAGTTGCCATTCTAGCATTGGCAACAACTGTCTACAATGCAAAGCAACCCAAAAACAGAAGATGCACTCTCAGAGTCTAAAAGATCTTAGAATAAACAAAATATGACAATGTCAGTACCAGCCAAGTGTTTCAGAGATAGAGAGAAAATGTTGCAAATTGTTTAGCCTTCTGCTAACTGGAGACAAAGGCTCACGATTCAGGATACCATCTGTTTGACTTGCTGCCCTCTGGAAAGCACTTCACATCATTCAAAACCCAGACAAACAGACTCAAACACAGTGTTCTCCCACAGCAATAGGGTCTCTGAATGAATTCAAATAAACAGGATGAATCTTTTTTTGGGGTATAATTCCTACACCAGATGTGCAATATTCAAAGACATACTATATGTAGTTTTTTTACCTATTAAACTTATTTATTGTTTATTTATTATTGTGTGTATTGGATGGTTGAATGTATGATGGATGTGGTTTTTAACTGTCAGCACCTTACAGGAGTAGCACTCCTAATTTCCTTGCGTTTTTAATCATACAATGACAATAAAGACATTCTGATTTCGATTTTGACTGCGACTTCAACTTCAAGTTTATGAAGCTAACTTTTGCAAGATTCTCAAATCAAAGTGTGTCCTTCGCCTCACTCCCCACCACTACAGCCTACCTAGCAGGGAGGAGAGCAGGCAGCAGCTCCAGATATAGAACTCCAGTCAGCAGCCGCAGCAACCCCAGCTAGTGCAAAGCCCAGCTCTAGGGGAATGGAAAGACCTGATTTGTCGCTGGATCAGCAAACTTTCTGTTGCTGCTGTTACACAGGTTAAACCTGGCACTGCCGCTGGCCACCAACTGCTGTGACACCCAGCACTGGGGAGTTTCTGCTGATTGAAATTCAGCTGCTACAGTCGCAGATCAAAGCTCCGTTTCTCAAGATGCTGCCTGTTCTCCTGCCGGGGAAGCAGTCCACAGCTGCGGGGAGTGAGGCGGAGGGACTGTGGCTAGCTTGCTAATTCTTGTCTGAAAAACAGAGACAGTGGAGCAATGAGGGGCTGAGAGAATTTGCTGTGTACAACTGTACAATGAAACTAAATAAATAAATGTATGGAAATCACTGGGTTACTGTATGAAGCTCATGCATATGCCTGTGGTCGTCTGGTGGGAGGGGCTTAGGACAGGAGGGAGGGGACAGGAGCTTTTAATGTCTCTATTTGTTGGTATAAATTCTTCATGTGCTAGCTTCAAAAATATTTATTAAAGAAGGATGCCTAGCGAGGAGAAATTGATGTTCCATGTTTAGTAGAGCAATAACATATATATAAGGAATTATAGGATACAGTAAAAACATAAGTGGCGGGACATAAATTCTACCAGAACATTAACAGTCAACTAAATAAAATGAACACAAGGGCAAAATTCAAGGGGACAGAAATGCTAAAGAACAGATGTAGGTCTTGAGTTTTGAATTATGCTCTGTGAGTGTGCAAGAGAAAAGAAGACTCTGAGTGTTGTAAAGACGTCTGCACTTGTCAGGTGCGCCGGCCTTGATATCATCCAGGCAGCCTGAGGTTTGTACTTCCTCCCTCGCTCTCTGTCTTCATACTCTTGTATTCCTGTCAGCCTCTCGGAGTGTCACAGACCTCCCAAAGTACATCTTGGTAAAGGAGACAGAGGGGCATAGACAACCAGCAGGATGTCCTAAACTCAGATAAACAGTAGAAGAAGAGACAGGACTAAATGGGTTTGACAGTAAACTGAGGCGGCGGCCGAAACATGTCGGCATGCCAGATGAAATGGATGCCGAGTCCTCGAGTCCAGCGAGACGCCTTGTAAAAGTCATTTGTGATTCGTATAGAGAGTCAGTTCCCTGGAGATATCTGATTAGTATCCTGCTGTGGACACTGCTGGACAGATTGTCGAGCACTATCTCCCACACAGAAGCACAAAGACTGTGGCGGAGACAGAAATCTGTCTGCAGAGACTTTCAGCCTGTTTTTCTTCATGTTATTATTCTCATACTGTTTCTGAATGTTGAAGCGGAGGTCAGTGTTTAGCAGCAAATGTGTGAGCCTGCAACGACTGTAACAACGGCCGCTGCTTGGAGCTTGTTAAGGCAGGATTGTTTGAAGCAGCAGCTGTCCATTCATGTCCATTCAGACTTTCAGTATAATTATTCCACAAATAGTGAAACTGTTTTTGGCTTTCAAAGAAAAACAGAGAAATGCATTTTTGTCATCTTGGTTGTTTCAAGCGGTACGTCACCCGTAAAATGACCATTTGTAAATCAATTAGTCGCGCTGTGTTACCTTGAATTTTTATGAAGAAAACGTTGTTTTTCTCACATGCCTTCATGGAAAACAGCAAACATATTGATTTATTTATTGATTGGAGACCAGGTTTAACAACAGTTACATTAAAGCAGAGGTGATTCATTGACATTGATTACGGCAATATATCAATTTGCAAACATACAACGCTGCATCACAAAGTATAGATTTTTTCAGAGAAGGGGCTGCAGCCAAGCAGAAACCTCCATGGATGAAAAATGAAGCCAACACAGACATGCCAAAAAACTGCAGTTCCTCTAATGGCCACTTGAGGCTGGCTCAAAAAGCAAGTCAATCCTTAGACCCCCATGTTAGAACACCCAACTTTACAGCAGTTTACAGCCTGGTACAAAAACAGTTTTGGTCTCTATAGCTAATTCCCCCTTCATGATAACTGTAACGCAGCTGTTTACATTTTATTTAGGCTTTACGTTGTGCATAACTAAGGGCAGGCAGCTTTGAGTGACAGGTTGTCTGCTGATACTGTCCTCTGCTTCTCAGTCAGATCCACCCCTCGCTCCTCCACAGCTCCACCCTCTCACCCAGATATGGTTCGACAGGCAAAATGTCAACTTCACCCACAAACCAGTGGGTGATGTCACCGTAGCTACATCCATTATTTTTCCATTTTATGGCTGCAACCAAAATGGCTCATCACAGGAGTACACACTGCTGTACACGGACACTTAAAGTGAAAGCATCCCTGAGCACTTTATCAAGATGGAATTATTCTGTTTAATGTTTGTCCCCTCAGAAGAATCACATATTAGGATTATTATCAATACGCAGAAACTGTTTCTGTTATTAGTCACTTGAAATTTCTGCACTGCTGCTAACGTTACACGAAGCGTCATCTAACGTTATTATTTGTCCATTTTATATTTTCTTTTTACTTTAATGGCTATGTACGAGTGAAAAAAATGGCTTAAACTAACTTTACAGACCGCTGTCACAGTCTGTAAATCGTTTCAGTTATTGTCCGTGCTTCACACTGATGCAAAAATGCATCTGCCAGTAATTATCTCACCTGCATACTATCCCAGTGATGAAATAAATCCATGTCATAATCATTTCAGGTTTTAAGTCAAGTTCTTAAGTAAGTTAAAAAACTGATTCTCCAGTTCAGGGAAAGGGCTGCTACGATATACAGTGATTAGATTAATGTATGTGTCTCAGCAATTTGATGTCTGATAGGAAGAATACTGGACCTATTATTATTATTATAATTATAATTATTATTATTATTATTATTATTATTATTATTGAATTAAATTATCTAAATATTAATGAGACAAGTTCTTGACACTTATTTTGGGGGAAATTAATTGTTATATTAATTGAGGGGAAAAAAAAAATCAATTTTGAACTTTTTTTTTTCCTTTTCTTGGTTGTTTTGTTCTGTATATTGGTTTATCTGTTTGTATTAATATGTACAGAATATTGACTAGTCTTTGCGAGACTGTGAAAACAGATGACTTAAACCTGCTATTTTAATGTACGTTTATATATATTGACCTTTGAAGGGAGGGGAGGGAGGCTTCGGGTGGGAGACGTCAGTTTTAACCCTGTTCTTTTTTCTTCTGAACGGTAATATCAAAATAAAGTCTATACTAGTCCATACCCGGGGATGTGTTATGTATAGAGGAATAAGAAATCAAAAACAGTATATTAGAGGAAATGCAAAATCAGAGCACTGTAAATGCACTGTGTAATAAATATTAATGTAAGACAAACAATGCACACTGTATTTATGATGACGGACGGACTGGGACGGACAGAGGGAGGGACAGAGGTTTCTCCATTTAATAGTAGGATAAAGTAAAAACAAAACAAAACAAAAAAATTAAATTAGTATAATTGATATATTAGTTGTTCATTTTTTTGATTAGTCAATTACCCTATCATTAGATCAGTCAAAAAAATAAGAAAAGACAGGTGCAGCCCAAAGCAAAACTATATTAAATCCTCAGTTTTAATTTTAATATAGACTCCCACACAGGTCATGCAGTAAAATCCAGCTTATCCCAGGTGACATTGGGTAAGAGGTGGGGTTCACCCTGGACAGGTCACAGGACTATCACAGGGCTGACACATAGAGACAGACAACCATTCACACTCACATTCACACCTACAGACAATTTAGAGTCACCAATTACCCTGCATGTCTTTGGACTGTGAGAGGAAGCTGGAGTACCTGGAGAAAACCCACATTGACACAAGGAGAACATACAAACTCCACACAGAAGTATTCAAACCCCCCACCCTGGGCTTGAACCAGGACCTCTCTTGCCGTGTGGCGACAATGCTAACCACTGCATCACTGTGCTGACTAAAGAAAAACAGTGAAAAGTTATTGGAACAACTTTCTCTATATGTGTCTTTAACTTTATATCTCAGTGTGAAGTAATTTGTCATAAAGGAGACAGGGAGGCAGAATGAGACTGAAAAAACTCAGTGAATATCAATTTGAAATGACACAAACCAAAATGAAAGAAATCACAGTCCCACAGTGCCCACATTTCCACTGGTCCATGCACTTTCAAGTAGCTCTCGATAAGCTTGAAGCTCTTAAGCCTCTGTGCATTTGCTCTACTGATATGAATAGTCTTATAATGTATATGCGGTTTAAATAAATGCTGATGTAAGGGGAAAGCCCGGCGCATGCACCCAATCAGCAGCTGCGCGAGTGTCGCTGGTAAATTGCATTTCTAAATCATTGGGCATAGCAGTGAAAAAAACAAAGCTCAATAGCTCTTTAGGGGCCTGGGCTGCTTTTCTGTAAGAAGTCATACATCAAGCATATATTTTTCTCTCTGGGGAGCTTAAAAGCCCCATGGAGCACTGAAGGGACGGGGGGGGGGGGGGATCAGAGTGCCAACCACTGAATAATAACTGACTCCACTTGATTGATTGATTGTTGATTTGATGGTTGGTTTCGGGCAGGGTGGGGGTAGAACTGCAAGCTTAATGAGTGGAAATTATGTATGACTGTGCATTTGGCCGTGTGTTTGAGTGTATGTGTGAGAGAAAATACATCAGTCTTTCCATAGCTGATCTTGCAAACTACTGGACCAATCAGCCTTACATTTTGTATCTCATGGTTGCAGTGATTTATAATTGTTCTACAGCCTGTTTAACTGACTGTTTTATACCGTCACTTACTGCTGAGTTTTCATTCCTCTTAACCAGCAGGTAGGGGCTGCATTTTTTCTGGAAATTGGCCTCGGCGAAACAACAAGTGTTGCCGTCTGTTACGGGACACATTTTGGTCTTCATCGTGGCTCAAAAACTCAAATTCATAGAAAAGTTTGGTCTCATTTTGAACCAAAGAATCTGCAGATGTTATGATTCACTAAAGTTAGGCATGTTACAAGATGAATGAGCAGCTCTCCGTGGTCCGGCTGCAACCTGGTTTTGTTGGAGCGATTAAAAAGCAGAGGACAGCGACATGCAGGTTAACTGGTGACTCTAAATTGTCCATAGGTGTGAATGTGAGTGTGAATGGTTGTCTGTCTCTATGTGTCAGCCCTGTGATAGTCTGGTGACCTGTCCAGGGTGTACCCTGCCTCTCACCCAGTGTCAGCTGGGATAGGCTCCAGAATGAATGGATGAATGAAAAGCAGAGCGTTTTCTGCCCGATTTTATAGACTTGCAGATTTTGTTGATTTGGTCATTTCACCTGATATTTTAGCCTGTTCTATTTCAAAAGTCGTCAAATACTGCCGCTTTTCTGTGATTTTGGTGTCAAAAGCTACCTTTCACAGGTGGTGTGATATGCGGCCATGGGCATCACTATGTCACGCGACCTGACGTAACCTTTGCTGGTGTATTGATATGCCACCGGTCTGCTAGACGGCACCTGTTGCAGTAGTATGATACGTGGACAGGCAGCGTCAGGTTGTAAGGACATAAAGTCCCTAAAGTGTGGGCAGGAGGGGTGGTGGATGGGTCCAACAGACCTTGGACTTTTACCTGGAGCCTGGTGTTCAATACCTGTATGAATGTAAAGCCAAACCATGATGTTTTTTTCTAAACCTAACCACATACTTTTGTTGATGTCAGGGTGTTGGTTCCCACGTGCTTTTGTTGCCTAAACCTAACCATAGGATTTTGTTGACGTCCCAGCCTTGGTAGTGGTGTCCTGGAACATCAACAGCAGATGCAGGAGGACACCTGGCACTTAATATGAAGAAAGGCCACCAACAGCCGCCTGACATAGATCTGCGCTTTCTCTCAGTTACTACTTATTTTAAAAAAAAAAGTATGAATAACTTGAAATGTTACAAGAATCCTCTATTTTTTAAAACAAATTATTTTAGTGTTTAGTTGTGTTATAAATCGAGCCTTGGCCACATCTCCTTTAAGATCAACTCATCCAAACAGACGTGAATGTTCGGATTTATTTGGCAGGATGTTAAAGTTTGGCTCTCATGGGCTCAGTGCTGTGTTGGGAATGAAATCAGACACATGGGTCATGTGTCTGTTCAGATGTTTATCTTGTCTCTAAATAGCATGGCAAATTAATTTTGATGAGGCTATTAGCTCACCTTCTGCAGCGGAGGTGACATCAATCAGCCAATCAGTGTTTGGCTGATTTTCAGGACACACAACCATCAAGACACTGCTGAAGACTTTTTATATTATTGAATTCATTTTACAAAATGCTAAACAGGACAAAAATATGACTGAAATCCACAAGTGAGAACATTTACAGAAACTTATACTGCTGTCTGCATGGATTTGCAGCATTTTGGAAATTAAAACTTTGGTTTAATCAAATGACGATGATGATGATGACAATGCCAGAAATGAGAAACATCAGTTGCAAATTATGTTTTTGTAGCATTCACACCTTCATATGGTTGATGTTGTGAGCACTGCTGGTTATTACGTCTAAATCTTGTAATTTTTTCTACTGCTGCAGGTCAACAAGACAGAAGACAAATCCCTGGAGGAACGAGGACGCATCATGATTTCTCTCAAGTACAACACCCAGAAGTCTTGCCTGGTAGTGGGCATCATACGCTGTGCTCACCTCGCCGCCATGGACGCCAACGGCTTCTCTGACCCCTACGTCAAAACGTCAGTATATAGAACACAAACTGGAGGATGCTAATATGCCACATATCTGATATAACCTTAACCTCCTCTGTGCTATTCCATAGACCCATTTTAGTCTTTTTTTGGGGTGGACAGGGGATCTTTAGGAAAGCTTGGAACCTGAAGATTAATTTAAGATGCAGCTCACTACTGTGTGTCCAGTTTTTTTAGTCATAAATATTTAACAAACATTGTCTTTTGGTTACGAGCCTATTCAAACTTTGAAAGTTTATATTGTATAGGGACTGAGAACATCCTAATGGAAGTATATGACAGCCGTTCCCATGCTCAATTATGTTTAATAAGTTGTTGTAGCAATTTTTGGATGACACCATTTGTTCCACAGTTTTGGTGCTGAACTTAAGGATTGTTTCCCGCTTTGTAATTCATAAAACTGGTCAAAAATCCCTCTTAAACAGCACATTAAGACACCAAGACCTAAAGGAATGTCACAGAAAAATCCATGCCGTGATTTGATTTTAAAAACTCTTGACATTTGAAGATGCCTGAAGTCTCTAGTTTGTGACTGTAAAATGTCCTGAGGCTGTGATTATCCTAGAGGTCACAATAGGTCATTATATACAGTGATGTCTGTAGTCCTCAATAGTCCATCTACAATGAAATGGCTGCTGTTGGGACTCACATAATCACACAATAATAAAACTGGGCTCATTGAATCCACAAGAGTCTCAGCTTTCCAGTCATACCCAATTTATGCAATTACAATCTTTAGGGACCCCAGTATGCAAAAAAGATTCAAAATATATGATATTATTATAAATTCAATATTCAATATCTTAATATTCATGTGGGTGGCCTTGTTGTCACCATCACTCACTGTATTTCCTCATCAGCGGTGGCACAGATGGAAGTCTGCACCTTGTTTATCGTCCACAGAACGAGGCTGCACGCCGACATTTTCAGAACAAAATAGAACAGGCTGCAGTGAGAGTCTAGATATTTTAAAACAGTAGGTTTGTGCATTTAGTCCTTCTCAGGCAAGCTCAGGGGTTTAGTGTTGCCATAACCCACAGGAACGATGCTCCGTGACGCTTTTTTTTTTCCTCCAAGTGAGGATGAAAATATATCCAGTTCACATAACCTGCTTGAAATTAATGTATCTAAACGCTTGAAGATCCATTCATTACTAAAGGTGTCTGTCATATAAACACTAAAGTAATAGTCAAAGTTGTTACAGTGACATTTAAGGTGTGCTGATTGATTCACGTCGTCAACTGAGTAACATTACAAATTAACATTCCACCTTAAAAGCTGGTGGACTGCAGTGTTCACAGCTCCACCTTTTAGTACCAGATCTGTGTGGTAGGTACCCCAACACATGGGGATGGTACGAAACGGTTCCATTGGTACCATCCACAACTTTTCAAGGTGGAAACGGGAAAAAAAAAAAAGCGTACTGAACTGAACTGAAGTATACTGCTTGGTGGAAATGGGGCTTTAGATATCTTGAGATGTGAGGTCAAGAGACCCCTTTGAAAGTGGCCACGTTGTTTTTCCTTGCCAAAATTTAGTCTAA
Organism: Epinephelus fuscoguttatus; assembly: GCF_011397635.1. Lineage (NCBI taxonomy): Eukaryota > Metazoa > Chordata > Actinopteri > Perciformes > Serranidae > Epinephelus > Epinephelus fuscoguttatus. The sequence goes on along the minus strand of NC_064763.1, from coordinate 16,020,087 downwards.
CTTTGGAGCGTTATTTAGCCCCCTTCCCAACAAACTAGCAGGACCTAGTTTATACTGATTGATTTCTTAATTCTTAAGTCTTCTGGTTTCATACATACAGCCTCTGAAAGTCCTTGCAGCGTGGAAGTGGGTTTAAAGGATAAATCCGGTTTTATTACAACATGGATCTTGTTTTCATGGTTTTGTGCCATTGTACTTTCCAAATTATGTAAGTTTGCAGAATCCAAAACCAATTCCATAGATTTTTTTGTAAGTAACTAAAGTGTGGGTAATGGATAAAATCTGACCTTTTGTTTGCACTGGAGGGAAAAGTCAGGAGGTCACCAGCACCATTAAGAACCGACCTCCAGGCTTCTTCAATATCGATACCACATTTCATGGAAAATTGGCTTTTAGATGTCAAGATATCAGACAAGCTGTCATCACTGTCTTTAGGGCTACCAAAAATCTGACTTAACATACTATAAGACAAAGATTTGTACATTTAAAGAGCAGACATAACATAAAAACATAAGCTAACCAGATGTAAAGTCACCTGTCGATCGACTACTCCCATTCCTCTCGACAAACAACTCTCCACAAAACACCAGATGCTCGTCATTATAATGCTATTTTAAGTGGGTGTACAATGCGGTGTAGAAGTGCTGAAATGGATTAGCCAGCAGTGCTGATGTTTTAGCAGAGAAAGAGGCAGACTACCTGTGATTATCAGTTGCATGAAAGAAACACAGCACAAGAGGCCATCCGCAGGGCTGCAATTTGAAGGAGAGTCCTATTTATCACACCTGAACATTTCCCAAGTCTTTCATCTGGCTGAGCAATGAAAGTGCAATTAATTTCCGACTCTGCTGTGCACACCTCGGGAACAAAGGCGCGACTCGTATCGGAGGAGAGGGGCTGGCAACAATTTTCCAGCGGTTTGAGGTTGAGAAAATCTCCCTGGAGCTTGAAGGACACGCGGGCAGATAATAGATTTACTCACAAGCTCATGTGAGAGGGAATGAAGGAAATGTATACTCTGTCAGATAGACATGACTGCATGATTTCTCTCCTCTTTCACCTATCTGAGGCATCGAGTCACAGCTGTCACCTGAACTGTAAATGGTTTGCTGTATTGTGTTGATAATATGCTTAAAATGCATGTGCAGTATGAATGTAGAATGCGGGTGGCAAGGTGATAGAGTACAGCGTGAGAAATGACACACTACATCCTCCTTAATGGCTCTTTAGTCAATGACTGAGGTGCATTTCATCACACTCAAAAGGTAAAGACATTTCTTGAGAGCAAGTATTTGATGTCATTGCACAGCTGCTGAACGAAAGAAGCAAAATTGCAGCAATTTAAACAATGAAATAACATTTAAATCCATTGTTTGGTACAACAGCATTGTTTGCATTCTAACATTCGCTGTTAGCTTGTGTTGCCTGGGGGGTCAGCGGTCCTGTTACATGACATAAATTAGATTCCCTGCAATATCCTCATCAACAACAATTTCAGCCCCCATTCCCTGGGGTAAGTTTGTGAGCAATAACCCACTTACCCTCCCTTTAAGTCTTTGTGTTACCTCGGGAAATTGAAGTCTGTGTGGGTCCAGTAAGCACGTAAAAGGAAAAGAGAGATGTGACGAGCTACTGTAATTGCTTACTGGATTGAAATATACCTCCGTCAGAATGAGCATCATTGCCCTAAAAGTGTTCTCTGCCAAATGGACACAGAGGTAATACACAGCATCCACTGCGCAGGGTTACAACCTGCCTTTTGCATCATTTATGAAGGCAGAACAGGAGCAAAGGTCCAACCTGAACACAAACACACATTCATAGACACATATGCCTGCATCCAAACAGCAGCACTAATGATCTGTGTTTACCACTGAGTCATAGACTGCAGAAAATGCAAACTGAAACTGATTAGTGATCGCAGTGTTACACCTTTTGGGAACACCAGCAACACCTCAACCAACCCAGACACCAGAGAAAATGTTGGCATTATATGTTTTTATAAACCAAGGATACCTTACCGCTTTTCATGACACTATTCTGGCAGAAAACGCAGCAATGTCTTGGTAAATAAACAAATGTTCTAGGCACTATCCCCACTAAAAAAAACAGCAATGCATCACCACAACACACCCATGTTCGGTGCCTAAAAAGCCGCTTGAAACACAGCAATGACTCACTATATTGCAACTGTTTTTGTTCTTTGTTGGTTTTCAACTATGATCTGCAGCTTGGCAGGCGTATCGCCCGGGTGACGTGCCACTCACCATCCCCTCAACCTTTACATGACAAAGTCAGCTCATGTGCTATGTCACTTTGGGAATGTTGATGATTCATATAAAATGTGCAAATGGAACATATTCTTGGTTTGTAGAAATGTACAATGTGTCCAGAATGAGGTCAGAAAAGGACCCAAATGCAGAACACTAGGCAGGTGGATTTGTTACAAAAGGCGAGCTTTAATGAAGCTTTAATCTCTCTGACTAGTCAAAAACCAGCACTTGGTCAGTGACTTCTAGCGTCAGACACCGACCAAAAAAAGCAATCCTTTAACGTAACTTTGATACGCAGTCGGTTGCTGTTATTGTTTAGCACCTGGCGGCATCAGGGGGAAATGTGGAGAGACAACAAGGAAAGTTAAGGTGGTGGAAGTCCAAGTAGAGCAGGCGGGAGGGGTGGTGGATGGGTCCAACAAGCACCAACATTTACCAAGGAGGCCGAGGCTTGTCCTAAGATTGTTTAGCCAAACGCTGTTCTTTTTTCCTAAACTCTACCACATGCTTTTGTTGCCTAAACCCAATCATGTATGTTTGTGGTTGAAGGACAGAAAAGTCAGTTCACTGTGTTGTACTGACGTAGTGCATTTATTTTGAAAGAGACTGTATGTAAACGTTAATTTCCTGTGAAAACAGAAGTGTAATTTAAAATCAGACAATGCATGTAACTGACACGGCATCCCAGAACATCAACAACCAACACACCCAGGGTACCTTGCATGTCATATCTAGACATGGAAAATCCATGACCAAACGTCAATATGTGACAAGGTCGGAGTGAGAAAGTGTTGGAATGAACGGGGTCCTACCTCCAACGCTGTATCTAGTTCTCTTTATCCAACCATGCTGTGGACAGAGACAGCAGCAAAATGTATTTTTGCAACTATAAAAAAAGAGTCTTTGTCTTAAGTGTCTATTTGTATTTTGTTTCTATGTTTTATGTATGTATCGTGGATACTTGTAAATATGAAAACCAATAAAAATGATTCTAAAAAAAGAAAAAAAAATCCATATTAGTTTAAGCTGCATTCAAAATATCTCCACTGCTCTAGCTTACTGCCAGACAGCGATTTTCGATGAGGAACTGACGCCCTTATACCACTCTTTAAAGTCGAACTCCATTGAGAAAAACAGTGATTTAACATCCCTGAACATGGGAGCTGCTTTTTTACTGCTGCCTCAATCAGCTAGTTTATTTGTGTTATTGTGTAACTTTGGTTAAACCAAACTAACCCTTTTAAATGTCAAAGACACACAATAAAAAAGAAATTAATTTAAAACAAAAAAAAAAAAAAAAACGGATCGTGGCAGCAGCTCCCACATTCAGCAAGCCAAAATTACAATTTTTGTCAGTGGAGTCTGGTGGCTTTGAGAGAGCATGGGTGGATGGGGAACTGAAGCTGTTAACTGCTTCCCTGTCGAAATAGGCTGTCTGACTGAAAGTTAAAGCAGTGAAAATACTATTAATATAACGTACACTTAGACTGTTATGGATTCTTTTTTTTTCGGTGCGACTTTCTTTAGGTGGCTAATACGTTCTGCTGCTGACCCCATCCAGCATCATTTAGCCTCCATGTCGGTACTCCAGCCTGCTTCTCCAACCTGGGGGCGTTTCTACTGACATAAACTATACGTCATACACTGACTATGGATAAAAACCTCACACAACCCCAAATCAAAAAGTCTGAACTATGCCTTTAATTAAACCAAAACCTCACTAACAGAGGTTGAATAACAACAGAACATTATGACTTTGATGACTGTTGCATCAGACTGCATTCATTTTAGGTAGGTGTACCTAATAAACTGGTAACTGAGTGTAGCTTAAACAGTCAGTTTATCTCAGTCCTAAAGGAACACAAAAAGCAAAGATTATAAAACCAGAACAAACTCATAAAACCTCGTATTGACAAGACTTGAGATTTATGCTTTAAAGAAACTGCATAATGGTCCTCTGCTGCAGGAGTATCGACTCACTTTGGAGATGTGTTATTGTTAAGAGGCGCTGTGTCTTCACCCCTGCAATCTCGTCAGAAGGACACTAAGATGGAATACTGTTGGGAAACTAACCATGTATTGGACATCAATCTTGAGAGGTGATGACACAACAGCATCTAGATATCACCAGCTGGAAAAGATGTCTTTAATAAAAACACAGGTGGAGTCTGTTAAAGTCAGATAATGTAGTAATGTAATGCAGTGTGTGTAGTGTAATGCAGCTGTGTGGTTGGATGAAGGGCAGTGCCACAGCACCCTCTGGAGGACAGAACACAATAACAGCTGAATGATGCCTTTACATTGTATATGAGGATTTACATAGTTGATGAGGGTTTCAAATAACACATCAGCATCATTAATGAATGAGTCTGCAGGGATTTGTAGTATTTTCTCTCCCCACTGTGCCATCCACAAGACTAAGCCGCGGTAAAAAGCTTTGAGGTATTAAGTCTTCCCTCCCTCTGCTCTCCTACAGGTACCTGAAGCCTGACGAGAACAAAAAGTCAAAGCACAAGACTGCTGTGAAAAAGAAGACGCTCAATCCAGAGTTCAACGAGGTATAATCCTACCATACTGGGCTAAAACTGTGCAGCTCCAATTTCGCTGTATTTATATATTAATTACCTCCTATTTTTCTTTTTAACCCAAAGTTGAGTGTTTACTGTATCTGCTGTTTTTATGTGCCAAGCAACCTCCGTAACCTCGAGACCTACAAGAGCCATTCTGAGAGGGCACGGCTGTCAGATCGAAAACGAGGCACATTTTTCTAAATTCATCACAAGATGACTTTTTGAGCGAGCAGCAGAACTGAAGCTGTCTGTGGACAGAGGTAGAATATGTCACAGAAGTCAGCCGAAGACGTAAAGCTCAGGCAGCAGCACTGATACTTCATCTAACTCGTCTCAAATCTCTGTTTGATGTCTCATCAGATGTCGATGCAGCATTCTTGAAAAATGTTTTACACAATGTCAGAATGAAACTTGCGCTCCACTGTTGTTAACTCCATGATTTCTTTAAAGGCATTTGAACCAAAACAGGTTGTGGGTTTTTGTGTCTGTTAAACTATAACTGAATAATAACAGTTACTTTGATTGTTTTTTATTAAGGATGAATATTAATCTTATACAGAAAAACCATTGAAAATAAATGTTCAGGGGCTTTAAAGCTGCACAAATCCATATCTTTGTGTTACAGCTGGGGTAGGCAGAAATCTGAAAAAGCCAAAAAGAAACACACCCTCCTCCTGCATCTCTCCATTCTCTATCCTAGGCCCCTCCCACCCACACATTAATTTATTTAATCTTTTTTCATTGTAGAGTTGCCCGTGGCGCATTCGCTCAACCCCTTGTTGCTCCACAAATGAGACAAGAATTAGCTGCTAGCCACCCCACGGTCCCTTTGTCTCGCTCCCCGCCACTGTAGACTTCTTCCCTGGTTTTAGAGAAGGCAGCAGCTCCAGAGACAGAGACTAGTGGCTCAGTTTTGTCCAGTGCAACCCAACCCCCAACCCCCCAAGCTGAGTATCACAGCCACTGGTTGCCAGTGGCAGCACCGGGTCTAATCTGTGTAACCACAGCAACACAAAGTTTGCCGATCTGGCGCTGAGTTGGTGCTGTGTAGTCTGCCGTAGCTGGGGTTTGGGTTGGCGTCGGCTAACGTTGCAGCAATATACTGGTTTAAAGTTATACTGTAATACAAAAGTTGAGGGTTATCATACCATGTACATTTGCTTACCTATTATATTGAAAAAAACTCGATTATAGTTATTTTCAAAGGGGAGAATTTTTACACAAACTTCTATAAACCAAAAAATTTCAAGTTTCAATTATGGTAATAAAAGGTTTGTTAAACCAAAAATAACCCTTCTAATTTCACTCCTTCACGGGTCATTCTGATTGATAACAATATCAATTCTGTAATACCGTGATACCTTGAAACTGCAATATATTCTGAGATAGTTATCGTACTGCGAAAATATCATACTGTTGCAACCCTAGCTGCATTCAAGTTGCAACAGTTGGTCTCTGGAGCTGCTGCTCAAGGTGGTCTGCAGTGGTGGGAAGTGAGGCGGAGGACACACCGTTATCCAAGGCTCTAGCTAACGTTAGCGACATTAACATGAATTTGAAGCCGAAGCTGTGAGCCTTTAGCGCCAGTTAGCAGACGGCTAAACTATTAGCAACATTTTCTCTCCATTTTTGAAACACTTCGAAGATACTGACACGTTTCGTTTATTGTCAGACTTCTGTTCGTCTTCCTTTTAAGGGGTTGCTTTGTCAGCAGTTGTTGCCTATACTGGAATAGCAACTTTCTCTGCAGGAATCTTTGTCACTGAATCTGGATTTCACCGAAGGGACATGCACACATATCTGCATCTGCAGAACAGCCAATAGGAATGCCCCCTCTCTGAAATGACCTGCAATTGGCAAAAGTCTCCTGTCAGGGGCTAGATTTTCTAAAGCCTGAAAACTGAGCCAAGAGGAGGCGCAGAATTCTAATTTTCTTTTCGGCCACCTGAATTACAATATGCCCAGTTTAATATGGGAGTTTTACCCAATGGCAGCAGAATTAAACTGCTCACCCCAGTTTTTAAGATGCGATAAAAGACACATAATGTAAAGATGTCGTTCCACAGAGCAATATTACCAACTGTGCAGATCTCATCTCATTTTGGCATCTTTGAACTCACTGTTTTGGTCTGATCAGCCATGTATCACATGGCAGCGGAGAAAAGCCAATAAAAACCCACTGACCTGCTCAGCACCAAACAGCAGACAGACACAGTTCATAACTATCTGGTGAACATAGTGGAGCATTTAGCACCTAAAAAGACAGATATTTCTCTGGTGAGTCAGTGGAGAACAAAACAGAGCTAAAAGGAAACTGAATATTGGACTTACATTTGTAGCCAAAAACATAACTCCAAATATTCTTTATTCTTTATACGGATTCCCATAGAGAATAGATGCCAGTGTTGGCAGTATGTTTACAGCTTGTTCCCCAGACCCTCAAGTGACTAACAAAATTCAATTATGGCAGGTCTGTAATGGTGACCTTGTGATAATTTGACTGTAATTTCAGAGCTGTGCTGTAACGTTGCTTTCACCCATTCTTATTTTCATCAGCTAAGTCTCACAGTCACCACCTATTTTGTAACCAGAACGGCTGATTGTCAATGCTATTGAAATCCAAAATGCATTGCTGAACTCCCTGAGGACACGGCCATGTTTTGCAGAAGGAAGCCAAACATGTTTTCAAGGCCCTTCAGTGCATCATGGCACAGGGCAGCTTGGCTCTGAAGCACCCGCCTGTATACGAGCGGACGGCCCTGGCCAAACACTCCCACAGGCCAGCGGCTTGACATTTCCTCTGACATTTTTTGTGGCCATATCCGTCCATCACCTCTTGGCCTTTCTGTCAGAGACAAGCAATGGGGTCTCCCTCCATATCAAGGCATTGATTTCATTAAGGTGGAGCAGCGAACCTGATTGAACTACAGATTGAAATGCAGGATGAATTCTCCTGCGTTGCATTCTGCAAATTGATATTAGAAAATGGTTGTTTCATTTAGTGGACGGTGGACTTTATTGATTATACTGTCGTTCTGGTAAAGTGCTCTAATATGTATTTTAAATTTAATTCCTCGGTGCTTCAGTCCAGATACTTCTTGCCCTTGTAGTATATTGAATGAGTTTATATAAGTGTCTGTCTGTGGTGAATGACTCCCTGAGATTGAGAAAACACAACTATCTTAGTCACTAACAAAAGAAATTAAAACTCAATGAGGCACTTGGAATAAAGTGAATCAATTTCACTAAGTTTGTAATGATAATAAACAAACCCAACACCATGCAGGAGAATTGTCCAGGGCCTTTTAAACCCATATTTATACTATGTGATGTGATATTTAATTGTATGTGATCATACTGGAGAGATAAACTCTTGTTTTCTGTCATTTTCTGTAGGAGTTCTGTTACGACATAAAATATGCAGACCTCACCAAAAAGACCTTGGAGGTAACCGTGTGGGACTATGACATCGGAAAGTCCAACGATTTCATAGGTAAGCACAGGTGAACGGCGCCAGCTCGGCTTTATTCACAGATGACGACAACGTGGGATGGGATAAAATGGCTTGGCTGTTATTCATCAGCATCAGCAGCAGCACCACCACTGGCCCTCTGTCCAGCTGAGTCTGCCATCTGTCCGGCTCCTCTCAAAGGCTGGAGGCTGAGAAACAAACAAGCACTGAGCCATGCTGGGAACTGGCTGGTCTGCCATCGTGTAGTCGTGTCATTTTAAGCACTCAGCAGTGATAAAAAGCTTTTCTCATTTAAAATCTAGATGATAAATACATTTTGGGAGAAAATTTAATACCAGCAGCTGATTTTCTTTGCCACAGTCTTAAAGGTATACTATGCAGGATTGTAGGTTGATGTTTGTAAACACACTCGCCTACAAAAGCGTAGGTAAAAGCCAACCCCAGATTCACTCGTTTTGTTTTTCACCTCACTATAATTGTATTTGCTTGGCACAATGTCTCTTGGATGCCTGCTGCTTACAGTCTGCACCTGTTCGCTACCTTTTTATAAAGCTCTGACCTCACCTGAGCGCTATGGGGGTACACGCCCACAAATGTCATGAACACAGACAGTAAGAAAATACAAGCAGAGGGCAGAGTGTCTGCAGAAAAATACACCGCCACACACTCTACATGCTCAGAAGTGATGATTGAAAGGGATTACTTCTGTATGAGTCTATACATTGTTTTTATGCCCCATCACCGGCAATGGCCGTGGCCAAAGGCATTATGTTTTTGGATTGTCCATCCGCACATCCATCTGTACGTCTGTTCCAGTCTTGTAAACACAATATCTTAAGGAAGCCTTGAAGGAATTTCTTCAAATTTGGCACCAATGTCTACTTGGACTCAGTAATAAACTGCTTAAATTTTGGTGGTCAATGTTCAGTGGTCAAAGGTCACAATAACCTTGCATCCATCTCATTGTGAATTTAATCTCTCAATAACACGAATTTCTTCAAATTTGGCACAAACATCCACTTTGAGTCAAGGATGAACTGATTAGAATTTGGTGGTTAAAGGTCAGGGTCACTCTGACCTTGCGTCTGTCTCATTTTGTTAATCTGATATGCCTGCTGCTTACAGTCTGGCACCCGGTCGCTACATTTTTATAAAGCTCCGACCTCACCTGAGTGCTGTGGGGGTACACAACCACAACCGTCCCAAACACAGGCAATGAAAAAATTCAGGCAGAGGTCAGAGTCTCTGCAGAACAATACACCACCACACACTTCTACAAGGTCAGAAGTGATGATTGAGAGGGTTTACTTCTGTATTAGTCTCCATTGATTTTATACCTTTGCACTGGCAATAGCATTATCTTTTCGGGTTGCCCATCCATACGTCCATCCCTTTGTCTGTCCCATTATTGTGAACGCGATACCTCAAGGAAGCCTTGACTCTGAATTTCTTCAAATTTGGCACAAATGTCCACTTGGACTCAACAATTAACAGATTCATTTTTGGTGGTCAAAGGTCAAGGTCACCATGACCTTGCATCCGTCTCACTCTTGTGAACATGATATGTCAAGAACATCTTGAAGAATTTCTTTAAATTTGGTACAGACATCCACTTGGGGTGTAAATCACCAAATTCATCGCGATATGATATCTACTGATATCAATTCTTTGGACACCGATATATGTTATTTATCAATAATACAAAGTCTGCCACAGTACAATTTTGATTCGATACAAATTAGGGGATTGCAATTATTATGAGATGATATTATCTGCCTATTTAATTCAATCTGTTACCGAAGAAACTGCCACCCCTTTCTTTTCTGCTTTTGGCCATAAAAGATAAAAACAACACAAAAATAATGTTACTAACTGTAAAGTAAAGTTTACTTTAAACTGATTCCACTAACACACATTACACAGCACATGGAATAAGTCAACATTTGGGGCATTCTGCCAGGAAAAAATGTTTTCATTTTAACCCAAACCATGATCTTTTTCATAAAACTTGATGAATATCTGGCAACAGCCACAAAACATGAATTAAAAACAACATCAATTAACAAAAGTATCACATTCAGCTCAGTAATAACTGTCAAAGTTCATAGACAAAACTATTGTTTTTTGCTCGCCTAAAGACAACGATAAGGATCGATGTTTCCACTCTGCATCAATGACACTGGATCGTTAATCACTTAATTGATGTATCGATCCAGGTTGACAGATCATTACACCCCTAACATCCATTTTGAGTCACAGATGAACCGATTAGAATTGGTGGTCAGAGGCAAAGGTCACTGTGGCCTTGCGTCCATCTCATTTTGTGAACATGACATCTCACGCAGACCTTGAGGGAGTTTTCTCAAACCTGACACAAACATCCACTTGGACTCAAGAATGGAATGATTTTAATTTTATGGTCGAAGGTCAAGGTCACTGTGACATCACAAAACATGTTTTTGGCCACTGACATCTCAAGCTAAAACCTCAGTTTTACCTAACATTTCAGAATGGGCCGAGACCCACTTTTGGACCGTGACCCACCAGTTGGGAACCACTGATCTAAAACACAGTTTGCGTGTGCATGAAAGATAGAAAGGCATAATTTAAAAAAAAAACAAAAAACAAAAAAAAAAACAGCTATGTTTACAAAGACCCGTGTCCATGTGGACGAGGCCTAATTGTGTTTGTGATGATGTATCCACAGAATTTACTCCAGAGGCCGGCACATCCTGAGGTGCTCTGCCCTCAAAGAACCTGAAAACTGAAAATATTACCAAGAACTGGACTCTGCAACATTTCATTGTGTCAACTAATGACCACTTTAAAACACGATGGTTGCCCTAGGCAACACAGCGAAGACATCAGAACAGCTACTAAATGGACCTTGAGTGTGTGAGACTGTTTTGTCACATTAGTCAATGACTGATACTCTCCCTGTGCCTTCTTTCAGGTGGTGTATCTCTAGGTATCAATGCAAACGGAGAGAGGCTCAAACACTGGTTTGACTGCCTTAAAAACAAGGACAAGAAAATTGAGCGCTGGCACACGTTGACCAATGAATTACCCGGATCATTAAATGACTGAAGACCCACATCCTGTCGTCCAACCTGTTGGCCCCCGTCCCTCCCCTGGCTGCACCAGATAGGACTCCTGCCTTCACTGTCCTTACGCCTCCTCCCAGCTCTTCTTCTCTGGATTTTCCTCATGTTGGCCACAGCGACCTGTGACACCTCTTTGGGAATATATTTCCTCTCAACAGGGCTCAGTTAAAAATATCCTTGCATTTGTGTTCACATGTACAACAGGGGGTTGCATGGCTGCTCAGTTATTTTTCTTTTAAGAGAAATCAAATCCACAAAATGAATCACGTGGATGGTAGTGTTGATTTTTAGGCTTCATTATTCTGATTTCCTGTTTGATCAGAGTAGATAAAAAGGAGCAAATGCTTTACTTTTGATGAGATCTTTCACAGCAATTCAAAAATTTACCAATGATTCAACAGTCCCTGAAACAGCACAAACAAATCCGTCATACAGTCATCTTGGTGGTGAAAGAGCGGAGAATCTAACAAAGGATGTAGCAACATTTTCATACTGTCGGAGTCTGCAGGAATGCTGAGTGGAATAGTTCTCATTTCGATATCTGAAGATGTTGCACTTTAATATGATAGTAAAGCTGTTAGGTAGTGAAAGTCCTGTTGTTCATCGCCCATGTGAATGGCTCAAAGACAACGGGCCAACTTCAAGTAGTTTGTAGAGAAACATGGAGCATTTATCCTTTAGTGTGACTCCTACTGTACAAGTTAAGGCCTCAGTATGCTTCACACAAACCAGATCGTACATTATGGAGTCTGACTGAGACTGTCCTCCAAGAAACTAGGGCTGCCCCTGACTGAGAATTTTCTGAGTCGACCAATAGTCATCATTTAGGCCCATTAGTGGACTCGTCTCCCGCATGTTTACCATATTAATTTAATTATTTTGGGCGGGGCAGCACAATGGTTTGAGTTCAAAGTCTGAGAAAGAATAGTATAGTATAAGCATACCATCGACATTCCCGAGGTTTTTGTGCCTAAACCAAACCAAACATTAACCATAGTGATGTCACATTAGAAAACATACTTGACCCCAATGCGAAAAGCCTGCCATCATCGCTTTCCCCTGGCCAGGGGCGGAGCCATATGTTGTTAACACTGGGGCTCAGCCTGGGGGCATGCTCCCTCGATGGAATTTTTCCCCATTTACAGCAGCTATATGCAATATTTTTCAAGCCTTTTGAGACAAAAGAATGACAAGGGAAATTTGGGAAAAGCATGATAGTTGCCAAGGAAAGAAAATCTTCCTGTGGAGCCTACATCCTATTTTGTATTTAATTGTTCTCCAACTGTCTTCATCATTCTGAACCATAACAGACCAAATATTGACTAATTCTCACTCCTGCCACCTAAAAAGAGGCAAAAACTGTCTGATGATACTATTTTTAAATTACACAAGATGGGTGGGAATTTGGCGTAAACAGCATTAATCTTAAAACATATTCTCGTTACACCACGCTGGAGTCCGCCTCTGCTCCTGGCTGCATCCCACAGCGAACACTTCCAAACTGTCTCTGCTAGAGGGCAATAGTTGTGTTGTACATGATAATAGAAACAAAAAGTTTTAAAAAACGGTTGTGAGAAGAATAAAAAAAAGAGAGCAAAGACAGCTTGAGAGAGAAAGTTCAAATGCTGCCTCTGGCTTTCAGACTGAGAACAGTATTTCAATATGCTGTGGTGGTGGTGGTGGTGGTGGTGGGGTTTTTTAGGTGTTGGTGAGATAATGAAATTCACGAGGTTCAGTTCCAAGGTATATATCCATGAATTTAAAGGCTTAATAAACATGGAAACACTGCACAGTGGCTTAGAACATCACAAAAAAGGATGTCACGTCAATCACAAGGCAAACAGCAGAAATACGGTGTGTCCATTCTGGCTTTGCGCTTGATTGAAGTTACAACTTCTGCATATTTTAATAAGTTTTAAGATGACCCTGAACTTTTTTGATGGAGTCTTCTGTGTGGACATCCCACTGCCTCAGCAGAATGGCCTCCCTCCCCTCTGTCTGCAGGCGTTCATATGTAAGACTGTCTGAGAGCTTTTCCACCATCGAGGTCTCAGATACTGGTACGCCAGTAATTACGTTTGAAGTATACTGAGGTCTTCAGTCCTCTTCCCAGTGAGCTGCGGAGCAGTTTGTTGGAGAGGACAGAGTATCATAATCGCACCAACAACACCAAACAACACTAAATCTAGTTCTCAATGGTTATAAGATGTTTGCAGATGATAGCTATAAGTTCAGCATAGACGATTTTTTTTTTAACAACTTATACTCATCTGTAAAACTGGCAGCATGTCACGTTACCAAATTTCTGTCCATTGAGCAAACTCTGTGATACAAAAATCAACTTTGCCTCCTAAAGCAACCCAGTCGCTAAAATGAATGTTGGCATTGTACATTTCTGCAACCCAGTGATAAGTTACTTTTGCACGTTATAATGTAGCAGATACACTGAAACTTTATTCTCAACAGTGCTGTGGTTAACATGTTCTTGGGTTATGTTTTGATTATAGCTACGTATAGATCATGTTTTGGCTTAAAATACTCTGGTTTTGGTGGCTTAAAGGCTGCTGGAAAGGCACCAACGTCTTGGTACTATCCCTGGTGGCATGATTGTAGAAAACCAGTGTTGCACACTCTGGTTCCCTATGCATTTCTTTAATTTTGATGACGTTTTGGCTTTTGGGCCTTCTTCAAGATCAACAAACATACTGAGACACAGGTACACTGATCTGCTGATATGGACCACACTTTTGTTACACAGCTGATGATGATTAGGTGATCATGCCACAGCATTAGGTTGAGCAAATCACAGTCACATACAGAGTCACACAGCTGACAGTGGTTAATGATGCCAAAGCATTAGGCAAAAAAAAACAACAACACAATTTTGAGGCCCTCAACAAATCAAGACCTTTAAAGCAAAATGTTGTCAGGAGCTACAGCTAATCGAGTCATCAAAACAAATGACAGCCACCACATATTCTACCACATTTCACACTATCCCTGGTGGCAACACGGTGACCAGTGGCTTACAAAGACTCACAGTTATTGCCTTATCTGCTGTCTGCTGTATACCGTAAAAGCCAACACATTCTCACTCTGACCTTGTCACATATGGACGTCTGGTCATGGACTTTCCACGTTCTAATACGATGTGAAAGGTACCCTGGGTGCGTTGGTTGTTGACGTTCCGGGACACCGTGTCAAGTTCTGCCTGTTACATGCATTGTCTTCTTTCAAAATAAATGCATTACATCAGTGCAACACCACAAACTGACGTTTTTGTCCTGCAACAACTAACACACATGGTTGGGTTTAGGAAAAAAGAACAGGGTTTCCTTTATAATCTTACAGGATGCGAACACAGCTCTCTCGGGTGAAAGTCGTTGTTTGTTGGACCCATCCACCACTGTACTATAATGGTGACCAGCCACTTATCATGTCGACGTTGAGAGACGGCTTTTTTCATCAGTGTCCGACACTGCAAGTCACTGCCCACACACTGGATTTCAACGACTTCGGAGTGAGACCGGGTTGTAAAAGTAGTAGTCTCGCTAAAATCCTAACAATACCCATCCCTAGTCTGATGTTGAGCCCTGAGGCTCTGCTGTGCTCTGTGGCTGGCTTCCAGGTTTCAAGGCACTATGTGGCCCTTCTGCCTCTTGTCTGAACCCACTGTTCTTATCTAGATGTGCTGGTACCGACATTTGGCACCGAATGAATTTAACATGAAGTGGTGCACAGCAGCACCGACATCATTCAGTCGGTACTCTTAAAAGTACCCACCGTTACTATCCACCACCCTCTCAACTATCCAATGACAATGTCAGCTCATCTACTTCTTCACTTTAGAAATGTTGGTGTGATATGTATAAAATGTACAAACGTAACCTATTGATGGTTTCCAGAAACTTACAATCCCACATTTCCTTCTGGTGACTGGGTTGCCTCAAGGCTACTTACAGCAAGTATTCACAAACGTTTAAAAACACCGATGCCCTGTGTCTCTCTATAGGCTAATCACTATGAGACAATGCTAGGTGTCAAAGCACCACTTACTCGGATTACTCACTGGTTTTTCAGTGCAACTCCTGATCTATAGAGCTGCCTAGTTTTGTGGTAATCCTGATGTCAAGACTCCACAAGTGTTTCATCCATTCAGTCACTACAACCAGACTTGTTACTTACAGTGCTAAAGCAACGGGTAGCTACATCAGATATGCATTTAGAAATTCAAGTATAACTGGGGATGAATCATGGGTACAAGGCCACAGCGCTGTTTTCAATCAGATAGCTGTCTGCCTGTGGTCAGAAGTGATTTTTACACTGAAAGCTTTACCGAGCTGGGCTTCAGACTGCAAGGGCAAGATGGAATTTCTCTCACGCAGAGGCACAGGGAGCCAACAAGTGCAGTAAGAGCATAATGGTGTAATAGCGGCATTGAATCTGTGATTATTCCAGAGCTGGAGAGGGTTATGAATACAAAAGTAGATCTCATATGCACCTGATGATTCAGATGATCAGGGGATAATTTCAGCACTGAGGTGAAAGCTTTGACTGTACACTGCGATCACATCACACAGTCTGTATGGAGGGTGGAGAGGCCACTTGATAGAGACCCGCTGTAATCAACAACAGAATGAGGTTCAGTGGCCGAGCAGCCTGGTCTGGAAATCACTTGTCGAACCACAGCACCACATGATTGGGCAGCTCTATGGTGTGTGTGTGTGTGTGTGTGTGTGTGTGTGTGTGTGTGTGTGTGTGTTGCTTATTGTTTACAGAAAAAGTACTTTCCACAAAAAACTAGCTGGCAGCATTTTCAGACGTAATGTGGCTGAAAATGTACCTGAGTCATTCTATAACTGAGGGTACATTTCATGTCCTGTGATGATTATTATATATTTTTAAACTATTTTCTTCAAAATACCATATTTAACAGATTAAGGGAAAGCATAATATAAAATCTTAAAGACATTTTGTGCACTCAAAGGCCCTCGTATGTCAGTCTATCATACAAGCCAACGCAGATCTGACTGCAGAAATCATCTTACAGTAGGATTCATGAAACGTTCTTTTCTCGCCGATCATAGCATAGGAATGATGATAAATGCTACTGCTGAGAACAATCGTCATTTAAGTGTTCTGTCCCAATATATTCACTGTTAGGAAGCCTTGCCCCTAGAGTTTACAAGATGGAGAGACGTAATATGGCCAAGAAACTTGTGAGTTTCCTCCATGGGGTGGCTGGGCTCAACCTTAGAGCCAGAGCTCCGACATCTGGAGGGAGCTCGGAGTAGAGCCGCTGCTCCTTTGCGTCAAAAGGGGTCAGTTGAAGTGGTTTGGGCATCTGATCAGAATGTGGCCTGGACACCTCCCGTTGGAGGTGCTTTGGGCATGTTCCACTGAAGCCCCAGGGCAAACCCAGAACACGCTGGAGGGATTACATATCTCATCTGACCTGGGAACACCTCGGGGAGTGGCTGGAAAGCGTTGCTGTGGAGAGGGACATCTTGGGTGCTTTGCTTGGCCCACTGCCCCTGCGACCCAGTCCCAGATAAGAGGATGAAAATGGATGGATCAATCGTATATAAAGATATTTTGTGCACTCATTGGCCCTCATTTATCAATCTGTCATACAAACCAACACAGAGCTGAGTGCAGAAATCATCTTACGATAGGGTTCATGTTTGAACCATTAAAACGTTCTTATCTGGCCGATCATAGCATAGGAGTGATCTGATGGTGATAAATGTGGTTGCTGAAAAAACAGTTGTCATTTAAATGTCCTGCCTTGATGTATTCTCCGTTTAGAGGCCTCACCCCAAGAGTTTACAGCACAGAGAGACGTATACAGCTGAGAAACTTCTCTGAATGAAAACGCTGACGTACCAGGTCAAATAAGCAAAGTATCAAAGGACATCAAAGGAAGTCAAGCGTTGCAGGGGACAATTGACCTTGAGCCTGGGAAATTTAATGTAATATTTAATTGGTTAGGATTCTGCACAGCACACTGATGCATGACTAGCTACATGACAAGCTATTGGGTAACAAGCAAAAAAAATCCTTTTTTTTTTTTTTTTTTAAATGTGAAATGTACCCAAAATTATAAAGTGACTCACCTGCTGTTTGTCAAAAGGGCCGTATTTCAAAAACAGAAAGTTTACGTCAAATATTTAAAAAAAAAAAAAGGAAAAAAAAGAATAATATCAAAAGCATGTATTGTTTACAACAGCCTATTGTTGCTGACATTTGCTGCTGGAAGGGCGAACACGCCTGTCGCTAAATTCACTGCGATTATTCAGTCGTGCGATGCAGACTGTGCTGAGATGGTCCAGGGTGAGAAGGGCAGAATTTTTTAATATACTAGCTGTGTATGTATATTGTTACGTATCTGTTGAAGGGTTTCTTTTATATAATGTAAGCAGCTCCACTATAAATGTATCAAACAGAATGTACATGTTTAACCCCTTCTATTCCACAGTAGACCCTCTGAGAATGTGCAGCGTAGTGTGTTGTTGATATTGTTCATATGTCAAATCTCAGGCTCTGTATTTGGAGCACACATATCTGGGAACAGAGATGGTTGAACCCCGGAGCAAACAACCAGGAGCTCCGTCACTCAAGTCAGATAACAAATTTTACTTTCTAGCCTGTTGAATTATTTATGTTTTTTCTTTCTTTTAATAATTTATGTTACAGTTTGATACCCCGAGTCCCTGTGCAGCCCTAGAAACTTACCAGGACTGAAAACCCCCAACTTGAGTTGCCCTCATGGACCAGTAGGCTGGAATGCATGCCATGTATTTGTGATTTTATGAGTTTGATCCCGCAGTATGACCTTTTCTGCATGCCCCTCCCCCCACACCCAAACCCACCTTGTTGTAAATTCCCACCGTGCACTGACTGGTAACACAGAATACGGCATACAAATAGTCCTCACGTTAACGTTCAGGATTCCTGTCAGGCTTGCAATTCAGCTAACAGCTTTTTGTCATTACCTCACGTCACTGTAAGTGATAGGCCGGGCATGTTTGTTTCTAGGAGCATGTCGATCCTGTCAGTGTGACTGTTTTTATAATCACATCATTTATTTATAATCACGAACAGCCCCAAAGTCCATTCGTTGTATCATTTGACCCTTTCGAACCCCAGTTTCATTGTTGACGCAGTGTTATTAAAACTATTACGTCGCTTTCACACTGTCTTCTGTTAAATCCGAAGAAAATTTGATTTTGACAAATGGCATCACACCTTCGAAGCCAGGGAATTAAATGTTTAATGCATTACATCGGCCCTCACGTTCACAGCCTCTTCAGCCACATCGATTTGTGATGCACAGACCGGCTGTGAAACCTTGTTGGCATCTCAATATAATCCTTGACACAACAGTGATCCCTCTCTCTCTGATGAATATGTAATGAATACAACCGACATGTGATTTTGATTTTGTAATCTGTCTGCCTTTGTATGCAAGCTCAATATTATGAAAAAAAAAAAACACAACTGCATGCGTATGTTCTTGGTTTTGTCATGAGATGACTTTGCCTAATGTTTGATACTGTTTTCTGTATAAAAAAAACAAACTACACGACTGTGGATGCTCTAAGATTATGCTATAAGTCAGTCTTTCTTCTGGACAACATTTTGTACCTTTGAACACTATCGCATTGCCTGTTTGGCTGCTGTATTGACTATCTGGAAGCGTGACTTGATGTGAATTAAAATCTCTCCTTTGTTGTTTTGTTTCCTTTTTAACACTCAGGCACTTGTTTGCATTCTTCTGGTTTGTTGAATGTATGACTATAAATGCATTGTCTCTAATTATATTTTAGTGCCACGCCAACTGGACGGTTATTGTGCCTTTCCTTGTTTCTATTTCTGTATTATTGCTTGCATGCTTTTCAAAGAATAACCAATCACTGGATTATTGTAATAAATAGTTTATATACAGTATGTTGCAATAATTTTAAACTGAAGAAAATGCATGCAAATAGACAAACAAGCAATTCAAGGGTTCAGTGTGGAGGATTAAGCCGGATATATTGACAGGAATTAAATGTAATAATAAGTACGATTTCTTTAATGTATAATCACCTGGAAATATGGAATTATTGTGTTTTTGTTGCTTCAGAATGAACCATTTATATCTACATAGGGAGCGGGTCCTCGTCCACAGAGTCCGCCATGTTGCACTGCCATTTTCTACAGTAGCCCAGAATGGACAAACCAAACACTGGCTCTAGATAGTAACATTCACATCTTCACACTGGCCATCGTTATTAGCGGCCCTTTAAATGCCAAACCTTATGTTGTGTTCACACCAAACATGTCATGATAAGGCCTTTGCACACCGAGTCCCTTTTTTATCAGATGCCTTTTTTTAATCCGTCAGCAGAAAAAAATCATCACGCACAGAAAGCTTGCACACTGAGTCTGATGCGTGTCATTGTTCTATTCGTTGAGAAAATTCCCAAAAAGTTACAAAATGAAGAGACACATTTCCTCCTTTGCCTCTCCCCACTGGAGATACCTATCTGGCTGTCACCACTCCCTCCTCGTCTTTCATTTGGCACCACAGCTGCATGAAGGGGCGGAGCTGTCCTCCACATTCTGTGTGCGGTCCAATTCTCCTCTTCATCATCATACACCTGAGTATTACTATCTGACCTGCTGAAAGTGAGCTATCTGAGTTATGAAATGATTCTGTGAACCCTGTTCCTCTGTCTTATCGCAGCTGTGTCCCGCCACCACATTTTCTTCACTGATTCTAGGTCGTGTGAGTTTGAACACTAGAATATTCTGTGTTGCGAAGAACTCGTCATGCGACAGTGTGAAACTGCTGAATCAATGAATGAACATCTGCTGGACCATCCTCTGCATCATACGTCCCCGGAGGCTCTCAATGCTGGCCCGAAGCAGTTGCTGAAGTTCAGATTTTTAAACTCTCGTAAAAAAAAAAGAGTATGATGCAAAATTGCGCTACTAGCGTCATTTGCGCTGCTTAATTTGCATATTTCACGTCATTTGCGTCCCATCCATCAAGCTGCCTGGCGGAAAATCCACGTCTAATCACGTCTTTACGTTGACTTTACATGTTGTTCACTCACGCAAATTGTTTTATTCACGCCCAGTGAGCACAACATAACAGCATTTAAAAAACACTTATTTGAAACATTAAACTGTTTTATTCAGTGTTTTTACTGGTTTAAATCACCAGATCCATTTGTTTTGGAGAGGATGAGATCTCTGCGAATATTTCGGCTCCCAGTAAAAACCTACTGAAAATCTGTATTTTCAGTTATTAGAGAAAAAAGGTGATTACACATTGGCAGGTGTGCTAGCAGCCCGTTTCCAACATGCTGACCAACATTGGACATTGTAACATGAAACTGCTTCAGGGGCCATACACATGCCATGTTTCTTGCATCCCGAAATCCACTGTTTTCAATGTAGATATGAGGCAGAAGAGCTCAAATATCAGAGCCACACCTTCAACTCTCAGTACGCAGGAGCTCATGTGACAAGAACCAACCAACCACAGCTGACAGATATTGTTCCCTTCATCCGTAAGTATCAGTCTGTGATAAATATGACGAAGAAGTTGATTATTTTAGCACAGGGCTGCCAGAGCTTTACATCTGTCCCACGGATGATAGGCCGACACACAGACAGCACCTGGAAGAAGATCAGCTCTGCACTCAGGATTTCAGGTAAATAGCCTATGATACAGTGCTTCAAACACAACCATGAATGCTGGCACAGAACAGACACAAGAGTAGCACTCAGCGTCCAACCTCGCGTTTTCCAGGCGGTTAGAGACACAGCATGTTTACGGACCCTTATTCAGTGTTTTCACCTGGTCCGTTTGTTTTGAAGAGGAAGAGACAATGCAATAAACGATGAAAACAGAAGGAATTCTAAGCGGAAGGTCACGATTGGAACATGAGAGAGGTTTCAGCTTGTTGCAATCGGCAATCCTCACCACTAGATGCCACTAAATCATACGAATCCAACACACTTCTCCTTTAAGAACATGTGCACTTAGGAAAAAACTGTGCAAATAAGTAAAAGCAACCACATTTTAACTAGACAGCTAAAGCTGCTGTAGCCATTCATGTTACAGTAAACATATTCAGACACATCCAATCTGTAACTTATGATATTTATTGAAGTGTTCTAAGTAGTCTGTCTTGCATTGAGAGTTATCCCTATTCAGCACCCAGCTGCATTGTACAGGTCTGTTAAAACGACAGGCAATTTTTCAAGTGGTTTTCCCCTATCGAACGAGACAATTCACGGTAAAGATCTCCTCTTGGTGCCTTTTTGCCAGATTACTCTTGCAGAAAACCATAAGGCTGCACAGCTCTGAGGGGACAAAGGAAAATCAATTAGCTGTGTGACTGCCTTTTTCTTTGTGCCCTTATCCTCTAATGCAGCCCATTTTACCACAGTAATGAAAGGGTCTAAACTCTCTGTCAGCAACATTCAGGAACTAATGTCCTTTACCACAGCGGTGTCAAACATATGGCCCACAGGGCAGAAAGGATCCAAACTGGCTCTCTGGATGGCTTTGCAAAGTGTGAAAATTGCAGAGGTCATAAATTCCATTGTCCAGATGCACTGCTATTCCTATTTGTCCACTAGGGGTCACACTGTCCAGCAGTCAAACGAAAGCACTGGACACCATCATGAAACTCCAGGGTCTGTAGCGCTTGTTTCATTATGACTACGTTTCCCAATTTGAATCCAGTGCTTTTGTTTGACAGCTGCAATCAACGCTTTGTGTTGGTTCATTTCTTTAGGAAAGTGAGTGACTCTTTGTGTCACACTAAGTTTGTACTTTGTCGAAGGAACTTAACAGCAAGTCTTAAAACTAATTTTGCTATTTCCTGCAGTGTGTATTTCAGTTCAGGAGGACTAAAGTTCAGCGTTTCATATACTTATTTTGTGCAGTAGTGGCTGGACTGGAAGTCTAAGTGGAACAACACTGTAGATTCCTTGGAACCAAAAGATGCCTTGAAACAGTCAATATGAGCTGACTTTTTCATTTGGAGGTGGAGGGGATGGTGGATGGTGTGACACCTAGGTTCGATGGCTGCAAAGGTGCAGACCACTACAGACTACTGATCAAGATCAACAACCAACAAAAACAATTGTGTTTTAGTAACCTGTCGCTATTTTTCCAGTGACTGTCTTGCTTTGGTCCAAATCAGAGACTAATTTTCTTACAAAGTTGAGAGTTGGTTCATGTTCTCACAGCAGCATTCACAAACGGACCAGATCAAATGCCTTGTGTGAGAAAACTGCTCTCGATTGGTCAGAATTTCCATGTGGGGATAAATCCAGGAAGTAAACCAAACGTTGAAGAAGAGTACACTTGCAGGATAAATGTGACACTTTCTAATGTCACAATGGAGGGACAACTACGCAGGATGATGCTCATCGTGGACTATATTGCTGTCATTGTTCATTTTAGTCAAACCATACAGTTTGAAAACGAGGTGCGGCTCCAACTAGATCCAGATCCAGGTTGGAACACGTTCTCACCACAAACGAACTGCACCAGAGTTCGTTTGTAACCGGACTGAGACCACCTCTTCAAGAAGGTCTCGGTCTGGTTGTTTTGGTGCACACCTGAGTGTGATTGCTGTGTTCACACCTGCCCAAATGAACCACACTGAGGGGGCAAATGAACTTGAGTTCGATTGAACCGGACCAAACAGAGCAGGTGTGAAAGCACCCTTAGCGACCCTTCACTGTTTTAACACTGAAAATAGTGCCCTACCAAGCAGTTGGTTTTTCACTAAGACCTTGCTGTGGTTTCAAACAGGATTGTATTAAAAAAAAATGGGTGTTTTAAGCCAAAGCAGGATCTTTTCCTGTCCAGAACCAAGTGGGTTTTGTGCCTTAACTTATATGCACCGTATGTGCTACATAATAATGTGCAAATGTGACACATTCATGGTTTGCAGAAATGTACAATGCAAACATTTATTCTGGAGATTAGGCTGGCTTTTGTATCATTACACATTTACTGCACAGTTTATAGTCAGAATCATCAGCAACATGGCAGCTGTTTTCGGCAAAGGAAAAACAAAACAACAAAAGAAAATCCATTGTAAACTATCTTCACAGCACCTAAACAGATGACAGACACATTTCCTGAACAAAGAGCTTAAGGCCTTTTTGTTGTTTTTCCCACGTTTCATCGTTATAAAAAAGGACCATTGTTTGTCCCTTTATTCATTTTATCACCTGGCAAAGATCCAAGGCCGACTTGATCCCAAAAAGCACATTTATAACATCTCTACAATTGCTGTATGATGAGACATCTGTGAAGGAAATAATGTTGCCAACTTGACTGAAGAGAGCAAAAATGCACAATTATTTTTGGCACTTTGTCTGACAGCCCACATTTGAGGGATACCATTTTGGGATGTACACAGAACTGTGGAGGACGCCCATTTACTTTGCTGTCAAAAGTGAGATTTGGGGGATATTTTGAACTTGTGATTTATGTCTTTGAGCACAACAGAAATGAGAAAATTGGAGCTTTCAGCCATCTATCTAACAAATGGAGAATGCATGAAATGATGAACGAGTGGCTCTGGTGGCTCATTGAATCCTGCAGCTGAACTCTGAGGACTGGGCCTCTGTGGATAAAATGGAGACAGAGAACAGCGCAGTCCGTCACAAGACGCATGCAACAATAAAAATAATAAGGCGGTCAAAATGAAGTATGAAGCTGAGGTTAATACGCCCATTTTTGTGAGAGTAATACTTCTGCTTTGATGGATATGACTGGGAAACATCATCAGGGGTTGTTGAGTGTGAGTGAATGACGGTGTTGGTACCTGAACTTTTCTGCTTTCAGAAAAACAGCACTGTGCCACGGGTGACCATGGCAACCACAGACACCACTCACTGTGGAGCACACTGCATTTTTAAATATGCAGAAAGGGAGAATCCGGGCAGAAATATTAAATGAAAGGTGAAGAGTGCTGCAGCAATTTTATAAAGATGCAGCAGGACAAAGGGATCACGCAAGAACCAGCATGTAAAATGATTTATGGGACTATATTTTCTCATACAGTAAAGTGGTGCAGTAGTTAGCATTGTTGCCTCACAGCAAGAGGGTTCCTGGTTCAAACCCCAGGGTGGTGGAGCTCTCCTGTGTGGAGTTTGCATGTTCTCCCTTCTAAACTATGGAACACTCTCCTATCCGATAAACTGTGACACCTATCACACCTTCTAACAAAGGCTCAAGACCAGGCTTTTGGACAATCAGACTAATCAACACAGTACACCGCTCACCTGCTGCTAATGCGCTTTACGTCCTTTGTCCGTTGCCTGGCAGCCAACTCTGCATGGGTATGAGTGCAGTATCTATTCTGTTAACAGCATGGCTAACTTTGTGTTGCATGGCTTGTGTGTTAGTGCACATGACCATATTGCAAATCTGTAACTGCATGTTTTAACATTTTATTAAGACCTACATAACGACTGTTGTGTTTTATCTATGTTGACTTTCTATTGCTGCTCTGCATGTCTAAATGTGACACTAAGCTGTGTGTTGGTGCTCTGCTGTTGCTTGTTGCTTTGCATGGCGTCTGTTCTGTCTTGACAATATCTGTTTGCTGTAGTTAATGCTGTCTTTATGCTGTCTTTGTCCTGAGAGTTTTATCCTTTTATCAGTTTCAAAACATCTTGCCAAAAGACTGCAGTTGATAATTAGCCAGCTGGGTAACACTGGCACATTTACAGAAATGTTAATTAATGTGCGTTGTTCTTATAAATAAATAAATAAATAAAATGAAATGTTAGGAGGAGGTGTTATATGGCAATTTTAGGGGCATATGATAATTAACGATGAAATCTCAAAAACATGCCTCTCCTCAAGAACAGGTGGCATGTGTCCAGCAGAAACAAGGGATTTACAGCAAGTTAAAAGTGTTGATTGAATCTGACTTTGAACATTTGTACAGACAAATCCCACAGTAACAATTAAAAGACACTTAAGGATGTGAAAATGTTCCTGCATCGTTCTCCCAATATCAGTTAGTGTACCAGTCGTGGTTGCTCCAAGCAAAATAATATTTAACTGAACCCAAGTGCTGGTGGCAGAAAACAATACACTGTATGAGGTCTAAAAGCCTTTAATTATAATCACCTCTTAAACTACAGACACTAGTTTATAAGGTAGTTTATTTACTTTTGTGTTGACTTATTTACAAGTTTGACATTTATATTGTCCAAATACAGTGATTGCTGATTAACAGCTGCAGCTGATGCTTATATAACCTGTGGGTTTAGGTAACAGGCTCTGGTATTTTGTGTTCTTGAGGGTGTTCAAAGTCCATTCATCCATGGAGCAGGGTGTTTGCACAGATCACAGTTGTGTGTACTGGCGGAGGGAAGTACTTCTAAGATGTGGGCTGAGCCCTGCTAACACCCTGGTTGTTCTCAGGATTTCATCTGGGTCACGGGGAAGAGATTACAGCTTACCCCTCCACTCCTCCATTTTACATGCCTGTGTCTGGGACTCTGCTGCCTCTTAAATGACACCAGGCAGCAGAACAGAAACTTAAAGACATGGGTGCAGAATTCGATCAGACTTCACTCTGTGCTTTCACGACGATAAAACCTGCTCATTTCTTTCCTAATTTAGCAATGAAAATATCTCCAGCCCACAAATCAATCCATTAAATCAAAGCTTGAAACACGTGGCTCTTATGATCCTTGTGCAATATGCAAAGGCCAAATCTCCGACTCTCAGCACCTGATTATACTCACCTTTATTATGAATAAGTGGTATAAAGCGACTAAACAAATACCACCTCCTGTTAGTTAGCAACTCTTCAAAATCTGCAGGTGTTCAGTGCAACACAACCTTTGAATGTTTAATTATCTTTACAGTTTATATTCTGAGAAAACTCGTTCTGATCAGCAACTGATCACTAGAAAAATGCTGGTGTTGTATGTTTCTGCAAACCACAGATAAATTACATTTATACGTTATTATGGGGCAGAGACTTTACATTTCTTTAACAAGCGTTTAGTGGCTCTTCAGCCACCAAACATGGGTTTTAGTTTTAGTTTTTAAGCTGATGTTTGTCCAGCATTTCTTTAGCCACCACATGTTTTCTAGCAGCCCATCTGTCGTGTGTTTTTCATTGGTTTTTAACCCACCAAATATGGGGTCTCTTGGCAACTTGTCCCTGTTTTTCCACTAGGAATAGTGCAACGAATAGCTGTTAATTTTAGTGGAACACTGTTGCTTTTCCAGCCGTGATGGTGCCACCAAAACCAAATATTTTAAGCCTAAACATAATCTTTTCCTAATCTTAACCAAGTGGTATTTTAACCTAAACATAATCACACATTAACTACAGCATTGCTGAAACGTAAAGTCTGAACATATCCACTGCAAAAATGTGAAATGTCAACGCTGTGGTTAATGTGTGATTAACTTTAGGCACAAACACCACTTGGTTATGTTGAGAAAAAGACCATGGTTGGGCTTAAAAACCCCAGTTGGTGGGACAATCACTACTGGAGAGGCTGTTGATGTCTCATTAAGAAACAATCATGTTTCATAGCGCTATCCTGGCAGGAAATCCAGCAATGTCTCAATAAGAAACAACTGTGTTTCATGGTGCTTTCCTGGTTGGAAATGCAGCGATGTGTCAGTACAAAACAACCACTTTTTGTAACACTATCCTGGTGGAAAAACAGCTATGGCCTGCTAGAAAACCACTGGTTTTATTGTTTGTTGGTCCTGAACAGCGGCCTGCAATGGTCTGCAGATCGGCAGGCATCTCACCATCCTCTCCACCTCTAGATAATAAAGTCAGTAAATATACTGCCTCACTGTAAAAACACTGATATGATACGTATGATGCAAATATAACATATACGTGGTTTGCTGAAATGTGCAACACCAACTACAGTCGCATTTGAGCTGTGTACAATGTGATGACTTTCTGTAGTCTCATTTAGCCACTTGCTAGCAATCACTGTTTTTAAAACACCTAAAAGCTTCAAAATTCACAAGTTGGGTGTTTACTGACATATTTTATGTTACTGAACACAGCATGAACATCTGTGTTTGTGTTAATCACACACCTTACTTCAGGCGTCGAACAAAAAACCCATCGACTTCGAGGTGAGGGAACGGGTGTTAAACTGCACTCATCACTCCTGGAGCACTTTATTTAAGTTAAGCATTCAAGCCAAAATCTACTTCAAAAAACAAAAGCACAGATGCTTCAGTAGACGACAACAGGTCATTAAAAGTGTCATTAAACTGTCATTAAAGTGACACATGACTGGAGAGACAATGGATCTCACTATTACACCTCAAACAAATATGGTGACAGATAGGAAAAGGGGAAGGCTCTAATGTTTGATTGATAAGAATCTTTAAAGACCGGTGGCCGATGGTATTTTTAGCATGAACTGCTATGAGTCACTAAACGTGGCTGGTTTATAGCAACCCATTGCTGTTTTTCTTTTAGCTTTTTAGCCACAAAACATTTGTGATTTTTTGATGACCCATTGCTGATTTTCTAGCAGCTTTTTAGCACCCAAACAGGGGTTTTGTTTACCAACCAACTGCTGTTCATTTAGCAGCGTTTTAGCCACAAACATGGATGTTTTTTTGGCAACCCAACGCTGGTTTTTCCAGATTTTAACCATCAATCGTGGGTGGGATAGCAATCTGTTGCTCTTTCTCCTTGTCCTTGTTTTTTAGCAACCCATTGCTATTTTATTCGAGGCTTTTTAGTCACCAAAGGTGGGTGGTTTTTAGCAGTCTGTTGTTAATATAGCAGCTTTATAGCAACCAAACATGGGGTGTTGTTTCGTGACCCATTGCTGCTTTATCAGCAACTTTTTAGCCATCAAACATGGGCAGTTTTTTGGTAACCCAAAACTGTTTTTCTAGCTTTTTAGCCACCAACATGGGTGGTTTAAGCAACACACTGCTGTTTTTGCAGGATTTTTAATCCACAAAATGTGTTTTCTAGCAGCCCATCTGTGTGTTTCCATCAACTTTTCACCCACCAAACGTGGATTCTTCAATTCAACTCATCCCTGTTTTTCCTCTGGGAGTAGTCCCACAGATAGTGGTTGATTTTAGTGAGACATTGCTGTTTTTCCAGGCATGATTGTGCCACCAAAATCAGGTATTTTAAACCCAAACATGATCTTTTCCTAATTATAACTCAGTTTTTTTTTTGTACCTAAACATAACCACATGTTAACCACAGCATTGTTGAAACATAAAGTCTGATGTCCACTGCATAAAAACATACAAATGTATCTGCAGTTTGGAAAAATGCCCAACACCGAAAATATTATTATTATTAAGATATTTTGGGGGCCTTTTTAGCCTTTAATGTATAGGACAGATAAGTGTGAAAGGGGGAGACAGAGAGGGAATGACATGCAGCAAAGGGCCACAGGCTGGAGTCAAACCCGGGCCGCTGCGGCAACAGCCTTATACATGGGGCGCCTGCTCTACCACTAAGCCACCGACGCCCCGACACCAAAATTTTTTCTGACGATTGGGTTGAGCAGCGCACAGCATGTCTCACATACATGTGTTGTTGCAAAAAAAAGGTCTGTATTTCCAACCATAATTGCTATAATGTTGTAGTGTATGACATTGCACTTGTCTGCATCCTATTACCATTCCAAAATATACATTTTCAAATATACAAAATGTATATTTTCTTTTACAAAAATGACCACAGAAAGCAAGTTGCATTGTCAAAATAGTGAATGGATAGATAACACATATTCAGTTCATCAGGGTTCAAGCATGTAGAGCTCAAAGTAATCCATTATGCATATGTTATCCTTTATGTAAACGTAAAATAATTAATCCAGTGCCATCAACAGACAAAGATGAGTTCACTTTTTGGTCTATAACTGTTCTTTTACACCAGTTCTGTATCTAAACATCAGTTTAACTCTTATCTGGTCACTTTCAGGTTTGATTTCAGGGAAAAAAACAACAAAAACATTTTCATCTCCAAAGCTATAATTGCTGAGTATTTGGCTGCAACTAAAACAGCACTAGTACAATATCCCCACGTTGCTTGTTCCAGTCATGATCAAAACATGCTCAGCAGGTAGACCAGGCCTCATTATACCTGTGCTCCTCTCCTTGATGTGCTTTTTCTCTGCCCCCTAAATCTCTTCTCTTCATCATATTTTGGTGGTTGCCTGTGCACTGGTGTGATGCACAGTAGGTGATGAAACTGTCTAATCTAAGTTTCAGCTCTAGTCACTGTGGGATCCTTTGGTGTAAGGTGTCACATAGCAGCCAAGTTGATAAACTGCATATTTTGTGTACCATATTACAGGATTTTTTGTGAGCTGCAGTAATCAGAATTCCTTCCATCTCCTGCCACCATTTGGGGCCACTGACGCGTGAAGTCGTTTTGTACACCTTTATGGACAACTGCATCGAGAAAAGTGCTGAGTGTGCTCAGAAACTACAGCCACTTAGAGTCTGGAAGCTGGAGGAAATCAGTCTGTGTGAAGGGTCGGTTAGAGCCTGAGGTTTCCGGGAGTTTCTCACCATACATTGTTATCTTTTCATGCAGATTGCAGAAGATCCCCCCCCCCCCCCCCCGTGTTGGACAGCACTTTATGCTCTAAGTGGGGTAAGGGGCATAAAAGGTAAAACTTGGAGTAGGTTGACTCATCAACTCATCAACTGCATCTTACCTGAGCCTCACACAGATTTTCCCACACTGTCAGCTGTCATTTGCAGCTCCTGCAATCTGCTTTCCAGACTTCTCAGTGAAGCAATCATCGTGCTGCTGCCAGAATTTAAAAAACGGTCCCTTGCTCAGCTGCCTTTGGCTGTCATTTCAGCATGAGTTTATGCTCCACTCCACCTCCTCCTGTGTTAATTCTGCTCCTCAGAGGCAGATCCAAGTCTGAGAATGAGCGTCCATCGGCAGGATTTCCACTTTGGTGGCTGGTTTTATAGTTTTATGAATAATGTGACATCACACACTGAGATATTTGCAATGCAACTATAACAGAATACTTTAAAACAGTGCAGTTACCATCAGCATGGTGGACTCAAAGAACAAATATTTTCTCCCCCACAGAACTCCTCTCTCCTCTCTCCATTAATCCAGTCACACAATACAGGGGGAAAAACTGACAGCATCATGGGACTCTTTTCCGCTCAGAGTTTAACTTTGTTCAAGTTGCAATGTTCAAGGCTGTCTTCCAAAATGGAAGGAAGTAAAGCAGATAAGCACAAAGCAACCCAAAAACAGTCTGCGAAAAGCTCCCCTCACATTGAAAAGGCTGCTGTGTGCTGCTAAAAACACCTCTTTAGTGATCAGGCCTTCAGGCTCCAAGTACCTTACAAGCATATGATATAATAAGCTACAGACAGGATGTGCCACACTGTCGTGAATTGAACACACTCATAAAGTGGATCCAGTTTTGCCAAATGCTAAATTTGTTAAGTTGAATGAACTCAAGGTGACTTGTTCTCCTCTTACTTCCTGTTCTATTCCTGTAATAGTGTCGTTTAGTCCTCATTGACTTTGGTCAAAAGTAGTGGTATGAAGGTCCTGTAACTGATATTATTCTTTAACTTTGCCAAGCGTAAGCCAGGAGGGGACCATGCATTTGGACATGCATGTATCATAAAAACTACTGGTCCAATCAGCCCCATAGTTTGTGTGTACATGTATGACTGTATTCTCAAGGACCTCTCATGGTTGCTGTGATTTTTAATTGTTGAAAAATAAGTTTTATTGACTAATTATACATTTACTGCCTGAAAGTTTTCCAAAAATCAGTTCATCTAAAAACAACAAGTCTGGGGCGTCGGTGGCTTAGTGGTGGAGCAGGCGCCCCATGTACAAGGCTGTTGCCGCAGCGGCCCGGGTTCGGGTCCAGCTTGTGGCCCTTTGCTGCATGTCATCCCCCCTCTCTCTCTCTCTCTCCCCCTTTCACACTTGACTGTCCTATCAATTAAAGGCAAAAAATGCCTCAAAAAATATCTTTATTAAAAAAAAATAATAATAAAAATAAAAAAAACAACAACAACACGCCTTACCGTCTGTTGCAGGGCACATTTTGGCCTTTGTCGCATCTCCAAAACTGATGGCAATAGAAAAGTTTGGTTTTATTTTAAACCAGAGCGTCTGCAGGTTAAGGCCCTGATCACACAGAAAGTGTTCTGCAGGTTGCAAAACGTGAGGTACACCGCACTGCCTTTTTTTTTTTTTTTTTTTTAAATGAACGCCACTAGTTAAAAAACATTTGCTGCGCCTTTTTATCGAGCATATCCCAGCTGACATTGGGCTAGAGGCAGGGTACACCCTGGACAGGTCACCAGACTATCACAGGGCTGACACATAGTGACAGACAACCATTCACACTCACATTCACACCTACGGACAATTTGGAGTCACCAATTAACCTGCATGTCTTTGGACTGTGGGAGGAAGCTGGAGTACCTGGAGGAAACCCACGCAGACACAGGGAGAACATACAAACTCCACACAGAAGGGCTCCCCCACCCTGGGTTTGAACCAGGAACCTACTTGCTGTGAGGCGACAGTGCTATCTGCACCACCAATGCTGAGTAATACCAGTTTGACTTCATACTTCTACTCTACTATATCTCAGACATAAATATTGTACAGTTCACTTCACTACATTTGTTTGATGAATGTAGTTCCTACTTTACAGATTCAGATTGTTAAAACAAATTATCAACAAATAAAGCGATTTATAGATTTTTTTTTTATTCATATGCACAATGATAAAAACAAGGATTATATTTAATAATACAAGGGCAAATAATTGTGCAGGAGAGGAAAAGAAGCCCAAAGGGCTTATATAAAATCCTCCCCTCCAATACAAAATCACTAAAACAGATCAACCAATAAAAAAAAAAAGGAAAAGAAGCAGAAAAGGGAAAGAGACAAGGAAAAAAACACAACAAACAGAGAGAAAATGAAGGAAGAAAGGAAAAAATAACACAACAACAACAAGGACAAAGATCGATAAAATTACAAATTCATTTCAATTATACTAGACCATTGCCTGGACAGAAGATACCTCACCAAACTAGTCCTAAATATTTTGTAGGAGGATAAAAGCTTAAGAGACCTGTTTAAGGAGTTCCAGAGTTGGGGACCATGGAATTTGATGAAAAATTTATGACTGGAGGTACGACAAAGAGGTAAATGAAAGTTCTTCTGACCTCTTACTGAATAGGAGTGAATATCTGATGATAACAGAAAGAATTTTTGAAAAGTGCCTGAAATGTCTTGTTTATAATGAATGAATTTAAACATAAACAGACATGTTTGAAGCATATAAATAGAAAAAATTGACAAAAGTTTAAATTTGCTAAATAAAGGTGCAGATGGTGCTTGATTGGTAGAGTTTGAAATCATTCTCTAGAATCTTTTCTGAATTAAGAGTATCTGATTAAGGTATGAGGAATATGAAGCACCCAAAACAATGCTACACAGTGAGTACTTGAGATTAGCTCCACTTCACCAGCTGCACAGTAAAGCTATATCTACATTATCAGAGCTCAAAATACCTCATGCATATGCATGGTAGTATCTATATCAACTTCCCTGCAGGTGTTAAATTACAAGTGTGATCTGTTTTGAACTGTAAAGGCCTAAGTCAGCTCTCTTCACTTCCTCTTTACTCAGCAGCAACTGAACCTAACCACCACTTTGCCTCTGGCTTGCAGGTCTGAAGTCCACACAGTAAAGCCAGAGATTAAGCTTTACAGCCAGAAATCAAACTCATGCAATCACACACCGTGACACTGTCCCAGTATGGCCTGCCGACCATCATGAGTCTTTTTATTTGACATAACAGCTCTGCAGTTTCACTGTAGGCCTTTGCTGGTATTGTATTATAGTTTCATTGAGCCGTTCCCTCCACCTCCCGATTACAAAGCCAGCTCATATATTATGTTTTACAAACACTGATATCATACATATGAAACATGTAATTGTGATGTATTTGTGGGTTGCAGAAAAGTACAATGGGCTGAACAAAATGATGCAACAACGATAATACTGAAGTATATGGATTGTTGTTGTTGTTGTTGTTTGTTGTTTATTGTTTATTTTGATAGTAGCATAACTTTTCCAGCGGTCTACCAATGAATTTATCTTTTTGTCTTGGAAACTTAAACAGCAGATGACTGACAGTGCCACGGAGCCCATACTTGTGACCTTGTGCAGAAATCTCCTTCCAAGTTGTCTTGACATTAATGTGCCTCGCTCTCAGGCATTTCTTTGTACTCTGAGACAGTGTCTGCATGTCAGACATCAAGTGTCTGTCCACTGAAGACTACAGAGCTGCTCAGACGTCATGCATCATTTCGAATACTGAATCTTGGGTCATTTTTTTCTTTCTCAACTGTCACATCTCATATAAAACATCAGCTGGCAATCAAACTTGAGGGATTTTTATTCATCCTCCTCCTTTATGCATTAATCCTTTGTTGTGTATCTGCGACTTGGCAGTTAGAGACAATATCAAATGTCTTATGGAGGACACAAGAACACATAAGAAGGCATGAGAAAGTGGCCCAGTTCCAGTGTCTCCCTTTAGCTCTGAGAACTGAACCCTCACAGACGTCAGCCGTGACGGCCCTACCACTGTCTTGGTGAAGGAGGGTGTGTATCTGAACGGCAGTTTGAAGTGTGAGGTTGATATTTGTTTGCTGTTTGCTCCCATTTGATAGCAAATCATTTCTGCTGGACCAAATCAACATCTTTGGAGGTAACAAAAAGCGTGCATATATGAAGCTGTTTAGCAACATCATTTTAACCACAACCTGTACACCAACAAAAACTAAAGGGTTCCTTGGTCTCAGGTGAGCTAAGACAGTTAGCCACACATGCTAATATTTGCATATAAATATACTTTAATCCACTCTTAACACCAAAGATCTTGTGCAGTGGTTCCAGACATCTCCTTAGTCATTAGTTCAAGGACCACACAGTTTAATATATTCTAGGGCTGTTGTCAACCAAAGAAAATCTTGGTCGACTAAAGTCGTACATAATCTTCAACTAATCGATTAGTCGTGGGGGGAAAAAATCTGCACATTATTTTTACTTCTGCGGTGGTGTGCCTGTGTCACTCTGCAGTTACACCTCCAAAACGCTAGTCAGCAGTGGAGGACTGTGTTAAGTGCTGTAAAGTTTAGTTGATTCAAAACACACATTAAATATGGCTTAACAGAGACAATTTCAAACACAAATACGCAAATTCACAGACAAACACTTGTCTTTATCTGGACACATTTTCCCCACAAATACAACATGCTAATGTTATTAGCACAAGTCTATGGCATTTTACATTGTATAAATTAGCCTAGCATCTAGTGATCTTTTCCTCTTCTCATATAAAGCCAGGGACAACAGCAACATGTAAAAGGTAATGGAACATAATTTGGCTCCATTACAACTCACAACATTCACCGACAAAATAACTGTCTTATGCTAAACACGTTTTCCAAACAAATACAACATGCTAAAGTTATTAGTGCCAGCCTATGGCATTTTACATTGTAGAAATTAGCCTGGCGAGGAGTGGAGATTTCCTCTGCTCACATGAAGCCAGGATAAATCCCGAAGTATAAATCCCTTAAGGATAAATCACACACAAAACTTAAAATGCTATTTTAGTGGAGGCTTTTCTGTCTTCACAATTTATTGTTTCTTATCTGTGAAACTAAAGTAAATACAAGCTTCGTTTCCACTGAGGGAAATGGTGTCAGTATACAGAAACTCACAGGAGGTCTGCGTGACCGTAGTCTTGCCACCAGACAATCAGAGATCTCCGCCTTCTGATAGTCTGGGGACACTCCTTTCTGAAGTGTGTTTAACACACCGGCGAAAACGGCCGGCAACAAAGCAACACCTCTTGCATTTTTTTTAAAGGACACGCCTTCTCGGAAATGTGCGCTCCCCCTTTTCTTGTCCGCAAGGAAACAAACACACAGAGAGCTTGAAAATGGATGCCGAGCGATTTAACTCCGTTTTATCAAACGTGTGCTCAGTCCACAAGATTGTGGAAATGAGGGACTTACAGCGACTTTGTTGAAAACTTTTAATGCAGTCGGACTATGTTTACGAGCACAAGAGTTCAGCGAGCCATCGAAGGACCGCCCTGTGGATTTACTATTGGTTCTGCAATGTAGGGAGTTTTTTTAAACTCTGAAATTGTATCCACCCATCCAAACACAAAATCAGGGAGAAAGTCATCAGTCTTTAGTTAAGCAAAGCGTCTAAAGACTGACTTGTGAGTCTAGTGTCTCCGCGACGCCGAGCATGAGGGTGGGCAAGTTCAACTTTCTGTCAACAACTTTTCACAGGTAACTTAGCCTGTCCCCCCTGCTGCAGGAAATAATGGATTAATCCTGGAAAGCTATTGATGTAGCACTTTTCTCCTTATGAAAGTAACACGGCCATTATTCGACCAATGAGAATTTGGTCGGACGAGAGCATGTCGACCAAATAATCGACTAGTCGACCAGGAGGCTACAGCCCTAATATATTCAGCGGCGTACTTGCGTTTGGCCATGTTGTGGAGCTAGTTTACTGTCTCTGTTAAGTAGCTGTCCGTTAGTCACTCACTGTCGAGCAGGAAAAACTTCAACATAAAAGCTCTGTGCCGTAAATTTACTGCACTTGAAAGTAAGGTGTTATTTACAAGCTTGACACATTTGTGAGTCACTTGTGGTTCATTCAAAATGGACCTGCGATCCCCTTTTGGACCCACCAGTTGTGAACCACTGCTCTTGTGTTTTTGGTTTCTGAAAGGCTAAAACACAAATATCTCTCATATTAGAGCCTCATGCACATCACCTCAGCCAAAAACTTCCAATATCCAACATCCAAAACCTGACCTGCCGTGCCTAATTACAGTTACTTTCTTAGGTTTTCTATTTTCATTCATCGCACAACTACTACCATCACTTTTCTTGTTTACCACCCTATGAGTGCAACACTATGAATGCCTTCAAGGGAAGAGTGTGTGCAGTTATCCCCCAAATGGGCCCATTTCTACGACTCATCACGTGGATTCTACAAAAACACCCAAGTTTTCAAGAGGAAACACATCGGGAGAGCAGTGGGATGCAGCCAGGAGGTGGCCGACATAAAATGGAACAAGCTTCACGATTGAATTTGCCAAGGCTAAAAAAAGGTAGCTGAAAGGAGCAGCTGGAGAGGAAAAATACTGCATGTTCTGTACACCAGGACCCCCTCCCTGTTCTGAGAGGGCAGGCTTTTCAACCTGCTCTCAAATGTGGCCATTTGGTGCAGGTATAAACACATTTTCCTTCAGCTGTAATTGTACAGTTAAAAGGCACAAGTGTTTATACCTGTGGCCAAGAGACCTTTAAAGTTACGGTAGAGTGGAAAGGGAGCCATAAGTGACTTGATGGATAAAAAACGTGGACTTAACAACCATCAGGTAACGGTGAAACACTCAAAGCACCACCATCTAAGTGAATCTGTACATGCTTTGTCCAGTGCAGGTCTGATTATTCACTTACAGGCACAACACAATAAAAGATGCACCTGATTGTTGTGTTCACACCTCTGATCAAACAAACCGCACTGAGGGGGCAAATGAACTTGAGTTAGATTGAACTGAACCAAATAGGGCAGGTGTGAAAGGAAAGCACCCTAAAGGTGTGTTCACACTGGACTTTTTATTTTTTCGCTGTCACTCGGTTCTCCCCTTTGATATCACTTCATCGCTCAGTTGCAATGGTTCGTCAATGTGGCAGAAATCAACAGACTCGCTTTTTCGCTTTGATGACGTCATTGAAGCGATCAGGGAATTTCGGGGGGGGGCGGCGACGAATACATCTGAACATTTATACCTCAGACCGTGGCAGTGGCTGAAAATTATACATTTTGATACATACAAGTGTGCATATTGCAAAACTCTGTAAAAGTACACCAAAGCATACATTTTCGTTTCCAAATATTTATTTGAAAACAAAACCATTCATACGGTCAATAAAAAGCCATTTTAGTGTTAGTATGTCAGAGAGGAGGAGTATCAATAAAAAAAAGTTTCCACTAATTATTTCGGTGTTTATTTTTTTTATTCTTAAGATTTTTTTCATTAAAATGCGTAATATAGCCAACAGTATTATAGACCAAAAGTTAATCTAATTTATTATTGTAGAATGTATTTAGCAAATCACCACCTTCAACTGGAGACACAGTGCAGTATGGGGTGCCGTTTGTAAAGTGTCTCACGCTGAAAATAACATCAACATTTTGCCACATTTAGCTTCAAACAATGTTTAAAAAAGTATTGTGATTTTTTTAACATCACCTTTTACCACATTTACAGCAATATTTGTTAACTTAGAAATATATTAAATAGTTAAATCTAAATATTAAATGTGGCACCTAAATGTTAAATGTTAAATCTAAATGCTTAATCTAAATCTAAATCTAAATGTTAAATCTAAATATTAAATCTAAATCTAAATGCTAAATCTAAATCTAAATATTAAATCTAAATCTAAATCTAAATGTTAAATCTAAATGCTAAATATAAATATAAATATAAATGTTAAATCTAAATATTAAATCTAAATCTAAATCTAAATGTTAAATCTAAATGTTTTGGGTGAAACTAAATATTTAG
Source organism: Epinephelus fuscoguttatus (assembly GCF_011397635.1). Lineage (NCBI taxonomy): Eukaryota > Metazoa > Chordata > Actinopteri > Perciformes > Serranidae > Epinephelus > Epinephelus fuscoguttatus. Next base: position 15,981,965 of record NC_064763.1, on the reverse strand, counting down.
CTAATATGCAAATTCACACTGCCGCTCACCGGAAGTACCAAAATAAAAGCTCGAGATGGTCAGACTGTTTATAGAATCAAATAACGAATTAAAACCAACTTATCGGGGGAAATGGACACTTGAACATACATTAGCGTGATAATAACTACCTAAAATAACAAGAGACGTGTTTGGAGAAATTTTATTTGACGTGTACTTTGAGTTGTTAGTGTCCCTTCGGAGGGAATCACCTTGTTGTTTACAAATACTTCCGGGTAGAAAACCAGCGGAGGCAAAATGTTGATGTTATTTTCAGCGTGAGACACTTTACAAACGGCACCCCATAGTGGAGCAGCAAAAAAAAAAAAAGGCATTATAAAAAGCCAACAAATAGTGTTAATTTACATGAGACATTGTCAGTCCTATTCTATAGTCTATAATTTTTTATTTTATTTTATCATAACTTCTCGGAAATTACTCAAAAATGCATTCATTGTGTGCTTCTGTGCACACGGGCAGCATAAACAATGAAGTTACAGATGATGGTCTGGCAGATCGTTGCGGCGCTTGGAGGCAGTTGACAGTGACAGTTTTGTCAGCAGCCGTTTTTACCAATAACCTATGGTTGAGGCAGCTCCAGCTCCAACTCTGCTCATATGCTCTGACTCAGGCATCAGAGCCTCTGAGCTACAGTGATAGATGCATTGGCACTGTCCGTGGTGCTTTAGGCCTACACTAGGACCGCCAGGATTACAGCGCCCCTCCAAGCGCCGCAGTCGCAGAGCCTCATGCACACTCAGACAGTCCTCTCCCACCTCCGTCAGCTCTTCCGAGGGAACCCCAAGGCGTTCCCAGGCCAGCCGGGCAATGTAATCCCTCCAGCGTGTCCTGGGGCGGCCCCAAGGCTCCTTCCAGTTGGACATGCCCGAAAAACCTCCCAAGGGAGGCGTCCGAGAGGCATCCTTACCAGATGCCTGAACCACCTCAACTGGCTCTTCTCGATGTGGAGGAGCAGCGGCTCTACTCCGAGTCAAAACAAAAATAACACACACCGCATCCAAAATCATCAACCATCCCATACCCAACCTCACAGAGCTCACCCACCAATCTGTCATACGTCTTGCACGAACAATAACCAATGACTCGGATCGCCCTCTCAACCCACACTTCACACTGCTGCCGTCTGGGCGCAGATACAGGACCCTGAGATGGAGACGGGCACGTATTAACAAGAGCTTTGTCCCGTCTGCCATCTCCGCACTCAATAACCTCCCCCAATAACCTTGTATGGACCCAGCCCTCCTGAGTGTGATATATATGTGTCAGTTGTTGTCAGTTGTCTGGTGGTGTTTGTTGGTGGTGTTTTTGTGTACCCAAATGTTGTTGTGACAGTTTGTGAAAACAAATTTCCCCATGGGACAATAATGTCTCTGTCTCTCTGTCTCTCTGTCTCTCTCTCTCTCTATCTCTCTCTCTCTCTCGGGAGCTAGGAGAACCACGTCATCCGCAAAGAGCAGGGACGAGATCCTCCCGTCACCGAACCTGACACCCTCCACCACTCGGCTGCGCCTAGAAATTCTGTCCATGAAAGTTATGAACAGAACCGGTGACAAAGGGCAGCCCTGGCAGGGTCCAACCCTCACCGGGAACAGGTCTGACTTACTGCCGGCCACGCGAACCAGACTCGTGCTCCTTCGGTACAGGGACTGGATGGCCCTCAGCAGAGGGCCACCAACCCCATACTGCCAGAGTACCCCCCACAGGATGCCGCTGGGGACACGGTCGTAAGCCTTCTCCAAATCCACAAAACACATGTGGACTGGTTGGGCGAACTCCCATGCCCCCTTGAGCACCCTGGCGAGGGTAAAGAGCTGGTCCACGGTTCCGCGTCTGGGACGAAAACCACATTGCTCCCCCTCAATCCGAGGTTCAACTATCGACTGGGCCCTCTTCTCCAGCACCCTGGCATAGACCTACCGGGTAGGCTGAGGAGTGTGATCCCCCTGTAGTTGGAACACACCCTCTGGTCCCCTTTCTTGAAGATGGGGACCACCACCCTGGTCTGCCACTCCAGAGGCACTGCCCCCGATGTCCACGCAATGTTGCAGAGGCGTGTCAGCCAGGACAGCCCTACAACATCCAGAGCCTTGAGGTATCCAGGGCGAATCTCATCCACCCTACCTGTATCTATCAAAATGTATAATTTACAGCAGCGGTCTGCCGCGGTTGAAGGTATAAATGCTCAGAAGTGTAGTGTGTTTCATTTTTGTAACTTAAAGGCTTCAGAAAACATGCGAGACACAATTTTAGGAAAAAGTCATAGGAAGAGTTATTTGCATTATAAAAACCGTCGTGGCGGCTCTAGGACAAGTGCACTTACATTGATCACTTCCATAAAATAAAACGAGAAATTGGAGAAGATTGAAAAAATTATTAAAATTAAATAAAGGAACTGATTACAGATGCATTGTGTCTGTGTGTTTTTACATCTACTGTTGCTTTTAATTTGCAGCTATACTTTTAATGAAGCTGACATGTCATGACAGTCAAGCACCCCCCCCCGGGACTCCGGGAAGCCAATCAGCATTGAGCTGCAAGCGACAGGACCCAGCGAAATACCGCTCCAGATGAGATTTCTCATCTCAAGCGACGAGCGAAAAATCACTCTGTCGCTGTTGCTCGGAGCCCGAGCAATTTTTCTCCCGGGCGAATATATGCTGAATCGCCCATTTGCATTGACTTTGTATGTAAACTCGTCGCTAGCGAAAAAAAAAAACAGGTACGGTGTGAACACACCTTAAGACATACACGTGTGCGAGGTCCAGACCCACAGTTTTATGTTACACAGATGGAGATTGCTAAGTATATTTCTTAGATTGTTTTAGGAGGACAACCGCAAGGAAACGTATTCTCTGTTTAGATCATCAAATGGACAATGGCTCAAAGATATTTGCTTGTGGCTGCCAGCGTTAGCTAGCTGGAAAGTATTTCCACTTCCATGCCATCTGTTGACACTTTGACTAGTGTTAATGCTAATGTTAAAAACAGATGGTCGGGAGGAACAAGTCCACCCATTTGGATGGCAGGGGCACAAAACCACAGAAGAAAAAAATATTAAGCAGCCTGGATCTAAGCCCCTAAGCAGCCTCCAGCAAACCCTACTTTTGCACTTTTTTCCCTGTCAACTTAAATTAGGAAAGAGACATCTGTAAATCAGTCAATACATTTTTTAATGGTCACAAACTCCCACAAAAAGCTACAAGATTAAAATAAGTCAGTGAATTAAAGTTATCAAAGCGCTAAACCGTAAGTTAGCCGTTTAGCTGGCGGAAGTTGGCCGCTTGGTCGTGCTCAGAGGCTTGGTGAAATGCTGATTGGCTGAATTAAAAGTTTTTGATCAACAGGGAATCCAAAAATTGCAACCAACCCCCACAAACACTTTCATTTTTTTGGACATATATATATTGAACATTAGGGTAATTGTGGAGTGGAGCTCATATGGAGAGCATTACAGTAAGAGGAAATGAAGACAAAAGCCATTTGGAGCACATTTCAACAAAAAAAAAAAAAGGAAGAAAGAAAGAAGAAGATGAAATTTGCAAATCTGCACATACCTTATTCTTTTAATGTATGTTAATTAGTATTATTGTTTGTTAGCTGAGTAATTTGTATTGATCTCTTATTTGTTCTTGCTTGCTTTGGGTAGTGAACATGCTCGCTCTGTCACTGTAAGGAATAATTAGTAACCTGTGTTATTTCTTCAATGTTTCCAGTCTCTCACACAACAAACTGCCTTGTTTGCACTCATAAAATATCTAAACAATGGCAATGAGCTCATGAATAATAATCGGTGATAAATATTCATGAGGTGTCTGTCAAGAAAAACAAAGGTCACTGTTTTGTTTAATTCTGTTATCCAACAAATACCACAAAAGAAAATCAACCATGAATGTTTAATGTTTCTCTCTGGACCAACCAGCTCATGTGTTGTAATAATAATTATTGTTATATTCCTGTCAGGACCTTAAATTCCTCAGAGCAGTAAATAGTAAGTACTTAATGTCTTTATGATATTGTTCCTGTGTTTATTTGTACAGGGACTGATTTGCTTTCCCATCTGAAGATTAGCAGTACAATAGTTGCCTGTCACAGGGGAAATAGTTTTTTTTCCCAGTTCAAATATGTTGACACTCTCCGTTGTGGTGGCGGAGCTGTCTTTGTTTGCTTAATTAATACTTTGTTGTGGGCTGTTACAACTAATTGTTCTTGCAATTAGAGTGTTGGCTGGAAATACTGTAGCGGCAGAGGCCCTGAGCTAGAGACAATTAACACCATGGTGCTGCTTCCGTGTGGTATTAGACAACTTGTCAGGGAAGTGGTTTAAGACTGTCAAATGAAATGCAGAAGTGGAGCCTTCGGGGCAGAGGTATGGTTAGGATAGAGGTGGGAAGGAGCAGTCATGCCTGCTTATGTGATAAAACCAACCAAAAATACATTTTAGTGTCGGTCTGTGAGAGAAAATGCTGCAGTGCTTCTAAGAAGACGGAGTTTTGGTGATATTCGTGGTGTGGCAGTCAAAATTCAAATCAGGATTAAAAGGCGCTCCAAGATTGCTCGCTTGGAGGCTTGAGATTTAGAAGCAGGGATTTAAAGTTGGTGCACCACTTCTTCCTCTGGGCCAAAATACTCAACACACGATGGACAGGAAGCAACTTGTTTAAACCCTGAAACTGATTCTGTGACAACATTACAGCCCAGTCACCAGAAGAGAATGTCTGCATTGTGCGTCTCTGCAAACTATGAATACATTATATTTACATGATTCATATGTAAAGTGACATAGTATATACACTTACCTGCCACTTTATTAGGTACACCTGTTCAACTGCTCGCTACTAACTCAATGCATTCAGTGAGGTCAGAGGAGAATGGCCAGACTGGTTCAAGATGATAGAAAGGCAACAGGAAGTCAAATAACCACTGGTTACAACCAAGGTCTGCAGAAGACCATCTTTGAACCAACAGCACGTCCAACCTTGAAGCAGATGGGCTACAGCAGCAGAAGACCACACCAGGTGCCACTCCTGTCAGCTAACAACAGGAAACTGAGGCTACAATTCACACAGGCTCACCACAACTGGACAATAGAAGATTGGAAAAACCACATTCAGATCAAAGCATGGATCCATCCTGCCTTGTATCAATGGTTCAGGCTGCTGGTGGTGTAATGGTGTGGGGGAGATTTTCTTAGTACCAGCTGAGCATGGTTTAAACACCACAGCCTACCTGAGTATTGTTGCTGACCGTGTCCGTCCCTTTATGACTACAGTGTACCCATCTTCTGATGGCTCCATACTCCAATGGCCTCCACAGTCACCACATCTCAGTCCAATAGAGCACCTTTGGGATGTGGTGGAACGGGAGATTCTCATCATGGATGTGCAGCCAACAGATCTGCAGCAACTGTGTGATGTCATCATGTCAATATGGACCTAAATCTCTGAGGAATGTTTCCAGCACCTTGATGGATCTATGATACAAATAATTAAGGCAGGTCTCAAGGCAAAAAGGGTCCAACCTGGTACAAACAATGTGTACCTAATAAAGTGGCTGGCGAGTGTAAGCTGACTTCGCTTTGGGAGGTGAAGGGGATAGTGGATGACATGTCATGTAGGCAAGATGCACTGCTCAAGATCAACAACATGAGTTGTCTTCTGGCAACCTGTTCTCATTCTCTCACTCAGACATCACCAAGAAAAGCCATCCTTTTGCAGCAGTATGATACGCTGCCGATTTTGGAGAGGAAGAGACCTCTGCAGATAATTCAGCTCCGGGTAAAAACCTCCTGAACAATGAATGCTGAAGGAATTCCAACCAGGAGAAGTTTCAGTTGGTTGCAATCTGCAATCCTTACTGCTAGATGCCACTAAATCCCCCTAAGTCTGACACACTGCTCCTTTAAGTGGTGCAAATGAGCCAACAATTTTGGTATCAGTCAAATTCTCTGCTCGTCTGGAACAAATTGCTATGTTGTTTCCCCAATTAGCAATAAAAGCTTGGGAGTTATATTTGCATTTAGAGTCTCTCAACAAGTGTCAGTGTCAGACGATATAGGCCACAACCAAAATATTACATGTGTGTGATGTTAACAAGCAAAATCACACTGGGGAGCTCAGTTAATGTGCAACAAACAGGTTCACTGCAGACGGCCAGTGTAGCAGATAAAAGAAGAAGAGGAAGTGCAACTGCCCCATTCATGTAAAGAAAATGTCAGAGGATGGAGGATGGAGGTGGAGATGTGTCACAGGCCAATCTTCCATGAGCTGAACACAACCCACTTTGATCTCGTCATGCTGCTACGAGCTGTGAACATGTGTGTTTCTACTGCAGCCTCACAGCAGGTGACAACCATTCACACACAGACCAAAAAACACCGGAGACGGTGTTATATATATATATATATAATATATACAGTTAAGGTCAAAATTATTAGCCCCCCTTATGAAATCAAATAAAACCCTTATCCTTCCAATGACATGGGCCATAACCTTAAGTGTTTATAGTTTGTGTGTGTCCGCAAGAACAAAGACAACATCTGCATAAGGTCAAATGAACATTTTTATTGGTTTGCTGAACTGAAACAAGAAAAAAGCAAAAAATGCAATGGTCAAAATTATTAGCCCTCTGACAACTAATAGTCAATAGTGTAGCCTTTCTGATCCAAAACTGACAACAACCTCTTCTGGTAGTTTCTAACTAAGTTGGCACATGTCTCCTGGGGGATTTTAGCCATTCTTCCTTGGCAAATTGTTCAAGATCATGCAAATTGCTTGGTCTCCGAGCATGGACCCGAACCTTGAGCTCCCTCCACAGATTCTCGATAGGATTGAGATCAGGGCTCTGAGAGGGCCACTCCAGAACCTTGATTTTGGTGTCTTTCAAAAAGTTTTTGACTAACTTTGATGTATGCTTCGGGTCATTGTCTTGTTGGAAGACCCAGCGACGACCTAACCCTAGACTGGCTGCAGATGTCTTGATGTTAGCCTTCAAAATACCCACATAATCCTCTTTTTTCATGGTCCCATGGACCCGAACAAGGTTTCCTGTCCCTGAAGCAGCAAAACAGCCCCACAGCATTATATTGCCACCACCGTGCTTCACTGTGGGGACAGTATTTTTAGGGTTGAAGGCCTCGCCCTTCCTTCACCAAACAAAAGCAGCATCCATATGCCCAAACAGCTCAAGTTTGGTTTCATCAGACCAAAGGACAGACTTCCAAAACTCACCCTTATGTTTCAGATTGTCTCTGGCAAAATTCAGTTGGGCTTTAATGTGCCGCTGTGAGAGCAATGGGGTTTTTCTTGCACGATGACCACAAAGTCCACCACGATGAAGAACCCTCACAACAGTCTTGCGTGAAACATCAAGTCCAGAGGAAGCCAGTTCAGCAACAATCATCTTTGCAGAGGTCTGGGGATTCTTGTTGACATCTCTGATTATTTTTCGCTGCAAAGTTTTGGAAATCTTGCGTCTTCTACCACAGCCAGGTTTATTTTTAACAGACTTTGTTTCTTTGTGCTTTGCAATGATGCAACGCACAGCTGTTCTAGAAACCATGAAACGCTTGGAAATGGCAGTATATCCTTCCCCCTGAAGATGAAGATCCACTATCTTCTGTCTGAGGTCCAGACTGATTTCTTTGCTTTTTGGCATGATGATATTGCTTCTTACGAAGATTATAGAGCAACCCTGGAGTATCCCTTTCATTCAAGTGGTCAAGTGATACTAACTCTGCTTCTTGAAGTCACTTAAGTAAGTTTCAGAGCTAATTGATTGCTCAGGTGTGTTTTCAAACCTAATTGACTGCTCAGGTGTGGTTTCAAACCCAGTTAACTTGTTTTGAAAGCACAAAATCACATGGGGGCTAATAATTTTGACCACTGCATTTTTTGCTTTTTTCTTGTTTCAGTTCAGCAAACCAATAAAAATGTTCATTTGACCTTATGCAGATGTTGTCTTTGTTCTTGCGGACACACACAAACTATAAACACTTAAGGTTATGGCCCATGTCATTGGAAGGATAAGGGTTTTATTTGATTTCATAAGGGGGGCTAATAATTTTGACCTTAACTGTATATATATATATATATATATATATATACATATATATATATAGTTTCAGTTAGTTTCCAGAGTGGGTTTGGTAATTTTTAGTTTAGTTTTAAATTTAAAATTTAAATTTAATTTTACTTTTAAAAATATTATATATATATATATATATATATATATATATATATATTTACCATTATCATTATTATTATTTATTTATTTTTACTTTATTCTTTTATTTATTTATTTTTAATAATAAGGGTGGTATAACTTTATTGTCCCAGTACGAAAACAATCACAAAAACATTCTTCATGCAGAACAATTTAAAGTTTTCCTAATTTTTATCCACAGGACAATTCAAATCTTTAACTGTCAAATTGTATGACAGTTAACATATTGACATATTGTCATATTTATTCTATATTTTTAATTGTGGCGTTATTGCTTTGTACTTCTTGTCGCCACTTTTATGTAAGTTTCTTTGTTTGTTTTATTTCTGTCTAGGTGCTTTTATTTCATGTTGTTTTACTCATCTACATTCAGTTAAAATAAAGGTTGAAGGAATTAATAAATGAATGTTACCTAATGTTATGTAAAAAACAAACAAACAAAAAAAATGCTTAAAAAAAAAACCTGTACCAAACGCAAATCATCATAATGCAGTGCCTATTCTGGCTTTATCGGCCATTATTTAAAAGCTTTATAGACATAAATATATTTTTAAATCTGGTCAATCTGCAGGTCGTTACCATAACACAAACACAACACATTGTGAGTCATGTAGACGTCCCAGTCTCAATAAACATATGTACTGTTGCCCCTTGATGCTTGTTCTTTGACAAATTGGACCAGATTTACAAAGAATAAAAAAACTAGACATTTTCTGAATTTTTTTGTTTTTTGTTTATATGACACAATATTGTTTCAGCTGATTCTCATTTTTTCTACAGTCTAGTTTTTATTTTTATTACACTTATATAAAATGGTTTTTCACACCTAGATTTAGTTTTCCATTAGTTTTGGTTAATGACAGTAACCTCACTGCCTTATTCTGTAACACCAAAAACAGTAGCTGCTTTACCAAATGTATTTGTGATACTACTGTTATGGATTTGCAACCAGATATTTAAAACGGTGATTTAATTAAAGCTAAAGTGAATTTGCCTGCTATTGCACATGAGCAACACTGTAGCTACACCAGTGCAGGATGAAAGCAGCAGGATGAAAGTTGAAGTGTTTGGGGCACCATTATCTGTTCAGATTCAACCAAATGCTTCAAAACTCATTGGACGATGCTTCACAGTGCAGTTGGACATTGACCTGAAGCACACTGCAAAAGCAACCAAAGACATTTTTAAGGCAAAGAAGTGGAATGTTCTGCAATGGCCAAGTCATATCATCTGACCTGAATCCAACTGAGCATGCGTTTCTCTTGCTGAAGCCAAAACTGAGGGCAAAACACCCAAAACACAAGCAGGAAGTGCAGACGTGTAGTAAGGGCTGGCAGAGCATCACCAGGGAAGAAACCCAGCATCTGATGATGCCTATGTGTCCAACACTTCAGGCAGTCATTGACTGTAAAGGATTTGCAACCAAGTATTAAAACTGACTGTTTAATTGATGATTATGTTAGTCTGTCCAAATACTTATGAGCCCTTAAGGTCGGGGGACTGTGTGAAGAAATGGTTGTATTTCCTACACGGTTCATACTACATTTTTGAAAAAAGCCTTAAATGAAAGCTGAGAGTCTGCACTTTAAGCAGGTATTCATTGTTTCATTTAAAACCCATTGTGGTGGTGTACAGAGCCAAAATGATGACAACTGTATCATTGTCCAAATAATTATGGACCTGACTGTAAATGTTTGTTTTTATTCACTAACAACTGACTACCAGCTATTACTCATGAAATATTTCTTAACAAAATGATTGATTGATTCATTCATGCATGATTCAAATAAATAACACAATATCATTTAATATGCTTATATATAGGCTACGATGTATTTACTGTCCATGCCCATGTCTGTAAACCTATATACATTATGTGTGGTGCTGAGCCATCCCATCACATCTCTTACAAGTGCCTGTAATACCTCAATAAGGATTATGAAAAAGCGCAGGACAACTGTTGTATATACACTACTGAATATGACATAATTTATTTAATTCCTTTGTCTTTTTTATTTCATCTATTTCACACACTCCCCTGCTGCTGCTTAAACAATATAAACTTATATCGTATGTTCTCTCATCCAATAGGCTATTCCTTCTTTCTATTCACCTGTGCAGACCTACCTGACATACCCTACAGAACTACATTTCCCATGATGCCCCGCTCCACCGCAGACCCGCCCCCTCCGTTTGAATGGCAAGTTGTTTGTTTCAGTCCGACCAGCTGCTAACTATTCCAGTCGGAGAGCAAACATGGGGACCAGCGGTCCTCTGCTCTCACATTTAACAGGTCCGACGAGCTGCGGCGAGCTGCCGGGACAGGCGCTTCCGGTTTCACCTTTTACCTTCAGAATAAAAAGCACCCAAATTACAACGGTATAAAACCTTGACTAAGCACATTCACATTCAGATTACTGACAGGTCCTGGACCTGATCTGCATGATGTCATTAGGGCCTGAGCTAAAATTTAAAAAACACTAAGGTCATGAGTTTTAGTCACCACTCACCCAGATTCCTTTAGAAATGTACAACTAAATATAAACTCTGAAACTAAACTTTTTCCTGTTAGACTACTCCTATTATAAGCATTTATAATACAATAATTTATTTATTATATTACGTCAATGCAACAGAGATGTGCAATTCTTTATATTTTAACCCTTTGAAACCTGGAACAACATCATTTTCTTGTGCTGCTTTCAGACACCTTTCACAAGTATTTAAACCTTTGACCCCTGAGCAAACTGGTGTGATTTCTTTCAAAAACATGGGGGAAATGGCAGTGAGCAACTTAATAAGAAATGTCCCAGAAATTGCAAAAAATGAAAAGATTTAGAAAATTATTATTTTCTTACAAATTAGGGGGGAAAATAGCTAGGGGAAAATGTATAATTAATAATTATGTGTAATTACAATTAGTAATTATTGTGATTATATATCTAAAATGATGGTATAGAATTATTATTAAAAAAATTTCCAGGTCATTTCCTCGTTTGCTTGTTTTTAACTTTTTGAAAAAAACACTCATTTTCTTGTTTTTATTTTGTATATATTCCACACTTGTGTATTTTCTATACATGTATGACAAATCACCCTTTAGAGTATTTTTGCTTCATTTAATATATAACATTTACATTTGTATCAAAAATTCTGTTTTTATATGTCAACGTATGTTTAACTTTAAAAACCCCAATAAAAAGAGTTGGAAAAAACATTTTTGTATTAGTTTTATTTTAATTAATTAACACATTCATTTATTTATTGTTATGTTTGTTTGTTTGTTGTTTTTATTGTATTTTATGGGGGGCTGTTTTCTATTTTTTGTTTGTTGTTGTTGTTTAATCTATTTTATTTCATGGGGGGCTGTTTTGTTTGTTTTTTTATGGTTTTGTTAGTTTGTTGTTTTGTTTGTTTGTCTTTTTTCCCCTCTCTTGTGTTGTGTCTCTTGAGCTGCTGCTGTGACGTGTGAGTTTCCTCGGTGTGTCATTTACAGTCTTATCTTAGCCCCAGCTTGTGCTTGAGCCTTTTATTCTGAAAACCCAACACCGGAAGTGCGCGTGGTTCCGTTGCAGGCTTTGACAGCAGGTCCGTTTTTCACCTCTTTGCTTTCTTTATTCCACCCTGCCTCGCTCTTTCTTTCCCTATTTAAAACGCCTGCAGCCTGCCGTGCGCGTGTATTTATTTATTTATGCATCTTATTTGACAGTATTTCGGCCTTCTGACATTTTAGTCGCTCCTCAAATGAGAAGACGTAAAAGATGGAGCTTCATATTTTAGAGCACAGCTTGAAAGTGGCGAGTATAGAGAAAGAGGGGATCCAGATTTGCACTCACGGATTAATAAAACTCGCTTTCTTGGCCTCCAAAACAAGGTAGGTAACTTCCCCGAGGCGCCAGCTAACATGGAGACACGCAGAGTGATTTGTGTCGGTGACACGGGGCTGTTTAATGTCAGGAGACACATATAGCAAAGTGAAGCCGGGGCTGATGCACTTGTGTCTGCAGAGCTGTTTGTGTGTCTATGTGTGTGTGTGTGTGTGTGTCCTGTAGTTGTGTTCATGCCTCTAAACACAGCTTCATGTGTCATATGAAGAGTGTGTGTTTGGTCTGTGCCACCAGTTTCCAGGCCTATCCGTGTTCTGTAGTGTCATTTGGTAGCTTTGTGCCATCTGTAGCTGGGTCGACGCCAGCGGGGGTGTGTGTCTCTCTGTATAATATGTGTGTGTGTGTGTGTGTGTGTGTGTGTGCAGGCTGTTTTCCCCTCTCTCGGGGCATTTATGACATGTTTTCAACCCAACTTGAACAAGCAGCAGAGGACACGCACTGTATTCACTGATATTTACTGTCAGCCATTCAGCCTGAGGAAACTTTAATTAAACAGCTCTCGCAGTGACGTCACAACGGGCCTTTTCACTTGTTATTGCTCTGTTGTGCAGCTTTTATTACCACCATATATTATTAATATTAGCTCTGGCAGATAAGTTCACTTGACTGACTCACTGGCTGCTTTAAAACAGGCAGAGTCACTGAACTAATCACAGCACCCTGAAGTCCTCAAGTTACTGATCAAACACAGTCCCCTTCAGATCACTCATTACATGATGTCATTTAAATTCCCCTCTCTATTTCCATGTAACAGGCCTGCAACTCAACAATATTTTCATTATTGTTTAGGGACTGTTTGTTATTTATGCAATAATTGGAAATGGAAATATGTGCATGCATCGTACATGAGCAATTGTACACGGTATGATAACCATCAGTTTTCATATCATGATATGTCTTGTAACCGGTGAACCACTGCAAGAAGCCATTAAAACATAAATTATTATTGGGTTTTCAAATTTCTGACAGTCCTTGGCAGGGCTGGGTATCACTTTAAAAAACAAAACAATACCAGTACCGATATTTTGGGGGGCGTTGCAATGTAGTATCATAGATACTATATTAGATATTTTTGTGTGGCAATATTGTATCATCACACAGTGCCAAGTATACATTTTTTTATAATATAAATAAAGGCTGAAGTGAGATGAACAGACTGAAAATCTTATTAGATAAAACAGCTGTTGACAAAGTTTTCTATTGGAGACATAATTCACAGTTGACAAAGGGTAATAAATTGCAATATATTTTATTAATAGGGTATCGCAACTTATTTAAAATCACAATAATAATAATGTATTGTGACCTTAGTATGATAATATCGTATCATGGATCCTCTGGTGATTCCCACCCCTAGTACTAACACCAGGACCTTTAAAGTGAGACAGAAACCACTGCAGTACATCATTCGATACCCAGAATGTGAATGGGGTGGTGTGTATACCGTAAAACTTCAATTAATAGCCTGGGCTTTATTTGCTTTATTAAGGTTTTTTTTTAATACTTGGTCTTTGGTGGTGACATGAGACGTTTAGAAGACAATGAATTTTAGTTATTTAAAAACCTAAATTAAACCAACGAAATATTGAAGTTATCTGTCGTCAGTATTCTTTGTCAAACAGAACTTTGCATAAGATGTTGTCCTGACTCTAAATTTTGGTTGCCTGATGTCACAACCTAAATTCAACCAAAAATTAAAGTCCAACAGCGTTGGTATCCAGCTGGGAAGTGTCCAAAAATAGTGAAAAATATGTATCACAATTTTACCCTAAAGTGACGTCTTTAAATGTCTCCAAAAACCCAAATGGTAACAAAGATATAAAACAACACTGGAGAACCAGTGACTGTTTGCCAGTTTTGCTCGAGGAAAAAAGACAATTATTTGACTATTAATGTAGTCACCAATTAATTAACTGATTATTCAATTAGTTCTTTTAGTTCTAAACCCGAAAGCATAATCTCATCCCTGTCAGCTCCTCTTGGTTGGATGAGCTGCCACTTTTATTATATTGACACTTTGGGGTTTAGCAAATGAAGTCTGAGTCATCTTTGTATTCTTATCTCGTCTAGTTTCTTTTTAAAGTAGCTTGTAGCATTTCCTCTTGTCAAGCTTGATGCCTAATAAACACATAAGCTACTCTGTGATTTCCCAGCTTTGCCCGCCACCTTTTGATGTGCAAACTGATCTGTTTTGCTAGTGGAAAAAAAAGCCACAGCTGTCACAGCTATTGCACAAGTCCAGTAAGAGAAGCTACAGAGCTACATGTTGCTACGTTAGCCTCAAACATCAGTTTGCATGGTCACAATCTGCTCCTGACTGCAAACACGAGTTTCTCTTTAAAATCATGCATTTTTTGATGCAATCATTAAAGCATGTTATAAAATAGTTCAGCAGAAATGGTAATGCTGCATTCAGGTGCTACCTGAGTTGCCATAATTAGCAGTTTCAGGCCTGTGAATAGAGTTCATATCAATTCAATTGAATTTTATTTATAAATCCCAATATCACACATCACAATTTGCCTCAGAGACATCCCTCTGTCTTTGGAAAAACTCTCCAAAAAATCCTTTAACAGGCGAAAAAATGGTAGAAACCTCAAGCAGAGCATCAACATCTAAGTCATGCGTAAGACTGGGAAACTTCTCTGAAAGCTCTGATACTCAGCTTGGTATTTAATGATAGGGAAGTGCCCGAAAACCAAACATGAATGCACCATGTCAGCCAAAGTCCATCGCTCAAGTTAATTAAACCTAAACTTGATGAATATACTGCTGTATTGTCTATTCCCAGTGTTTTTGACCCGCACACAACCAACTCTGCCATTGTACAACTGCCTCTAGTTGTCCGGTGGTGTGAACACACTTTAAAGGTTCAGTCAGTTAAATAAGTAGATGACGGCCCTAACACTAGCCACAGTCAATAAATACTCAGGGCTTTCACTGTGTAAAACAGCACATCTGCTTCTTTTTTCCCTGAAGATTAATAATATATTTAATAAAAGTGTGTTAATATTTAATAATGTCAGTGGAGTCTTTATTTCAGGCAAGGTGAAATATGTACAACATGAAAACACTGCGAACCATCACTTGAAAAAAATAATGGGATGAGATGACATAACCTCATAATACTAAAATTATGCAACGTGTTTACTGACATAAATCTTTGGGGCGGCAGTAGCTCAGTCCACAGGGAACTGACTTGGGAACTGGAGGGTCACCAGCTCAAGTCCCTGTCTGGACCAAGCATGGAGTGTGGACTGGTAGCTGGAGAGGTCCCTGTTCACCTCCTGGGCACTGCTGAGGTGTCCTTGAGCAAGGCACCAAATCTCCAACTGTTCGAGGCGCTTGTCCAAGGCAGCCCCTTCACTCTGACATCTCTCAATTTAATACATGGATAGGTCCGGTTTGTGCATGTGTGTGACAACAGAGTGAAAAAATTGAATTTCCCCTCTGGCATTCTTTTTCTTCTGCAGAGTATAGCTCGACCGAAATTCCAATTTATCAGACAATTATCAGACTTTTGTCCGGATCAGTATCATATTCGGTCCATTAGATCTGGTTATTAAAGAACTGTGAGATACGTATCCTACTGAGCAAGAAAAATAAACTAAAAATAAACTGTCTCACTCCAAAGCCGTCAAAATCCGGTGCTTGGGCAGTGACTTGCGGTGTCAGAAGCCAATGAAAAGAAGTGCAATATAGCCAATCAGAGGCAGAGTAGGGCGGGCCTTTCCAAGAAAAGCCAATAGCAAAAGCAGCTGTACTGTTTCTGCACCCCAGTTTCTTTTACTTATTAGCTGACATATGCTGACACCAGCGTATCTGCACCAGTCAGCTGATAAATCAGTCTGCCCAGTTTCTCTGTCAGGCTCTAATGGAGATTTAATAATTCCTTTTTTTATTATTAATTTGACATTTGCTGCAACCACGTTTTTGCTGTCTGCGATTGGAGAGGCAGAACTTACTGTGTCGATGTCAGTGAGGGAATATACACATGATAAATGTGGTTTTGCCTTTCAGCTGCCTGCTAACTGCATGTTACTGTGACTTTAATACTGTCAGTCATAAGAAAAGTCCTTACTTCACTAGCGCATCATCACAGAACTCAGATATCAATTGTGAGTACTCTGACACAAAGCAACAAGAGTGCAAAAGATAGTCAGAAAAATCAGTGAGCAAATTTTAAGATTTTCTTCATCCTCTGCACAGTCGAGCTACACAATATATTGTTTGTTTTTTAAATCGTCATTGATATGTCAATTTGTGCATTAAACACATTGTGAAAGACCGTTGCATTGCACGTAGGGATTATCTGAGTTAGTTGAGGATCAGTAGCAAACTGCTCTGAAAAATGTAATGTAATTTTTGCCGTATACTCACTAGGAGCGTTCCATATCATTTTGTTCACGATAATACAGGTGTCATTTTAAATACGACATGAAAAATTCATATCGTGATACTTGTTGACACCATACTGTTACCCATGGCAACAACAAGCATGGCTGAAAGTGAAATTACTACAGACTCTGCGGTGGTTTCAAAAAGAGGAGCAGCTTCAGTAGTGTGGAATAAACTGTGGCGTCCTGAATGTTTTATGAGCAGCCCCGGACTTCTCAGACTCTTTTAGTGACTTACCGTTCAGAGGGAACTCATTCAGCAGCTCCTCTGGCAGCAGCACAGCGTCTCTCCCTCTCCTCTCTCGCCGTGCGCACACGGGAGTTGGTTTCAGAGTGATTTTGTCATACACCTTTGGTAATGTAAACCTACGTGACGCTCGGGGCTCGACAAAAAACTCCATATATGTAAATGTGTGATAGTTGTGGTATCATAACAGCCTGTCACAGGTTACAGCGTGATGATTAGAGGAGAAATGGCAGAGCATAAAGGTCCAGGTGGGAAAAAAAACAACTCAATCATTTAGGATTTTACTAAAAGAAGGAAATCACCTGTTGATTTATATATATATAGATCCCAGGGGGCATTTTTTGTATTTGGGAGCTGTTTAAATGTGTAATTTGTGGTAGATTTTATTTTGTTGTACTATTAATATTGTAACAGAATCTGAATCTCACTCTAAGTTACTGTTGTTGTTCACAAACTAAAGAAATGATTTTTGTTGTTACTGAATATTTGAAGGCAAACTGTAAAACTATACCACTTATTTTGATGCAATTCTGTGTTCTTAAATTAATAATATTAAAATAATAAAAATAATATTTTTACGAACTTGTCATATTGTCAAGAATATTGTCATCGCAAAAATACCCTGAAATATGGTGATATTATTTTGGGGCCATATCGCCAACCGCAGAGAAAGCAGCAGAAAACTCAGAACACTCTGAGCTCTATTTATTGCAAGTGATATCGTTAGAGATATTTAACTGCATTATTGCCTGTACTGTTTGTCACTTTGACAGCCTGTTTGTTTCTGTCTATAGGGGTGATTATGCACTCAGTCTATGATGCAGCACAGCATAAACATTTATGCTTTTTCATTTCTAGATTTGGATGTCAGCAAGTAAACCGGCACTTGTGCACAATAAACTCTTATTTCCTACAGGGATGAAGAGAGGACTAGAAATGTTACTTTAAAGAAATGTTACTCAAGTACAAGTAAAAGTACTTGTGTGAAAAATAGGGCTGCGCAATATAAAGATATAACATCGTTATCTAGATATGAGACTATGAATCGTTGTATCGTGTTGTGGCATAAATGGTGTTTTTACCCTCATTGTAAAAGCTGAATTACATTAAAGAGATGTAAATTTATCAACTTATCAGACTTTATATCCACATTATTGATGATTATTGATCAAAAATTTCATTGTTAATATTTGCTGAAAAGAAAAAAAAAACAATAGTCATCCCTACAATTTAGTATTTGGTCAGAAATATTGTTTGAATTCGTCTCCCAGTCTGACCATTAATGAAATCTAAAAATATAAAGACTTATATCCTCCTGAGACCCTGTGTCCTCATATGAGAACGTCACATTTTGGGTTTACTTGACCTTACATCTCATTCTGCTTAACTTAGACCTGTTGTCCTCGCTCATGGACATTTCTTTGTGCCATCTAGTGGCACAATACACTAATCAGTGTAAAAACAAGATGGCAGCTGTCTCTGCCAAGTCAGTCTGCAGCCGATCCCGACACAAAAGTGGACATCAGGTCCAAAACCTCATCACATTTTATGGTTGAAACTTGTTTATTTATGATTAATAATGTTTGTAGTTTGATATGGCAACAAATTTGACCAATTTTAGTAACAAGATAAGACTCTGTTAATTAGGAAGTACTAGTTTGAGGACATTGGGACTTAAGTATTGTGTAGTTTTAGGACACTAGGATTTAATGGTTGTCTCATTTGAGGACGTTGGGACTTAATTTTTATTGACGATGTTTAGTTTTTTATACTTATCAGGTTCTACTGATCACAGATAGCTAGGAGAAATTAAAAACTTGGGTATCAGGAGGATATTGTGCATCCAGATATAGCTGAAAGATATCATGATATCATTTTCAGGACATGTCGTCTAGCCCTAGTAAAATAGCGAAAAGTAAAAATCAGGTCAGTTAAACTGTACTCTGAGTAAACATTTACTGCACTGCAGTTTTAAAAAGGGATGTATATAATGATGAGGATATGTGACAGAGGTAGTAATGTAAAGAACATATTTAGGCCACAAAATAAAGTGCATGAACATCAATATCAGAGGCCTCATGTCCCAAACCAACCATATATTCCAGACGGCGCTCTGCAGCCTGTGCAGAAACTGTTCATCACCAACACAACCACAAACAAGGCAAAACTCATCCAGTAAAACAAAAGTAACCGACAGTAAACAACCGGACACCGCAGCGGGTGCATCAGCATTTTAACCTGCCACTTCCCCTAGGATTAGTCACCAGCAAACAACACCAACATGTTCACAGCTCCACTGCAGCCACAAACATACACACACACGCAGCAAAGGCACAGGTTTTGCACAATGTGGCACGCGCACACAGTTTGTTGTTGTACTCACCTGTCTGCACAGCGCTGAGTCAAACCTGAGCACCGCGAAGTCTTCCTCCTCATCAACTTCCCAGCGTGTTCATTCCCAGTATAACCAGTCCACTCAGCCTCTCTGTCCCATTGCGCTCCTCACACTTTTCAAACATGTCAAGCACAAAGTCCAAAAGTTCCCGACCAACGTTAACTGTAGAGGATATATCGACCGTGAGCGTTTCAGCCCTCAGTGCGACAAAAATTTAAACATTTATATTTGTATGTGTGATATATAAGCAAGTGGGTGGTCAACAATCCAGTGCTATACTTCTAAAGAACCTCTATAAAAATGGACTGCTTGGCAACCAGACCAGGCCTCTAATTGAGACAGGCCTTTATTTGTCAAAATGTGTAGCCACATTGGGCTAGTAAAAGGGACTGGGTGTTTAACTGGGACGAGGCTTTTAATTAAAGTTTTACAGTAATACTGGTGGTTTCAGTTCAGCAATAGATTGTAAATTAGTGATACAAGGAACATATTTCATGTAATGTTTGATGTATTTTATGAGCATATTTTCAGCAATAGCCTCAACAATGTATATTAATTTTTTTCTAAAACATTCTGTTAATTCCAAACCTTTTCCAGACCTGGAAACAGCTTTTCTAATTTCATAACTTTCCAGAAATTTCATGACTATTGGACCCTGTAATTGAGATATCCTCCCTTTGAGCAACACTTACAAGAAATATTCAACTCATTCTGTTTGTGTTGATCCTGTTTGTGTTTTGTATTTATGTTCCTAGTTTTTACAAACACATTTGTTGTGAGTGGTGTGCGATGCTCTGCAGTCTGAACTACCTTTACTCCCTGTGAAGTTCCTCTCGCGCACACAGAATGTAAGTAATGCAGGGTGATAGTTCAGTGACGGCTGATAAGTGATTTTACTATTTCACTGTTGATCTGTATGGAAAACTGTCATAATAGAATAAAGTAAGTCATTAAGTAATATCCATAATGACATGATCATGATTAAAGGAGTATTAGTAACCCAGGCACAGGACGAAACCTCCAGTGCTAATTATCCCAATGTCCTGGCTCTGCAAAAAGGCACTGCAAGTCAAATAAGTGTCAGCTCATTTAATTCCAAGAGGAAATGTTGCCGTTCCCACAGAAAGCATTGTTGAGCTGCTCCTGTTATCCCCCTGTTGTTTTTCACACCTTTCAGCCAAATATGACGTGCAAGCATTCAGTAGCCAAGCCTGTAAAGATGTGATTATCAGAGTGGTGTTGTGCTTGGTGTTTTTCCAGTGCGCTGCTTTCATTTGTGCTGAAGAAAGTCTGCTGAACATGATTACAGGCTGTTTCTATCAATACTTGTCATTATCTTACATTAGGTGTGGGTTTGGTGCATTGAATATTGATTTCAGACAGAAACATAATACATAAAAGTGTTTCAGAGAAAGGCGGTTTTAACAAAATGGACATTTAATAAGTTAACACAAAAAGGAACACAGAAGTTTTGGCATGTGTTGGCAAATAAATAAAACTTGAAATTTGATTTAATTCAGGAACTAAGTGATTTAGTCAACAAATTATGAATCTGACCAGACATTAGATGCCAGGCTGACACATTTCTGTCAGTATGAAAAACATGAAGAGGTTAGATAAGCAGCCGTGTTTGTGACATGAGACACTTTATTATCATGCAAACACTAATCCTGCTGACAGGATTAAGTGTCTATTAAATAGACACTTCAAGTTCACCTGCGTTGTAATGGATGCAGTGGAACTGCATTTTGCAAGTTATTGGTTGCATTATTGAAGTTAAGTCAGTTCATTTCTTGCATTAACCTTCCAAAACACAAATATTAATTAGCTTGTGTGTTCACAAAGGGCTGGATAATAATTTGTCAACTTAACCACATTATAATACAGACCTGAATGTATCCAATAAATGTCTATAAAGTTAAAATAGCTACAGTAAGCAAGCAAGAAGTAATTCGACCAACCTATCATCCAACAGCCTCTCTCTGACTCGTCAGATTGGACGATGACTCTTTTTATACCTGGTATTAACATGTGTCGAGAGCGATACGATTACAAGCAGACAGCCCTGAAATCAAGTGTAAACGACCACCAAGACGCATCAAGATCAGATCACTCAAAACACTCGCCGAGGTGATGTGGGATGCATTTGACCACATATCTTTTGTAGTATAAATGCTAATGCATTCTGATGTGCCGATAGTGTCCTCATCCTCGGTCTCAGCCCCTTAACCCTCCACAGCTCCAGTCCCTCACCCAATATGGTCACTTCTGGCTCCAAAAAACCAAGATGGTGACATCCATGGTGCCAAACTCGAGGCTTCAAAATGGCATCATGGAAGCTATGTCCATTATCAAGAGATTTAGCCTCTTTACACTGGCTCCCAGTATGTTTTAGAATACATTTTAAGATTTTATTGATTACATTTAAGGCTCTTCATGGTCTCTCTCCCAGCTATATGTCAGACCTCTTAGTGCCGTACATGCCAGGACATACTTTGGGGTCCTTGGGCAGAGGTCTTTGTCTGTTCCAGAGGCCCGGCTGAAAACTTAAGGGGACAGAGCGTTTGCCGCCAGGGTCTCAAGGCTCTGGAAAAGTCTGCCTGAGGAAATTAAGTTGGCTGAGTCAGAGATCTCTTTTAAGTCCCTTTTTAAAACATATTTTATCTGGGAGCCTTTCCTGATTTTTACTTGGGTTTTAAGTTCATTTAGACCGTCTTCTATTTCCTCAGTTTTTATACACTAAAGTTTTTATCAGTTCTTTTTAAAATGTGTTGTTTTTATGTATTGTCTGTTTCTATTATTGACATGTAGAGCACTTTGTAATTATAACTGATAACACGACATTGCCGTCTCTAAAGGCTCACAACTACATGGCTAAAAGTATTATTGTATACATTTTATAAGACATGTTTTTAGCTAGATGTTTGCATATTTAAAAACATCTCTCTATCATTGAGATTCCTCTCACAGCAGTTGGCAGTGGGGAGTTTTATATGCAGCCCTGTGCTTTATTGAAAGCTCGGGTTATGAGCCTCAGATTCAATATAAAATGATAAAGAAGACATTTACAGGCATCGTTGCAGTCTTGTGTTGGTTTATGCACATGTCATTGATGCATCTTTTCATATAAAACTGTCTCTTTAATGCTCCAGACTAGTTGATGTGTATGTTATGAACGCTTCAGGGAGCAGCAGAGCTGAGTAAGACAGTAATTGTTTGACTTAATCCAGCATGGGGATTTTTTTTTCTTAAAGCTTTTCACATACTGTATCCACTGTTTGACTTGCCCTCTCCTTTTTATCTCTCCCATTCAGATGCAAGTTTTTCAGTCTGACAGAGACTCCGGAGGACTACACCATAATCGTCGATGAGGAAGGCTTTAAAGGTGGGCCTCTCTTTGTGGATCTTTAAAGTCGCTGGGGCAACCATAGATCGGGCGGCAGGAAAAGATCACATTGTGTAATCTGTGATTCTCTCCAGCACCACGTAGCTTCAGCTGCCAATGTTTGAGCACACTTTGTCATTATGGATGTGAGGCCAAGCTGCTAGTCGTCGTGTTTTGTGGTTGGCTGATTGAGTGAATTCATGTCATTACACACCCTTTCCCTGGGTGACCCTCCTTGGTTACCCTGGAGACTACAGGCTATTTGTTGCATAACTGGCACAGGTATTTTCTACTGGTGACTGTCTCTGAGTGTGTAGGTGCCTGTTTTCTGTCCAGCTTAAACTATGAAACTAAAGCAAGCAGTGATAAATACATTTTTTAAACCTGCTGGGAGACACTGAAAATATATTTTTCTGATCTTTTATGAGGACAGAATATGTCCATATGAATTTTAATAAGAGATGATTAAGCACTGATAGTGCCAGAGAATTATTATACCATCCAGTCCACTGACAGTAACTTATTGAGGCGTGCAGTAAATGTCAGTCTGTGGTTTATATTATTAAATATCCTGCTTAACCTACTGTATGTTAATGGTTGCTGATTAACTGAACTAAACTGAAGCAGAGTTTGGCTATCTCCCTCGCTGTCTGTACCAAAGAGTAGCTAGAAAGTGATGAGGGCTCACTCCACAGCAAAATCTGGTGACCAAAATATCACCAGAAGTACATTGCACAGCACACTGATCAGCCAAAAAACAAAGACTTGAAGCAATCTCAGTCAACTGACATTTTGAGTCTCTGATTTTCAATAGGGAAGCCCTACTGTAGCGCATAGTCTAGTGCCGGGTACACACTACACAATACCAGCCCGATTATAGCCCGACACAACATGACGCTGTGTCGGGCTATAATCTGTCATATCTGTCGGCCAAGTCACGACACGATTTTATGACCCCACAATGGCCCAATCTGACATAGTGACCGTTGTGACAGACAAAAATGGCGTGTAGTGTGAGCCTGGCATAAAGCAGTGTTTCCCAACTGGTGGGTCACGGTCCAATAGTGGGTCACAGGTCCATTCTGAATGCACTGCGAGCGACTCACGAACATGTCAAGATTGTAAAAAAAACAATCTTTATTTTGAAATCCAGTGGTTTTGTTTTTTAGGCCGTGTCCAACGCCACTTTAGTTCACGTAATCTGGGTGAGAAGTCAAGTGCAAGGGTTAGAGTGGTTGTATTTAGTCCCCCAATTAATCATAGAAGTGTTTTGGGTGTCATCATGAATTCAACCCATCAGAGTGTCATCTCCCGTTCTCTTTAAAGCTCAGGTGTGCCTTCACCTGGCACACTGCTATTGACATAGCGGATTCACCAAATTGGTGAAGCGAGTTGTTTTTCCGCCAAAGGTATTACAGTATATATGATATTTAAAATAATGTGATATAATCTTTATTTATAAAGCACTTATCTAAACAGCATCACTAAGTGCTTCACAAGGCAGCAGAATAAAAAGGTCAAGTCATAAAATCAGCAGGCCTGATTTCCTCCAGTAGATGTTCCAGTGCCTTGTGGCCCGAACTACAGACGCACAGTTCCCTCCAGTTTTTGTCCGGGCCTCTGAAATAGACAAAGAGCAGTAATGTCCCTGCAGCAAATATCATGGGACATTTGAGGAGCAACACTAAAAACTGTAGTTTTAAACTTGGCAAAGGAAACAGAACTAAACTTTCAGCTTCCGAAATTATCTATAAAGTTACTCCTTGTGCATAAATGCAGAGAGTGTCTCTCTTAACGGGGCGTCATACAGACGCTCTGCATCTCTGCTCTGCTCTCTGCTATGTTCACATTTTACAGAATGTCATTATTATTTTCCTCATGAATGATGCGTTATTTCACCCACGCACAACCCACCCACACGTCCCTGTGTGTTTAACAAGCAGAGTGTAAGCATGTTGTTAACCCGCCTATGCAGGTGCATCTTACTATCTGAATCTATCTGAATAATGCAAGAAAATACTCTGCCATGATGTTGGTCAATGCAATTGCTTTCTGCTGCCTCGAAATAGCGACACGCCAACAATGTGCCTGACCACACCTCATTTTGAGATCCACACATCGATGAATGCACAGATGGGCACAAACTGTGTTGGCACTGGCCGTGACAATGACAACTGCATCAGTCTGAAACTAACAGTGACAGTTGCTGTGCGCTGGGTGTAAGATAGGGCCATATAAATAGATTTATAATCAGTTTTAGGGCTGCAAATAACAATTGTTTTATTATTTAGTCAGTGAAACGTCAAGAAGTAGTTGTACAACTTCACAGAGCCAAAAGGAAAGTTCTTAAATTGCTTGTTTTATTTGTCCCACAGTCCAAAACCCACAAATATTTCAATTACTATCATATTTGAGAAGCTAGAACCAGCAAATATTTGGCATTTTGTGCTTGAAAACTGACTGAAATAAACTGTACATTTTCTTTGGATCACCTAATTGATGAAACAACTAATCGTTGCAGCCCTAATCCCTATTACGATCATAGTTTTAAAGCATAACCTGTGAGAACAGTAGCTCAAGAAGAGTCACGAAACTGACTCAGTGATGTCTAAGATTAGCTACCATGAGCTAGTGGTCATACTCGACCACGTAGGTTTGACTGTACTGAATTGAGCGATGGTGAGTTCACTTTGTTAGAGAAACATTGTACTACCTCTGCCTCATTATTTCAACATTATGGATGGAGGGCAGGCTGAACTCACATCTCAAATATCCTTGACTCTTTCTTAATGAGCTGATTTTTAAATGACTTCAAAATGTAAATCCAAACGGGGGGTAGGTACGACTGTCTAGACTGGAATTAGGACAAGACGGGGGAAAAGAACAGTCTGCTCTAACACAGGGAGTGGAGGGCGGAGCCTGAGAATAATATTGTATAATGCCAGATAATAAAAAGGCATTGGCAATAGCACTCAATATAGAAAAAGGAAAAAAGTATGTGTATAAAAGATGGAAAACAGGAACTAGAACACATAAAAAATCAGGAACAACCATTAGTCATGCTCATAGCTCACCCTAACTTCCCAGTTTCTATTCTATTTATTCCAAACTGGTATTGAAAACATGTATTATTACATCTAGTTTTGTTCTGGGGGAGGGCAAAAGACCTCGAGTCAGATATAGAACTCTCCAGCTACCCAAAGATGGAGGCAGCATGGGTCTTCCAAAATTGATGGAGTACTTTTATGCTGCTCAATTGAGACCCATATATTGTTGGTGTGAGTCAGAATTTAAAGCAAAATGGAAAGATATAGAAAAAGAAAGAAACCAATTTTCAGTTCAAAGTATGATTGGAGATAATAAACTATACAAGGAACTAAAATTTAATATGGATCCAATAAAAGCGCACACATTAGATCTGTGGTCTAAAGTATTGAAAAAGACGTTTTATTACTAAAACTGAAACTTGAAACCATTTTGTTAGTGGAAGTGTGTGTAAAAAGCTTCCCCTTTGAAAATAACTAAAATAAAGGGGAGATTTCCGTCCTAGGTCAATATCGTAGATTAGCAAATGTACACGGTATGATAACTGTCAACTTTTATATGATGGAATACCTTGAAACCGGTACATCGCTGCAACCCTAGCATACAGCATTGGTTTAGTGAAAGAATTAACTCCTTTGATTCTGCTTAACCTGGTCTAATTACCTTGCTTAATAAGTCCTAAATCTCTTCTCAGGATTTTCTGGTTCATTTTGTGACAGAAGTGCTGCAGATGTGAAATTCCACTCCCGCTCTTTTTGACTTCACTGTTTCTGTCCGTTCGCAGAGCTGCCCCAGTCAGAGCACATCAGTGTTGCTGATGCCACATGGTTGGCCCTTAACGTGGTGTCAGGGGGCGGCAACGCCTCCAACTCGCAACCCATCGGAGTCACCAAAATCGCTAAATCGGTCATTGCGCCGCTGGCCGACCACAACATCTCTGTATTCATGCTGTCAACGTATCAGACGGACTTCATTCTGGTGAGTGTGGATATTAATAATGTTCCAGATATTGTACCATTTCAACAGTAACGCTGGCAAATATAAATGTGTTTTCTTTGTGTGTGTGAAGGTAATGTCACACAGAAATGTCAAACCCTGCTACTGACAATGAAAACTATGATGTGTTTAGAAGCTATTATAGAATGTAAAAACTTTGAAAGGCTGTTGTAGGAAATGCCAACCAAAAAGAGAAAATAATCCCTTCTATAGTAAAAAAAAAAAAATAATAATCCTTTAATTTTTTTGGAGAGGGGGTTAAAATTTATTAGATTATTTTAGCCCAGACTCAATTTAAAGTCCCAGTGAAATGGAAGTTAGAGCATCTTTAACTTCTATACCGTGATGTATTTCCTAGTGAAAGGAATATTTGCACCTGGTGTACAAGCAAGGCCCCAGAAATAGCACCAGGCTTTGAAGCCAATTTTACATAGTGACCAAACATGAAATGTTACAACTTCCTTGTCCATCAAAAGATGCCACTGGGCCCAAAAAAACTTTTTCCCAAAGACTTACATTGTGAATGAGATGTGACAACCCCCTATGAAATGACTCATTTCACAGTCTAGATTTGATCCATTTGGTCCAATAACATTTGGGAAGTCTAGAAGAGCCACACGATTAAATCATTTTATCTCCAGTCAAGTTAGCAGAGCGCTAAAATGGAGGTAGTCGGCTGGGCCAGCAGAAGTCTCTAGCGCACCTGCTCTATGGACAGCACAGTGTGGAAGGAGTGCAGATCATCTGGATAACTTTATACTCAGTAGTTGAACTTTTTTTGGCTTTATGTACCACTGAGCAACTTTTATAAGAATAAACGGGGCTCCACCTCCAACGCCATACAGTTCTCTCTGTACATCCATGCCTAAGTTTAAAGGGCCCCCTCGTACCATTACTAAGAGCCACACGCTTGAATTATTTTTATTACCAATAACATTAGCGGAGGGCTAGACCAGATGTAAGTCGCTTGGTCGGCAGAAGTTTCTAGTGTGCTTGGTTTACAGGCCACACATTCAAGAAGATCATTTCATACTGCAGAAATTGAGGTTTTTTTGCCACAAAAGGCATGCAAAAACTGTTTTCCAGGCCTGGAAATGCTTTGGAAATTTTTTTATTATACATTGTTTTATGTATATATGTTATATGTTGGGCAGCATGGTGCTGTAGTGGTTAGCACTGTCGCCTCACAGCAAGAGGGTTCCTGGTTCGATCCCGGGTGCGGGAGCCCTTCTGTGCGGAGTTTGCATGTTCTCCCCGTGTCAGCATGGGTTTCCTCCAGGTGCTCCAGCTTCCTCCCACAGTCAAAGACATGCAGGTTAATTGGTGACTCTAAATTGTCCGTAGGTGTGAATGTGAGTGTGAATGGTTGTCCGTCTCTGGTTGTCAGCCCCGTGATAGTCTGGTGACCTGTCCAGGGTGAAGTCTGCCCCTCGCCCAATGTCAGCTGGGATAGGCTCCAGCCCCACTGCGGCCGTCAAAAGGATAAGCGGTTAGAAAATGGATGGATGTTATATGTTCATATAAACCCGTTATATGGCTAACATTTCATGAAATATATATCTAGCACTACTAATTTAAAATCTAGTGCTTGCTGTGCTGTGTTTCCTTTGAAACAACACCAGTATCATGCAGTATCAAGTCTAAAAAGACATTACGGCAGTCAGCGTCAATGTATTTAGGTACTGCATGCGCTCAGTTTGAGGTAAGGTCGCAAAACAATTTAGGCATGTCAAAGAATTTTTGATTAACAACAAATAAATGCACACAAACTTTTCAAAATCATAATTCAAACAAACGTCAAATTGCACTGAAATCAATATGATCTTTGGTTTTCACTTACCCAAGAAGGGGTTTGGCCCTGATGTTTTTGGAAGTACCCATATGTGCTGTCCAGTCTTTTGGCAATGCACATATGCAGCCAGTTGGCAGTGGGAAAGTCTAATGTGTGAGTAAAGTCATTAAGGGCTGTATGGTTGTGTTGCTATAAAGGCCTACCTATCTTAAACTACCTAGAAAAAGTCATGGAAATGTGGTAAAATATCATGGAAATGTTATGGTAAAGTTTAGAAAATTCATTGGTAAAAATGAGTGGAAATCCTGATAAAAGCTTAAAGAATTTATTTTTCATTTCACTGGGTCTTTATAAACAAAATAAGGCTGGTTAATTTGCACAAATAGAAGAAATAACAGATATTTAAGTACAAAATATAAACTGACAGTAAAGTTGTTTTTTGTCATTGAACATTTGCTGACCATTTGTGTTTAAGAGACGATTATTGATCAGGAACGCATGCTTCAAGAGCTGCATTATTTGTCTCTTATGCAACCACCAGGAACACAATTGTCTACATCCACAATGCCTGACGTGAAAAAGCAATAACCTTGGATATAGTGTACCTCTCACAGGCCCACTTCCTTTTGATTTAGGAAGAAATCCTCTCTCATACCGAAGGCTTTCTGGCCACAGGGAGTGTTTTTTATTGCCTTCTTTAGTGGAAAAACAAGGTCTGCTGAGCGGCTCTGGCATGTTTATGAAAATGAAAGAAAAAAAACCTGTGTCGATGTTGATAATCTGTTACATAAAGGGGATCAGCGGCTCAGCCTCTTGCTGGAATTCCAGGTATCATACCCAGGCCTGTTTCCTGTCTCCACACTGGCTACTCCTAGCCACAGTCCTAATTATTGGTATATCAGATCACAAGAGGCCAAAAAAAAGAAACCCTGCTGCGTTCACCCTGTCGCCCACACCCACCACACATCATCTCTCTCTGTCCTTGTCTCACGCTGTGTCGGATTGCATTACTGGATCTCTGAGCAGACCAAAAGACAGACCAGCTTAAGATGTGGGGTTTTTTTTGCTTTCACTGTTAGGATCTTTTGTATTACATAAAGCAGTAAAGCCTGACCCAAATGTTGAATATGCTCATTTAGACTGAGCCACGAGTATCCTGACTAAGTCAAGCCACTCAAAGCAGCTTCTCACAAGCACCTTCACCTTCACACACACGCAGAAATCCAATTGACATAATAGCTGACACCCACAGTGAGGAAAGGAAAGTTCACCTTTATATCAGAGACAACAAAGAACACACACCAAGGGAGAATTGTCCTATCAAAACACTCAGCTCCATTATGTTTGATAGTTTAGTCTGCAAGACAACTAAATAAAGAATATAGGTTATATCATGTTAAAGCAATTTACAGTAACTCTTTCAGTGATTGAAATGTTGCTGAAATCCATTTCATGTCATTTAATGGCATATAAAACAAATCAAATACAGTTATTATAACCCTAAAGGACAATATCACTCTAACAAACATAAAATTTACATTTATATTTGGGTTAATTTTCTTTTTGATGTTATTGTTTGTTTTCTTTGCCCCATTTCAAATCATATTCCAAAGTTTCCTTTCAACCAACGTCCCTCTCTTCAACAAGACATCTCCAAAACTAATAACTTCATTCCCATGAATCTAGCTATAGATATTTATGGTTGCCCAAAGGTGATTTTTAAAGGGATACTTCAGATATTTTTAAGTGGGGTCGTATGAGGTACTTATCCATTGTCAGTCAGTGCATTTACATGACATTAGAGAAAATCGATTTATTGTGACAGTCCGACTAAAACCTGACTTTTAAAATACATGTAAACATGTTAGTCCGACTGACATCGTACTAAATCTAATTTCTCAAAGTTGGACTAACACACCCTAATAACGCGATTTGGAGTTGAATTACTCCTGCATGTATACAGTCAAATAGACCCAAAATTGGTGCTTGCTCCACGGTGTCTGCCCTGTGCTTTGACCCAGAAGTCAAATAGCTTTAAATGTGAAGAAGAAGCTGCTCACAACAACAAGAAGCATGCTTTTTTTTGGAAGAACGAAATATACAGAGCTGTGTAGTAGTCCACCTTGGTACCAGTTTGCTGGAGCTGGTTGTCTGAATAAGAGGAAAACAGTAGCTTAAGTGACAGGAAACACCTTTAATGTGTATCGGAAAGCTGTAGGTGTGTCAAGTGATATTGGTTGTTTGTCAGACACTATAAATTGTCATGATGTACTAATTCATTGGCTTTCTTGTGAGCAAACCCTCAAATGCCCAATCCTTAATCCAATTTATTGGTCTCTTTTTTCTACAACACTTGCTAATCAGAGCTAACGTGTTTGTTCATTGTTTGGTCTGTGAAGGTCCATTACTAACAAACTGAAAGGCGGCATATAGTTATCTATCGTAGTGGAGTCAGACATACTTCAGTCAGTAAATCAATTCCTCTCCCGTGCTTGTATAATGGGACAAGGACAGTAGTCCAATTAAATGGCCTAGTCAAGCTCCAACTGTAGCTCAGTTTAACTGTGCATGTAAATGTACTGACTGTATTACATAGGCCTCTAGTTTCGCAGACCGGGTGAGGCGGAGATGCAGTGCACCTGCGCTTCGCCAACTGGGTGTGGCCAGGCTGATTTTGCAAGTTTGGCACACCGTGCGCCTGGCTTTCCCACCTCCGTCCCCCCTACCTGCACAAGTCAGAAAGAGGGAGGAGAGAAGGCGTGGAGTGGGTTTTACACACATCACACCAATCAAATGAGCCCCTCTCCTCGCCCTTAAATGTGATGATGTTAGAGTTTACTCAATTCGCCATGGCAGAAGAGAGCAGCAGCATCAGACAGCCAAACTTCTCCCAGGAGGAAACTGATGTTTTGGTCCGGGAGGTCCAAGCTCGCAGTGTACGAATATACGGAACTGCGAGCAAACCTCCACGGGCTGATGATGCAAAGGTAGCCTGGGAGGAGGTCACCACAATTGTAAATCAATGTTGCTTTTCTCTCGTGCGCGCACGCTCTCTCTTTCTCTCTTGCAGTCTCACTCTGTTTCTTTTCTTTTGACTTTTCTAAGATGGCAGATGCTGAATATATACTCCCTATCTGATGCTGTGGCTGTTTGTGGTTGGCTGAGAGGGATATGAACTCATTAGTTTGCAGCTGTGTTAATCAAATCAGGTTGGGTTTCCATTACGCGTGCCAAACGTGCCAAACAGTGCCAATCCCCTTTGATCTGACATCAGATGTGACGGGACAGTCGATATAGAGATACATTTATGTGCTGATTGCAGATAGTTGCATTGAATAGTGTTTTTTTGGGTATTTATTGCATCGTTAATGTGCCTGATATTCTGGAAACCTGCCTGTGAGGTTTTGGTGACGTGTGCGCACTGTCCACCGGTCAGCCAAACTTCGGCTTACACCGGCTGCACTCCGCCTGCGCTGACAGTAGACCTGGTTTCAGCTGGCGAGCTTTTAGCGCACCTTTGGCGAAGCCAAAGCACACAAACTGGCACAAAACTGTCACTGCGCCAAGCTGCATCTGTCGACACCTCCCCCTGCTGCACCGCCACACCCATCTCAGCGCACCTCGGCCTGCCAAACTGCCAAACTACCAAACTGAGCGCGCTTCGGGTTGTGCTGCTCGAAACTAGCTCTGCGCAGAGTTCACCACCTTGCGCCATCCTGCGCCGCGCCAGGAAACTAGAGCCCATACAGTAGATGTCTGTCAGCACACCTCCAGTTTGGAGAGGTAGGCAGGAGTCTAAAGCAGAGGCTTAGTAATGTGCGGCTGTGGCTAGGAGCAACAACAAAACCTATTTTAGCCGCCTCAAACAAATATTATCACTTTAAGTGAATGCTATAGGTACAGTACAGACAGTGATTTGATCTGACGGGGAACTGGAGCCTTTATATTGCTCTCTTCAGAGCCAGACTCCACTGAGAAAAACAGTGATTTAACATTGCTGAGCACAGGAGCTGCCAGTCTACTGCTGCCTCGATCAGTTTGTTAGTTTGTGTTATTGTGTGACCAACATCTACTGTGGGTAATATACTGACTATGGTTAGTATCTTTTACAACCCCACTTAAAAGAATCCTAACTATCCCTTTAATGTCTTCAGTGACTGTTGAACTTCAATTTCCACTTTTACAAAGTTCATACTTCAGTTATTCAGGACCAGATGCTGCAAAGGCTTTTGATTGAATTGTATCACAATGATATGATCATTTCATGTGTTATTGTTTCTGACAACTAAATGAAATCTAAATTAAAACCTCTCCTGATTTCCTCTGACTAAGTTCTCTCCTGTACTTTTATTTCCTGAATTGAATTTGGGGAGGTTTGTTGTTTGTCTATTAGTCTTGCATTTTATTTTACTGTATTTCATTCTACTCTAATTAAACTGTATTTTCCCTCTTCGCTGCTTTCAATCGTTCCTTTAATGAATTTCTCCACCACTTTGAATTGCCTGTGTGTGAAAGGTTTTATAAAAATAAGCTTTACTTGTATTGCTTGTTGAGGCATACATATACCACTTCAAGATGTGTTGAGATGAATGAATACAACTCTTGCTTTTCCTCTAATTTGCTGCATTGCATACAATTTATATCCCTTTCCTATTATACGTACCGAATCTAAGCCCATTTTCTGGAGATTATCGAAAGCTATTTCATCAAAAGTTTAGAAAGTCAAAGAAAATGAAGCAGGGCGAGAGAGTCGGTAAACTGAAAAGTAAATTAAAGCATTTCACTACAAAATAATCTACTGTAGGAATGTGTAAAAGCGAGATTCCCCTTTAAATGTTTTCTCAGACACAAAAGCAACATTTCACTGGATTATCCAACATTTGTTCTCAACTCAGCTTGATCATTTTCTTTTATCCCCAGGTTCGAGAGCGAGACCTGCCGATGGTCATGCACACGCTGTCTTCCGAATTCACTTTGCTTCGGGTGGTCAATGGAGAGACGGTTGCTGCTCACGATCTGGGGGTCAGCAACGGCTTTGTGAAGCCTAAACTTGGTAGGCATGAAAATAAAACATTTATATGTGTATTTTTATATAGAGGCAAGGTTTTTAAGAATGATGACAAGCAGGAGGTGGCTAGAAACTGAGTATAGCGTTAGTTCAGGCAGGACACAATGTCAAGCTCAGCTCACATCCCAGCTACATTAGCTGATCTCAACCAGCACAGTCAACTGATGGAGCAGCTGATTGATGGAAGGGAGTCAGCTGATAGATCACATAATTCCTTTCTATGCATCCAATTGGCAAATTTCATTCAGAGCGCTCTATTTAAACTGCTCTGGCCTGCCTACTGTTGCTGTTTCCTCTGCAACCTGATTTGCAACCCGCCTCCACCCCAGCTCCTCCTTTTTTTGCTGTGTCTGACTTTTCAATGTCATTTCTGTTTGTCATTGATGCTGCTCTGTTCTGTTACTGGGGGGGTCTTTGCTGCTGCTCTCTCTGCCTTAGGTTTTCCATGTAGGTGCATGGAAGGGCAGAGATGTGTGCTCTCTCTGCCTTAAGGCTTTCTATGTAAGCAAACAGAAGGACGGAGAGGTGTGCTCTCTGCCTCATAGGCACATAGGCGTGTGAAAGAGGCTTTCTGTGTAGGCCCGAGGAAAGGCAGAGAGACCCCAGAACAGAGCCATACCATCAAATATAATACTGCAAATGGAAATAAAGTTTTCTTTGACTAAAGTGGTCCTGATTGAACTAACAGCCACCAAAACAGTCTGAATATTTTCATAATATTTCAGAGTAAAGATGCACATTAAAACAGTTCTGGAAAATTTTGTTGGACTGATTTTACTCTGCGCGTGTCTACAGCTTTCAACACTAGTGTGACATCTGTTAAACATCAAAATGTATGCTGAGAGATTTTTCAAAATGTATTTTACACTTCATTACTTATACAAGGATGATAATTCCTGAAGTCCCTCAACCTTGGAAGCAGATTGACAAAACTATCTCAATTTCAGGATCAATTACTAGCTTGTTCTTGAGCTTTCAACAGACAATTTTCAGCCTCTACAGTTGACATGTAGAGGTTCAAACTTTCCATTTTTCTGGAAACTTTTAGGACTTCTTGTTCGTGTTAGTTTTTAAGTTTAGCCTTAAGGTTAATTTTTTGACGCTGTACATAGCAGTTTTCAAAAATGTGATGACATTTAATGCTCATTTTTGCCATATAAACTGTTAATTAAGATGCTGCTTGGCTAAATTGCTGTCTCTGAGCCCTCATGTGAATGATCATTTTTGTTTTTCAGTGCCCCGTCCCATCATTCATCCCTTATCTAGTCCCAGCAACATGTTCTGTGTGACCAGCCTGGACCCAGACACACTGCCCTCTGTAGCCACCTTGCTCATGGATGTCATGTTTTACTCTGGAGGGTAAGAAAAGTAAAGCAGAATTATTTAGTGAATGAAAATGGAGGCTTATGGACATTTGTTCAGAGTGAGCTGTAGTATATTACCTACAATACCTGTGTAAACCGGGATATTTCAATAATCTGAGCACATACATTTTCTTGGATGAATCCTAATGACTTTGACGGCTGACATTATTGGTTTTCTGTGAAAAGCTTTAACAACTATTGCATCAAATGCCATTAAATTTGGTTCAGACATTAGTGTTCCCCACAAGATTAACTGTAATAATTTTGATGATCCCCTGACATTTAATGTAGCACCACTGACATGTTAAAATTCATCCAAATACCTGCAAAACTAATGACATTGCCACTGATGAAGTCAAACATTTGACTTGTGTTAAATGTATTATCTCGCCATGCCACAAGGTGGCTTATATTACTGGCCAAGGCAGGCCATGGTATTTAAATTCATACCAGTAAGCACAGGTGTTGCTGATGGTGAGAAGCAAACAGTTTTCGACTGTGTTGGATTAAGATTTGTATGGCGGTATTTATTGGAACTTTGTGTTGAAACTTACTGGACGTTATAGAGACATTACGGATACTGGTGAAAAAATAGATGTGAGAGGATATACAGCATTGGTAAAGATTGGGAGTAGTTTCTGAGTACACGTCCAAAAGATTCAGCCAATTAGCAACCAGTAGAGGTTAAAGTGTAGGGCTAGTCACTACAGCCATCAACCGACTTTCAGCCAGTGTTAGCATGCTAATACGCTGAAACAAAATGCTGACAATAGTAAATAACCTCCTGAGACCCTGCGTCTTTATATGAGGACGTCATATTTTGGCTTTACTTGACCTTATACTTCATTCTACTTAACTTAGACCTGTTGTCCTCATTCATGGACACTTTTTGTGCCATCATAGTAAAAGCACAATATACTAATCCATGTAAAAACAAGATGGCAGCCAATCCTGACACAAAAGTGGACAAGATCCAAAACCTGATCAGATTTTATGGTTGAAACTTGTTTATTTATGATTAATAATGTTTGTAGATTTAATATGGCAACAAATTTGATCAATTTTAGCAACAGTAACAAATTAAGATGCTGCTAATTAGGAAGTACCCGTCTGAAGACACTGGAACTTTATTATCGTCTCGGTTGAGGATATTGGGACTTAATTATTGTCTCATATAAGGATATTGGGACTTTATTATCATTGACAGTGTTTAGTTTGTATACTTATCAGGTCCTACGGATCCCAAATAGCTGGGAGAAATTAAAAATACATACCAAACAAAAGTTCCGGTCTCAGGATGATATTATAGCTACTGGTACCAGCATTTAAAGCATGTTAGTATGTAGACAGTTGCATTTAACTCAGAGTAAAGTACTGTTAGCGTGGCCGTAGCCTAGGTAGGTTTTTTTTTTTTTTTTTGGTCTTCTGCTAGGTCCTGTTTGTGAATGTGTGTGTATTTCTGGCCTGTGTGTATATGACAACAGAGTGAAAAAAACTCTTCTCTCTCTTCTTAAAGTTTGTGTCATGACAAACACATAAACATGAGGTAGAAGGCTACAAAATCATCATTTATAGTGTTAATATTACACAAGAGGGTGTGCTTTACAGCATGGCTAAAGCACCTGTGCCGAGAATAAACACCACACATATTAACACAAGACTGCCGAGCTCAGTCTGGTTGTTACTAAGATATCTGCTGAAAAAAATAGTCTTTCCGTGGAGAGATTTAGCCGCTGCATCGGCTATTTTTAAGATACTGCTGTGTCATTGAGTCACTGGCAGCTGATATGATTCATACATTTCCATTAACGCTTAACTCCAGAGTGAATTTATTGAAAAAAGATAGATGTAATAGTTTCAACAATTCACAGCATGTTTTAATATTGTGGTTTAATCCAGGTTTTAATGATGAGGATGGTGTGCTTTAATGCGGAATTGATCACACCGAAAATGTCTCGCTAACCAGTCAGATTGCTGGTCAGATCTACTTGTTGTATAATAAACAATACATGACATTCCCATCATCATTTGTTGACCTCTCAGGTTGTTTGACACCCACCTCTTAGTTGTTGTAAGGACACAAATGAAAATGTGTGAAAGCTAACTGGAGATGACTGTGAGTGTAAGGTCGTTATAGGTGTGAGAGTACCAGAGTGTGATTCTGCATCACCAGTGTGACCACGTTAAATGACGTGCCTTTCTCTCCAGGCCGAAGGAGCCCGGCGCATCCAGCGAGGACTCCAGCCACATCCGCTTCTTCTCCTTCTCCCTGATCGAGGGCTACATCTCTCTGGTCATGGACGAACAGACAACTCAAAGGTGGAGTAGCCAAAAAACACCTGTTACACAAAGGCATATTACTGATGTTGCTGCTGCTGCATAATTAACCTTAAGATGTTGTTTTCTTTTAGTCAGTCAGACTGGGACATTATGTTTATGCAGGGGGAACAAATGTATGATTGTTGTTTGAGGGGGCGATGAGTTTGTTGCTAAGCAATAGCCGAGCAGTTGAGCATATACAATGTACTTAAGTCACAGTGGGTTTCAGTCTGACTCATTTATTCTCTGCTGCGTCCCCCTCTTTCTCACAGAATACTCTCTAATTAAGCAGAAAGGCCATAAAGAAACCTGAGCAGCTGCAGATCCCATGTGGCAGCTCCTCCTCTATTAGCGCCACGTCTGATCAGAGATTGTCCATTCATAAATGAGGTGTCCTTTATATGGGTCAGGAATGTCTTTAAGCCATGTGGAGGTAAAATAATAATTGGACCAAACTTTCATTATGTTTCTTAAAGTTCATATTTTGCTTCTGCAGCATGTAGGTCAGCCTCGTCCCCACGTTTACGTAAGACCTAATGTGCTGCCTTAAAGGAATAGGTCACCCATTTTACTCCACTTTACAATGGCTCTCTTGTTCCGTGCGGCCGGCTGAACAGCGCCAACATAACTCACCTGCTGATGTCCATCTGAGTGGTTAATAGTTAGCTTCTTCTGCTGCAGCTCCACACAGTATCTGCTCTCTGTGCCAGGTGGCTGCCATTTGTTAACTAGAGCAAAACAACAAAGTGATTTAAAGTGGAGGGAGCGTCTTTAAGATCCATATAAAACTTTTTAAAAATTTAAGGATTAAAGTCCAACTAAAAAATTTTTTTTCCGCTGCAGCACACAAATCTGCTCTGTTAATTACATTTCCTGTGAGAGAATTATATACTGCTGGTGACATGATAGAGCTGTCTGTGCAATAATCACTCAGAACGTCACAATTATCTATCTTCATACAGTTGCATGTAAAGGTTTGGGCACCCCTGATTAAAATTTGCATGCACTGTTCTTCTGAGGTCAGTCCATGGGTTTTCAATGTTGCTTAGGTCAGGGGACTGTGAGGGCCTCGGCAAAACCTTCAACCTGTGCCTCTTGAGGTCGTCCATTGTGGATTTGGAGGTGTGTTTAGGATCATTGTCCTGTTGTAGAAACGGTCCTCTCTTCATCTTCAGCTTTGCTACAGATGCTGTGATGTTTGCTTCCAGAATATTCTGAAATTTAACCAAATCCATCCTTGGTGTGCCACTGGCTGCAACACAAGCCCAAAGCATGATCGATCCACCCCTGTGTTTAACAGTTGGACAGGTGTCCCTTTTTTCTCCAAACATACCTTTGCTCACTGCGCCCAAAAAGTTCTATTTTAACTTCATCAGTCCACAGGACTTGTTTCCAAAAAGCATCAGGTTTGTTAAGACTACTGATGTTGAATTTTGTGGTGAGGACACAGGAAAGGTTTTCTTCTGATGACTCTTCCATGAAGGTCATATTTGTACAGGTGTGGCTGCACAGTAGAACAGTGCACCACCACTCCAGAGTCTGATGAATCTTCCTGCAGGTCTTTTGCAGTCAAACAGAGGTTTTGATTTGCCTTTCTAACAATCCTACAAGCAGTTCTCTCAGAAAGTTTTCCTGGTCTTCCAGACCTCAGCTTGACCTCCACAGTTCCTGTTAACTGCCATTTCTTAATGGCATCACAAACTGTGGAAACAGCTCCCTGAAAACAATTTGCTATCTCCTTATAGTCTTCTCCTGCTTTGTGGGCATCAGTTATTTTAGTTTTCAGAGTGCCAGGCAGCTGTTTAGAGGAGCCCATGGCTGCTGATTGTTGGGACAACTTTTCAGGAGTCAGAGTATTTATAAAGCTTTGAAATTTACATCACCTGGCTTTTCTTAACATGATGTGAACAAGCCAGAGCCCTAACAAGCTCATTAAGGTCTGAGACCCTGGGAAAAGTTGTCTGTGAGCTCAAATGTCTTGGGATACCCAAACCTTTTGCATGGTTCTCCTTACCTTATTTTTCCACTCTAAAAATGTACAAAACAAAAATTAATACAGTAATCTTGCTTAAAATGTTGAAAAGCGTGTTCCATCTTTAACTTCATGCCTTTTGGAGATTGGTTCATCTTTTACTCACTTACCTATTCACAGTTAAAGAAATTTTGACCAGGGGTGCCCAAACTTCTCCATGCCACTGTAGACAGAGAAATTCTTTGAAAACAAACACTGAAACAAATTTGTTTTAGTTTTCTGTATTTTTAAAGCAGTAACATCACAACTTGTTGAACAAGCTCAAGCTGTATTCCACCCCATAAACCAAACTGTTTATACTATTATATTTAAATTCAAAATATAAATTGACCTGTAATCTGATCATTTCTTTGTTCTCTATTCTCTTCAAGGTTTCCAAACAACGTCCTCTTCACCAGTGCTTCTGGTGAGCTTTGGAAAATGGTTCGCATCGGAGGACAACCTTTAGGATTTGGTGAGGTTTATTTTATTTCATTTTCTATTCTTTGCTATAAGCAGGGTTCCTACAGTCATAGAAAACCTGGAAAAGTCATGGAATTTCACAATCATGTTTTCCATGCCTGCAAAGTCTTGGAATTTTGTTGTGTGTAATAAAATGAATGGTTACAATAATCTTCCACATAATTTATTTTCACTTGCAGTTGACATATTGTAGCTCTAATATGTGTATTTGCAATGTTTGGGGTCTAGTTTGGCATCACTTCCACCCGGCCATATAATGATATACTTAACAGTTGTAGTATTAAATATTAACCCATCTCCAACACAGTGTATGCTATTGGTTCAGGATGATAAATGTACTTCTCTCAGCAGCAGTTAGCTGTCAGGATCAGAGTCGTTGTGTTGAATCTTAAAACGTCTGTCAACTTACGTGTTCAGCTAATGTTGATTGGTGCTGCCTGCCTGCGTGATCCAAACAAGCAGCTAACGCAGTAATACAAACAGAAATTAGTGTATGATTTCATGTGGAAACTGTTGCAACCAGTACATATTTTTCCAAAAAGAAAGATACAAATGATGCTGTATTTTTCAATAAATATTGTTAAATAAGTTCAAAAGAACACATTTGGAGCATGTTGGGTGGTGTTGATGAAGTGGAGCTCAGGTTGGGAACCACTGATGTACTGTCTCATTACACATATAAGTGATGATGCATAAAGTGTTCACGACATCAAATCGTTAACATGGCAAAGTTTGGGTTTTTTTTCCACAGATGAGTGCGGCATCGTGGCTCAAATATCAGAACCCCTGGCAACGGCTGACATTCCAGCTTACTACATTAGTACCTTCAAGTTTGACCACGCCCTGGTAAGACAAAAACCTCTCAATGCCGTTGTTTTTATTCAGTGCTGTGTATGCGCTGTCGAGCTGCAACGATTAGTCCATTAATCTATTAGTTGATGACTGAAAATAACTATTCTGAAAACTGATGAATCATTTTTAAAGCAGAAATGCCAAACATTTGATGGTTTCAGGTTCTCAAATATGAGGAATTCACGGAATTTTGTTGTCTTATGTTGCAATAAATTTAATATTTTTGGATTTTGGACTGTTGGTCAGACACAAAAAGACATTTAAAAGACGCCACTTTGAGCTCTAGAAAATGGAGATGACAATCTTTCAATGTTTTCCGTTGTTTTTCAGACCAAACGATTAATAGATTAATTAAATTTATAATAAGGGCTTTTCACACTGTGTTCTGAGAGCAGAATTAGGCAAAGAAACTTACTTCTGGTTCTCTGCGGCTCCCATTGAGAAAAACTACTGTTGCCACTCCCATCGACAAACTGAGCTAAACAGTGGCACAATCAAGTTGCAGAAGTCTCTGTAGTGGCCGGTATTGTTCTAAAGACAAGCCAATGCATCCTTATTGAAAGCTTCAGTGTGTGGGATTTAGGGGGATATATTGGTATCTAGTCAGATTGCAGGGTTTTTTGGCTTTTGCTACTGACTCTTGTTTTGAGCTCCTGGTACCCCCAGGTACTGACAATCAGGTGCCTGATTGGCATGTGATTGTCAGGTGCCAATCAAGTTGCAGCATTAAAAAAAAACAAGTTGCGGCACTTCCAAGCGCTACCGAGGCTCCTGTTTGTTCAATGAATAAATTGTTAAATTGACAATAAAGACTTGTTTCTTCATACTTCAATCATCCAATCCACCAAACAAGTGTCAACAGCAAAAAAAAACTGTTTGGCATTGGCAGAAAAGATTTGGCAAATTTTTCATGGGCGCAATACACATACTCAGCTCTGCTGCTCATCCCACAAATGCATGTTTCTTACAAATGTGGCACCATTTAAAATAAACAGGTTCTACAACGGTGTAAGATTCATTGCCAAGAAGCATTGTTACAACAAAGAAATAATCTACCAAACACAAATTTCCTTACTTTTTGTGCTTAGTTTATTCTGCTGTCAGATTGTTTTAAAGCCTGGTGTCTCCTCCAGGTTCCCGAAGAAAACATCCAAAGTGTGATCGGAGCTCTGCGGACCAAGAGCACGGCACAGTGAAGGAAGCCGGAGGAAAAACAATGACCGTTTTCAAAGTCATTTCATTCAAACGTTTATCATGTCCAAAAAGTGCCAAGAGCTTATTTAGCGGACTACTG
Organism: Epinephelus fuscoguttatus; assembly: GCF_011397635.1. Classification (NCBI taxonomy): domain Eukaryota; kingdom Metazoa; phylum Chordata; class Actinopteri; order Perciformes; family Serranidae; genus Epinephelus; species Epinephelus fuscoguttatus. Next base: position 15,940,171 of record NC_064763.1, on the reverse strand, counting down.
TGGATCGGCTCTGAAAGGAAGGGATGTAACCACGAAGCGTGGGTGGAGTACGGGGGGGGGGGAGTGTGACGGTGTGTTAGGGATGCCTTTGTTACTTGATCATTTTCTTTGCCCCCACCCCTCCTTCCTTCCCCTGGCACTCGAGACCCTCCACTGCCTGCTCTGGTAGTTGTTGCTTTAGTTTACCAGACTGAATATGTTTCTTTTCCTCTCTAAAGCTGCTTCTTCCCACTCCCTGACCCTCATGAGCACCATACTGTATTAGTTACATAATTCCTCTAGTGGAAGAATGACGAATGTACTCTCAAAAACAAAATATATAAAAGCTCTCCATATTTTTATTTTATTTTCCACAGTTCATTTCTCAGTGCCAAGATGTTTGAATGCCTAAACTGATGCCTTTGTCAAAATACTATACATGTGTGCAATTGTAGGAGACAATTCTTTGAGACCGCCAGCGATGACGCAGCACCTGATTGAGTTATATGGTGTTTTTCTGTTGTTGTTTTTTGCTTTTAGCAGCTGTTGAACATCTTTTAATTAGAGCAATGATCTGACTGTCGGAGTCCATTGTTATATTCAGACGCTTGATCTGGTGGAACATGAAGTGAATCCAACATCTCGATGAGGAGATGATCATTCAAGTGTTTTAAAAAGTCACAAGCATTCACACTGTGAGCAACCTGGTTGATGGGTCACTGGAAATTAGCAGAATTCATCGACATATTTAACATAATTTAACAGATTCTTTGGCTCGCAAGCACAATTTATGTGGCATTTAAGGCTTCAGAGTAGCTCTTGAGAATCACAAGTTTATATATTGCTAAACTGAAATTCAGCAACAATAACTTTGATATTTGGATAATAATTGCAATGGTTCCTTTTCTCAGTTTTATACTATAAGCTGAACACCTTTGGATTTTTTAGTGGTCAAACTACACTAAATATATTTGCCTCTGGTAGCTTATTTTTTCGAGACATTCAAAGTCTCCAGAGGAGGAATCACACTGACGTTTATGATCCCTGACTTTTCATGTAGCACCACCAGCAGGTCAAAGTGGATCACATATTCAAAAATATCTCAACATCTAGGTATTGGCACAAAATTTGCTGCAGACACTCCACGACAATGTGTCCTAATAGCGCCATCATCAGGACAGAATTTGAATTTATCAACCAAATACCTTCAAAACTAATAAAGTCTGGGGCGTTGGTGGCTTAGTGGTAGAGCAGGCGCCTCATGTACAAGGCTGTTGCCGCAGGGGCCCGGGCTCAACTCCAGCCTGTGGCCCTCTGCTGCAGCCCCAGACCATTTATGTTATGCTAATGCTTTCTATCGATAGGTAGGAACTGCCCATTGGTTCGACAGCCCATTGTTCTGACCACATTAAACTCATTGTTCCGAAGTCTGTTCCGAAATCATCATGATGCCCTGTGGTTAAGGTCTGGTTAGGTTTAGGCACAAAAACCACTTGGTTAGGGTCAGGAAAAGATCACGGTGTGGGTTAAAGAAAGTGACAAACACATAAGCCGTGAGCCTGCTCCACCTCAAGCCGGTCGCGGCACACCATACGCCCGCCGCAAGCCGTTCAGCACCGCGGACAGTCAGACTAATGGGCTGTCGAACCAATGACATGGACCCTCGATAGGTACGATACAAAATGTTGCTTATAAAAAGAGTCTAGAATCCATTTCTGAATTCAGATGCAGACATTAGCATTTAAAAATCCAATAGGTTTCAGTTGGCAGTCGATAAATACCAGTTTTCAGGCATCAGAGCTTCATTGAGAAATATCTGCAGTTAATCAAAGCTTCAACAGGTGGGAGGTGGGTGGATGAGAGACAAGGACATGTGTTGGACATATTTGAATCAGTAGTTTTCAGTTGAAATTACTGCACCTAAAATAATTTTGTCAGCACGCAGGTCACAGTAATATCAGCCGTAACTTTTGAAACTATTGCAGACACTTGACTTTTTTAACATCTTGCTAGAGTATCTGTGAGCCTGACACGTGGTCAAAGTGTCCCAGTTTCAGTAGTGCTGGACTGTTGGTGACTGATGTAAGATGAGAGCAAGACACAAAACTATCACAAAGTTTAAGTGTCCTTGTCTGAGGATAACTAATTTTGATTTACGTTAATGCATAATGACATGCAGCGATTAACCTGGAAACGATTGAAACATTGGGGTCAGCCTGTACATACATACATTTGATTATTACACTTATTTACTTTCTCTCTGAGAGTTAGAGGAGAGGATCGTCACCATTCTCTTCTCTGTGCGTTCCGTAAGGCGCTGGAGCTACGAGGCAGTTAGCTTAGCTTAGCATAAAGACTGGGAACAGGGGAAACAGTTAGCCTGGCTCTGTCCAAAGTTTACACGTTACCAATTAACATAGGTGGGGCAAAGTTACAGTTAAGTCTCAACTTTTGGCACTCAAGTCCCAAGTGAAGACTGACCTGTCTCAAGTCAAGTCCCAAACTTTGAGTTTTGAGTCCTAAACAAGTCATATGGTGCTCTTCACCAAATGTAATGCCATTTTAACATCAGAGTAATGATATATACTAAATTTACAAAACTCATGAATGCTTTTTAAAATTTGTATTTGTTAAAACAACAAGAAAATAGTGCTGACTTAGAATACAGCACTATTAACCATTGTATTTTGTCTTGTATTTAGCTCATATCATATTGGAAAAATGTCCATAATTTCCCACATTGGTTTGGGGGAAGGTATTGAGTATTTTTAAGTTAAAGTCTCAGGTCCAAGTGACGAGTCGAGGTGTATAAGTCCAAGTTGAGGTGCAAATCTCTTTTGATTTTGTCAAGTTGAGTCCAAAGTCATGAAATTTCTGACATGAGTCAAAACCTCTGCAAAATAACATGCTGTATCTTGTTTGTTTAATCAGAAAATATCAGAAAAGTCAAAAAATCAACAAGTTGTAGTTTTGTTCTCTACTGTATATTTGATCGTTTTCTGGTCCCTTCCGATGACTCAACAATCACGTTGCTCACAGTGTGAAGCTGCAATAAGACCTGCTAAAAATGCAATGATAAAAAATGTTTGCATCTACAGAAGTAATAAATTACTGAGCCACTTTGACAATGTACAATAAAAATAATGACATAAACATAAGCTATGGTTCACACAGGGAAGGAGCCCTGGTGTCCATGTAGGTGTTGAAGCTGCCCCTCCCCTGCCCCAGTCTGCACTTTAATGCAGGTTCCACCCCCACAGGCCTGCTGTACTGATGTGAAAACGGGGGAGGGCTATTTACTGTAGAGAGATCCTGTCCAGGAGATTTCTGTTGGTCTTAAACATTTGGTGATTATGTTTTTCTTTCTTATTTGTTGTTTTCACGCCACCTTGCACCTAACAACAGCCTCTCTTCTGATCAGATGTGATTAGTAGACACCCTGTATTTATCAGTGTTAAAACAGGAGGAAGGTGACATTTCTTCTTAATCCATTTCAAAGAAAAAAAGTTGAAAGCTTTTCATTTGGAGCTTCTTGTGTGGAAAAAATAAACAAGCTTTTCTTTGTTTTTGGAGCTTGTTGCGTGTTCAGTTTTCATCAATGTGTCATTATTACTGTCCTTGCTTATCCCCGGGGATTGTCCTCTCACTGTCATATGTTCCCAATGTGTACTTTAATCAATAAACTGGTGACATCTCTGCCCAAAGTGGTCGTCAGAGCCTCCAGATTAACTATAAATCAGATTTCTATGAGTATTTTGACATGAAAATGGGAAAATAATACGCTACAGTTTAACGAGAAGTCATCTTTGAGCAGAGTGCAAATGCATGAACAGGATATTAATATCATCGGCTAATGAGGAGTACTGGATGTAAAGTAAGGGAACAGAATAGTACATGCAGCAGGGACACAACCTGGAAAAACAAGCGCGACACAAACCTGAAGTGAAGCATGTCATCTGGTGCTTACAATAACCCGCCGAGCACAAACAGCAGCGGTGAAGACTTTCTCTGACAGTGTTTGTTACATCACTACTTCATCAGTTCAACAACAGCTTGTTTTCTCTGAGAGGAAAGACACTTTAAAAAACCCTCTGAGCACAAAGCGGCAGGCAGGGAAAATAAGCATCAGAAAAATAGAGCTGGTGTTTTTCCTCATTAAAAAAAAAGCTGGTTAGATATATACGTACCTTTTGAAAAACTACACCAAGCATAATGAAATGTAAAACTAGGCATCCATTTTCAGCCATTTATGTGAAGCCGGGTTGTGGGGGCAGCAGGCCGAGCAAAGCAATCCAGATTTCCTTCCCCCCAGCACCCATATTTTAAGACACCACAGATTCAAAGTAAGTAAAAAAAAATACAACCTCAAGATGTTAGCAAGAATGTGGCAGGCAGACAGTGAACGATCCATCCATCCATTTTCATCCACTTATCTGGGCCAAGTCGCAGGGGCAGCAGGCCAAGCAAAGCACCCCAGATGTCCCTCTCCCCACCAACGCTTTCCAGCTCCTCCTGGGGGACCGCAAGGTGTTCCCAGGCCAGATGAGATATGTAATCCCTCCAGCATGTTCTGGGTCTGCCCCAGGGCCTCCTACCAGTTGGATGTGTCCGAAACACCTCTAACAGGAGGCGCCCAGGAGGATCCTGATTAGATGCTCGAACTACCTCAACTGACCCCTTTCGACATGAGGAGGAGTGGCTCTACTCCGAGCTCCCTCCGGATGTCCGAGCTCCTCACCCTATCTCTAAGGCTGAGCCCAGACACCCCACAAAGGAAACTCATTTTGGCCACTTGTATCCGCGATGTCATTCTTTCGGTCACTACCCAGAGCTCATGACCATAGGTGAGGGTTGGGACAAAGATGGACCAGTAAATCAAAAGCTTTGCCTTCCGGCCCAGCTCCCTTTTCACCATGACGGTCCAGCACAGCGCCTGCATCACTGCAGATGCAGCACCAAACCGCAATCCATCTCACACTCCATTCTACCCTCACTCATGAACAAAACCCTGAGATACTTGAACTTGAAGAATGAGATTGCGGATACAAGAGGCCTGAAATGAGATTCCTCTGTGGGGTGCCTGGGCTCAGCCTTAGAGATAGGGTGAGGAGCTCGGACATCTGGAGGGAGCTCGGAGTAGAGCCGCTGCTCCTCATGTCGAAAGGGGTCAGTTGAGGTAGTTCGAGCATCTGATCAGGATCCTCCTGGGCACCTCCTGTTAGAGGTGTTTCGGGCACTTCCCACTGGTAGGAGGCCCCGGGGCAGACCCAGAACACACTGGAGGGATTACATATCTCATCTGGCCTGGGAACGCCTTGGGGTCCCCCAGGAGGAGCTGGAAAGCGTTGATGGGGAGAGGGACGTCGGAAATGCTTTGTTCGGCATGTTGCCCCCTGGATAAGCAGTTGAAAATGGATGGTTAGAATTGTAATTTGCTTTGTTAATAAGTCATAACTAAAAAAAATTACCAGCTGCTTTGCAAAAGTTAAAAAGCTTTTAATGTATAGGCTTCACGCCTACGCATTTCATCATCAGGGCATGAGGGACATGTCCTGATGAGTGAACTAAACTGAGTGTGGGTGTTTTTTATTGCTTACATTTGTGAATTGCAGTATTTGTGCCATTTACTCTTTCATAAGTTGTATATAGTGTCACTTAAATGCTCATCTGGACTTTATCTGTAACGTGCATATGAACACAACCAAATCAATCATAATCTCCCTCATTCTGAGAAACACGTTCATATTACAAGGTGTAACTGAAGCCTTTTGGGGGCGTCACTGGGGTCGTACAGCTCTAGTTTTAATTTAAAATACAACTTCATGTGGAAAAACAAAATCTGTTTTGCACACACACCTGTCCCTCTGTTGGTCTCTCTACCACTGAGCTCCAGTGATTCCCTTCCTCCACTCACAGCCTGCAGCTGATGTGACAGCAGGAGAGACTGCAGGTATATCAGTTGTCTGTATTATTTGACCTGAGTAAACACAGCAGAGAACAGCCAGGTCCTTGTAGCCTCCACACGTCACCTTTTCTCTGCTTCAGCTCACTTCAGCACAGAGGAGGAGGAGGAGGAGGAGGAGGAGGAGGAGGTGGAGGAGGTGGTGGTGAGGGAGGGCTGCTCCAGCTGCAGAAACCCTCTCTACAGAGCAGGGTTAAAGGAGAGGACATGGTCAGTTAGTGTTTTCCCTCATCATGATCATCTTTCTCCTTACGTAATCCCCTACAGTTCAGCTCTGCGGTTCACTGATGTGCCAGTAAAGGCTTGTGCTCACCTGCAGGGGTGTAAGTAACTAATTACTTTTACTCTTGTCATTGTTTAGATGTTTCTTTGGTGTATGTGTTTAATTTATTGACTAATTATCTTGGTATACTTGTACTTTACTAGAGTATGTATGTCCCTTCTATGTTTCTATGCCTCGACTCCACTACAGTTCAGAGGGAAGTGTTGTAGGGGAGACCAGGGTTGGTTGTCACACGGACTGGTTGTCACAGTGCTTATTACAGCCACATGAGGGTGCTGTGACATAAGCCCCTTTTACACTGCCAGATTTTCTGCGAATGTTGGGCTGTTTTGGCGCCAAGCTGCAAGCGTTTAGACACTCCTGCTCATTTTGCACTGGTCATTTTGTGGATCACACACAAACATTGAGGTGAGGAGATTTTTTGTGATATTCATGGGTCAGTAAGTCTCATGCTGGTGTTGTTTTTATATTAAAAGCTTGTAGTTTATTAGTCATATAAAACACTTTGAGTCAAGTTTTAGCTAGCAAGCTAAAGCCATAGTAACTAGTTTAAAATGTTTGTCAAGAGGTCAGTTGTGGACGGCTGTCACATCATTAGAAAACAACATTGTATCTAAACACTTCCATACTTCACCCTATTTGACATTTTAATAAAAGTTCCTGGTCATACTGTGATGGAGATGAATCTATTCCAGTCTCACTGTTTCATTTAATGTTATATTCATAATGAACTGCTATGAAACAACGACTTTAATAATGGCCCTTTTTTTTTCTTCAGCACTGTAAATTCGTTAATTTTACTTCTTATGACAGAGGATAGCTCAGTCAATCACCTGGTTCAAATTCATGGTTTAACCTCCTGAGACTAGAACTTTTGGGTAACACTTCATAAGACAGCCCGCGTTTTAGAGTGTACCTTTCGCCCACTTTCTCGGGAGTTAGCGTATAACTCCCAATCACTTACCACATACTTCCCCGGGAGTTAGAGTAGTATGTGCTAAGTGACCGCGAGGGATACTCTAACTCCCGGGAGTGTAAAATGAAAGGAATACACATTTCAAGCCACGACCTTATGCTTTCATTTAATGAAAAATGTTTTGATGATGAGCAATTCACACAAGAGTAAAAACTATGACAACCAACCCTGGATCCCCTACTTTTTACCCCAAAACACGTGTTTGACGCTTAGTTTTTACATCAAAAACATACTTATATAATATGATGCATACTACGAATCCACCCAGTAATATGCAAAGTATTTAAAATTGGCTCCACATTGATGTTTTACAACATTAAACTGCTCTTACATGTACCTGTTAGTGACAAAAACAGAATAATATTCTATAATATTGTGAAGATCATTCTGCTCAATGAGTACTTTTGATACTTTAAGTGCATTTTGCTGATAATACTTGTGTGATTTCACTTAAATAATATGTTAAATTCAGGACTTTTACTTGGCTTGACTTTACAGTTGTATTTTTTCTTGTACCTGAGGAAAATATCTCTTTACAGTAACCGCACTTCTATTTAAAGTAAAATATTCCTTCCACCCCTGCTTATCTCGCAGTTCCCACTCACTGCAATTAAAGTAAGAAGTTAAAAGTCAAGTGGAGCTGCAAACACAAGAACATCTCATCACGGCTAATTAAAATGCACCACTTTGCCCTGCTCCATCGATTCGCATTCTGTTGAGCTGCGAGGTCACTGGTGGGAAATCTCCACCCACACGGACATGACAAATCAAAACTTTACGAGTCAGATATAAACAGCGATGAGTCAGCACTTCTTCCAAACAAAGCTGGATATCAACAATAACACATCTTCATGTATCACACACAGTTTACTGTTGTCTCCTCACTGGATTGATGGGTCTTAGATTTGTTTTACTGAAATATACAGTGCTAGCGAGTAAGCTAACAACCACATATTGTAGCTTGGCAAAGAAAAAACTAAACTATATCTGCACTATAGCTCTCTCTTAATATTCCTAATATTTAATCAGCTGATCTGTGCAAGCAGTTCCTGTTTCCTTTGCTCACTAAATTTAAAGTGAATTAAATCAGAATTTTTGGATTTGACCTGCAAGTTGTCATTTTGTCTACAGACATCTGTGACACAAGTATGACCCTATAGCATCCCCTTAAAGGAACACTTCACCCCTGAAATGACCATTTGGGTATCTGTAATGCCCTGTGCAACATTTAATTAATGAAGAAAACTTTGTTTATCTCGCATGTCTCAACAAAATTGGAAATTCTGACCAATCAAGAGCAGCTGTCTCGCACAAGGCATTTGATCTGGTCCGCTTGTAAATGCTGCTGTGAAAACATGAACCATCTCTAGGCAATTATACAACTTTGGAACAAAACTAGCCCCTGATTCAGACCAAAGCAAGACCCTAGGTCTGAAAGCACCTTTATCTCTGCTCTCCTCAAAGCCAGACTCCATCGACAAAAACAGAAGTTTTACCTCACTGAACACAGATCAGTTAGTTTAGCACTTTCACACAGAAACTACTAACCTGAAATCATCCAGACATTACTCGGAGGAGCTGTAGAGTTGGATCAAACATCAAACAGACTTTATTCTGCCAGTTCCCTGGTACACAGTCTGTGTGATGTCCGATAAAGCCCTTTGTTCGAAATTCACACCAAGCGAGTGGGCGTGTTGACGACGTTTCTAGCATAAGGCACCAAACAGAAAAAAAAACATCCAAGGGTAAGGAACAAGGATTCTTTATGTTACGGCTGTATGTGTTCTGTGCTGCTGACACAGCGTCCCTCCATTGTAGATCTGCCCAGGTGTGCTGCATTACTTAACGAGGTGCATTGCACCTGGTCCTGCTGCCTCTTTGCTTGTTTATTCTTTAATAAATCCAATGGATTTAAGTGTTTTAAAGGTCAGTGATGGAGTTTTGTTCGCCCCAAAGGGCAGCCCAAGGGTGGGGTGTAACAATTACATGAAGACAGCAACTAAAATGTCTAACTAGAAAGATGATGAGATTCGTTACTTCTGTTGGTATCGGCCGAGGCTGAAATTGTCTGGCAAATATACGGAACAGCAGCAGACTCAGCTACCAGCTATGTGACCGCAGTGTAATCTGGATCATGTCCTGCCTCCTACATGCTCTCCCCATGTGCCATCCTTCGCCTACACCAAATGGAGTATTTCCAGTAGGTGAGAATGCTTCTGACATGGACAATCTCCTGTCGACAATGTCCAGAGTTCATATGAGAAACGGCTTCTGTTTGCTTTATTTTTTCAACTCAACTCCACTCAAATTTATTTATAAAGCACATTTAAGAACAACTCATAATGACCAAAGTGCTGCACATGAAGAATAAGGTGCTAAAAACACCAGGCAACATAACTGTCAGGTAAACAGCTCACACATTTAGAGACACAACACACACACAGGCACGCATCAGGGAAGACCACATCAGGGGGACTCAAACGCTAATGAATAAAAGTAGGTTTTGAGCCTGGACATAAAAGAGTCAATGGAGGGGGCAGATCTGATTGGGAAGATCTGATTTACATTTTGCTGGCAGACACAGCAAAGGCACGATCACCCCTGAGCTCGAGTCTGGAGTGAGGGCAGGCAGGAGCCCCAGGTCAGCTGACCTGAGGGACCTTGGAATAGAGGGGTTAGGAGGTCTGCGATGTAGGATGGGGCAAGACCATTAAGGGCTTGTAAACAAACAGGAGAACTTTAGAATGAATTCTGAACTTTACTGGCAGCCAGTGGAGAGAGGCTAAAAAGCGGAGTCAAATATCACGCCAAGATTTTTGATATGGGGTTTGACATAGTTAGAGAGGCTGCCAAGCTTGTCAGAAATCTCTGTGATGGAGTCAGGGGGGCCAAAGAGGACGCCTGATATGCCCTCCTTCAGCTAAAAGAAGTTCTATGCCCTCCAGTTCTTTATGTCCTCAAGGCAGTTTATGAGACTGGCAACAATGGCGGTTATGCTTGAGAGGAAGATACAGCTGTGTGTCGTCAGCATAGAAGTGGAAGGAGATGTATTTTGTGACTTTGGTGTTTTCAAGGGTAAGTTCGAATTCACCAAAGTCACACTATGACACAGACTAACTACAGATGGATGCAGTGATAGGTCAGAAGCTCCCGTGTTTAATGAGGTAAAATTACTGTTTTTGTCAGTGGAGTCTAGCTTTGAAGAAAGCGTAGATATGTTTCACTTTCTGTTTAGTTCCCCGTCGGAAAGAGGTCTGTTTGGAAAGTACAGAGCGTACGACTGGAAAAATGTGACCTAGATTATACTGTACAAGTAGTGTGAGAGTTTGTAAACAGATGTTTTGATATACTTTTGCTGCTGTTAAACATAGTTGCTGTTTACTTCAATTCTTCAGGAATTTTCTCTTTTTTTTGGATTCTTCGTTTGATGCATGTGAGAAAAACAGAATTTTCTTCATGAATTCAATGTAACACAGGTTGAGTAACTGAGGTACAAATGATTATTTGGGGGTTGAAGTATTCCTTTATAAGTATGTCAGCCAAAAATGTCTTGCAGGTGTTCTCGACTGCTCAGAACGTGACTAAACAGCTGGACAAAATTATGAACAAAATAAGGTTTTGTACTTACAGTTGGTCCTATGTGATCTCACAGATTGATCACAGGTCGTATGTTTTATGCTCACTCAGTAGTTCTGTCATAAGTACATTTCCATACACTCTGAGGGTCCTCGACTTGTCACAATGATGAATGGCCCTCAGACCTCAGGAGCTCAGTGGGGAGAGCACAGCAACAACAGACCCAGAGTGAATGTACTGACTTCAGCCACACTCACTGTGCTGTAAGAATCAAACTGTCCATCAGCTGCAACAGTCAGTGGTTAATATCAGTAAATTATAGTCGTGGTTACGGTCGAGATCAGCTTCAGACAGCTGCAACGTTCAATACTGTTAAAGTTCAGTAAAGTTACTGTAAAGAACTATGCAATTTGGGTTTAGAAACAGATTAAAAACAAAGATCTTCTCCATTTAAATCCAATTAAATATTCATTCATCATATCTTTAAACACAAGAATGCTTTCCTTACATACAGAGAGCAAAACAGTACATCCCATGCTCAGTCCTCAGAATACAGCCAGCACATGAGCACCTTTTAATGCTAATTATTAAGTATTCAAAGTATTCAGAGCCTTTACCTAAAGGACCAGTGTGTAGGCTTTAAGGGGATTTTTTTTGGCAGAAATATTATAATAAGTATATTTTATTTAGTGTATAATTAATTACCCGAGAATAAGAACCGCTGTGTTGTAGTTACCTCAGGATGAGCAGATTATATCGACACAGGGAGCGGGTCCTCGTCTACGGAGATCGGCATGTTGCAGTGACATGTTTCTACAGGAGCACGAATGGACAAACCAAACACTGGCTCTAGACGGAGCCGTTCATAATTTCTCATTGGCCACCGAAGTTAGCAGCCCCTCTACAACAAGCAGCCTTGGAAAAACACTGATTTTTGAAAGTGAAACTGCTTTATTCACTGTTTTTACCAGTTTAAATCACCAAGTCCATTTGTACCTCTGCAGATAATTTGGCTCCGCGTAAAAAACCTCCTGAACGTCTGGATTGTAAGTTATCAGACACATTAACAGGTGATAGGCGAGCAGCCTGTCTCTGACAAGCCAAACAGCATAGAGAAAACACTGATTTGTAACGTGACACTGCTTTATTTAGTGTTTATACTAGTTTTAAGCACCTGGTCTGATTGTTTTGGGAAAGAGGAGACCTCAGAGGATAATGCGGCTGTGATAAAAACCTCCTGAACAATGTATACTGAATACATTTACATGTACAGATAAGTTGAGGTACGGTTATAGCTTGTCTACGCCATTAAATTGGACTACTGTCCTTGTCCCAGTATACAAGCACGAGAGGGGAATAGATTTTTGACCCAAACATGTCTGACTCTGCTATGATAGATGGAGATATGCCTCTTTTCATCTAGTTAGCATTGAACCTTTTTCCAGTTGACCTATTACGTCACAGACCAAACAATCGACAAACAAGTTAGCTACAGTTAGCTAGCAGCTAACTGGTGCCATGGTGGACAACTTTACAGCTCTGTACATTTTGTCCATCCAAAAATGCACCACTCTGGATGTAGATTTCATCATGTTGTGACCAGCTTCTTCTTCTGTTACACAATTAATGCTATTTGACTTCTGGGTCAAAGCCCAGGGCGGAAACTGTGGAGCATGCTCAGAGCGCCTCGGCCAGTTTGGGTCCGATTGCAATATACGTGCAGGGGTAATTTAACTCCCAATCACATTATCTGGGTGTGTTATGGTGATTTAGTCCGATTTCAGTCGGACTAACATGTTTGCATGTCTTTTAAAAGTCCAGTTTTAGTTGGACTGACAATAAATCAGTTTTCTCTAATGTCATGTAAACGCACTGATTGAAGGAATTCTAACCAGGAGAAGCGTCAGTTGGCTGCAATGTACAATCCCCACCACTAGACGCCACTAAATCCCCCTAAATCTAACACACTGAACCTTTAAAAAAAAAGTACTGTAAAAAATACTTAATTACAAACAAAAGTCCTGCATTCAAAACCTTACTCAGGTAAAAAGTATGCAAGTATTATCAGTAAAACTTTAACGTATCAAAGAATTCTAGAAAATCATGAGGAATGTATGCAAGATGATTTCAGTATTTATTAAAACACAACTGATGTGGTAAAAAAAAATAATTTATTTTTTATATAGAGTCTTTCATTCCCTCCATACTGTCAAACTAACACTGTGGGTAAAGTGGCTTCATTCTCTAATACATCCAGATCAGGAGCACGGCACATTCCATGAAACGCTGTGCACAACATGCACGCACTATTGATGAGTTCATGTTGTAAAATTGATTCGCCAAAACATGTTTTCTCCCTGGCAGAGTGCCTTCACCTCTATTTGCAGTTGGCACAGAGATATCGTGGGTTTTTGTTATTGTGGATTATTTTGCCGTCACCAGCTTTACAAACAGTTCAGTGTTTTACAAACACTTCACCGGCCTGCAGAGTGCCACAACATATCATTTGAGATGATCCCAAAACCACATGAGTGTTGATTCCACAGTGAATCACTTCATTCACTGAACCACTTTTCTCTCACAGTCACTTTGCTGTGCAGCAGCAAATGAACAACATCTGAGAGCAAACAAAACATTTTACAGTATGAACCACCTGAAAGCCGATTGTGTTTTCTAGTAGGAAACTTGTCCAATTCATTACAACTTGGGTCTGACTTTGATACTTATGGTTCACTAAAGTAATTAACAATACAAGAACTGATAGCCAAAACAATGGAAATAAAGCCCAAGTAATGAGAGCTGCAGCTGCAACTACTGTTACCAATTAATCTGCACCACTTGCAGATTAAATAGTAAAAACCGTCCAACCGTCTAAAAGATATTTTACAATGATACAAAACAGAAAAAGGCAGAAAATCTTCAAAGCAGAGAAGCTGCAACCAGATAAATATTCACATTTTTTCACAGTTTTGCTCAATCGATTTGTCGTTTCAGCTCGAGTTGTGATAAAACAATAAACTCTTTGATGTCTTTGCCGTATGACCTTCATGCAGGGTAAAGTGAGCTGTGTCAGTGACAGTTTGCTGCTGGATCGACCGCCCTGCACTCAGCTTGACGTCACTGCAGGGCGGAGGGACACGAGGGTCCATCGCCTGTGGAGAGCAGCTGGCTTCAAGACTGCAGCGTGGCCCCCGATCGGCTCCCTGAGGCGCCCGGGGGATCAGCGGGAGGCTCAGCCAAACATCCAGCCTTTCATCCACTGCTGAGGAGCGCAGCAGCTCACAGGAGGGACTTCACCAGCGCCACCATGTGGTCAACACCACAAGCTACGTCCACCACTTGACCAGGCACAGTTACCTGATGGAAAATTACAGAGGCACAAAACTTAGGAGAAGAAGATGGAGTAAGATTAAGATGATTGTTCTTCAGTTTATTAATCATTTTAATTGATGTCAGAAAAAAATAGGAAAAGTGAACTTTCTGCAACATGTGTTTTCTTTCTAAGACTGATAGTAAAAAAAGGTCACCTAAAATTGACCCTTCACTAAGTCCCGCCCCTTTGCGATCGTCCCACAAGCTAAGCATGGAGCCCACACTGTAACTAACTGTACTCCCTGAAGAAATATTATCATATTTTTGGGGTTAAAAAGACAAAGATAGTTAGAAGCTAAAGCCGAACTATAGGCTACAGATCACAGTGTAAAAGTGAACCACCACATCACTGCTGATCGCCACAGCACACAATGAATATAAAGGGAAACTTTGCTGATATTGAACCAGCTGTGTGGCATCGCAGTGTGTGCAGATGAACAGTGTTTGGCTTCGACCTGTGGTGCTGCCAGCACCCGGCCCTCAGGGATCTCCGGGGGAAGAAACAAACAACAACGTTCAAACAACGTTCATCTGCACACACTGCGATGACACACAGCTGGTTGAATATCAGCAAAGTTTCCCTGCTTCCCTTCACTGGTTCCTGTACAGCAGGGTCGGCCTTTGTTTCACTGTTATAATCATTAAAAAGCAAAAGCAGCATGTGTATACACTCAGTAGGCTATATCTTCAGTACCTAGCTAGCTAACCCTACACTTTTCAGGGTTTGATTTTGGTTTTGGAACAGAGAAGAAACGTATATCTTTTCCCAACCTCTCCAGGTAATGAGTATCATTAATACACGACGTGTATTGTTAAATGTTGCTGTTGTCCCTGGTTTCATATGAGAAGAGGAAAAGTTTTCTAGCTGCTAGGCTAATTTATACAATATAAAATGCCATAGGCTTGTGCCAAAAACATTAGCATGTTGTATTTGTGGGGGAAAATGTGTCCAAATAAAGATAAGTACTTTGTTAATCCTGCCAGTTGTAGTGAAGCTGATTTGTGTACTTGTGTTTTAAATTGTTGCTATTAAGCCATGTTTAATGTGTGTTTAATGTGTGTTTTGGGTGTGTTTAGAATCAACTAAACGCAACAGCACTTCACAGAAAACCCGTCACCGACTAGTGTTTTGGAGGTGTAACTGCAGAGTGACACAGACACGCCACCGCACAAGTATAAATGCTCAAGAGTGACTGCTGAGTCAAGTACGACACGTAGTGGTAATAATCAGTATACGGGTCCAGTGTGTGGTTTAATTTCAAACTGGTTTGAAAACTTTTACACTGGCCCAACTCTAGTGCTAATGTAAGTCTGTGTGACTTATATCTGAGATCTCTACAGGGGACATACAGGTGGTGAGATTTTTACACCTTTGACACACATTTTAACCAGAAAATGTTCTTTTTGATGCAGAAACATGGGGTATATTATCAAATTCAGATTTTTTTGTACTTTACATTTTGTACAGATCTTTATTACAGGTATTTAAAAACCTTGTGAGATTATGATGATAAGAAGAAGAGTTTTTACCCCACATACTGGAAGTATGAAGAAACAAGGAACATGCATACTGCACAGTGTGTGTATTTTATTTTGATTTAAATAAAGAATAAGTCAAACAAAACCCTTATTATTCTTAGCTCACAAACTGATGTGCTTCATCCTGTACAGTACATCAGCTGCATGGTTGACTCTTTGTTTGCATGACTAATATTGAATCAGTGTTGTCTTACCCGCCACGGGAAGTACTGGTCGTCTCTCTTCCCAATGCCCAAACAACCTCTCACATTCTTCCCCCAGACGAAGAGCTCGCCTCGATCTGCAACACAACCATCAAACATCAGCACGCTGTGAGGCTGAGCGCCTGCTGAGACTCAACACAGGGCAGCTGCAGTTTCAACAAGTCAGACCTTTCAATGGAATTTATCTTTAAGACATGCAGAATGTACTTAAATAGAATAATAACAACCACAACTCATAATGTTCCAGTATGTCTAAACAATAGCTAATGTTGACACAAAGCTTGTCTTTTTTCTTTTTTTAAATCAAATTTAAACACAAAAAAGCAAATTACTTATATATTAGTTCATAGGATGTAGCAGTTAGAGGTTACATTATATAACTAGGTACACACGGATATCAATACACATTATACCCACAGAATGTGAGCATCAAACATGCTCACATCCCTGAATGTGTGTGTGCCCAAACATGGACACATAAACCCCATTTCCACCGAGCAGTACAGTTCGGTTCAGTTCAGTTCGGTTCAGTATGCTTTTTTCTTTTCTGTTTCCACTGTGAAAAGTTGTGGATGGTACCAATGGAGCCGTTCTGTACTGTCCCCATGTTTGGTCCCCCCTCTGTTGGGGTACCTATCACACAGATCTGGTACTAAAAGGTGGAGCTGTGAACACTGCAGTCTGATTGGTCAGTAGAGGACAGTCACTCTGCTCAGGGCTGAGTTGTGGCTGGTTTTGAGGCTCATGTAACCACTGTTCATACTGTGGAGAGTTTTATTAGTAAACTGTAACTATAAAATGAAAGGATGTTTTGCTGCCTCTCTCAGCAGCTGGAGTTGGAGGAAAAACTAACTGGGCCGACTGCTGGCAACTTTTAAGGTGGAACGTTAACTTGTAATGTGACTCAGTGCATGAGGTGACGACATGAATCAATCAACACACCTTAAATATTCCATATGACAACACTGACCATTACTTTAGTTTATATATGACATACACTTTTAGTAATGAGTGGATCTTCAAGTGTTCATATATATATCAGTTTCAGCCAGGTTGTGTGAACTGCATATATTCTAATCCTCACTCGGAGGACAAAAAAAGCGTTGAGGAGCACAGAGCTATGGCAACACTAAACCCCTGAGCTTGCCTGAGAAGGACTAAATGCACAAACCCCCTATTTTTAAATATCCCATGGAGAGAGACTCTCACTGCAGCCTGTTCTAGTTTGTTCTGAAAATGTTGGCGTGCAGCCTCGTTCTGTGATAAACAAGGTGCAGACTTCCATCTGTGCCACCGCTGATGAGGAAATACAGTGAGTGCTGGATGGAGCAGTGATTGACAACAACCACGCCCACATGAAAGAGCACTGTTTGCAGTGGAAACGCCAGCGTCTAGATACCATGTCTGAAGGGTTGGTGTTTGGCAGAAACGGGGCTGTAGTTACCCACATATTCATGTCAGCGATAAAGAACAAGAAAACACTTCTATGCTATCATTCTCATTACTTCAGCTGTCATATAATCAAAGATCATTGGGAACATTGTGTTTTATATATCTCAACCATTTTTCCATCTTTCTTCAAAAATATGCACTTGATTTCTAACTCCATTTCGTATACCTCCCTCCCAGGATCCTTCCATTTAACACTGGTTAAGTTATCTTTTAATCAGTTCCTTGTACTTGCAAGTAACAGGACTAGCTGAGAAGCTTGGACATCCTGAGGGAGCTCGGAGTAGAGCCGCTCCACCTTCGAGTCGAAAGGGGTCAGTTGAGGTGGTTCGGTAGGATGCTTCCTGCCCACCTCCTGTTAGAGGTGTTCCTGGCACATCCAACTGGTAGGAGGCCCCGGGGCAGACCCAGAACACACTGGAGAGATTACATATCTCATCTGGCCTGGGAACACCTTGGGGTCCCCCAGGAGGAGCTAGAAAGCGTCGCTGGGGAGAGGGACATCTGGGGTGCTTTGCTCAGCCTGCTGTCCCCGCGACTTGGCCCGGATAAGCGGTTGAAAATGGATGGATGGTTTACTGTCTGCTCGCCACATTCTCGCCAACATCTTGAGATTGTGTTTTCTTTATACTTACTTTGAATCTGTGGTGTTTTAATATATCGAATATTCCTTCCAACAGTTTGAATTTGTTGTTTCATATGTTTTTGCACATTTGATCCCAGTCAGCTGTAGATATACTGCATGACAGTTCATGAGAGCTCGTCTTTTTTATAACACAATAATTGCAAAGTGGTGACTGGCATGTTTTCACCACTTTTTGACATTTCATAGACTAAACAATGAATCAAAAAATAATGGGCAGATTAATGATAATAAAAATCTCTGTTAGTTGCAGCCCTGAGAGCAAATACCTCTGAATTGTTCTTGAATATACTAACCTTCCACCAATGTCTAAAACCAAAAGAAATATTTTAGGAAGTGGCAGTTCAAGGGTAAAAATACTTCTGGCTGTTGTTGCCTGGTTAAGAATTTTGACTCTGACTCACAAAAAGTGGCTTAAAGGTTTTCTTCCTTCACTGTTGTCATCACTAAGGAGACTGTCTGCCTTCTCTCAGACTGCCGCGTTGAAGATAAAAACAAGACAAGCAGCAGACTTTTCTGTTCAGTGCCATAAACACACTAAATTACCTGACTCAACAGTAAACTGCTCCTCCAGACGTTTGTGCTTCACTTTTAGCACTTCAGACTGGATGACACAGAATGACTTTGCTGTTTATGAGTTTTATGTTTCCATCTTTTATCCTTGCTGGAAACAAAAAGGCTCAGGAGGATAAAGCTGATGTTTTAAAACCTGAAGCAGAAATCCTCTAAAGTAGCATCAGTAAATCTTGTATTTCACGGTGTGATGCTGATTTGACATAGAGATCAGAGCCCGTATTCACAAAGAATCTTAAGACTAAAAGTAGCTCTTAGTGACGTCATTCTAAGAAATCTTAGAATTCCTCGAATTCTTAAACAGAGAAGATAGCGGAAAGACAGAGAGGAAGGAGAGATATTCTCCGTATATTGAACGACAGTGATTTAATAAGACACTACCGGCTTGATCGTCCAGGGATAATGTTTGTGGTTGACCTCATCAGGGATGAGCTTACTTTTCCCACCCAGCGTAGTAACGCAATAATGCCCGCTTTGGATTGCAGCATGTACCAGCGCTTCTCACACTCATCGCTTGTGCGTAAAAGGAGAGGGAACGACGCATTAATTTGTTGGGCAATGTGCTCCCAAGTCTGCCTCTTCCCTTGTGCCGTGATCCCGGGACCGAATTTCACTCCTTTGTTCTCCTCCACGAGCTGTGCCAACAGCAGGCACTGCTCTTCTGTCAAGTTTGGCTTTCT